>NW_024881508.1:275000-875000 GCF_019059575.1 Amphibalanus amphitrite | reverse complement strand
TCGGTGGGGCGGCAGAGAGTGGTTTGAGGAAAAATAGAAGAAAGAGATAGTGAGCGAGTGCGGCGAGAAAGAGAGTGACTGGATCTTCTGATGCCCGGTTTGTCTCATAGCATAAGTCCTCAACAAAACGCTCGAGGTCCCTGTTTCATCGGCATACGCCACTGGAGCGCTCATCGCATCATAACTGCGACAATATTGGCTAATTTGTTTCGTGATATCCCATGGTAGCATTAATTGATTAATATTGGCTTGTCGGTTCACGCCAATGCACACCGCGCTGAGCTGCCAAGTTGTCATACAACAGGCCTCCGCAATATGGTGAAATCATCCTCCAGGCTCCAGCATCGCAAAACAAACTATGAGTTTGCAGTCATTTGAGCTCCGAACGACGTTTTACCTAGCCATTCATTTGCTTTTCATTTTCCTGCACTATTTATTCAATGTCGAGAGACTGAAAGTGTCTGCTGTTTTCGACGCTAAAATTACAGCGCTGAACGAAAACAAAAACAATACACCTAGGCTCTCAGACGGGTTTCGCTCGGCAACTAAACGGCTCGTTCCTTGTAAGCCTTTGTTTGGCGTTGGTTCGCAGCAGGCTTTTGCAGCAGTCGTTTGGCGCACGTGCCGGGGGAAAAACAGCGGCTATCGTTAGGTGGCGCGGCCGATCGGCGGCGGTACACGACCGGCCGCAGATGTTTCCAATGGGCCTGACTAATCGGTCCTTCGAGTGTCTGTTAAGACGCAAACGGCGGATCGCTGCGGCGGAAATGGCCGCCATTTGTCACCGATTCGACGCTCGACCTGTCGATGGCTGGGGAAAGTTTGGGTCTGCGGCCGCGTGGACGATAATCACCTCCCACCTTCGAACTAAAAGCCAGCTGATTTACTACGACTGGATTTATCGCTGCCTTATTCTAATGATTGCTGGCTGACGGCTGTGCCATGGGTAAGCGAAATATCCACACCGCATTGGCTGCTGCTCTTTCTCGCGAGCGTGCGTTTTCCTTGCTGATTGTTTTTTTTTTTGGTAGCTGACCTTCCATCGTAGACAGTTGGAAAGTATCTTCAGTCGCGTGCTTCGCTATTTTGCCTTCTAGCACCAATACAGTATTCGGTCCCTAGGTCAATATTCGCTGCCCCTGCTCCGCTGGTGTCATTTATACCTTCGCTGCGCTCCGCCCTTCTCAAAGGTCACCTGGCGGAGGTGTTCTCAGTGACCCCGCCAGCGGTTCGGCCAATTACGGGCCTGAGAGGGGTTCCGTCGGCCGGAAGCCAGACTGAGAGGCTGCTGGAGACACCGGACCGGTATTCTGGGACGGCTCGACCGGTGCTGACCCGGTGACAAGTGCTGCTGATTAATGTGGAAAGATGAACCTTCGGCGTGTCTTGCTCGGATTCGACTAAAAAACTTACGGTTGTTGCACGAGTTTTTGTGCAAAAAAAGAACTGTCATAAGCAGAACCGCCAGTTGTAAAAGAATATTTCAGTCTTATCCATAGGTAGGTTTTTTCCATCGGGTTATCTTGCTGCGAAATTCATTGCTTGGTGAAAAGAGTATTTAGCATTATCAATACGGCAAAATAGCGCCGGTTCGATTGGACTTAAGAGCTAGCTGAAAGCTAATCTCTGCCACAGCTGACAGCATATCGCAATATGACTTTCAATTCGTGTGACCTAATGGCCTCACCTGTATCGAATTATTGCCAATTACAGTGTTTGGTTCCAGTTGATGGAATTGGTATGTCTACTAACAACATAAGTGAATTAGTGTTGGCATATACCTAGATCAGGCGAAGACCGGGGTTATCTGTTTCCTCACGACTTGACGAATGGCAATGGTCTATCAGGAACTGCTATTTGACGGCAGAACTCCGCTGCGGTCCAACTGTGCGGAACATTTCAATCCGAACGAGCGGGGCTCTCGCGCGGTCGCGGCCCGCTGAAGGCGGCTGTCGGGCCGTTTGTCCCTCTGCACTGGCCGCTGGACATCTGGTGGTCTCGTATCACCATCACCTTATCGGTATCATCGTCTGACGTCAGTTCGACGAGGAAGGGTCATCGATTGCTCCGGCTCAGTGGTCACGGACGCTTCCCAGATCGGGCCCGCACGGCCGCGGCAAATTGTCTCCGGCAGTCCCCCGGCGGTGTCTTCTTCGAAACAGAAATGACGTCGGATGGTAATGTGGTAGTCGCTGAAATAGCCATTGACAGCGATATTGATACTAGGGATGCTGCCTATGTTTACAGTTTTTAGAACCAACCTGCCAAGGGGCCGCTGACCACTATTAGTTGAGTGCGTACCTACTGCATATCAGAGTCACTCGGGGCTGGTTTGTAACAGCAAAATATGACGTAAGGATCTTCCTGTTTGTGCTTTTGCAGGTGAGGTGACAATTGAGTATGACGGAGACGCGATGAGTTTATTTTCAAAAGGCTATCAATATTTTACAAATGCATGAAAGCTGCACAGATAATTGAGCCTGACGTCTTATCATAATCCTTATGCGGTTCATCTGTTCTCATTTCACAAATGATGTCATTAATCATAATATGGGACGGATCAGGAGTCAGCGCGGGCACCTGCTACCGCCAGCGTCTACCAAATGCATAACACAATTGATGGACTGTATTGGGCTTTGCTGGGATACCGACTGGCCTCATCACACACAACTCGATTATTCAGGAGCGATTATTACGCCTGGCGTCTGCTTCTGCTACTGCTGCTGACGTCACTGATAATGGTACTTATAGGGAAATTATACAGAGAGGCGGAATATCTATCGTAGAGCCCTCATTGGCCCTCATCGGTGCCACCCATATCACCGATTCTATAATTCCGTTGAATGTTTTTTTTTTCTTCCTAAGTAGGTTGTTTTCTGCCGGGTGATCATTTCGAGGTAGCATCATTTGTCTATAGGTATCCGGTGTTCGTCATGCTGTCGCTGAGGATTAGCAGGCATCTGTTTTTTTTTTATAGCAAGAACTGCTTCACCTAATGTGACTGCTGTTTGCACGTCTCTGGCTTCTCAGAATAGTTCAACTGATCAAACAAGTAACAAGAGGCAATTTACGAGCGCTCTTGTATTGCCAAAGTGCCGACGCGGCTCTTGTAATGCTGCTAATGAAGCTGGGACGAAGCTGAATGCTCACGTATTGTCAGGTGGTGGCTTACCCTATAGGTAGTGCTGATGCATCCGGTACACGCTGGTCGCAATGCAATAATCGAACTATAACGATGTGTCATACAAATGATGCTTTTGACTAAAATCAATATTCGCTAGCATAACATCATAGACCGTGCCTATAGAGCAGAGGTCACGGCACACCTCTTTCACTTCAGCTGAGAAAGCCGGCTGAACATGTTACTTACTGCTTTATAAACTGGCTGCTGTCTCATGAACTATAGCCAGGGTAATATTGGCTCAATAACCTGTTGCTGATATTTAATTAACTCAGTTTTAAGAACTAAAGGTGGCATTTATTGCTTTCTTTGGACATAGTTTTTAAAATCTTTTCATTTAAAACGTTTTCATTCACATCAGTTTCCCCAATTAGATGCTCTTCCTTGCACATAGCCTGGTCTTCTGCGCATTTTTAAGCTCGTTTACCGTCATGCCAAACTCGTCCAATCAACGGTTCATCGTCTCGAGGACCAGCGTCGATCCGCACACCGCCAGTTCAGATATCGCGCGGGGATGGAAATGGACGTCTGCACTGACCCTCTGTGGCGGATGTCTCTGATGCGCTGAATCATGTCGTGCTCTTGTCAGCTGTTGAAAAGTTTAGGCCTGTGACATAATTGGCTCGCTTCTTTACGTCAGTGGCATAGTTCATAGTTCATAGTTTATTCGTGGTTGCATCCACTGAGAAGTGGCTCTTCCAGCGCCCGAGTCACACATACAAGTCATAAGATATAAAACAGTGATGACATAAAATGAAGAGGAGAAACACGCGATAAGACATGGCACTCCGCGAACCTATCCTGCCTCCCGAAGCAGCAGAAGTCTCAGCTGTCGTTTGAAGGCAGGTCGCGACAGAGACTGCAGCTCATTGGGCAGTCTGTTAAATAACGCACTGGCATGAGATAGACGCCTAGCACCAGAGCATGTCTTTGCACGTGGGCACTGTAACTGGCCAGACTGCCGAGTGTGATGGGGTGTCGACACATATGAGAGCATCGCTGCAATATCCGCTGGCAACTGGGTATCTAGCGCAGTCTTGATCAGATGGCAGTATGCGTAGGCAAATTCTAATTAGATAACTTTGTGTGGTGAGCGAGCAGTTTCAAGGGAAGTGCGTGAAGTGGAATGCTGGAAAGCACAACGTCCTCCGTTTTTCCGGTCCACTATATCCAATGCCTACTTTTGTGTTTTTAATCTATTTATGAATTATTTCACGCATGTAGAATTAAATAGGTATTCCACCCTTAGCGGCTACATTTGTCAACTAATTTGTTGGAACTTACACAATTTAGGAAATATGTCAAATGGATTAGTTAATGTGTGAAAACATGTTAAGCATAGTACCTATGTATGGTGCACCTTGCTTATGGTGGAAATGTTCATATTATACAGGCATTTGCTTTCCAAAGAACTAGAACATTTCAACAGTCCTAAGCCAATGGTTGAATGTAGGTAGGTACTTTTGATAGGTGTTACGGCTTTTCTTATTTTATTTTTTTTAGGACACGCCAAAGCTAGTCGTTCACTTTAATTCGCCTTAGCGTGGAATTGTCTTATCATTTAAGCCCATGTGACAAATGATAAGGCCCATCGCTGACCAGCCTAATTTGTTCCGCGCTGACCTTAACATGAGTGTAACACGTCAGCGTTGAGGAGAACACAATCTTTGGTTTCCCAGAAGCCTGATGCGGTAGTTTCGGGATAATCCCTGGTGGCGGTGGGAGGATCAATCACGCGCCGTATATGCGGGCACGGCTTACCGGCTGATTGGACCGCCCGCTCCCGTGTCCTGGAACTCGACGGATGACCTGGCGTGGTGCGACCGCCGGCGGCCAGAGCTCTAACCCCGTGACACCAGGTCACCGCCAAAATACCCGACACCAGGGCCTCGGCACGGCCGTCCATTCATAACGTGTCAATGGGAGCGTTCGTTACAATACAGGTGGCACTTGTCTGGTGCTATTTTTGGCTGGGACCTGTGTCGCCATTTACCTGTTATTGAGAGTACTGAACTGACCTGACCCTCCCGAGGTCCCGTCTGACCTTACCGACACTGCGGGTAGCCGTGCGATCTCTGATGTTGACCCCTTGCGACCACTGATAAGTTCAGAGCTCTGATCGTGACCCAAACGTCCATGAACTTGCCTGTTTGGCCTTTGATGGTAATTCGAGATGGTGGCTGTGACCCTTAACGATGGCATGTGACCAGATAATGACCTTTGTCATCCATGTGACATAACGGTGACCTTGTAATCTGTGACCTCTGACGGTGACCCTTATGACTCATGTGACCTGAAAGTGACGTATGTGACTCCTGTGACCTCATACTGTGACCTCTGATGGTCTCCTAGTTGACCTCTGACGGTGACCTCTGTTTCCCTTGCAGACGATGCCAGCCAGCCGCCGCCGATCCCTGCCAACCTGGGCGGTGTGCCGCGGACGGACCAGCTGCCCGGTCACAGGCACCGCTGGAACACCAACGAGGTGAGGAGGCCGCCGCCACCGCCGTGACGGCAATTGGGTCTTCGAATCCCACTCCGACTTCAGACATGCTTGGGTCTACGAATCCCAGACATGTCTTCAGTCGTGCATCGAGATTCCGTTTCCTTTATCGACGCAATGGGCACCGATGACCTCTGAAGTCCGGGGCGCCCGAAAATAGCAAGCCTTCATCATCGTTTCATTTTTTATCCCTCAGTATTCTTATCTCCGTACATACATTTTCACTGTAGACAAAGTAACTACATAGGGGGAGGGGGTTGATATGGGAGAAGGGGGTTGATCGGACCCCCACAGCTGCTCGGCTCCCAATCGAGATAGACACTCACGAATAAAACGAGCACATTTTTCCGTTTCCGTTTCTCGCAAGCCTTTTAACTCCTTTGCATGAGTATTGAGTATGTTTTCAAGCCAACGCGTTATTTGATTATCTTATGCCTATGCTTAAATATCGCTTGGTCTTACGTGCTTACAGGCGCGCGATATACCTGTTAGGTGAAATAGCCTTCCTGGCAGTGCTTCCTTTAAATAACTATCTGCTGACTGCTGAGATCTGCTAGGAATTAAGCTGGGAGTGAGGACTGGCAGCTGGCTCTTACCATCGACGAAGCTGCATGAAAGAGCACTCGCTCGCTGGCTTCCGTCCACTTACCAATAGCACGCACTGACCTTTGCAGGCTTCCGTTAAAGGCCCGCTATTCAAGCACGACCACGTTCGGCAGTAATTCAGCCGCGAAAAACTGCGCGATCTGCTTGCTATAACCGAAATTGATAGCGTTCATGCCTGATCAATGACTCAGTGGCCGGCTTTGCAATCGGTCCACGCGTAAGGCCTTTACATGCACCTGTTTTTTTTTTTGTTTGTAAACAGAGGCAGAGCCGGCCGTTAGTTGTCTTGGATGCCGGCCTGTGCCACTGCTCCTAAATGTTCACACGTTTAACCTCGAACATAACAAAGTACTTTGCCGCCTCTTCAGGTTTGACCGCGAACTTTCCTGAACGAGACAACACACAAGCCCGGGCCAGGTGGGGAAAACATCCTCTCCAGTCCTTATTTTAGCCCGGCGGCGTGTCGTCCAGAAGTCGCCCCCTGTGTCAGTCAGCGCGCGCTCAGGCCGTCTCTGAACTCCGCTTCTCACGCCATCAAAGTCGTAAGAGGATTAGTATCGGCCGGCGGCCGGTGTTCGATCGGTCCCTGAGCTGCCCGCACGGCTCCATCGACCGGCTCACCTCCGCGAGGCGGCCGATTCCACCTCCGCGCCGCGGCCGATTCCACCTCGGCCGATGGCTCCTTTACTCGAGCGATTTCCCCTGCCCCAGGTGATCGGTAGCCCGATAGTCCTGGACGGACCTCCTCAATGGTCGGTGATGATCACCTATTGAGCACGAACACGAGCAGTCGCCGTGTCCGTGAACGGACCTTATCGTAGGCTCTCCTCCGACCTCTCACCACTCTTTGTCTGTCTATCTGTCCGTCTCTCCTTCTCTCTCTCTCTCTCTCTCTCTCTCTCTCTCTCTCTCTCTCTCTCTCTCTCTTTCTCTCTCTCTCTCTCTCTCTCTCTTTCTCTCTCTCTCTCTCTCTCTCTCTCTCTCTCTCTCGCTCTTCCCCTCTCTCCACCACCACTTGTTTTTCTCTCTTGTCTGTCGTCTCGATTTCCAATGGCGGTGCGCTTTGTCGATGCTGCTGCTGTCTTGTCTATTAATTTTCACTGAAAAGGAAGGTCCAAGTAGAGTCCATCTCTTGATAAGTACTTATCCTCTATTAGTTTCATTTTCTTGTATTTACAACAGTCATCAACAGGCTTACGCCTAGTGACAGGTGAAGTCAGGTGTGAATCATCTCTGCGATCGGTGATAGCTGACTTGCGCTGCCTGCCGGTTTACTGAATGTGTAGATATTCACAGAAAGTCGCAGCACCCCGGGCTGCCGCGGGATGCGGGCCTTGCGCCTCACTGACGGGTTAGACTGCGCCGCGCAACACCGATGTACGGCGGCGCAGTCTACCATTCAGTTAGCATCCCTCCCAGTCCCGGCTGAAGCCAACTGGCTAGCAATCATGCTGCCAGC
Organism: Amphibalanus amphitrite; assembly: GCF_019059575.1. Taxonomy (NCBI): domain Eukaryota; kingdom Metazoa; phylum Arthropoda; class Thecostraca; order Balanomorpha; family Balanidae; genus Amphibalanus; species Amphibalanus amphitrite. Next base: position 867,251 of record NW_024881508.1, on the reverse strand, counting down.
GGCTTTTTGTACCCTCGTCAGAGCCACCTTTAACAATCGTTGTTCACGTCGCTCCAATTCTGCTTTTATTGAAGTGAGGATAAAAACCAGGTCATTATTGCGAGCCACGCAAGCGTGTGATGATGAGCCCACTTTGTCCAGCGGGTCAGCAGGATATCCACCGGTCGCGTGAGCTACGATGGAAGGATGGGGGTGGGGGTGGGGGGGTCGGTGGCACAAATAATGAAATAGTGTCCACCGTGTCGACGCCATCCAGTGCCACGCTACATTTGAACTACGCTACAGCTTGGTTCTGGAAAGCACTGGACGTCTCCGAGCCGAGTTGAGGTGTGATTTTAAGTCAATGTGCTACGTGTGTATGTATCTTTTTTGTGGCTGACTTAATGTGCAGCGATGCTTTACTGGCAGTTGTAACTGATACGAATCAATATTAAAGATGGCGCCCGTCCGCCCGCCTCTACTCCTAATGGATGCCTCCTGTCCGTCCGTCCCGACCTGCAGTGGATGCCGCCCATCCAACCGACCTCTTCCTCCAATGGAAGCCTTCCCTCCGCCCCCCCCCCCTTATCGTCCTCCGGGTCCTGGCATCGTGCCGACCCCGCCGTGTCAGCCGCTCTTCAATGCTGGCCTTTGTTTTTCAGGAGATCGCCGGTATTCTAATCAACTTCGAGTCCCACAATGAATGGCTCTCCAAGGAAGTAAAGATCAGGTGAGTGTTATTGTACGCGCTCGCGCAGCCTGGCCCGGGGATCCCCTGAGCGTCTCAGAGCCCTGAAGGAGGTATATACTCTCAAAGGGAGAGGCTGATCTTATTCTTGACCCGATAGTGCCCGCCTTCATAAAGGCTGATGTGAGGATAACAGAGCTGGGCTGGCGCAGAGAGGACTCCGCTGCACACTGTGTTCGTGTTTTATCGACGTGCTGTTTGCCGTGATCTAAGTGTGATGGGGATTGGGGCCACTCGCTGCCTATGTTTTTGGTCTTAGTATCTGGAACAGTGATGCTAGCGTTCAATTAGCAAGCAGCATAATTCCTTTCTTGTTTATTACACTTGCCTTGCATACAAAGCTTATACGCCGTTAACTAAACTCTTCATTTTCCTAGCATATTTTATTTTCAAAATCCGAGTAAGTCGTTGTGTGTGTGTCAGCTCTATACATTTGAGCTCATAACGTTTTATTACATTTTTCAAAAGAATATTGCCAATTTATAAGCCATTCTAAGCTGCTAGTTTCGGTTTAATTGTCTGAGACAGTATTTAATTGTGGCTGTAAGACGATCTTATCGCCGCCATGATTAAGACATTAAGTCCGATCTACACGTTGAACCAGACGGGGTCAGTGGACGGAGCACGTGTTTCGGCGCTATCAGGACCGGTACCTGCCGTTTGGCCGCGCTCTGTAGACGCCGTCTCTGGTGCAGCAGTACGGCTACAGTGCCTGCACGAAGTAGTCCGGGTAATGGCGTAACCACATTGTAGTGGTGTTTTCTATAAGGCGTGCCTGTTTTTTTAATGTCTTTGTAGTCTCAAAGGTCTATGTATGCCCTATTAAAGATCATGCACTTTTTGTGTTGCTGTAAAGAGTTAATATAAGACTCAGGTACGCATACAGTGGATTCATAAGTCAAGCAGCTTCATTTTGTAATGAAACTTGCAATTAAAATTCGAAATTAAATAACGCGCGATGAAGTCTTCGTGTTATGTAAGAGAGCTAGGTTCGTCGGTAAATGTTTGCAAAGTATGAGTTCATTTGGTGTCGGTGGTTGTCAGATATTCAGATACCTTCATAATCGTATGAATTTGATAATAATAGTAGCTACCTCGTCTTTCAATGAAAGTTACACACGACTCGCAAATTTACAATACGAATATATCGAAGACCGGTCGGCCGAGAGCATTGACACCGGTAAACTGATGGCGGTTAGTGTAGCGCTATTCTCCTCGTAACCTACATAGATCCCAGTCCTACCCCCAGCACCCGTCACTGTGACCGCAAGGGCCGCCACAGAGTAGCGAGGAGGGAGAGCGCCACAGCTGCAAACCCCCTGCGGCGCTATACTGTCCGAGCCGGGTCACTGGGGTCGCGATCGGTCGATGTATGGGTCACGTGCTCACTCACAGAAGGCTCTCTGGTGTTTGGCGGTATGCAAAATTGAAGTTGAGCGTGCACGTCGGTACTGGACTGCGGTCGTTTGAGGCTTGCCGGTTTGACGATTTGGATGGAGACTGGGAGGATATATGGTTCACCTTAGTTAGTTATTAAGCACTTCAGTTTCGTGCGCTGTTAGAATGCTGATTTAATTTTAAATAAGACATCCTGAAGTCTGTTTCGCCCGAGACTTCGCCGATAAAATGTAAAAAAAAAATCGGCATGCAAGCCACTGAAACGTGTCATATGAGCGAAGAATTGTTGTACACTTTACGTTAAAATCATTACAGTTTAAATATGATAAAATTCGTGTTGCCTCATGCAAGTTGCAACATTAAATTCATGCTGGTTCAGCTCTGTGTTTGACCTCATTATCAGATTTAGTTGACAATGGAGTTTGTTTTGAAGCAGTCCATTGTTTTATTGTGCCGTGCTCCCTACTATTTATAAAATAATTCAGCTGATCTGTGATGCGATGTTTTCAGATCACATTTTTGTTTTGCATATAGTTAATTCTATGAATTTAAGTAATTAAGGCTCAGGTGCGGCGTCATAAAGTGCTTTAGTTGAAATGATATATTATAAATATACGTGTTTTGATTGTTCATTTGTTGTGCTTGCCACCGTTGATGTGTTGTAACGGTGGTTGTCATAACATGGCATGATATTGCCATCATAACTTACCTGCTTAATTGGATAATTGCAACCTTTTGCGCATTAGGCATTTTGTGGGCCACAGCAAGGCTGTTTCGATGATTTATTTTCATTTTCTTTTTCATTCATCATCCACCGTCCGGCTAACTGCAGACTTCATTACGATCCTTTCCGATGATTAACACCATCCATCCATTCCACAATCCATGCTCACTCTAACTCGCATTATTGTGTGTGATCACAGGAGCCTCTCGGTCCCTTCCTCCCTCCCTCCCTCCGTCAGAGAACAGTGGTGCGTGCTCTGCCCTCGGCAGTGAGCGCCCGGTGGCGTGACCTGCCCCGACCCGTGCATTGCCCTGGGGCGTGCCTTACCGTCATACGTGCCAGTGCCTGTGCGTGCCGCCGGCCATTTGGCCCGGTCACTAGGCGGGTGCTCTGCGCCGCCCGCCCCCCACTCCGCCGAAATATGGGGGCGTTTGTTTGGGCTCGCGTCCCGCTGTGGCCGGCTGCGGCCGTCTCAAGTGTTTATTGGGTGCTCATAGCGTAACACAACAGGAGGGTTTTTGCGGCGGGGAGTGGATGGTCTGTAGTGATTGGACCCTCGCGTGGTGCCGCGCGCTGAGTCGCGCTGCTCTGGTTGTGTGTCATGGCTGTCTGGTGGTGCTGATGTGTTTGGCCCTGGGGTCTGAGCTGACGTGACCTGATGTGTGACCCTGGGGTCTGACGTGGTGTGACCTGATATATGTAAGAACCGAGGATCTGAGCTGACGTGACCTAATGCGTGACCCTCGGGTGATTTGACTGAGTTGGTGTATTACTCCGGAGTCTGACGTGACCTGGTCTACTGAGTGTTCCTTGTTTCTGACGTGCTGTGACCTTGTGAGACCGTGAGGTCTGACGTGATTTGACCTTTTCTGTAATGTGATGATTTTTCTTCTACGATAGCATTGTTGATAAATGTGGCTTTGCATTACCATGTCCTGACACTGGCTGCCATGTGACGGAGTTATTTGCCGCGTTACGGTGATATGTGACGTAGTTTATATGCGTTAACCCTCGCCCGCACATGGGGGGGAGGGGGTGGTTGCCACCCCCCAGGCAGTCTTTCTGCTCTGCACTCAACATTTTTAGAGCTAGAAGGCTGATTTTTCGTATAGCTGCTCGTCTATCCTTTCTTGATGTCCACTGAAAATTTCAAGTTTCTGTGATTTTTGGTTTCGGAGATATGACCTTGTTTTTTAGGTCATGTCATGACCCAAATGGCCAATTCTCAACATCTTGCGTTTGCCATGGGCCTTGTGAGCTTTTGACACCCTGATTTCGGCCTTTTTTGCCAGTCTTACCTCCCACCTATCATGGAACATGTTGTTCGACGATGTACAGGGGTCAAGGTCAGGGTCAAGGTCAACCTAGGTCATCTAAGATAATTGCGTTTTAGGCAAGCTGAATTTACTTTTTGTGAAGTTTTTTGACTGCATTTTTGGTAAAAGCTTCTCAGATCATGATTTCATGTGATATGGACCCAAAAACAATCGGTGCACACATCAGTATACACACAGACACACACAGACATACAAACACATATAATTGACCTTGACCTAACTTGACCTGAAATGACCTCAGCAGCAAAATTCTGGTCGGATAGTGTGACAAAGAGGTTCTAGCTGGCTTGGCACCAGAAAACAGCATCGTCATCGGTATTTGATAAGCAGCGCCCTTGATATCCAACGGTGACCCAAAACAGCAACATTTTTTAGTTTGACCTGACCTGGAAGGTCAATGACTGACCTGAGAAGGTAAAACTGGGTATCATTGGATTCGTCTCTTCCCAAAGAATCTTTTTCGTCTTTACTGCTAAGCTCTATCTCCAACAGGAACGAAATGGCGCGGGGGGGTGGCAACCCCCCCCCCCCCCATGTGCGTTCTAGGATGGGAAAATGGCATGTGCGGGCGAGGGTTAAGGACCGGTGATCTGTGTCACGATGCGCGTTGCCTTGCTACCATGTTTCGTGACGTCAGCCGTGATCGTCCCCAGACCATGCAGCGGCTCGCTGATGCTCTACAGCCGGAAAAAGGTCCGCTACAGGCGCGACGGCTACTGCTGGAAAAAGCGCAAAGACGGCAAGACCACGCGCGAGGACCATATGAAGCTCAAGGTTCAGGGCATTGAGGTGAGCCAGAGAGAAATAGCGTGTCTGGTACAAATTCTTTCTTCTGGTGTATGCATAATTCTTTTGTGTTCGCCTAAGCTCTTTTTTACCTTCGTCGATAGTCCTTTCATTCACTCTAAATTTTCTTTTTCGTAAAGCATAAGATGCTATTCACGCTTCCACCGCCCACCAATTCTATCTCCAACGCCCGCTCATTTAAACACCAATCGTTAAAGTCATCCAGTCTGCGTGGATAACCGTGAAACGGTTGACGGTGCTCAGCCCTCCCCTCATTGGCTCGCTCTGACCTTCGTCCAGCGTGCCCGGCTTTTCTGTAAACTGTCATCGCCGCGCTGATTCGCCGGACGTGTTATGGTCCCTTACACGTCATGCCCCAATAAAGGGCCAATGGCGGGCGACCATTGCCGCCGCGGCTTTGTCTGACAGCCGTGGATCCATTTGTTCTCCGGGCCAACAATCGTTTCAGTTTTATTCGTAGTTTGTCGTAAAATGTCTGTGAATAGGCGGCCCGCGTAATTTACACGATAGTGTCGTTCACGTAAAGCAGAGAAAATGGCCATTGGCTAATGTTGGTTTGTTCTGTAATCAAAGCTTGGAAGAGCGTTTCTAGATATACCTACCTCATATCTGATTCAAAATGCTCAAGTGAGTGACACGAGATGGCCTTCAATCCTTACTTGAATATTTTTATACTTCTCTTTTTTGTCATTGTCTTTATTCAATATGTCTTTTTGAAGTAATTACTCTTACTCGCTTTTGTTTTGCTAAGGACCCAAAAATGTGGCTCAATATGCAGAGTTCCAAGTCTTTTCTCCATATATGTTTGTTTGCTCGGCTGCGTTGTCGTTGTTTTAATTTACTTCATGTATTGTCTGCAAATTTTCCCATTCGTAGCTGCATTATTACTCACTCACTCAGGTAGCAAGCAATCCACATACGACATTTAATCAAACATAAACTTGGCAACCTGTGATTTGTATCCAATTATCATTTGAGTACTGTCTGAAACAGTCTATGTTTACTTGAAAACTTTGGCGATCTGCACAACAAGCTGGCTTTGGTTTATGCTAATAGCTTTGTTTGTCCTGTAAACTTGTATGCAATGTGTAAAGCAGCATTTCCAGTGTGGGCATCGCTCAAGTACATTGCCATTTCTTGGATATGCTGTACCGTGACACATGTATACAATAAATGCAATGTAACTAAATGCTGTGCACCATGCTGACATTTTACTGTCGCTCCAACTAGGAGCGTTTTCAGGCGCAAATGCCATCCGTACTGCCCATTCGGTGGTTGTGTTGACCCGTGTCCCCTCCCTCACCATGTTTCAGTGCATTTACGGCTGCTACGTGCACTCGGCTATCCTGCCGACTTTCCATCGGCGCTGCTATTGGCTCCTTCAGGTGGGTTCGGGTCATCACCCGTGGAAGGGGGTGGGGACTAGATGGGTCTGAAGGGTTATGTCGCCTGCGTCTGGGTCAGTTCTGTGCGGCTTAGACGACGTTATTGCTATGGGCAGCTGTGTTTGTGACTGGGGGCTGTCATGTGCCCATTGTCTGAGGGTGCAGGTGCATTTGTGACTAGGATTTGTCAGAGGTCATTGGGTCCATCTGTACAGTGAAACAGTTGAACTGAGCCTCAGCTTGCCGTGTCTATTTTAAGAATCAAATAACAGTTCGCTTAAAAATAGAGACAATGCTCTTTTGTAAAAACTTGCTCTAAATGAAGCTGACGAGGAAAAATGAGCGAAACACGGGCATGCGAAGAGAAATGTTTTCGCTTATTGCTCTGCCATGAAGTTTGCTCGGACGATTGTAGTGCAGGCTCACGTAGCGCGGCAGCAAAGCGAGCCACTGCGTTTTGACTGAACGAGTGCACACTTAATCCGCCGGGCCAGCGGACAAAGCGGCCACTTCTGACGGCCGCCGCGGCACGCCGGGCGGTGCCATTTCATTCGGTCTGGCGCCGGCAGCCCCCGCCCGCGGCGATTTACATGTGAATGGTGTCCCGGCGTGGTCGGTACGACGGTCTGGCGGCCACGCGCCGTCACGTTGCTCGACACTTGGCCCTGGCCGCGTCCGACCGGAGGCTGGGACAGATCGGAACGTCATGCTGGGTGATTTTGGTGGGTCGGCGGAGCATCAAAACTGCTGGAATGGGTCAACAATATGCCGGAACATATAGTTAGACAAGAAATCATGAAAAGCTTTTTTATTATTTAAACACTCTTTTATTGACAAGTCAATAAGGCGTGTCCCCTAAGAAATAGTTACAGGAGTTAAACTATGCTGGATGATCCGTGATCAACTCGAATGGGTGGACCAAAGCCGTCCTCTCTCGGCGTCTCAGATGCGGCGCCTCTCCGTCAGTGTTCGTGCTCCGCGGTGCAGCATACGTTTCAGGCGCGCACGACTAGTGCCATCTATTGAGCGGACATGTTAACTGACTCCTTGGACAATCCTCACGCCTATTCTGCAGACGTGATTGCATGTAGGCGCCTTTCTGATAGCAGCGGCGGTGGTGGCGCGTTTCGGGAATGTGTCTCTCTGCCGCCGTGTTCTGATGAGGTGATTACGGGCCGGCATCTGACGTCCGATCTCTGCCTCTGCCCGCCGCTACAGCCCGCCCACTGCCGTCGATAGAGTTCCTCGAACCCGACCGTGTCGGTCGGCTCGGCACTAATAACGTCTCGGCAGAGAACAATTCCGGCGGCCGAGCCGGCGTCCGCCTGGTTAATCCTGTTCCTAGCGCACAGACGGGCATACAGACAGACACACAGACAGCCATACAGACAGAGACACTGCTGGACTGACAGACAGGCATGCATACAGACGCACTGCTGGGCCTGACAGACAAGCAGACAGACAGCCGCTCGAGTGGAGATAGTCATTGTGTGAAGGCTGCACTGAAGCTTACCGCTCCGACTTTGGCTTGTTCCGTTCAGTCACTTTCATCGTATTCACTCACATTCCGTTATATTGTGCTGTGGTGTCGTGTTGTACGCTTTACTTTAAATTTCAACTACAACAAACAAGCAATTTTCCTTCCTTCGCATTCATTCAATTTTGTTTCATTTTATTTCACAATATTCTGTCTTACTCCATCGAATCTCAATTTATTTAGTCCCATTCCACAAAATTGGCTTTCATCCTGTTCATTTAGCATTCACCCTAGCTCCATTTTATACCTCTGATATTGATTCTGGCTCATATCACTTCATTCATTTTTGTTACCCTTTTCATGCCTTTCCATTTTCAGCCAACCAATTCTGAACCATTTCACCCAGTCGCATCATATCCTGTCCCGTTAATGCCCATTGGTCGTGTGTTGTCTTTAATGTATGGGTTCATTTTGTTTACCCTGGCACTACACAATATTTACCTCCTAACTAAAAAGGCCAGGGCTTCTGCATAGTGCACACCACCCTATGAGAAGCAGCGTTCCCCCACATCCCGCCACATTGTGTCTCAGCGGCCGACGGCTCGGCCCGGGCTCTGCCGGTGCACACAGCGACTCATTGATCTAGGCGGGTCATCAGTCACCGGAACCAGGGCGGCCGTTGTTCCCTTCGCTAACTGTTTACTAAGCGCTGCGTCTGAGTTAGCGGCCGACCGCACCGCATTCCGCCGAACTGCGACACTGAGCCACGCTGTTAGAGCTGATACACAGGGATACGGCGAGACGCGGTGGGCGAAATGGGGTTTATGATTCCTGACGGCTGGAGTTGAGTTGCGGAATGTTTTGTTTTATAGGTATCTGATGGAAGTTATGTTAGTGAGATCCACCATCAGCTTGGCCAAATTCGCTGGGTCTCTTTGACACCCTCCAAAGCCCCTGTCGATAGTGTCTGAAACCATAAACTTGTCAGTATAGCCCTGCTGGAGCGCGTACCAATAAAACCTTACCCGAACTAATCTGCACGCTATCGTAAAAGTTAGTACATCGATGCTTATAAAAAATCCATCAGATATGTCGATAAGTTTTAACCCGCGCCCCGTTGGGCTCTGCCGAGCAACGCGCCCCGTTGGGGGGGGGCCATTTTGGCCCCCCCCTAAGATCTCGAGAACCACGCAACCTAGCGACAAGCCGCAAACGGTGTTGGATAGCCCTATCAGGGAACTACCTTGTGACCCAATTTTATTGACCTAGGTCAAACTGATGACGTCACAGGTCAGGTCAAAGGTCCAATTTTCACCGTTTACAGGCATTTCAAGAAATGCATTGTACAATCGAGTAAAATGCATTTCATTGAAAATCATCGATGGGGAAATGTTCTTCAAACACATATTTTGCTAGTTGAGGTCACTGATACCAGGTCAGGTCACAGAGGTCAGGTCACTGGGGGGTCACAATATGAAAGTGTCGTGTGATACGTGTTTTATGGTCCATTTTACATGACAAATGCGATTATGTGGGTCAGGCAGCCTTTGGGGCCAGCTTAGGTAACGTTTTGGTCAAGGTCAGGTCAAGGTCAGGTCAAGGTCAGGTCAAATTAGGTCAAATTTTAAAGTTGATATTTTTGCATAAAATGGGTATCGAATCGACGCAGCTCGTCACGGGGAGTTCAATGGTGGTCTTTGTTTTGCCGTACGAGGTCTAGAATCGCTAAAAATTGAGTTCAAAAATTTGACGTCATCATTTTTGAACAGTTTTTTCGCTATAACTTGGCCAAAAAACAAGATATCGATCTGAAATTTGGTATGTATATAGAAGAGCGCAGGGACTATCACATATATTCCGGTTTTTTCGAAATTCGGAAAAATTTTGGATTTTTTTTTAGTTTTTCTAAAAAAATCAATTTTTTGAATTTTTTTGGGTCAAAAACCCAAAATTTCGAAAATCCGAGATAGCAGTTTTGTAGCGCCGCTTTTTGTCTACTAGACCATATAAAGAACTTTGAAATTGCTTGATAACTGTAGATTTGGTGAGCGTTTAAAGATTGCATGTTTTTTGCTCATTTTTGCTCGAACATGACCTCAGTTTGACCTCAATAACTCCTGACCTAAGGTGACCTAAGACTTGAAATTTGGTGTGAAGGTGTCAAATTGATGCCCGGGAAGGTACTGAAAATTTGGCGGCGCTGCGCGCCGCCGTTTTCTTGATATTCAGGAAAAACCACAGGGGGGGGCCAAAATGGCCCCCCCCCCCAACGGGGCGAGGGTTAAACGAATAAAAGTGGTCTCCCAACTCGTCTGTGGCTCAAACGTGATGTGAAGTTCGTACAAACCTTATCATCGTATCCCCTGCTCCCCGTGTGATCTGAACTCGACACATCCTGACCCCGACACAACCTGACCTTATGCGCAACCTGACCCCGTGCGCGGCTGTGCTTGAGGATATGCGAACGGGAAGCCGTTCAGTGACCCTCTGGGCCAGGTCCGACCGGCTGTGTCCGGCTCTGAGTGTCCAGGGCATCCGTCCGGCCGGGCCCCGCTGACCGGGCCGTGCTGACCGGGCCGGCAGCACTGAGCCTCTATTTCGGGAGACGCCGCGTGTCGACTGCTGCTGGTGGTGGCTCCAGAGGGGCGCGGGACGACAGACGACCCGGTGGGGCTCTGGGACAGACGACAGACGGGCAAGCGGGGCGCTGGGACAGGCGACAGACGAGCAGGCGGGGTTACACATTATACAGACGACAGACGACCCGTTAGTTCTCTGGGACAGACGAGAGACGACCCGGCAGTGCTCTTGGACTGGCGACAGACGATCCAGCGGGGCTCTCGGACAGACGACAGACGAGCAGACGGGGTTACACAAACGACAGACGAGCAGGCTTGGCTACACGAGCGACTAGCGAACCAGTGGGGACTATGGGACACGGGAACAGACCACTGGCTAGACGAGCCTCAGGACTCTTGGTCAGAGGACATACAATATCCGGCATGAAATAGACAATAGATGACAAAGGAGCTAGTTTCGAGACAGACTCCAGGCGACCTGGCTGGGAGAGAATGAACCAGACGACATACGGTAGACGACCTTGAGGCTAAAACGTTCGATAAAACGTTCGAGTAAAAAGGACGAAGGCGGACACTTGGACGGAATAAGTCATCGCTTCTGTCGTGCCAATAACAGACTAACATCCCTATCATGACAGTGGGTTGTATGAGCGTGTGACACTGTTTACTGCCCGGAACGTCTTGGCGTGGGTCGGTGAGAGGAGTTACGAGCGGTTTATGACGTCCGGTCGGCGTTCTGTCGGAGCTTCTGTCGATGATGACCCGTCGGCCGTGACCAAGCTACGCCGCGTGGAGAGCGGTGGTCCGTGACAGTAGGACCGGCGCTGACTGGACATTCATGTCGTCGTCAGACGCGGCGGGATGGAAGCGATGCAGGATAGAGATATAAACCGTCAGAGGTAGCTATTAAATCAATTGTGCCAACTGTCTCCGGCTCTGCACCGTCACACGAAAGGACGCCGCTGCGAAGATAATCGAGAGAGATAGCTAACTAGTTTCTCATTTCCATTCAGACGAGTTTCTGAGCGGCGCAGCTGTTATTGAGTGTATCCCCTGAGTTCGCTGGCCGAGAGCCCGCCGGCCACGTCTGGAACTGCCGCAGCTGCGTGCACGCGTCGCCGGCGAGGTGCTGAGAGTGACGTCTGCGATTGAAGCCAGCCGCGAGCGCGGATCAATGGCCGCTCGACCCCATTGTCACACCGTGAGCGGCCCATCCGGCACGGCGAACAGAGCACGTGACCAGAGCGGAGACGGCGGACACACACACAGACAGACAGACAGACAGACAGACAGACAGACAGACAGACAGACAGACAGACAGACGAACACAACGGCCCATCCGCCACGAGGGCCAGAGCGCGTGACAGTCCAGCGCGGAGACGACTGCACACACACCCAGGAGGTTACGTGACCTCTGAGAGTGCCAGTGTCTGGCCGAGTGCCCGCGGTCTGATGGAGTTCGATCGCGCTGTCCAGTCCGTCTCTGGGCGGTCAGTGATGGGAGACACGACCACCGACCATCGCCGCCCAGATTAGGCTGGGAGGGAGGAGTGATGCTGATTGGAAACAGAAGAGAGAATGATAGAGATAGAAAGGAGGGCGTGAGAAAGTGCAGGAAAGGGAAAAGAGAGACGAATGAAGAAGCATTGGAGACTGTGGAGCTATGCTGAATAGCATCAAACATGCAGGAAGACCGAGTGAGCGCATCGCTCTGCGCTGTGGGCGGAACAACGCTCTGTTTAACCTTGACGGAGCGCTGAGCCGCTGCCGCGCGACATCCGAGACCGGTCACCGGAGAAGCCCTGGGGAAGCCGCTCACCCCCCCCCCCCCTCCCGGCGGGGAGGAAGTCGCGTGTGACGTCAGCGTCGATCGCTGGTCGGCTGTTTCGGACGGCCGTTTGGCCGCCGGAGGGCTGATTCAGATTCACGACAGCCATCAGTCTACTCGCGGACTCCGAGCGGCCTGCGAGTGCGACTAGCCTCGAACGGGATACCGAAAGAAACACGGACAGACCCCGGTCGGGGTCTGGACAGGGCACGGACCTACCCCGAACGGGCGCTACCAGGGCGCACTTTGAGCGATCGTCGAGCGTTCACTACATAGACGTATGGCCAGTTGAACGAGCGATCCCCAACCGGCATCCGGGATTGATTCCGGGGCAGCAAACAGTCTGGCTTCCCTTGACCCTGAGCGAGCTGCAAATACCCTGGATGGTCCATGATACCGAAGCGTGTCCCGAATGATATCCCTGGACCCTGGAACTACTAGAAATGCGGAAAAGGGAAACGGTGCTATCCGCCTTACGTAAACCGGATTTCTCTCGTCACTGGCCGATTGGTTACATGTTGGTTAATAATGATTAATAGAAAAAAGCGTTATTCGTACTTGTGAATTGTGATGCTCTGATGATGATTCGTGATACTTGTCGCCTTCAATGTGAATGCATGTTTAGAGCGTTTTCGACGGATGCAACTCTCATGGTTCATGTGCTTATTTATGTTCAGCGACTTACTTTCGTGACCCGTATTATGTTTGCGTTGAGCACTCGGGCTAAGTTCTCTTATCGTTGTGTCGTGTGGGCGGCCTCCGTGTCGCGCCGTGTAGACGCATTGAGTCGGGACCGCTGTGAGTAGAAGGAGCCAGCGGCGGCTTTTGTTGGCGCTATGCTAATGCGGCCCGTTCGTGCTGAGTGAACGCTAAGGGAGCGCCGCTGGAGCTGCAACGACCCGGTTATGGTTTGTCCGACCATAGAGCCGAGCTAATTTATAAGGCACGCCTGTCATGGGACCATTCTCAGCCGGGCGGATACACGTGTCGGTTCGTTAATCAGCCCACTAATGGACGGTAATTTCTCTGTCAGGCCGGCTGCTGTCAGATTCAAATTATTATCTTGATGACATTAATAGCTGTAGAACTGCCGTCATAAGGCATGGTTCCCTGGGACACACACGACCCAGCCAGTTGAGTCGTCTCTCCGTCTCCGTATACCGCCGCTAACCGTCTCCCTCCCTCCCCGGCAGAACCCGGACATTGTGCTGGTGCACTACCTGAACGTGCCGTACCCGGACGACAACAAGATGCTGCTGGCGCCCAGCCTGTCCCTGTGGACCGAGCGCAAGGAGTGGACGCATGACGAGCTCGTCTCCCAGCTGCGGCCCATGTGTGAGTTCCGATGCCGCGCCACGCACCGCCGGGCTAGCTATGTGTGTACTGTGCAGTGTCGATATCGCATGCTAGAATATTACAATACTCACATATTGCCAGAAGATTGAGATTCTTGGTAAACGCTGACGCATGCGGGGCTTCATCACACCGGCCTGCGTTGGAAACACACTTTGCAGTTTGCAGGTGCAGTCATGCAGATTGCGCAATTCGTGCTATGTTAACTGCGTGATATACCTAACTGCATCGTTTCGCGTGTTAGTCAGGACCGTTCGAGATATTGGCATTTGAAATCAGCACAACGGAGCCGTTATCTTACTCAAACAGCCTTGCCGGGAGCCAGTACGCAGGTGATCCAAGTAGCAAGAAGCACTCGACTGAGTTTCGAAATAAGAATGGTACTCAGCTTATGGGTGTATGGTGTCCTTCCTTTCTATCATTTGCAAAACCTACAATATGTATTGTAGCTACAAATGCGTTACTCTGCGTAGTCCCTAACCTCCGATTCTGATCTCGGAAACCCGTTCATTCAACAACAACGGGATGAAATTTCTGAAAAACACCTCACGAAACGTTCCTTCTTGAAACCCTCCTTGCCACAAGTCGTGTGTACCTACATACGTTGTCACTGACATTCAGTGTCCTGGTAACCAATCGGGTGCCGCGGGCGTGACGGTCCTCCCCGGCCGTCCCAGGACATGGCAGCTGATTGTCACCCCGGCTCGGTCGCTGGATGAGCCTGTCGCTCAGAGTTGACCTTCCGCGGAGTCACCCTTCGTCCGCTGTGACCCCCAGGGGTCTGTCCGGTCGGCGACAGTGCTCTCACGTCCAGACATGTGCTTGGATGCGGAAAATGGATCTGAGATCCGATCCCATGGATCCCGATCCGAGATCCATTCAGATCATAGATCCAACCCCTCAATTTTGTCGAGAGATCTACTGGGATCGTAGATCTGACCCTTCAATTTTGTCGCTAGATCCACTCGGATCATAGATCTGGCTCCCCAATTTTGTCGTGAGATCCATTGGGATCATAGCTCATAGGTGCTCAAAATGTTAAAGGAAAAGGGCCATCTTCGTGAAATATGAAGATATCGTTGTTTTTCATTTTGACATTATTATTTTTCATTTTCTTTTTAAAACTGGTGCCAGAAGTGCACAATTCGCGAAAAAGTATTTAAAACTATTTAACATATTGGTACTATGTTGATACTCTCTGCGGCACCTACTGTATGATGGCATAGCGATGACGTCACACTCAAGCCAATCATCGTTCAGAAGACAGACTCGTCGGGTTGTGTCAGATAAGCTGATTGGTTAAAGCTGAGCTGATTGGAGCTGATTGGTAAAAAACCAAAGCCTCGCCGCGGGTGGCTGTATTGTCGGATAAGAACGCATTCCTGGGATAAGGACGCATTCCTGGCATATTTTCTTTTAAAATTGCCGATAACTACGAATGGAGGCCGAAATCGGCCGTAAGGAGGTAGACAGATAGGTTTTCGGACACGGGCTACAAGATGGCTATCTCAGTTTCAATCCCCATGTTAAAGGTGGCCCTTTTCCTTTAACAACTTTCTTTCATAAGAAGTTATGAATACCAAAGTATGGTTAGAAACAAAAAAATCTTATACAAAGGCCATATTAGTAAAGGCATCCAGTTACATTATACAGAATACAAAATAAAGGAGGCTCATGACGGTCACAACTTGAGAGAATTGAGTGACATGAAGATTGTTCACAGTTCACATACCAACAGAAAAGTTTGCATTAACAATTAACATAGAGGTAAGTCAAAGTAATGACTAATGAACAATACATAACTGGGTACCTACCACATCACAATTCATGTTAGAATCTACATAATGATATTGATAAGAAAATCTTGCATTAGACAACCATGAGGCTTTCCAGTTCCCAGCTACCACAATTGATTGACAAACAATAAAAGATGATACTGACACATGTGGCTTGGTGAGGTAAAGGTTTTTCAATCTATTGAAATAAATATTTGATAAAATAAACTGAGATATAAACAAAAGTATAAAAAATATTCAACAGCCTGCAGAAGCGATGGGAAGCGAAATATCAATTGTAATGGCCTTGGATATTTACCGTAAAATGATTATTCAGTATCTAAATAGAACTCGTGACGTCATTTCAAATAACAAATGAGCTAGGCGTTCTACCTTCGAGTATAATGAAAATAAATAAAAAATCAAACTGGAAATTCAAAAATCTGGAGTTTTTTAAGAATGTTCATTTTTTCTGCCTCACATAATTTTACGATACGATTGTTTGTGAATATCATCTTTGTAGCGTTGAATTTTATGACGTAAACGTAAGCTGAAACGGTATTATATGGCCCTGAGCGGTGTGCGCCTTGCATCTTTATTTTATTCACTTTCCAAAAAATAACAATATCTTACGTCATTAGTTTAAAGGGCCTATTACGGGGACTCTTTTGGAATCATTACGGTTTTGGTAAAATTAAGATTTTTCATTGGTCAAACGATAATGACGTAATAAAACCATATTACCAAAACGTGAGCTGTGAATATCGTTTGCCTTTTTTTGGGAGGCTCGCTCATAACAAAAGCACAGCATGGCACCACACGTGGCACGATGCCAAAAGTAGGTAATCTGAAGAAGTTGATGCCATTTTTGAACTTGTAATTTTATTAGGAAAGTATTAGAGGTTGGTTGCTATTCTTACTAAATCGAAATTGTGTTGCACATACTAATAGCTCATACGAACATTCTGGATTGGGATTTCATACCTGGCAGAAGTGGATTGCTGGATTATTATTTTTAACAAAACTGACCTATTTGGCTTCCAGGTTTGATTTCCTAACATCTGTCCATAGACGGCAGAATAGGGGGGGGGGTGGCACCAGGGTACAGTGCCCCCCATAGATTTTGGCATTTTAACATTAGCCCTACTGGCGTTGCATGGAAAGAATGGGACCAAAATGAAAATCTGCAGTGCCCTGCTGCCACTGCATCTGTCTGTACTGTTTGTTCATTGAATTAAAGTGGCTGTAGCTTGTTGATAAGATTGTCATCAGTGCTGTCATGAAAAAGTTACAATTGGTCACAAAACGTAGCAATATGCATGTTCTTGGTTTATTTTAAATGTAGTACAAATGTTGTTTATTTAAATTCAAATTTAATGATGATACCTAATGATTACAAGTGGTCTTAACCAATAACCATGTCCACAAGTGATAATTCTCAATTGTATTGCACTGTAAGGTGTACAATTATGTAGGATAAGGGTTTCATTGGCTACATGTTGTCGTGAGATCCATACAGATCATAGGTCCTCCACAAATTTTTGCCCGCTGGATCCACAGAGATCATAGATCCGACCCCTAAATTTTGTCGAGAGATCCATTCAGATCATAGATCCAACCCCTGAATTTTGTCGAGAGATCCACTCGGATCATAGATCCAACCCCTCTATTTTGTCGAGAGATCCACTGAGATCATAGATCCAGCTCTCGGATCCAAGCACATGTCTGCTCACGTCACTGACGTCACTGGAACGGTGACGTCACTGGTCTGATAATGACGCGCCGTCAGACACGGCGCAGATTAGCGCGGCGAATCTCCTCCACGCGCCGGCGAGAGCTCTCGGCAAGGTTATGACGCTCCCATTACGGTCCTGAGAGGCCCGAGTCTTTGTCGTTGGCTCGGAATGGTGCGGCGAGTCGGCGGCGCAGCGCGAACTGGGCAGTAGCTCGCACCATTTGCCGAGCAGACCTCCATCCGACGTCCAAATGCGAGTTACGGCCGCGATAGTGTCCCTGCTGGCTAGTGCAGTGGACGGCGGACAACGGAGCCTTTCTAGGACGGGACCGAGCTCGCCGAGTGGACGACCGTCGGTAGTTATCATCGACTGTGTTTCTGAAGTACGGTGATGACGCCGCGAGGAACTTGCAGTGGACGGTAGGGTTGTTCAAAAAAACCGAATTTTGGAAAAGTATATGGGCTCATGGCTCATGTGGTGCGGTATTCTTTTCTGAGTCCAATGATGCCCTTTTTTCTGAAAAGTATTAACTGTTAGGGGCTCCTCAAACGGCTTAAAGAGGACCATGTCACGCCCGCCGACCGGCCGGTGTCAATAAGGGCGAGAACTCGACGCCGCGCGCCGGCGGCAGCGCCTTATCGGCACCGCGCGCCACGACATCTGCCGGGCGGCCGGCTGGGCGGTGGGAAGTTATAAGTGCGTGGTCTTATTGCACGCGATCGGGGTGAGCTATCCCATGTTTTCGGGGCGGAAAGTTACAGTGCAGCATCGGTGCGTCTGCCGCGGTGGTCTGTGTCGATGGTACAGAAAATAACTCAAGCAGAGCTAAGAAAAGACTGAATGATTCCGGGTAGTTGCCTCGAAGCAATCCGTTTTAAGAATACAGCTGCCTTCTTAACGTACCGTATCACTTGTTAATTCTTCAAAAAGCAAACTCTGAGCAATAACACACCTCTTTGCATTGCTGTTGACAATTTACGTTAGTTTTTGACGGTGGCTCGCACCCCCAATATGCTGCCGCGCAACTTTATTCCAACGGCGAAACGGCAACTTCGCGAGAATCGAAAATTCACGATATACGTACAGCAGGGGCTGGCAATGCAGTATGCATAAGGACAGAATATGGAGGAGACCTGACAGTCATCGGCCCAAGTTTGGGGGTGGCTTTGACGAGCATAGGCGTCACCAATGTCATTATTCAGATACGTTGATGTCAGATGCTGGGGCAACAGAATCGACGCCAGGTTTAACTTAGATTAGCGGGTCGAAAGAAAACATAACATGTCTGGGAATGACAGGGTGGCCACCCTGACAGTGTGACGAAGTGAGATATGAGTAGAGACATTAGCCGGAGTACCTACTCATATAAATCAAGCGCCGTTTATCCAATCCTTCGAGCATAAGCGACGCCGGCAGTCCGGCCGGGGCGGCCGTGCCCACCGATGCCGATCAAGACCCGAATCCAGACCCGGCATAGAACACAGCTCTGCCCTGACGTGACACATTACCCCGGTGTGTCACTCATGACGGATAGACCAATGCAGGAGCCTTGCCAGCTCCTGTTGTACCTACTTCGTTAAATTTTCGATTCTCGCTAAGTTGCCGTTTCGTCGTTGGAATAGAGTTACGCGGTAGCATATTGGGGGTGCGAGCCACCGTCCAAAAGCAACTTAAATTGTCAACAGCAATGCAAAGAAGTCTGTTATTGCTCAGAGCTTGCTTTTTGAAGAACTAAAAAGTGATACAGTACGTTAAGAAGGCAGCTGTATTCTTGAAACGGATTGTTTCGAGGCAACTACCCGGAATCATTCAGTCTTTTCTGAGCTCTGCTCGAGTTATTTTCTATACCATCGACACAGACCACCGTGGCAGACGCACCGATGCTGCACTGAAACTTTCCGCCCTTCTCGCCCTTATTGACACCGGCCGGTCGGCGGGCGTAACATGGTCCTCTTTAAGCCGTTTGAGCAGCGCCTAGCAGTAATACTTTTCGGAAAAAAGGGTATCATTGGACTCAGAAAAGAATACCGCACCACATGAGCCATGAGCCCATATACTTTTCCGAAATTCGGTTTTTTTGAACAACCCTAGTGGACGGGACGGAGGGAAGGAGTGCAAATGGAGGGGTTGATCTACGCCGACAGAGTTTGGACTGATGCGATTGATATCAGTAGTAAGAATGAGAAATACTATTTAAGTACATCTCTCGTTTATATTAGTCGTTAATAGAAATATTTCCCGTGTCGGTGTTCTGACCTTCCCGTATAAGCTGTTGCTCCCATCCAATGCAATTGACTGAAACGGTATCGGCTCTTTATAGTTAAGAATTGCTCGCGTTCTAACGTCACTCGGTTTCGACGGTTTTATCAAAGGTTTAAAGTCTTTTTTTCGGCGCAACGCACTATCGGTAAAGCCGACCCATTGCTGTTGCCAAAGGTGTACCGTCTTCGATCGCAGCCGCGCCTCGAAAACTGTTTGTCCGGCTCCCGTAATATGCGGACAAGCCTACGGAGGTCTGAGGTAATACCTGCTAGTAGTCCTGTCAATGCCAGACACAGTGGCGCGCTCCTCTGGGACGTATCCATTCTGCGCCCGAAAATATGTTTGTGGCGTATCACCTCTGCTCGGAGAGCCTTCTGGGACGGAAAAAGATGCACGCTTCTGGGACCTGCGCGGCGGTGGCCTCGTCGGGTTTCCCCGGTTCTCACCCCGCCCCTCGCTTTGCAAGCCCCCACCTCTCGCTCTGCTGATTCACCGTCCGGCAGCTGTGTTGTGGTGGCGCAGTTGAGGCGCCTGTGACGTCACAGATTCGGGAAGTCCTGGCGCACTGAGCGAATCAGTGACGCAATGGCCGGCGTGTGCAATAACCATAAGGTCGCCGCGTCGGAACGCCCACCCAGTCAGACGAACGTGTCGTGAATCTGCGCTATCGCAGCACACTGCGATAGTTGCAGTGTGTGTCGGCGGACGGCGGGCGGTTGGCAATCAGTTGTGCACGAGACTCGAGTGGAAGCGGAGCAGAGCAGACCGTTGACTGTGACGTGGGACGAACGGACGGTCTGTAAAGGAGCTATTCGGCAGCCATGGGGATCAAGAAGACGGAGCTGGTGTTTCAGACTCGCCAGGAGGGCACGCCGCTGGCGTTCTCACCTGGCGAGACGATGAGCGGTGCCGTGGTGCTCACCATCGACGGATCCAAGCCGCACAAACTGACCAGCGTGGTAGTGAAGGTGCGCGGCCGGGCGGAGACCGACTGGAAGACGGGCTCGGGTGACGACGAGTCGCGCCACAGGGACACGGAGGAGCTGCTGCGGCTGGACCTGACCGTGCTGGGGAATGCGGGCGGCCAGCCGACAGCGCTGCCGCCCGGCCGTCACCAGTTCCCATTCCAGTTCAGCCTGCCGCCGCGGCTGGCCTACTCACTCAAACACATGGACGGGAAAATCAGATACGAGTGTTCGGCGCGCGCCCGCAGCGACAGCTTCTGGTCGTTCGACGGGCGCGCGTGCGTGCCGTTCGAGGTGCTGGCGCGTCGCGACCTCTCCGCTGAGCCGCAGCTGGCACAGCCGCTTACCGTGTCCCGCGAGGCCCGATTCTCGCTGCTCGGCCGCGACCCGGGACCGTTCCGGCTGTATCTGACGCGACAGGGGTTCACCGCCGGAGAGGTGATTGATATCTCTCTTGAGGGACCCGGTGAGGCGTTCCAGGCGCTGGCGAAAGCCGACGGCACTGTCCAGCTGAAGACCAGGGTGGTGTTTCGCGCTGGTGTCAGCACCAGGCAGAAGAAGTGGGTGGCGGCGGCGGTGCGGCCGGGCAGCTCACCGGACGCCTGGCGGCATATCCGACTGACCGTGCCGGCCGGCGAGGTCACCCTGGACGACAGCAGCGGCTGCACTATCATCAGTGTCACCCACTACGTCAAGGTGCGTGACGTGCACCTGCCGGTGGTGCTGGGTACGACGCCGCTGCGGCCCAGCTGAGACGGTCACCGCTGGCGGTAGACGGTGACCGCCGATGGCAGACCTCTGACGGCCGGCCACCGGACGACAGCGGACTGTGCTCGACCTCTGTCTGTGACCTTGGGTGGACGCTCTGAGGTGCTGCTAACGATCTACTGCCGGCTGGTTGAACACTGTGGTGGAGTTCGAGGCCTCAAATATTTCTGCAGAATGGCTAGCGGATATGTCGACGGTGACCTCCTATGGTCGTTCTGATTGATTTCGAGAAGCCAAGCGTGATAGAGGAGAGGCTGTTTGACTTCACGGGTGGCGTGTCACGGATCATTACCAATGGTCTGACTGGGGCTGTCATTTCAGGACTGCCATTTTACACGTATTTTACTAGTCAGATCTGCCAGTATATTGCGTTAAAGATCTAGAACTACCGGTAATGTCAGCAGGTTGACGGAATCTGTATTCTCAGGAAGCGCTGAAGTTATTGGCATATTGCCAAAAACAGGTGTTTGCTGGCGTTGTGGCACGAAACTCGTCGGTGTTTGTTGACAGCCTGATTTGATCTGTCCCAGTTCATTTAGCGACCGAGCGTTCAGCACGTGCGGATCGCATGCGTGCAGATGTGCGATGTGTTTTATACATTTATACATATGTATGTATATACGGCGGATTTCGTCAACCAGTCGTTACGTACATATTTAAAGGGACTATCCCACCTTTAACATGGGGTTTGAGTTGAGATAGCCAAGTTTGCGGCGAGGTTCAGAAACCACTATCTATCTAGGTTGCAACCCCCGCGGCCTCTTGGTGTTGAAGAAATTCGTTCCCTTCGTTTGAAAATGGGCCTTGTACAAGGCCCTATCTTCAACATGGAGCGACCGTTAGTGTGACGTCACCTCGTTTAGTCATTCTGATTTAAATGGGTTTGTTCGTTGAAAAATCGCTTAAAACTTGGTCTGAACTTTGTTGTGGTGCCTACAGAGTAAAAAGAATCAGCTTTATGACAGTAATGAGGCCTGGGGAAGGAGGTAATTTTGGGCTGTGACGTCACATATTTGAAAGTTTGTGTTGGGAATATGGGAAGCCTAAGATGTTTAATGAAAAATAAATGCCAGAACCGTGTTCCTGGTCATCCAATCTATAAAGTCAGGCACAATTTAACTGGTTTTTACAACATTTTAGAAGGTGGGATAGTCCCTTTAATGTCGCTTCATTGTATAAATAGATACGGCTTTCAAACCAACCTCAAATGTGCTCGTATTTTTTTAATACATTTTAGATCAATAAACTTCACCGTTTTTCGATTGACTGGCGTATTGGCAAATGGCATGTCGCATTGAAAGGCTTGTTTCTTCGTTTTCTCTTCATGCGCTATGGTCGCTACATCGTGGATCACGTTTGTTCTCTGCGTAGGAAAAGCTCACAAGGACGCTCACACAGTGTCGACTGCGTGTCCCTCAATACCTACATATATACCTACCTACATTTAGACGATTATTCCGAGCAATTGGGCTGATTCTGCCTCTGAAGCTGAACACTGAGCTAAGCAATTATGGTAAGTAGCTAAACTATAAATTGCGATCAATCACTTTCAAACACTACACCACCAACAATTGTCGTGTATTTTTATCAGCACAACGTCCGCTACACATCAACGGCTAGCACAACTGCGGCGGCCGTGGCGGTCCCTATACCCGGCTCGTGTGTCCGCCCGGGGACCAGACGCTCCTCTAGCGGCCCGATTCCTCCCGATGGCGATGGCCGTGTTGATGATACGGAAGATCCCGAGGGACTGGCTGATACCATGAGGAATCGATGATGCGCGCTGTACCTAATGAGGGAATTATGATCGTTTTCTCTCGAATAACTTGAGTGATTATGTACTTTGCAAATGTGACCATAAATGGTTGTGATCACTAATCAAACAGCAAGAAATGTTTCGTCACCAGGGTCTGCGCTTACGTTTTACATTTGCCGCGGGCTCCCCCCCCCCTCCCTCGTCCCGTCTCCCTCGACCTACTCACGTCACTTCCGACTGGACGTCCCTCTACAGCATCGCCCGTGGCAAACTGCGTACTACGTCCCCCCCCCCCCCCTCGGCCCCTCCCCATTGCGTAGTGGCACACACCAGCTCGTCCTTGGAACGGAAATACGATGAGACACGTGTTTACCGGTGACGTCACTTCTGTGTAGGGGAAGTTGGGGCAATGCCGGAGTTGGGGCAAAGCCGAAATTCGAGATATTTCGAAAACCGTAAGACATGGATGCCACCTGTCAGTGATGCTCTGAAGCTTAAGTGACTACAATTATCGCATGTTTGTTACGAGTCGTCATTCGGAATACTTCGACTGTGAGGGCGCCAAGAGCGTTTTCAAGGTACGTTTTCCTTGTACTACATGCGCCTTTGAAGCTGCATTTCTTACTCATTATGCTACCGTTTGTCTGGCCAATTCGGTCAAGTAATCTTTAGCATGTCTTTGCATAAGTGTGCTGCCTATTTGAAATTTATACAGCACGTTGAAAAGTTATGGGCCTGCAAATGAAAGTATGGCAGGCTGGGGTAATGCCGAAAACGTGCGATTACGCACGTGTTAAAAGCACGCTACGTGGACTTTACTGCTGTAGAATAGCAACGCGTATTTTTAGTCACACAAATTACACTTTCAACCGACACAACGGCCTGTTACCTATAAGGAATGATTTACCTGGCATGTTCTTATTATATCACACAATTATAACTTCCAGTGTGCACCGCGTCCTCAAGCTCTTAAAACGCGTGTCAGCTTTGATCAATTCTGGATAAAGTTTGAGATAAAATGACAAAACATCAATGTCGGCATTCCCCGTAGATCATTTCTCCCATTTTCGGCTTTCCCCGCAGTCCGGGGCAACGCCGAAAAAGTCACTTCTTTGATATTTTTAGTTTGTGCGCTTAACGGTATGCGAATTCATCAAATGCGCCTGGTATGTTTGAAAGGCAAAAGCCTGGCCTCTCGAATGACGCCAACAAGAATAGCTTATGTTGTCTACCTTGCGTGCTACGGGCGTCCGAAAAAAAGTCTTCGGCGTTCCCCCAACTTCCCCTACCGGTGACGTCAGCGGTGTTTGTCAGCTGGGCTCACGGACAGGAGAGGTGGCGACAGCTGCTTCCGTGAGCAGCAGGGTGTGAATGGCCTCTGCACAGTCTGACTGACGGCTAGATTGGCGTGATCTGATTGGACCATTTCCTCGCGTGGACACTCGTCGAACATATTATTCCATCGCTATGAATGAAATACATTGCACATTCACACGCCCGACTGGCACATCACGTTATCCTAACTTTGTGATGTTACAATCCTTTTTGATGTTGCTTTTTCTCTGCTTGGACTGTTAGCGCCTTGTATCATTTGGATGTGAACGGGTAGAAGACATTGGACTGATTCGACGACACAATTGGTGAGCTGCAGCGGCTGATCCTGCCCACTCCCTTTTGGACAAGCATGCTTCGGTGGTACAGGTCACCCAGCCGCACAAATGTTTTTTTTTCTCGATTTTTTGGAGGAATAATTGTTTGTATATGCATAATGAGATAATTTAGGGATAGTTGGATATTGTACAAGCGTGTATAAGCGTATAAGCTGTATAAGCGTGTCTGTGTAAAATGTTTGTTTCTGTTGTTTGTGTTTCAGTTTCGAGCCTTCAGGGTGACACCGACCACCTGGATAACACCCTGGACAGCTCGGTGAGTGTTCAACGAACGTTCTCCTCCTCCTCCTCCTCCTCCTCCTCCTCCTCCTCCTCCTCCTCCTCCTCCTCCTCCTCCTCCTCCTCCTCCTCCTCCTCCTCCTCCTCCTCCTCCTCCTCCTCCTCCTCCTCCTCCTCCTCCTCCTCCTCCTCCTCCTCCTCGTTTTCCCGCCGGACGATATCGGCCAGGCGTGTCGCCCGCGCTCGTGACCGTTTCCGAGTATTGGCCGGCCTGCCTGTGCTGCCTCAGCGGAACGTGCCCTCCGCTCCACGACGGCGAATATGCAGGCCGGGACGCACGCCTGCTGATAGCAGGCACTGTGCTAGGCATAGACGCATTGGTTTTACGTGTAGGTATCTGGTTCGGCGATTGTTGTTTTACTGGGTAAATGCAACAGCACTGACATGAATTTTCCAACTTTCTTCGTTAAATTAGTTTAGTGATTGGGACTTCATTTTTCTTCCATTACTATTTATTGTATACTGCGCACGAAAAGAGATAGCTGAGGAGCAGAATATTGTGCTGGAAATTGTTATCCTTCTCGAACTTCTAGTGCTATTTTCAAGCGAAAGAACTGATTTGATCGGATTAAGTTGGTAATATGATTTCGTAGTTTTCCCTTGGATGCTGGATAAGCTTAATTCGCCAATTTTAGTTCGTTCAATTCTAAATTGCTCCTCTAAAACCGTATTTCAAGCCTTGAGTTGGGATTTAAAGCAACTGAACCACACTTTTTCACATGCATCTACATATTAGGCGTGCCGCTCTTCATCAATCTGTCGACGGTTTCCACGCGGAGCGGCCGGTCATATAGCCGCCAAGTGTGGCGCGGTCTCGTCGGCCGCTCGGCCCGTATCGCCGGCAGTGCCGCGCCGATCGAACTATGGCCATCACTACCTGAACGGATGGAGTTGGGCCGACATGGCCGACTCGGGCTATGGAGATGAATTGGAGCGGCTATCGACGGGGAGCGCCATCAGCCGCTGAGAGGCCGCGCCGCGGCGGCACTGACGTGCCATCGGGGCGGCCGTAAAAACCGTCCCCATGTCCGGCCAAATTACCCCGCCTCCTCCTAAAACCTACGTGTGCCATCAGAACTTTTAATCAGCCTGAAAGAAAACGCGTTGCCCTCCGCAGCGGAATTCAGATGTTCATCGATGAAGAAAGACGGTTCCAGACAGTCCTCGTAACGGTGAATTGATCAATCGTCTTGCCGTTATTGGACATCCGCTAAGGATTTGCCGTTTTATAGCCACTGCCTGAGGAAGTTTTCAGTCCGACTGTCGTGGCAGTTTCTCTAATGAGACTATTCCACCCTCGTGCGCTGCACTCAGCACTCGCCTAACTTACGGGCGCCGCTAACTTGGTGAGCGCCGTGAGTCGGGCACTTTCGGGCGGGTGAAAACGTGACGGCCACTTTGGCGACGAGCTGATGGTGCTTTTCGCCTTTCGGGTCCGTGGACGTCATCACGTTCTTTGTGCCACGAAATCTTGACGAGTTTCTTCTCATCTTCATTTTTTTCTTTGACTGAAATGAAAGATCCCTAATTGATGCATGTTTTGCACTTTCCGTTTCCATTTGGATATGGGAATCGGGTTTGTCTATACCTAAAGTGAGGTGTCGTTTTTCAGTTGTCGTTTTCCGCTACGATTGCCATACATTTTTAATTTGATGTTAAATTTGAGGTATTGTGAGCACACATTGCTATCCTTTTAAGTTGACGATAGCGCTTCCCGCTTGGTTTGTTATTTCGCGTCATTAGTCCCACAGTCCCACGGCGGCCGATTCCGAACGATCTCTTTCCAACCAGTCTGCTCCGTCTGCTGAGTGCCATGGCTGCGGTGCTAGCGTTACTACAGACGGCACTGCGGCGGACTGTCGGCCGTTCCAGTGCGGACGGTCACCGGAGATGACACCACGCTCCTGGGCAGACACCGTCGCGGTCGGCGAAATGACTCGGCCATTGGCGGCGGTTCATGTGCGGCGGACAGAGGAGGGAGAGCACGTACAGAGCAGAGCCGTGACGACCGACGACGACCG
Organism: Amphibalanus amphitrite; assembly: GCF_019059575.1. Taxonomy (NCBI): domain Eukaryota; kingdom Metazoa; phylum Arthropoda; class Thecostraca; order Balanomorpha; family Balanidae; genus Amphibalanus; species Amphibalanus amphitrite. The sequence continues at coordinate 840,404 of NW_024881508.1, read as the reverse complement.
ACGACCGTCGGCGGGGCAGATAAACGCGCCGACGACGACGGTGCGACGGTAGATCGACGTTAGATCGACGCACCGACGACGACGTGGGTTCGTCGAAGGGCTACCACGGCTCGTTTTGTTCGCAGCCTGTCCTTTGAATGGTGGGCGTTGCGAGTTCCCCGTTGGATGCAGTTCGTCGTATGTATTTTTACCGAGCTGCCGGACGTGGACGCGCATAAAAGATGACCGCCTGGACGAGGGATGGCGCGAACGTGCGGTGTTTTTAGTGCAGCTTATGCTGCGTCACGAGTCCAGTTTGATTGCTTTTGTTGCCAAACTATCATCAGCTGTATTGAGCTGACTGATACGTTCTTGTTTTTATGAAATTTGCTGAAGAATGTGCAACTGGGCTATCACTAGTTTTGACGACGGGAAACAGCGTAGCGGGATCAATTGTTTTTACGAAAGTTGTACGTACACACATCAATATTAATTTTTCACTGAGGTTCAAGAGACGTTGATTCCCTTTGTTCTTGATCAGTAGATATTTGCTGTCATGGTGTAGCTTTAGTGGCTTTATCACAGTATGTGAGGGGCATACCTTCCCCGCTGCAGTCAAGGCAGTGGCAACCGCCTGCTCTGAGCTGAGTCAGAGCCGAGCCCGGCCAGTCACTGGGGATCCAGCGCCGTCAGAAATTCGCCGCTCCGTATTGCCTGCTCCTCTGTCCGTGTATTAGGCGGCCCATGTCCGTCGGCGGGCTGCAGCTGCATCTTGCAGGAGGTCACCGCCGGCTCGCCCACGCGCTGCACCAGCGCTCGGGGCCACGGATCAGAGAGGCGTCCTCCTTGGGGGCTCAAGTGGATGGGTGCACTCGACCTTTTGCCATCTGCCGTGCGTCTCTCATCTATGTCTACACTCTAAATATATCTACCAACATTTATGCTTAGTGCCCACATCCATGATCCATGATTTATTCATCCTTTGGCTTTCCTCAGGTTTCATCAGATCTGTTTTGCTGACGCACGCCCAATTTACTTACGCTGCGTCGGAGTCTGAGTTTGTGGGCACCATCAGGGACAACAGTGCGCGGTAGAAACTTATTGTTTGTTTTGGGCGTTCTGACATGTCCACACGATTGATGTGCACATGTTGGTGGGGTATGCACATTGCATTTTCACGTTTTCCTGGGTTGTATGGGACGAATATCTTAGATGCAATTATTATTTATCACAGCTTTTCTACTAGGCACCAGGCAGTTGTTATACTCTTCTGCATCCGTCCTGGGCCGGACTCACCACCTCCTTTCTTCGCCCGGCCATCGCGGGTCGTATCGGAGACACCGGACGGCCGCCCGCCGAGTCGCTCGATGAAGTGACGCTGCTCGGTTTAGTCGATGCCCTCTGTTCTGTGATCGTGCCCTCAGGCGACATGGTCTGTAATTCTATACAACTCTGTGATCCGGGTCCGGTGTTACAGAGTCGAACTCAGACAGCGGCACGATGGCCTGTGCTATAGGCGTGACGGTATGGGTTGAAAAGAACGGGTAGCCTAAAATGAGACATGGCTGGCACGAGATATAAATATATGTGCAATATGTGCTCTGATATTGCCCGCTGCTCGCGGATGTGGAGACCAAATAGCTCCATCAAGAGCGGGGAGTTTTTGTGCAGGACGACGTTGAGGTAGGCTGGTCTAATTTGATAGGTAGGTAATTTGGTATAGAGTGCTGATGGATGGGATCCCCTGGCATTTACTTGAAGTCAGAGGGAAGGTAGGTAAATGGATAAGAAACGGCACAGTGAACTGACAGTCGCCCGCCCAAATACGGCGATGCCGAAATTCGTTGACAGACGATTGACATTTGACAAATTGACAGACTTTGACTGACGTTGTATGAGAACTGGTTTTCCATGGATGGAAATGACAGTTTTTTCCCTGAATGGTGGCCACCTCCTGGGGACTACGGGTCCGCCCTGATGGCTCGTCAGAGCGCCGATAATCGTCTTCCCCGCGCTAATCACCACCGCCGTGTTCTGGTCGATGATTGCCGTGTCTGCGCGCTCCGGGACAGTAGGGGACTGGAGTTACTCGGGTAGGACAATTGGGAGTCGGAGATACTGAGGGTGGGACTGTTGGGGGCCGGAGTTACTGAGGGTGGGACAGTTGGGGGCCGGAGTCACTGGGTGGGATAGTGGGGGACATGAGTTTCTCGACTGGGACAGTTGGGGACCGTCTCTGAATGTGTGTAAAATTCAGCTCTAGATCATCGTTTTCGAAGATCATCACTATCTTATTAGAAGTTCATAGCTATAGTTCGTTTTTCTTAAGTTTGCCCCTCACTGTAAACGTCTTTTTGAACATAGCACGAGAATTGCTGGCTGAATTACTGAGAAAACTGGTTGGCGCACATTGATTTGACCAGATTTCACAGACGGTCAATTTCATCAAATTTATTTACTATTTCACAGACTCTTAGCTTGTATTTGCCAATACCTACAGCCCCACAGGGATAGACGACTTCTCAGGAATTATGTCTGAGCTAATAAATAAATTGCACGGCGTTAACATAACGTTAAATCGTCGGTGTTCAAAACTTATTTTTGAAAATATTATTCATATCTACAATACAATGTGCGCTAACCAGTTTTCTCAGTAATTCAGCTAGCAATTCTCGTGTTGTGTTCAAAAAGACGTTTACAGTGAGGGGCAAACTTAAGAAAAACGAACTATACCTACCCAGTTGTCTGCGGACTGGCCCGTCCATGCCCGACCCGTAGTGTCCTTTGTTCAGCAAACCAAGCTGACAGTGAACCACCCACTGACACTGACGCTGACTGACCTGAATCTGCCCTGACCTCAGGTATCGAGCACGGTGCATCTGATCGTGAACCAGCTTCTGTCCTGACCTGGCGCTGCCCTAACCTGACCTCACACTTCCCTAACCTGACCTGACCTGACCTGCCGTGCCGCTGACGCTGCCCTGGCTCTGATCTGACCTCACACTGCCCTGACGGCTGACCTCAGGTGTCGACCACGGTGGAGCTGATCGTGGACCAGCTGCTGGAGCGGCAGCGGCAGGTGCGCAGCACACAGGCGGTGGCGCAGCTGCAGTGCGGCTGCTCGGAGACCAGCTGCTGCCCCGGCGGTGTCCACTGCGCCAACCCGGTGAGCTAGGCGCCTTGCCAACCCGGTGAGCTAGGCGCTGCGTCCACCTGGTAAGGGCTCAGGGCGCCCTGGCACCGGCGGCAGAGGGAAACGAGCTGCGAGGGAGGGAGAGTGGGATCCTGAGCAGGGAGTGTCTATGAAGCTCGCTAGAGGATATTTGGAATGAAATTATTACCACCTAGTTGAGCGGGTGGATGCTCTGAAATCCTTAGGATGATATCAGATGAGATAATCTTGCGGAGAAGATTGTGCCGGCTATTTTGCTCGTGGTGCATTGTGACTCAGTCCCCTGACCTGACCGGTGCCCCCAGCTGCGGCGGGTGACCACCTCGGTACCAGGCGTATTGTATGTATTGTATCCTGACCTGGCCGGTGCGCCCACCTTGCCCCCAGCTGCGGCGGGTGACCACCTCGGGCGCCGTGTCCACGGTGACGGTGTCGTCCAGCCGCGCGCCGCTGGCGGCCGAGCCGCCGTCCGGCGCCGGGCCGCCGCTCGTACTGAACCTGAAGGCGCTGCAGGGCGGCACCGGCTACCTGCTGGTGCCCAGCGGCGCCGCGGCCGCAGCCGCCGCCGGAGCCGCTGCTGTCGAGTGTGAGACAGTCGAGTCGCCGCTACCTCCGCCGGTGGAGGACACGCCTCCGCCGGCGACGGCGACCACCTCGTCAGCGACGGCCGACGGCCAGCCGTGGTCGCCCTCCGCAGACCAGGACCTGTTCAAGTGAGTCGTGCTGCTCCTTCTAACTCAACTAAAGGTGGCTCAGCAATGCAGAGGATCCTCCATATTCCATGCACCCATGTCTGCGTGCCATTGGAGACGAGGCACTATGTGCGCAGAGATATCTCGGCAGGCTTTCTATCATCGGCTCTGTGAATCGCAGCGCGTCTTAGTCGGTAGATGAAACACTTTATCACTGCGCCAGGTAGGCTGTCGGCGGGTGAGCAGTTTGCATGCTAATTTTCTGCGGGTCTGAGCCGAATTGATCCGGGCCAGATGGAATAACGGATCGGCAGCCGTTCTGCGCGACGCTGAGCGATCGTCGCCCGGAAGACGTCGCCATAAAGTCGTCGTCGTCGTTACTCTTCCTGGGACGGCCGGATCGAGCCCGCGCCCGGCTGGCGGTTTGAATAGAGGCCGGCATTTGCTGGGCGATTCTCGGATGGCTGAGAAGCTCACCGGTCATAATGCTTGTAGGATAGATTTGAGAATATTGTGTGTGAGTTGTTTCCATCGTATACCAGTGTTGTCGACACTAAATGAACCTCTGTGGATTGAATGCACTGATGAAATGTGCTTTTGAATATGTGAATGGCCTATTCATCTCTGCGCTTTGCCTCTCTTCCAGAGCTACGTTCGACCTATCGCTGGACGACATTCAGCGCACACTGTGTGCCAGCATGCCGTCTGACCTGGACATGTCCCAGCTGGAGTCCAGCGAGCGGCACGACCAGGCGGCGCTGCTGGACGCCCTCCACTGCCTGGACGACTTCGACTTTGACGGTCTGGAGGTGGGGCACGGTTCGTCCGAGTCGCCGGGCGGGCCGCCCGACCTCAAACTGCCGCGGGCCGACGGCGAGCAGCCGGCCGCGCCGCCGGCCGCCCAGACACCGCCGCCGGTCGGCGAGCCGCCCCCTGCGGCGCCCAGCCCGGCGGCCGCCCTGCAGCCCGAGGAGCGCCCGCGGCCGGGCTCGCGGCAGCCCAGCCGGCAACAGTCGCCGCACCCGCAGCCGGAGAGCGGCCCGCAGCCGCGGCTCGGCTCGCCGGCCGGCTCCGTCACCCTGGTGGCCGACCCGCCCGAGACCAGCCCCGTGAAGAGCGAGGTAGACAAGTCGTGTGTCAACATGGAGTACCGCGAGGGCACGGCCAACATCACCGACTTCAGCCCTGAGTGGGCCTACCCAGAGGTCAGTGCCGGTGCCGGGTGGCTGTGAGCTGGTCAGGGGCTAGTAGCAGTGAGAGAGGGTGGCTGTGACTTGTCAGTGTCTGGTCCAGAGGTCAGTACAACTATCTGGGAGGACAAGCCTTCACAGAGGTCAGTGTACGTGATCCCAAGATTACTTTCCTGATCCGACGTATTCAGTGGTCGGGGGTGACCTAAGCAGAGAAGCTAAACACATTTTGACATTCCTGTGAGTCTGTGACAGACCGATAAGTGCTCCGGTCTTCATCACTGTTCTAGAAAACCAAACGACAAAAACTGCTTATTAGTGGTATGAAATACCATCCGATTAATCGCTTGTCCTGGCATACGATGCGAGTAAATGCTTCATCATGATGGCGCATCAGTGTGTACAATTACAGTTTCCTAGAGCAGCCTAGCTGAGCCTATTACCTGCGCCTGAGCTGAGCAAAAACACTGCTGTCGTCCCCGAACGAGAGTCTCATAACCTCCCGGTCCCTCTCAAAAATCATCCGGCTAGATCCGGCGGGTGTTTTTCCTGACGTGAGGATCCTCCGCGAATGACATCGGCGCGGCAATCGGGGCGGTTTTTACACGCCAGCACGAGCCGGGTGGCATTGTGCGCTGCCGGCGGCGGTGTCCGACTCTCGTGTGATGAGAAATCGCCCCGCCCCCGGCCGGTGGCTGTAGACGAGTCGGTGGACGGGGCAGGGGTCCCGGCCGGGCCGGGTGGGAGCTCACAGCCCGCCCGCCGCGCTGCTCCACTCCGCACCCAGCGCCCGTCGCCACCACAACTCTTCTGTCTGTCGCTACTCTCCGCCGGCCGTCCCGTCCATTACAGAGGCGCCGAGTAAAAACAATCCCCTCTCCGCTAACGACACGACTGAAAGACGCCGCCACAAAAGAAGCTCGTGTCGCGGTCATTAGGAGCTTTCCGCCGCGGCATTTGTCCTCCTCTCAGCGCTGTGATGACGCTCGTGGCGCGGCCCAGCGCGCCGTTTCTCGTCGCTGGCCGGCCGGTATTGACGCCCGGGCCGTGCCGCGCCGGCCCTGCCCGGAAATGACCACTGGAGACGGCACGGGCGACCGGGCGGCGGCGACAGCGCCGGCCGGTCCTGGTAGCATAGTGCGGAGGGCGGCGCCTTTCCGGTGGTTTGTTTTAATGCTAAGTCCAATTATGTCCTGTTCCGACGATCATGTCTGACCAGAGGCATTTTCACTTACATTTTGTACGTCGTGAGTCCATCACTCTACGTGTCTTTCTTCATTTTAGTTCAGTTTCCATCCATGTCTCCGTTCTGTCTCTTTTCTTGTACCCATCTCCGTCGCTCTTTGTATCCTGCTCCGTTTGTCTGCGCCTCGTCCCCACTTCATTTCTTCTTTTGTTTGCTCTCCATCCCCCTCTATCCTGTTTTCGCTTCGTCTCCGTCTCTGTTTGCTAACGTCCACTCGCCGCCACTTAGCTCATCTTTTCGTTTACGATTGCTTCTACATGTCCGAGTGTCCAGTCGTCACTGTCCTCTCTTCTCCCGTCGCCGTCTCAGTCCCTGACTGTCTCTACCTCTGTCTCTGTTTCTGTCTCCGTCGCCTTCTCTGTCCCTGACTCCGTCTCTATCCCTTCCCCGTGCGTCCTGTCGCTGTCGACGCGGGTCGTTCCTTTGGCACCCGGTCCCCGCTCCGCTGGGCGGCTCAGCACGCTTCGTTAGCCAGAACAGGACGGAAATTCCCGGCCTTCGCCGCGTCACCAGCCCCGGCCGAGCTGGAAAACCGGGACGACGACGACCGTGGCACGCTCAGCCGCGCCGCCAACCGCCGATTTGGTAGCTTTGATGATGGAAGAGGTGTGAGATGGGTTTATGGCTTGAATGATCGCTTCTGTTTGTTCTTCAGCCTGCTGTAGAATGATCTATTCCATATAATAGGCCAGTATTGCACTGAAAGATTAGTTGATGCCAATTCAGAGAAGAAAACTCGACGTTTGGCTCATGCGCTGCAGTGAGATTCCGCAGATCCATTTCGGGAAGTGGTAAAGCTATTTTGTCAGACTTTCCATTTTGACTAGCCGTGTCCTGCTGACCTTTTGTGGTTTGAAAGCTGAAATCCGCGGCCCGTCGGCGATAAATCCACCGAGCACTGGTTTCGGCCGGCGGTTCAGAAGTTGGCCCGCGCTCTGCGGCGGCTCGCTGGCGGCTCAGGGCTCGTTACTCGGTGACCGTGCGGGTACGAGGACACAGCCGGGCGATCGCCTGTTACGGCGGGACAGCGAGACTGCAGGTACACAGGACGGAGAGCTGGTGGGACTGGGGTTAGGCCGATCTGGTGTCCATCTTGTAGCGGAGGCTGCCTGAGACTCGCAGAAATCAGTTGACGTGGTAGGCGGGAGACGGAGAGGGTCGGTGGGTACGACTGGTTCAGGGAGTACGGCCGGACACAGAGCTACTGGCGCCAGGGACAGCGGTCAGCGACAGCGGACAAACAACAGTGTCGCGATAGTTACGGTGACCGACTGGGCAGTTGACAGAGGCAGCAAACCGGAGCTGACCATAGTGTCGTGATGGCTATGTTATCCGACTGAGCAGCTAACAGGGGTAGCTGGAAGACGCAGCTGACCGGGGTGCCGTGATAGCTATGGTGTCCGAATAGTGAGTAACTAAGAAGGGTGGCTGCAAGAAGCAGCCGACAGGGACAGCGCCGTCCCGTTGACCAGTTGAGCAGCTGACATGGAAGCAGTGCCATGCCGAGTAGCTAAGTTGCTGCCTCGCCGCCTTCTGTTGGCTGGGATAAGACCACGCTGTCAGTGGTAAGCCCCAGCGCAGCAGCGGGCGCCTCGAAAATAAATCACTTGGGTCATCCATCAATGCGTGCTTCTGGTGGAAATAAATGACTTTGTATCGCCCTTAAGTTGGAAAACAGGCTGCAAAATGGTGCTAGCACCGTCCATCGCATAATGTTATGGTTCAGCCTTAACATTTGCAGATCTTCTGTTGTTTTGTTTCGGAAGTCATACAAATTAAACAGCGTCTTTTATACTTCGTCGCACTTGCCGAAGAAAACCCAGTCTCGCAGCTGTATTTAAATAACCTCTCCTAGCAACTGCTACTTGCGTAGGTGACGTAACTTGGATAGTACGCTTGGTGTCCAGTTTTATCTACTATCAAAACTGATAATACTATCGCTAAAACGCCGCTGATTGCTAATTCAGAACAATGGGAATGATCAGGATTTTATTGAATCATAAGATGTATAAGTTGTGTAAGATGTCGTAAAACAGTCGTCACAAGCAGTAGCCGCCTCCTTCGGGACGCGAATCATCCCACTGAAATCAAAATCACAGCTTGATAACCCATCAACTCTTCAAGATCATTTCCAATATTAATTTCATAGCTCGACATTGGAACCAGACCGTCTATCCGTCTTAACAATTTGTCTCTCGTCTGTATTTTACCGCCCATGGTGTGCGACTGTCAGGCAGTGTTGTCTGCTGGTGCCAGCGCTGCGTTGGACCGCGATGATGACCGGTGACGGCCGCTGTCTGTCCGCGTTGTCTGTTGTGTTAGTTAGTACCCGCCCCTGACCGGACTACGGCTGTATCCCTCACCATCGTCGTCCCGTGCCCCCAGGGCGGTATCAAGGTGCTGGTGACGGGTCCGTGGTACGCCACCTCGTCCCCGTACTCGGTACTATTTGACGGCGTCTCGGTACCCACCCAGCTGGTTCAGAGCGGTGTGCTGCGCTGCTTCTGCCCAGGTCAGTTGACTACTGTCTGCTACTGCCCACGCCAGTTACCGCCACTGTCCAGGTCAGTCACTGCTAATGTCCAGGTCAGTTGGATAATACCGCTGTCTGCTATTGTCCAGGTCAGTCACCGCTACTGTCCAGTTCAGTGACCGCAACTGTCCCGGTAGATTACCGCTACTGTCCAGGCCAGTTGGATAATACATACCACTGTGTGCTTCTGCCAGGTCAGTTACCGCTACTGTTATAAGTTGGACAATATTGTCAAAATTGTCTGCTACTATTTTGGTCAGTTGGTCAGTGAATGTTGACTTTTACATCACATTTTTCTGATCGCGCCATTTTGAAAGTAGAGACGCTTTAAAGCACAAGCATTGCCTCCCATCACTGTGCGTTGGCATCACAATTCGAAACCCATTGCGTATCGCCTGTAATAATTAATCCCGTCTACTGCCAGCCAATACGTCCTCACTAATTACCCTCTAAGCCCTCCCCTCCCCTCCCCTCTCTCCCCGACCTGACCTGACCTGACCTGACCTGACTTGACCCCCTCGGCAGCGCACGACGTGGGTTCTATGCCATTGATAAACAACTGACTTGACCCGACCTGACCTGACCTCCCCACGGCAGCACACGACGTTGGTCCGCTGCCACTGACCTGACCCTCCCTTCTCCAGCCCACGACGTGGGTCCAGTACCACTAACCTGACCTGACCTGACCTCCCTTCTACAGCGCACGACGTGGGTCCGGTACCGCTCCAGGTGGCCTGCGAGGGGTTCATCATCTCCAACGCGTGCCTGTTCGAGTACAAGAGCCGTCCGAGCGAGCAGGGTCCGGCGGCGTACCCGGTGTCGGCGCCGTTCCCCAGTCAGGACGACACGCTGGTCAAGGTGACCCTAATGCAGCGCGTTCAGCTGATCGAGTCCCGAACGGAGGGCGCCGCCAGCGGACAGGTGAGAGGGAGAGAGAGTGAGAGAGAGAGAGAGAGAGAGAGAGGGGAGAGAGAGGGAGAACTGCTAGAGGTGGAGAGAGCGGGGAAGTAGCGGTGAGGAAGGTGGACATTGAGAGGACGAGTGAGGGATAACCTCGGGGAGGGAGACAAGTGAAGTTGTCAAGAGAAGTCAGAACCTTGTTGTAAAGGCTTAAGGGCTGGAAAAGGTCAGAAAATAAGAAAGAAGGAAGCAGTTAGATGGAACTCGGCTGGATGTTCTGATTATTTCATTTACTGGTGTAAAAACCGAAATTGCAATGAAACTCCACCCACGAAATCGCCTTGATTGAAATTAAATTGGAAATTAATCACGACAAATTAGTGCATTCACTGTACCGCCACGAAATGGGCGGGTATGGGTCCTGCGGCACAGTACAACTCACAGACGATCTGCTCTGGCGCCACCTAGTAACTGCAGTTTGTCCCCATTCGTTTGGTGTCCGCGATCCCTAGCCGTGCGGCGCAGTATACCGTCCAGGCGCCGACTCGTGGTGCCATCTAGCGACAGAACTGTAACTAACCGAGAACTCTCCCAGTGACTGAATAATTCCTCACCTTTCGAGCCCTGCTGGGATTTAGTATCCCCATATAGTCCCATATTAATCACAGGTGGCCCAATGAGCTCTCTAAGCCACGTGCTTTCCTCACACGGCGCATTAATGAGCCCCACGAGCCGGCGTCGGCCCGAGCCAGACTCCCGGCCATCAGTCGTGCTGTGTTTATCTAAATTAAGGCGCTACTTTGTGCGTTATTAAGCCGGCCGGTTGATGTAGGGCGTCGGAGCGGGCCGAGCAGCTCCATTGTAGCGGCTTATTGTGCCATATAGGACGGTTAGCGGGGCTCGGTGTGTCAGCCGGACGACTTATGGGGACGGCCGGGGTTGGTAAGTACGGCCCTGATGGAGACGGTGGAACGGGCTGTGCACGGTCGAATTGGACGGCTGGTGTGTCTTTTGGTGGTGTGGACGGTGGAACTACTTCCGTACCGGCTGATACGGACGGTGGAAATGGACGGCTGAGGTGAAATGTGGAAGGCCTCGATGGACGGAAACGGCTCTAGGAGCGCTGCTGGTCCGTGCGTCACAATTTAACGAGGTGTTATTTTCGCACTGAGCTGTACTTGACTTGTAATGAAAAACGGATCGACTTTCATCGAACGTAAAGGAGTTTCTGCGGTCGGCATTGTTTTCAATTTGTCCGCTGGTTATTTCCCGATAGACCTTAATTCGGTACTTCTGAACTAAAGTTCAATGGGCTACAACAGCTTCAGTGTTTTCCAATTCCGAATGCCTGCAATGTTTGCACCCATTTCTACGTCTGTCATCCATCAGAATGGCAAACTTTCGCTTGATTGAACTATGGGACTTTATTTAGTTTCATTTGGTTCTCATTTTGCTGTCTGACAATGCGCCAACCAGCCATCCTATATACAGGAGCAGAGCAGGCATGCGTCACCGTCGCTGAACAATACTGTCGCTTCATATGGAAAACAGATTGCATCGGAAACAAAAGGCTATTCAGCCGTTAGTAAAAATAGGGTCATTGCCCTGACCCGTTCATTGTACTGCATAATCATGTTCCTCGTGTGTCTTTTGTCGCGTCGGTCTATACAGACATTCCCACTACCTGACGCCTCCTCTCTCCCCCTTCCTCGCAATAGAGCAGTTCGCTGTGCGGCCTGTGGTCGGAAATAACTAGTGTTGTACCCTCCCCTCCGACCTCACCTCTCCCTTTCAGCAGGAAATGACCCCCCACTTTCCTCCCCTCTCCCTCAGTCGAGAAGTCTGCTGGCGCCCGAGTCAAGCAGTCTTCAGATGATATGACCCCCCCCCCCGCCCCCAGTCGACCAGTCCTCTGGCTGCGCTCTGCGGCTGACCTGACCCCTCCCTCTTCCCGCAGTCGAGCAGTCCCCTGGCTGCTCTGTGCGGCCCGCAGCTGACCTGTCCCCTCCCCCCCCCCCCACAGTCGAGCAGTCCCCTGGCTGCGCTCTGCGGCTGACCTGCCCCTCTCTTCCCTATCTCCCAGTCGAGCAGTCCCCTGGCTGCGCTCTGCGGCTGACCCCTCCCCCTCCTCCCCCGCAGTCGAGCAGCCCCCTGGCTGCTCTCTGCGGCCCGCAGCTGGAGGAGCTGCTGATCGCCTACTGCCAGGACCTGATGACGCGGCCGTGGCTGAGCGACCTCTCCATCTGTGAGGACGCCGTACAGAGCGGCGCACCGTCCCTGCTGCACCTGGCCGCCCTGCTCGGCTACAGCAGGTGAGTACAACTACAGGGGGGGGGGGGGGGGCAACTGGTTGTACAGCAGGTGAGGAAGGGGAGGGACTGGGTGCTCGGGTACAGGAAGTAAGGACGGGAAGGGACTGGCTGCTTGGGTACAGCAGATGGAGGATGGGGACCGACTGCGTTTGGTTGCCATGCTCGTCTACGGTAGATTAGAACAGAAGGAGGGACTGGGGCAGGTTAGGGATAGTGATAGGGATATCATGATAGGGGCTGTATCATGACAATTGACAGGGATAGGACAGGAATAGACCTTAGGAGCCGATGCCCGCTGCATGGGTCATTATTCGATATTCATTTGATGATTTAACAGACGATATTCCGTACGCCCGCCCATTTGATACCTGCGTTTGAGTTTCGGATTTCGTTGCGGTGTACACAATGCACTGCAGGCATGCGGCGGCGTTGATGACCGTTGTTGTGGCCAAGATTCTTACAGATAGTTGTGGCTTCATTCTATGCGTGTTCTGCCGGCCCCTACCGTTTGCAATGCTTTCTGACTACAAGTTACAACTGGCTCTGGAATGTTGCCAAACGAAACTGCCATCTCAAAGTGACGTATTGCGGGTGACGTCAACACAGGCTTTGTATGAGGCAGATGTCATTCACTCGGTGACCATTCATGCTGATATATTCGGATGACGTCATCTTATATGCAGTGTAACTCTATTGTGTCTTATGTAACGATGCCAGCGTTTGATGTGTTATCAAAGACCCGTCATACGCGCTGTACCGGGCGCTGTACCTTAGACTCAGACTGTTGACCTGTCTAAAGCGGACGTCTGCTAGCGGTCGTTAATAGTTCATCAGTCAGTGTAGCGACAGGGTGGGTCGTTAATTTCTGGAAGGTCAGACAAGTGACCGGTCAGCCTGCCAATAGGTATCCGACAGGTCCGGGATCATAAGTGTCTCGACACATGAACCTCTGCAGAGGTTCATGAGTCGAGACACTTATCATGATGTCGAGACACTTTCCACTGGCTCATGAGCCAGTGGAAGCCATAGACACCTATCCTACTCAGATATTCTCAGGCGAGTTCCCGCCGCTAACTTCTAAGACCTCACCCCGCCACCGATCCGATCTAGAACCGTAAGTTAGCCACCAATTCGCTGGCTGACTTTTCCCTGTCGTCCTCTGGCTTCTGAAGTCCAGTTTGTGACTTCTGGTGGCTCCTTTTGAGCTCTGTTTGGCGAGATCTCCGGCCGCGGTGGCTCCCGTGTCGGCGTCATCCCGTTAGGTGCGACTCGGGAAGCCTCTCAGTTTCCGGCCTGTCCCCGTCCACATCGGTCACAAAAATGACCGCCGACCGGTGAGCGTCGATCGACCGGGGCGGGGAGAGGTCACAGAAAGGGAGGGTGGAGGTCAGGGACAAAAGAGGATAGAGATGAAGGACAGAGGAGGCGAAGTCAGGGTTAGAACGGGTATAGATTAGGTTTTGAGAGAGGGAGAGGTCAGACTTCAGTGATCAAGAACGAAGGTAAGAGATCCTACATTGTCTTTTCTGTCTTTTTTTCCCCCAGTCGTTTCGCTCCTATATCACATGACAGATGCTTTGAATCAGCCAGTGATATCTCTGCGTCTGCTCGCACTCAGTATAATATCCCACCACCTGATCATATGGTCAGCTCTCTCCGGCGGTTTTTGACGGCTCTCGCTCTCTCCCCGCGGCAGGCTGGTGTGCTCGCTGCTGCACTGGCGGGCCGAGAACCCGTCCCTGTACCTGGAGTCTGAGGTGGACGCCGTGCGGACAGACCAGAACGGGGACACGCCGCTGGGTCTGACCTGTCAGCGGGGTCACACTGAGACGGCGCGCCTGCTCTACCAGTGGAACCACACCGCCATCAGGTCAGAACAGAACCACACCACAATCAGGTCAGGATCAGGGAAACTACACCTTTTTCAAATAGTATCACGACAAAACCAAAACGGCAACTGGTCTCCCCTTACAACCGTGCTACAGCATTTGCTGGTTCGCGTCAGACCGTCCTAACAATAATTGATCCCAGCAATCGTCTTCCCTAATAATCTATCCAACGAAAACGCTAGCATACAGCTTTGATCTTTTTTCTCTCTAAATAGCATTGCAATTTCATTTGTCTTTGCGGCGACCGATCAGCGTTCTTTTATAGAAGCCATTACCGCTGATCCGGGCAAATATTACCCATCTAACCCTCTGACCGTCTGTATCTGTCCAGGATGCGAAACTCATGTGGCCAGACGCCCCTCGACCTGGCGCGGGAGGCGGGCCACACGCAGCTGGCCGATGAGTTGGAGCGGATTGACACGATCCGTCAGAGAGCTCGCGAGCTGGACCGCAGTGAGAGGGTGTTCGCCCGGCCCGGCACCAAGTACAGGTCCGTGGAGAGGGACGGGGCGCTAAAGGACATGGGAAGGAATGGGGCAAGGTGACAGAGGAGTGAGGTGGAGAATAGGCAATAGGATAAGTACTGGATTGGTAGGTGTAAGTTAGAGGGTTGAATGTAAGGGACTGGTGGCTTTTGCCATCTTCGCTGCAACTACGTATTCATCATTATCTGAACAAGTCTCCAGGTGGGGTTCAACCTTGAATGATAGACGCCCGACTTCATATACAGGTCAGATCCAATTTCATACCAAACAGTTCAGCACCCCCCTGAAGCGTCCCGCTATGTGCGCTGACCGCCGCCCCGGCCCCGTTCCCCAGGTCCGAGCTGTGGCGACAGCGCAACTTCAGCCTGGACCTGCCGTCCGGCTCGCCGCAGGACTCGTCGGCGGCGCGCCAGCTGCGCTCGTCAACCCCCAGTCCCCAGCGGGCGGCGGCGGCGCGGCGGGCGGGAGTCGACAGCGCGCGCAGCAGCATCGACTCGGGCCTGGACACACTGCGGGGGGAGCGGAGCGCCTCTCTGCCAGTCACATCGCCGGCCTGCAGCTCACGGTGCAGCGCGGCAGACATCAGGGACTGGCCGTCGCCCATGATCTGTGAGTCACGGGGACTCGGGGACTGGTTATCGTGTGTGTGATCTGTGAGTGGTGGACTGGGATGAACCTAGGGAGTGACCTTCACACATCATCCGAAAGTGTGGACTGTGGAGCGATAGTGACACTGACGCTCGCCGCCCATGATCTCTGTGTGAGGGTCCGAGGGACCGGGACCTGGGAAAAACAGTGATCTTTGAGTGTGGAAACATGAGGGACTGGACGTCACTTTTCCCCTTTGAAACAACTGTATTGATGTCGATCTTTCAGGCGAGAGTTCCCCGTCAGCCGACATCAGTCAGACGTCGGAGCCGTCGGACCAGCACGTGCTGACGTTGGCCGAACACATCATCGCCGCTATGCCGGAGAGGATTAAGGTGGGTCCCGGACTCCCGAGTACCGACATCATGAGCCGGCACAGCCACGATTCACCTTGCTTCATCAACTGCTGATGACTGAATTGTTCGTGCCCTGTCACAGTCCGCTCACAGCCCGTCGACAGCCCCTCCGCCCCTCTTTTCCGTCAGTTCGAGAGCATACCAGTGTAAGTGTCTGCTGGCGGCTGTATTGTCTCTCTCCTGTCACAGCCCTCTGACAACTTCTCCGCGTCCCTGTTTTCTGTCAGATCGAGAGTGACGGCCAGTGGGAGGGCCTGCTGCATTGTCCCTGTTCTGTCACACTTCTGAACAACTTCTTCGTCCCTTGTTTACCGTTAGATCAAGAGTATACCAGTGGGAACATGTGCTGATGGCTGTATTATCCCTCCCCGTCTCAGTCTTGACTACTTCTTTGTACTCTGTTTTCCGTCAGATCGAGAGTGACGGCCGGAAGGCTGTATTGTCCCTGCCCTGTGACAGCACGCTCATAGGCTTTCCGTCCCTGCTTATTGTCAGATAGAAAGTGACTGCTAATGAGGGCGTCCGTTGGTGGCTATGTTGTCCCTGCCCTGTCAGTCCTCTGACAGTGGTTCCGTCTCCGTTTTCCGTCAGATCGAGAGTGACGGCCAGTGGGAGCGCACCTCCTCTCCGGCCTCGGACCTGGCGTCGCTGCGCTCCGAGGCCATGGAGGACGCCATCGAACTGGCGGACATCTCCGACACCAACTACCGGTGGGTGGACTACCGGTGGGTGGACTACCGATGGGTGGGTTGACTGGAAACTACCGGTGGATGGACTACTGGTGGGTGGTGGACTACCGGTGGGTGGACACCGGTGGGTTACTATCGGTGAGTGGATGGACCGGTGGGTGAATTATCGGTGGGTGGACACTGCGACACTCCGGCGCACCGCTGTCTTCTGGATCATCAACTATCCCGACTGGTTAATGACAGGGTCACCAATCACCATGTCATCGGCTGAGCCCAAAGTCGGTCATATCGTTATCAAACGAGCCTACTTTAGGTAGGTGGCTGGCGGTGATAAGTGAGCCTCAGACAGCCTGTGATTGTGGCACGGCGGCGTGCGACTGCCCCCATCAACCCCACCCCTTTTCTCCACTGCTACCTTTCTCGTTATCTAAGCGTCACCCATCATCGGGCCGAGTCCGGCCGACGGTCGCACCCGGCACACGGCATGTAGCGCTGATTGGGTTCCGTCATCCTCCAACGCTGCAATACAGACACGGCAGTCGAGCGGTAATTGAAACCCGCCCGCCGCCACGGCCCGGCGCCCGCCCCGGCACTATATCCTGTCCCAGACGTGTCATTTCTCGCCGGTATAAATCGGGGTAATTTCCACGTAAGGCCGCTCCTGGGAAGTCACGCTGGGCAGTTTATGTGCGCACGTGATTATCACCTGGCGTGAACTGCCTGGGACTTCTGGTTAGGCTGTTACGCATGGGTCGTTAATTTGTCCGGTTGACAGTGAGGTCTGCTCGCTGTCAAGCGGCTGAAGATGTACTTGTACTCCACGCCGCGGTGTTCCATCAGGAGTTTTCATCGCGCCGTAATTGTGTTGGCGGTGCGGCTGATGTGTGGTCGGGTTAGTGGCCTCAGAGGAGTGCTCAGTGACCCCGGGCCGACACACGGTGGGGCGGTAGAGTAAGTGGTGGATGGCTACGGTAGGTGTCGTGATGAGAATAGTTGTGTACACATAGCGGTGGGTTAATCGTAAACTACCACTACCTCCCGTCACCGCATATTTACAGAAATGCATACGAGTCGTTCACATGATCCTTGCCAATATTGTGATAATGCGCGTGTGTCATTGCATTTTCTGAGCAACGATGCTATTATTTCATAGTTAAGTAAGAAAACGAGAGACGGACTTTTAGATGGTTAGTCAGCCTTGTAATCTAGGGATCAACGCTGTGCATGATGCTCCGAGTCGTGAACAGGTACCGATGTGCACAAAAGGACCTTATCTCATAATTTTTTTAATGAACGCCGCTGGGTAAAATGTCAAACAGTGCAGTTCTGTGGCGCTGGCCGTCCCGCTGCTCGGGTAGTGTTTATGTAGCGTGTCTCTCCGTTCA
The DNA here is from genome assembly GCF_019059575.1 of Amphibalanus amphitrite. Classification (NCBI taxonomy): domain Eukaryota; kingdom Metazoa; phylum Arthropoda; class Thecostraca; order Balanomorpha; family Balanidae; genus Amphibalanus; species Amphibalanus amphitrite. The sequence goes on along the minus strand of NW_024881508.1, from coordinate 822,928 downwards.
CCTCTTCACCCCCTCTGCCGTCCACAGGTACTGCGAGGCGAGCACGCCGCAGTCGTCAGCCTCGCCGGCCTCCTCCTGTCTGCCGTCGCCTTGCTCGTTCTCCGTCCTGGACTCGTCACCGTCGCCGCCGCCCTCGGCCGCCGATCTGGGGCAGTACTTCAAGGCGGGCCGGCGCGACTTTGCGCTCGACTTCTCCAGCCTGACGCTCTCGGACCGGGAGCAGCGCGAGCTCTACGAGGCGGCCAAGGTGATCCAGAAGGCGTACCGCAGCTACAAGGGCCGAAAACGGGCCGAGGAGCAGGACCGCGAGAAACAGGCGGCCATCGTCATACAGAACTGCTACCGAAGGTACAAACAGGTGAGTTCAACGCCAAACTAGAGAAGGGAATGCACGTAGGTGAGAAATGCACAAAACCGCTGACGTACAAAATGCGAAGGGGTCATACACTCTAGGAATTTCAAAGAGGCGACTCGTATAGAACTACCACTTTAGGACAGAAGCGAGTCTTTGTGTGAACAGAGTGTCAATGAAAGGACAAATTTAGAATCGAGACGGGCAAGGAGGCCACTTGTATTCACCAGCGGCGGCTCGTGAGCTACAATGGCCACATTTATGACCAATCAAAGTCACAAACAGCTTCTCGGGATGTTGCTATTAAAAGAGCGGACTTCCTCCGCATACAAACTCCCGTGTCTGACGTCTGTTCCCGTCCCGTTCCAGTACTTTTACTACACTCAGATGACTCGCGCAGCGCTAGTGATCCAGAGCCGCTACCGCACCTACTGCGAGCACAAGCGGTTCAAAAAGTCGCAGGAAGCGGCCGTATGCATCCAGAACTACTACCGTCAGTACAAGGAGCAGGAGCGCCAGCGGCACGGCAGGGAGGGCACGCCCGGGTCGCTCAAGTGAGTTATCCGTGGTGGATCGTGATGTATGTACAGGACGTGGCTAGGGTTTGACGACACGCTGAGGAGTGAGGAGTGCTCTCATACTCCTACTGGCTGGAATGAAATGGTTTATGATGGCTTTCACCTCAATTTTTATTGTATGTATTTATGTCTTTTTTAAGTTATTTGGTCCTTTGATACCTTGCGGCATTCCTTTTCTGGAACCAATATGCGAACTGGTGTCAATGATAATGTTACACTGTTTTTTTTTTTGCGATGGGCTCTGACGCGTTTGGTCTCGCATTACAGGCGAACCTACTCCCAGAGGCGACAGCACCAAGCCGCCATGAAGATCCAGAACTTCATGCGGCAGTCGAAAAATAAGTACGTGTTTTTCTGGGTGACTGGTACCTTATTCTGCATAGAGCTGTATAATGTGTATACGTTGCATATTTATCCGCTGGCTAAGGCTTCGTTTTACGATATAAAGCTATAATGAAATACAGTGTTCAGTTAGTGGGTGTACCTTTAGTACAAAGCAATCAACACGATGACTAATGCACAGTTCACAGTTCACAAAAAAAAGATATTGTTCAAAGGTGCTTACGCTCCTCGGCATGGAAAACTAACGAAGCCCATCTGCTTTACTAACACATGATACTGCGTCATCAATCTCTGTGATGATTCTGGCGACACCTTCCTGTGTCTATGTGTGGTCCCAAACTAACGGTGTGTGTCGCCGCGCGCATGGCAGCCAATGGGAGATGTGGTTTGAAGACGTGGTGAGTGCCTATAACCTCAGCGGCCGAGTGTGGTACCCCGGGCGGCCTTCCCCCCCCCCGTCCCCCCGTCCCCACTGTCTGTGAGCGGTAGCAGGCGGCGTCAGGTCTCTCCCGTGCTGTGCAGGGCCGGCTCTGTCCGTCTCTGAGGTGTGCATGCTCTCCCCGACCTCGGAGCACTCGCTGACGTCACTTCACGTGCACGGTAACCATGGAAACGGAGACGGCCCAGCTTCAACTGACGGGCATGAGGTCAGACGAGGTGTCATTTCGGGAACCTAAATCTAATCCGGTTTAACTAACTTAGGCTTGTTGGATGAAGATCGATGACTTAATTTTTGCTCTTTGATTTCATTTACATCTTTTGTTGTTCCATTATGATGGGTCTTTAGCATCCCCTACAACCCTCTACAGTTCGCAGGTATTCCCCTTTCTCCTTCTTCCAGAGCTCTGTACCACCGTCTGTAATTGTATATCGACTCTTGTGGAGACCCTCCCAGCTCATCAACTGTCCCAGACCGTGCCAGTACCAGGTCAGCAATATGTCCATCCCACCGGTCCACTTCCATCAAATAACCCGCTGACCGCCAGCCGCTCGTCTGTCGGTCATGGCCGTATATCGATTGCCCTCATCCGCCGCCGCTGTCACCCGCCGCCCGGCCCGTGTCCCTGCCTCTCATGACGTCACACCGGTCCGCTGACGTCACACACCGGTCCGGCAGATTGCAGAGAGAGCGCGAGCTGGAAGCCGGAAGCGCGAGGCCCCCGGACCGGCCGGAGCCAGTATGTGCCCCGCCAAAGTTCCCGCCCCCGCCTCCCGATGCCAGCCGCTGAGCTCACCCTCCACCAGCTCTCTGCACAGTAGGAAGGTGAGGATCTCTCAGATAGGGGGGCGCAGACGTCTGGAGTTGGACTGAATTGACGTATTGAAACCCGGCCCTGATAATTGTTTTGTTGTGAGAAAACAGGAAGGAATGACGTATTGTTTCGAACTAATGTCTCAATATGATATTGAATTGCGTGCCTTATCGTAGGGCGTCATGTCAGGTCGCTTATGGCTGTCTGCATTGAATTGCGGTCACCGTGTGACTGATTTAGCCATATGTCCCATTTTGCGTTGCCATCTAACCCTCCCTCCGCCCTGCCCCGTTTTCTCCGACAGTGCTGACACGAGCTGCTCGGCCGGCCGCCGCCGCCTCGCGGTCCGTCGCGGAGGCTCTCGTTCCGCCAGCTGCCGGCAGATGGCTTCCGCGTGCCGGCCGCGCCGCCCGTCTACCGGCGGGCGCTCAGCTTCGAGAGCTCGACGGTAGTGACGCACGAGACGGTGCTGCGGCGCGGCCGAGTGGGCGGCGTGGCGGGCGCCGCGCCGGAGCCGACGGGACGACCTGGACGGTCGGCCGGTCCGCAGTGACCTCCCCCGGGCTAGGACGGGGCATCAGGGCGGCCGACGCCGCAGCTCGAGGGCTATCTCCATAGTCGGCGCACGCCGGGCCGGCGGGGACAGTCGCCGGCCGGGCCTCCCGCCATCGGCACGCAATCAAAACACGGTACTCCTCGCCGGTTGGAGGCGACCGGGGGCGTCAATCCTCCCTTCTGGAGCCATTTTGGGCCGTTTCTCTCGTATGACGGTCGTGTTACACTGTTGAACGCTAGCCGGCAGTCCTGTTATGTAGTGTTCGTTATGAGAGCTGTTTACTGAGTCGTGTTAAGTGAGTGCGCCGTACCGAGTTACCTGCAGTCGTGTTACGGAGAGTGGAGCGGCCAGTTTCGCCGAGAGTTCAGAGTAGAGTTAGTCGGCGGGAGTTGGACCCGGTCAGGTCCGGCGCCGCCGCCGCTCCGCGACTCCGCGCCGTGTTATTGTTGCTCACTCTTATCTTGTTGCCATCATTGTTGCGCTCAAGTCCTCATCTTTCTCGCTCTTCGTCATCTTACTATTCGATTACCTCGTTGCTGGCGTGCTGTTTACGTAGGTGTAGTGAGAGCGAATGGAAGGCGGACGTGTCTTCGATGGAGTCCGATGAGGGAAGATGCAGTCCCGGACGGGGTCTGTCTGGTCAGTCGGCGTAGTGGAGACAAAGCTGCCCTGCCAAGGTCCATGTGGATCGGTACTATCTATCACAGATTCTGAGAGACATGTTCTGTCCCATCAGGGCCTCTTGGGAGGCAGAGTTAATCCTTTTGGGGTCTCTAGGAGGCAGAATATGTTTATCAGGGTCTCTGAAGGGCAGTCGGTCTATCAGGGCCTCTGCAGTCTGCAAGCACCTAACGGGCCGGCTGCCGGCGCTGCCGTGCACCAGCCCTCCTCGGCGATCACCTGTGACCCGTGATCAGCACCCATGACCTGTGACCTGATGAGCGCGGCCGTAGTGACCTGTCGCCCAGCCCCGGCTCCGGGCCGAATCCCAACCGAGCACGTCCGCCCGTGGCGACTGTGATGCCTCTTGTTGCCGTATTGTAGTGCGTAGTGTTGAGAGCAGACATCGGATTCCTTGTTTATTCTTTTACAATGCTGTATTTGGGCGTCTTTCACAAATTGGTCGGTAGGAATGCCTAGAGCCTGGTGCCGCTGGCCGGCCGACGGGTGCCCTGTCAGTTGGACAGGGTCCGGTCTAGAAGAGTAGCTCGGCCGGCCCCGTCAGCTCTCCAAGTTCTCATGTTCTCACGTAGCTGTAAGACCCGCCCAGGTGCGTCTTGTCTCGATTGCCTTCGTCTTTGAGCAGCATGCTGAATCTGCTGACCGTCCTCTCGGCAGCAGGTCCATATTTTATCTCTGGCCCCGGGCCGCCAGCCGCGGCGCGGGAGCTCCATCTTTCTCTCGATAGCCGCTTTAAGCTCCCGTACATTCCAGTTTCTTGCTCTCTAAGCCCGGTGCCGGCCGCTCGGGCGTCCCAGGGCGAGCCACGCGCGTTTGAGGCGGCTGAGTGCCCGTAGATTCTGAAGAAGTGCGAGCCCTACCAGCCAGGGGCAGGTTGGAGCGGCAGTCGCCTGCGCCCCTTCCCGTCCTCCCCCTGGGCAGAAGTCGACTTTGACAGCCCTGTCTATTGCCCCGCTCCATTTCATCTCCTTCTGAACTCCAGCCGTATCAGCAGATTTCTCTCGCGGTAATCGTTGGCAGAATGCCGCCGAGAGCAAGTTTGATCGTGGATTGCCGGTATCGGATTGGGTCTGACCGCCGCGTCAGCTGACGTCCATGGTGGAATGATGTGTGATGTGGCGTCAGACTGACTTGAGCAGGCGCGTGACGGGTGTCAGGGACGCGTGCGATGAGCATAAACCCACCTTACCTCTTGTCGAATACAATTATCACTCATTCATCCATGTGGTTTTTGAAGCTGTAATCAGCAAGCTGACTTTAGTGGGAGGAGGCTGAAGACACACGACGCCATACAGAAGCTAATGAATAAAAGTAAAGTAAATGCTTAAATATTCAATCATTATTCAAGCTGACTTGTGATTTTAGAGTTCCCGAACTGCAGATCATCGGAGCCAATAAGGAAACTGACGCCTTCGCACTTGTAGAAGGGTGGGAGGGGGGGGGGGGGGTCCCCTGGAAGGGCCTCCTCGGTTTTCTCATGACACGCGTAAAATGGCGAATCACGTCATGCTGCTTACGTGGCTGGGTGGACGAGTGTGGTGAACTCTCAATGAGCTTTAGCTCCAGCACCCCCTACACGATACGAATTCGCGTTTTCTTTTTCTCGTCACTTATGCCTGTCTGTCGCTTATGCCCGCCCTCACCCCCTCCAGTAGAGTTGTATGTAGCGGACAGAATAAACGGGTTTACCGTAAACTCGAACATCGTATAGTCTTCCTCACGCCACCTGCTTGTGGGCCTGGCATGGCCTGTAAACATGACAGCGCGTCACACCTTCCTCAGTTTCCCAGCCGCCCCAAATAGCACGCAGTCTGAATTCTGACGTTCCGTCACCCGCCCATACCCAATCTACTCCCAGCCACCTCAGACAGACCGGCAGTGCGGTACAAAATATGTATTTAGGTGTCGAGCCGCACGATCGGCAGTTTGATACACGATGGATGTTGATGGCTGGTCGGCACCGCGTCGGTCGGCGGGCGGCGCCGGGCCCGGGCGAGCAGGCCTGCCGTGATATAACCGCCCGGGACCGGGGCCGGCCGCCGACCCGCGCGCCGAGCTCACACGCACACAGCACTGGCCCGCGCAGAGCACACATGGTCATGAGACAATATACACCGTAACAACTCTACGAAAAAATGCCGCTATAAGGCAGACTCGAACGACTGCTTCCACTGACTTGCTGAACTCCACACTGCGCCCGTCGCCGTGCTCACGCGCACTCACTCGTTCACTGGTGTCCCCATTGCACGTGAGTATACCGGGCGCCGTGACGCCGCACTGGACTGCCGTCCCATTCACACTTCTTGGATTACTTTCCGGGACCGGCACTAGGCACGGTCAGACACGAATTAACGAGATATACACTGGTACAGGTACCACCCGTGGGTGTACCGGGCGCCGTGACGTGGCACTGGCGCCCTCCCATTCACACTTACTGACGTATTTCCGGAGACCGGCACTAGGCACGGTCAGACACAAATAACAATATACACTGGTGCAGAGGCCGCCAAACACGTGTGTTACAGTTACCCATAAATCGTCAAGAAAATGTTTCATTCAGACTGTTACTCTGTATGCGGCGCAAAAACTTGGGAAGTACAAGACAACCAACGTGGCAAAACGGCTTATACAAACACTTTGCACACACTATATGCAAAATCAAGATGGGAGCGGAGGTCCTGGCGTCGCCCACTGCCCGATGGTCTCACGAACCCTATCACATGGCTACAGTCGATAAGCGGCACTTTCCAATGACAGATGAGATATCAAAGAGCGACTGGCGTGTGCTTTTACATGCCCATGCCGCCCATTCCACCCATGCCGCCCATACCTCCCATGCCACCCATTCCGCCGCCCATGGCGTCGGCCTTGTCTTCCTTGGGCACCTCGCAGACGACCGCCTCGGCGGTGGTGAGGAGCGAGGCCACACCGGCGGCGTCCGTCAGCGCGGTCCGCACCACCTGAACAACAGACACCGGAAGAGGTCAGAGACTCGTCCACCGGGGTCAGTAGACACATGGAGAGGAGGTACAAATCCGCAGGCGAACGGCTGAAGACGAATTAGGAATGAACATGTGTACGATGACACGGAAGAGCGGAGGACACTCGAGAAATGATAATGTAAAGGCTGATCATGGAAACTAAATCAGAGGGAAATACACAGAGAATCAGAATAAATCGTCAATGACGATGCGATTGTCGTGGCCGGCCCCGTCGACCGGTGACCGCAATACCAGCCGCCGGTCGGGGGGTCGCCACAGCTGTGATCTATCTCCCCTTTCACCGGCCGGCTCAGGGAGCAGAGCGGCAGGGGCGTCGGGGAGAACACGGGCTCGGCAAGCCACAACATTGAGACATTAGCTTATGCTCACAACAAAATTCTTACACATATTCGCCGGAAACATTGCACAAAAACTTGGGCATTTGTTGAAGAGTGGATACCAGCGCACGAAATATTTACATGTTCATATTTTCATATTCAGATCTTTTTTACACACGATCAAAACCCAACTCAGAACCCAATAGCTGATGATGTCCCTACCATCACCCCCCCCCCCCCCCCAGCCCCCGATTCGTGTGCTCCCGCTGACCTTGGTGGGATCGATGATGCCGCGCTCCATCATGTTGACCATCTCGTCGTTAAGCGCGTCGTAGCCGATCTCCGGCTGGGCATCCTGCACGCGCGCCACCACCACGGCTGCGTCTACGCCGGCGTTAGCTGCGATCGTCTGCAGAGGCATGCGCAGTGCCCGGCGCACGATCTCCACACCTGGGGGCACAGAAAGGGAGGGTTACGGGACGAATCGAATGATGCAGGTATAGGTGAGATGAGATGAATTGATTTGTTCAGGCGAAATCCAACAGCGGCCAGAGATCTGACGACAGATAAAAGTTGTAACGAAAACAAAACCAATCAAATTTAACAATCATTCGAAACGCCTTAATTTCAGTCCAAGCTAACACTAACGATCAGACCTGGAAAGGTAAGCCCAACCGACAATGTCGTGGCCGGCCCCGTCGACCGGTGACCGCAATAACAGTCGCCGGTCGGGGGGCCGCCACAGCTGTTTTCTATCTCCCCTTTCACCTGCCGGCTCAGGGAGCAGAGCGGCAGGGGCGTCGGGGAGAACACGGGTACACAGACCGGGTCGGGGCCACTCACCGGTCTTCTGGTCCTCGTTGGTCGGCTGGAGGGCGCTCAGCGCGGTCGCCGAGCGCAGCAGGGCCACGCCGCCGCCGGGCACGATACCCTCCTCGACGGCGGCGCGGGTGGCGTTCAGCGCGTCCGTCACGCGGTCCTTCTTCTCGTTCACCTCCACCTGACACAGGCAGAAGGGGGTTAGAGTACGGCGGACATAGAAAAAATGGGCAGCCTGACGTGACAGCGTCGCTAAATAAACTAGTTATATGAATTCTCGAAACCTCTAAGATCAACATCATGGAATTTAAAAAATGATGACGTGTCATGCATGGTCCGCATAACAGCTTTGTTACCGGTACCGGCGAAATATTGGCTTATAGCCCATCAGATGTCGTTCTCGTTATCCCAGGCCACAGGCTACCTACAATCGCCGAGCGGCCGATCCTGAGAACTCTGTTGCTGTTTCTCCCGCGTTCACCCCGCCGGCGGCTGGTCGGACCGGCGAGAGCGTTAGGGAGACCCTCCCCCTCCTCCCAATGGTCCTGTGTCAGACGTACCTCGCTGGATCCGCCGACCTTGAGCACACCGACGCCCGAGGCGAGGCGCGCCAGTCGCTCCTGCAGCTTCTCCTTCTCGTACTCGGAGTTGGTCTCCTCGATCTGGTCCTTGAGCTGGACGCAGCGCTGCTCGATATCGGTCTTGTTGCCGCGGCCCTGTGTCGGAAGACGGACGGTTGGTTAGGCCACGGCGACACAAGGGAGGCAGGGCAGTGAAGATAATTAAATAAGACGATAGTTACACAATGCATAATACACAAAGCAAAACTAAAACTAGAGCCATTAACACGCGCACTGCAGCGGGTCTGAGCCGAACACGAACTGCAGGGGGGGGGGGTTGAAAACAACCCCCCCTGAGATCTCGAAAACGGCGCAACGTAGCGACAAGCGGTAAACGGCGTTGGATAGGTTGAGATGAGATCTACAAGAAATACTAAGATCATTTTTGGGTCAGGTCAAAAACGAGGTCACCAGAGGTCACCGAAGACAAAATGTTACGATTTTCTTAACAGGAATTTCGCGGTAGTTTTTCTTGAATAACTTGTCTTGCACACAAGACAGAGGATCGATTCGAACGCCATCGTTCTTAGCTCGTCAAGGCGCATCGAATGATATATAATATGACCTCGAAAGGTCAAGTTGAAAAATTGACCTCAGGTCAAGGTCATGACCTGACCGAAATAGGTCATGTTGCATATCATTCGATCCGCATTGACGAGAAAAACACGATGAACGTCGAACGGAGTCTCTATCTCTATTCAATCACAAGTTATTGAAGAAAAACCGCTGGTGATCTCAGGTGACCTAAGATGACCTGGAGATCACCTTCCAAAGGTCATAAGTGATATGTTTCGGTGAAATCACCAACAGGGACCTGTAATACTATGATCCTGAGCGTATTGAAGTCATAGGATGGCATTCAGAGTAAGTTGAAATTTCTCCCATTGACTTATAATGGGCCGGTCGCAAAAATGACCTGACCTTAGGTCATCGATATAAAAATTCCGAGATATACAAGTTGTAGCTCGTGATGACTTTACTATTTCCTGTGGGTTTCAAGATCATATCTCAACAACTGTGGGCTTGGTGGGATTGCAAACTTCGAAATTTACGTTTCGAGGTAGGGTCACTTGACCTGACCTGGTGACCTGACCATAGGTCACCTGGGGTCAAAATTTTTACTCAAGGTGTGCAAAAGTTGGGAGAACAGGTATGCAAAATTTGGCGGCGCTACGCGCCGCCGTTTTCTCGCGATTTGCGAAAAACCACAGGGGGGGGGGGTTGAAAACAACCCCCCCCCCTGCAGTGCGCGTGTTAAAATATTAGGCAGAGCCCATCAACATCACAAGCCAATCTAGCTACTGTATCATTCTTAAATTTGTCGGTGAACCCGTCGAGCTACAACATTAAACCACGCCGCAGCTCTCTGGGACAATTACCACCGGTTCTGTACCTCCACGTCCAACCGACGCTGCCGTGGGTCGCAGCGCCGGTGAATATGGGAGGATCGCATCCCCACCCCACCCCAGAACTGCGTCCTTACCTTCAGCATGAGCGTGTCGTCCTTGGTGATCTGCACCTCGCCGATCTGACCCAGGTCAGACAGCTGCACGTCCTCCAGCTTGATGGTGGAGGCCTCGTCGCCGAAGACGATGCTGCCCGTGGCGATGGCCATGTCCTGCAGCGTGTTCTTGCGGTTGTCGCCGAAGCCGGGAGCCTTCACGGCCACCACCTACAGACACGGGAAGGGCGTCACAATTTGGATCGCAAATACAGCAGTGATATCAGACACCCGCGTATCGAAAAGGTTCAGCAGTTTGGAACGTCAATTTGATAAAATAAAGAAGAGCCGACATTAAATGCAAAGCGATGGCACCTAACATATTGTCGTCCTCGTTATCCCAGGCCACAGGCTACCTATAATCGCCGAGCGACCGATCCTGAGAACTCTGTTGCTGTTTCTCCCGCGTTCACCCCGCCGGCGGCTGGTCGGACCGGCGAGAGCGTTAGGGAGACCCCGGTCCGTCCCTTCCCGTCTCCACACGCACCTGGAGGCCGATCTTGAGCCGGTTGACCACCAGGGTGGTGAGCGCCTCTCCGTCCACGTCCTCGGCGATAATGACCAGCGGCTTGCGCGCCGTGTTGGCCAGCTCCAGTGTGGGGATGATCTGCTGGATGTTGGAGATCTTCTTCTCACAGAGCAGCACCAGCGCGTCCTGGTACTCCACCTTGGCGCCTGCCGGGACAGCGCAGGGGTCAGATATTGCCCCGGGCGCACCAGGGGCAGGGATGATTGCTAAATTGAACTGCAGTACAAACAAAACAATAGTCGTGTTAAAACACAATCACCTGACTGACTGAAATAGATCGGCAAACAAAAGATCAATTGTCGGCGCACCTCAGGGAGGACCCGGCCGAGGAGCTAGGCCGGACTCTCCAAGGTAAGTGACACCCGATACTCTACCTCCACTCGACAACCGACACCGCCACGGGACGCGACGCTAGTTCATTGTGAAGGGATACGCTTGCAAGAGCCAAAACAAAACACATGAAGCACAACTATCCGCGACCAAAAAAGTCAAAATGTCGGCGTTTTTCGGCTCGCCTACCCTTGCTGGAGTTGATGAAGTATGGCGAGATGTAGCCGCGGTCGAACTTCATGCCCTCGATCACCTCCAGCTCGTCGTGCAGCGTCTTGCCGTCCTTGACGGTGATGACGCCGTCACGGCCCACCTGCAGGGGAGGAACAGCGTCACGTCACGATACACTGCCGTCACGACAGGGTGACGGTATCGGCGATCATCTGACTGTCTGTGGGCGGCGCTCAGGAAGGCGCGGCGCACGGTGCCGCCGCGCCCTCCAAGGTCCGCGTCCGCCGTTCCTGTGCCTCCGCCGTCCGACCGACGCTGCCGCCGGACGCAGCGCCGGTGTACCCGGGAGGAAAACATATACAAACACACGCAGAAAAAATACACGATTTACTGCTCACGTAAACGATAATCAAATACGATAAACACAAAAGCTGCCTTCTCAAAATGTAAAAAAGCACAAAACGTCGAGAACCACGGCAATTCGAGACGACAAAGCATAAAATCTGAGCTGAGGCCTCTTGCACCAAAATCCTCTTGCACCAATGCTTGGATTATTTTGCATCGTATACCCAGTCCAAGTCTCAAATGTAACAATTTGCGTGCAAAATTTAGCAAACACATGTAGGATTATGTATTGGGCTACTGCAAACAAATTTACCACCGTTAGATAAGCTTATTCTGAAACCGGTTTTTCGATTTTACCTAGCTAGGTAGTTTGGTGCAAGAGGCCTCTGGTGGCTCACCTTCTTCATGGCGCTGGAGATGAGATCTCCAATGGTCTTATCTCCGTTGGCGGAGATGGAGGCCACCTGGGCGATCTCCTCGGGCGTGGTCACCGCCTTCGACATGTTCTTCAGGTTGGCGACCACCGCCTGGACCGCCAGCATCACGCCTGCGGGATGAACGACTCGGTCAGACGCCGGAGACCATCCGAGAATTACGACACTTGAGGCTGGTACATGGACCCAGGCTGCCCCTAAACGTATATAGCGCAAATCGCAAGATGACGTAGGACATTTGCTCTACCTCAGCTATTATCAGTGGGCATCCAGCTGGATCAATTGGTCCCCAATTATAGGCACTGACTGTTTGAGCGACGTAGTTAAGCCCAATCACGTCCAATACGCCTGGCCTGCCCACCACTTCAATCACAGGTATTTGAGCCCATCTTCCCTATCCGACAGCCATCATATCATTGTTTATGGCCACGCAACCGCGCCACGGTAATAATCTACAATGTTTCGTCTAAGTCCACCGAGGACTGTCACGGAAAGATCAAATGTCGGCGCACCTCAGGGAGGACCCGGCCGAGGAGCTAGGCCGGACTCTCCAAGGTAAGTGACACCCGATGTTCTACCTCCACTCGACAACCGACGCCGCCACGGGACGCGACGCTAGTTCATTGTGAAGGACTGAGTAGCAGACTCGTGTACCAAATAAACAAAACAACCCGAGGTTACGCACAACTAGCCATCCGTGTATAATTGCCAAACACCGTCACCTGTCCGCCACTGACGCACCTTTGCGGACCTCGGTGGGGTTGGCGCCCTTGCTGATCTTCTCGAAGCCCTCCTTGGCGATGGCGCGCGCCAGCACGGTGGCCGTCGTGGTGCCGTCGCCCGCCTCGTCGTTGGTGTTATTGGCCACGTCCTGCACCAGCTTGGCGCCAATGTTCTGGAACTTGTCCTTGAGCTCGATGGCCTTCGCCACCGTGACACCGTCCTTGGTGATTTTCGGAGAGCCCCACGACTGCTCCAGAATCACGTTGCGGCCCTGAGACGACGGGTGACAAACGTCAGACGGCTGTTACGTAACAGGGCGTAAATAGAACATGAACCGAGTCACAGGTTGGCAACAGTACAATATCCAAAATACCGACATATCTGAGAAGATTGCTGAAACACCAGCTTTCATTACGCTCATTGTAACATCTTCCCAAGGTGACTCAAACAGCATGAAAGTCAACGTAAAGGTTTGACTCGCTCTGACATGGTGCGGCCTCGCACACCCGGGTTCCACCCGAGACGCCTACCTTGGGTCCCATGGTGACGGCCACGGCGTCGGCCAGAACGTCGACGCCCTGCAGCATCGAGGCGCGCACATCGCCGCCGAAGCGGACGTCCTTGGCGAAGCAGCGGGTGAGTTGCCGGGCGGCCGGGCCGCGCAGCAGGCCGGGAATGCGGTACATTCTGCGGGTCAGACCAACGGCCAGGTCAGCGGGACGGCGATGGCAAGACGACTAGCTCAGTTCGTGCGGGCTGAACACGTAGTCAAGTTTTAGTGATACGGGGGGACTAGACCTACATAAAGCATCCACGATGTGTCGGTGCCTCGCTAGGCCCGAGCACGAGACTGGTGCACGTTCCTTTCAGTGAGTTACATCTGTTTCTGTACCTCCACGTCCAACCGACGCCGCCGAGGGACGCGGCGCCGGTGAATATGGGAGGATAGCTCACGATTCCACCGCAGCAGCATCGCCAACTCTTTTTTTTTTGTCACATTTACATGTTCCTGCATACAGCGTATGTTTTCGGATGTTTTCGGCCAGGCTATCGACAAAGTTGCAACAAAACTGACGGCAGCGGTTCAAAGCTCTTCCAATTACGTAAGGGTAAGCAGTATGGTGAACTGTGGACGATACAATGGCTCCACCGCTTTGTGTGAGGGGGGGAGGGGGCCTCCGCCGCAAACACCGTCGGCGTCTGTTAGCCGCCCCAACTCCCCTACCCTCCCCTCCCAGACAGGGATCGGATGACCAGAAACAGACCGTCCCTCCCCTACCCCGGATCCTCTTTCACAGGAAAGAGCAATGACAGCAGTTACGCTGTGCATAACCTCGGTAACTCTTCCACGCGTCACAAGGACAAAACAGATGTGGCATATGAATGATGATCCGAACAAGTCAGCACAATCTCGCAGTCAATCAGAACCTAGGTTTAGTTCTCGTGACGGAATGTCACACAGGGGCCGGCTAGCAGTTTCCACTTTCAGCAATAGAACGCGCCATCTACCGACCCCTATCAAACAGCTCAACCCTCGTGGACATCTAGTCTGGTCAGCCTTTTAATCTTGTTTGCAGTCTCATAATTTCGCCTAGCTAACTGGTAATTGAGATGGTTCTTGCATTTATTTCATTTCCCCAATAAAATCAATCATTAGGTGTGCCAATAATCCAATATTCATTCAAAGCAGTTTTCCCAGAAAAAAGATGTTCACATTCAGGAAACAAATAAACATTCAATAATTTTCATGATCTGGCTTTAAAAGCCTTAATTAACCCGCGCCGGGCCGGGGAGGGGGTGTTTGAACAACCCCCCCCCCTGCGGTTTTTCGCAGATATCTCAAAAACGTTTGGCACACCTGCTCGTGCATCTTTTCCGTACATGTGAAAATTTCAGACCCAGGTCGCCTTAGGTCAGGTCACCAGGTCACGCCAAGTGACCTCACCTCAAAAAATAAGAATGCTCGTCATAGCTACACGGACTGAACGATTGCCTTGAATCTTTCAGCGATTGATTAGAGCAATATTATCTATAAAATGTATATCTCGGAATTTTGATATCGGTGACCTAAGGTCAGGTCAATTTTGCGGCCTCTCCATTATAAGTCAATGGGAGAAAATTGAATTTTTTTTGTCTGTCTGTTTTGCACGAACGCTATTCTAGACACTCTCAAACATCGAGATGTAGGTAAAATTGACACACTGAACCGGAAAATGGCAACTGTGAACCATCGTTATGTCCCCGAGGTCATCTCAGGTCACGAACAGAATCTGACAGTTTTTCACTGATAACTTCTGATAGAGGTGTGCTAGAGCGATGAAAACGCCTTAGATGTGTTCGGCTCGACGTTGCAGATCGACTGATATGCAACATGACCTTTTCCGGTCAGGTCATGACCTTGACCTGAGGTCAAATTTTAAGTTGACCTTTCAAGGTCAAATTATAGTTCATTCGACGCGTCTCGACGAAAGGAACACGATGCAATACACGATGTCATGGCTGTCTTTTGAGTCAAAAGTTATTGCCGAAAAAACACTTAGTAAAAACAGCTATTTTTGGAGTTTTTGCCCTCTGGAGGCTAAACCGTTGACCTGAAGTCAAATCTGAGAACAATACCCAGAAAGGTCTGTAAAAGGGCTATCGAATGCGCTTTTCCGCGGCGCTGTAGCTCTATCGTCGAATGCGCTTTTCCGCGGCGCTGTAGCTCTATCGGTTCCCGAGATAGCCGTCAGCAGTTTCCAAAATGTTGAAATAGTAAACATTTTACCTTAATTGGTGACCTCTGGTGATCTGACACAAAAAATGACCGAAGTGTTTTCATCCTTATTTTGGACGTTCTTTCTATTGCCGCTTACCGCGTGTTGCTACATGGCCCAGGAGCCGAGTTAGAAGGGGGTGTTCAGGCACCCCCCCCCCCCGAGATATACTAAGCACAACAGAACACACATCCATTAACCCTCGCCGGCCGAGGGGGGGGGGCGGGTGCCGCCCCCCCCCCCCCCCCATAGGGTTTTTTTCGCGATAGCTCCGAACACGTTGGCGATAGAGCTGAAACTTGGCATACCTGACCTTTGATTCAAGCCGGATCTTTTGACACCAACCGCATTTTCAGGTCAGGTCAGGTCACTGACCTATGACGTCATAAGTGAACCTCTGCACGGTCTTCAGATGTCGCAACTTCGCAACGCCCTCACTGCCAGAGGAGATGTCACAGGGAAATGAAACTTGCAGGATCTAGTATCCATTATGAGTCTCACAACTTGTATATTTCGGATTTTTCCTAAAGGTCATATGAGGTCAGGTCATTTTCGTGACATCACCATTATAAGTCAATGGGGAAAAATTAAAACTGCTATTCTGACGCCGGGAACGATCTCCAAGTATCTCAAGCAAACAGAATCGTGATTTGATGCACTCCTTGCAAGGTTAGATAAGTCACTTTTGCAATGTTTACCTTGCGTGACGTCATTTATGACGTCATCAAGGTCATATTAGTTTTTCGTCAATAACTCTTGATCAAATTGAGCTAGCGAGTCGGGAAAGCCACCAATGGACTCAGGAAGACCTTCCGAATCGAATGATATGCGACGTGACCTCTTTCAACCAACTTCGTGACCTGGGGGTGCTGACCTGACCTTGACCTGAGGTCAACACCCCAAGTTGACCTGACCCGAACAAAAAGTATATCATTCGACGCGCCTGAGCGAGGCGAACACGATGCTGCCCAAATCGGCGCTCTGCGGCCGTTTTTTGCGAAGTTATTCACCAAAAACTGAACCGTACCCTGGGGCACTTGACCTGACCTCAGAGGTCACCGGTTAAACTAGGACCTTAAAATCGGGTACCAATCTCTGCGTCTCGTAACGGCACAAACGCTCGTTTTTTCCGCGACGCGCTAGCTCCACCAGGGGCGAAACGGCGAGGGGGGGTCGTACCCGCCCCCCCCCCTCGGCCGGCGCGTATGTAGAAAACCAATAGGTCCGGCGAGGGTTAAGTCAATTCTGTCATTCATGACCATGCAGGTGCCAGGTATCATCAAATTTCGCTTCACATTAACATTTTCTTGCTCTGGATGTCAGTGGAACTAATATTCTTACTTGGGCCTAGGGTTAAGTAGAAGATGGACATTTTGGTGTAGGTAATGGAAAAGTAAAACATGAAACTGTCTTTCCATAGCAATTAAATAAAGCACAGCTTCATTAATCCTAGCACCTGTGCATGTGGAGTAAGCAACAAATGAAAAGCATGCCCAAAAGCTCAAGGTGAATAATTGGTGAATAATTAACATCACTGAATTAAAGATATGGGCAGGGAAATTAGAGCAAAATAAAAAAGGGGTCTAGGACATTCAAGGCCTGTAAGTGCCACTCTGCACTCAAACCTTCCACTTCGATTACTTAATTGTGCAGATGCAAATGATTCTGAAATGCAGTTGCACTGATGAATTATGTATATTATCATCCCTGCCCCTTTCTCCCACACACAAATAAGATAGTAACTATACTTGGCATCTAACAGGCAAATACCAATAGCAGTTCCTCTGTAAGTGAGGTCCAGACTGGAAAACATCCATACACTACGCCGGACGCCCGTGAGACCCTCTTGCGCCGAAATTCGCCGCAAGCGATTTTGCGCCAAAAATTAGGTGCCTATTTGTGCGAAAATTAAGCCCTTTTTAAATAAGGCACATGTGCACATCTACCGATCAAGGCTATATGAACCCGACAGAGTGTTCCAGGGCCTTGTATGCTCTCCCGTGTTTGAGCGTCCCAATGAATTTTTCATTTCTACAGAAACCTATACCTCAATAGTCTTAGCGCACTCTAGCTTCATGCCGTGAAACAAAGCTGGAGCCATGAGTTCCGGGGCCACAAATTTGTGCCGATGTTAAAGGTAGACTGCCACCTTTTTTCCACAAAACGGTTTTCACTAGAGCTGAGCCACCTATGTCCCAGACTGAAGTCGGTTTTCCGAAATTCGAACCCGTTTGCGAGAAATCGGAGACCAAAGTTCAGTTTGATGCCATTTTTTTAGTCCAAGAAAACCGACATCTCTACTGTTTATCGATAACTTTGAAACATGAATTTTCTTATCTTTTGGTAAATATATGTCAAAACTTTGATTGTTTCGAGATCAGAGAAGAATTTTGGAGTGTCAAAATAAAAGTTAAACTTATATATTCAGTAGTTCATTTTTTCCAAAAAAGTGTGGGAAATGGGGTTTAACATGGGCCAGACCCATTCCAAATGAGCCATGATTTTTTTAATGTTTTACGAACTTAAATGCAAAATAAATTAAACATGGCCAATTTCTCATGAAATCATATATTAGTAAATCATAAAATACCTTACTTTTTCAAATAAAATGTAATAATCTTATGACCTTGAAGTCTAGTGATGTGTAAACATTGTCGCTAGACATTAACCGATTGATAATTGTATGAAAATCGACAATTTTTTCGCGATTCACGTCATGATACTTTGTCGGGTGAATTCTAAAATTTTGTTTTGTCCAGGGAATAAATCATAGGCCGATCTGAGAAAACTTTTTGAAGGTGGCAGTCTTCCTTTAATATCGGCAGAGCAGTGTGTTCGAGGCTGGTGGGAGTGGCAGCGAGGGCCGGGCAGCCAAGCAGCATGTGCTCCGGCACATCACACTCTTCTCGGCACACGGCGCAGAGTGCCGCGGGGCACCGCTTGTCTGGGCACTGCTGGCACGCCGCGGAGTGGAGACAGCCGATTCGGTGCCGTATTGGAGCCAGCGGCCCCAGTGGCCCGCCCTCATCTGGTGCACCGAAACGGCATCCTCTCGGTTCGCTCCGGGGATAGGGAGCGGCGACGTGCTCCCGAGGAGTGGCTTGAATAGTGACTGAGCAGTTGTCGCGCCATTGATGCGAGGCCGCACAGTGAACCGCCCTTGTCAGTGATTGGGCGTTTGAGGGCAGGGCGGCCGCCTGTTTTGCCAGGTCGTCCGCGCTCTCATTCCCCTCGATACCGCAGTGGGCAGGAACCCACTGCAGTATTGCTTAACGACGCTTGGCGATGTTCAACAAGGTCTTCCATACCTATCTCCACGCCGAGGGTTGAGGCCTCACCTGGGCAGCCGCTTCTCCGCTGAGTTCGAGCGGCTCACCAGTTCACCAGTTCGAGCACGCGACGACCAGGGCGGGGAGGTCTAGTCCCGAAACCTCTCCAGAGCCGCCCGCGGGGCGAATCTGCTGCTAGATTGACCAGCGTACCGCATAAATTCAGTGAGTCTTTCGCCAAAAAATTATGCGACCGCCCTGCGCCGAAAAATTCGTCCGCCGCCATGCGCTGAATTAGGCGCATGTGAAGTTACGCCGGACGTGCACTAAAATTTTCGGCACAATCCCGCCACTACGCCGGACATATTCGGCATAACGTGTACTATTTCCAGTCTGGTGAAGTGGTCTAAAGGCAAAAAATTCCAGCAGGCGGCTTTTTCTGTTGGTAAAACTGGCTTCAGGAGTTTAAAGTTTTGACACAGGAAGTGAGTTAAGAATGAATGCGAGGGAAACAACATGCAAAAAGAAATCCAGGAGATCCAACAAAGAAGTAATCAAAGCATGACACAGGCATCTATCTCAACTTAGGATCAAGAAATGGTCATGCTAGTCCGGCTCAATGATGTTAATTGGCATGCATTATGCAACAACATTCAGTTTAGGGTGCTGCAGGCTATTCATATTGTGGAAACAGTATTTTGTCCCAGCACCTTTCCAAATCTATTGCATTTCGCAGTAAGCATTTAGTAAGGACGCCATTTAATTGCGTCCCAGAAAAGCTATTTCTGGCACCTAAAAGCTGACTCGCCCCAAAATTGGTCCTCAGCACCTATTTGGTGGATACCAGCACCAATCAGGGAAAATGACCTTAATTAGCTGTTTCTGGCACCTATTCATCGGTACGCCTTACTCTTTTTTTCTGAATCTGGCACCTAAATGCTGAGCGTAGCACCAATCTAGTAGAAAAATGAACTACTGGCTGGTAGAATCATGTTGTTCTGGTATAATGACCCCTGGAGTCTAGCCTAAAGGTTGCCAGTGCAGCTACACTCTAAGACAGCCCCGTAGTGATCTCAGCATTGTATATGACGTTTAAGTAAGCAAATAATATTGATTTGTTTGAAAAAAAAACAATGTCATTTAAATATTTAAAAGTATTTATTTGTAATGCTTAAAGGGAAACATTTTTGTGAGTAATTGTCTCGATTTTGACCATTAAAACGGGTATTGTATTTTTTGACGTCATCAAATAGCTCCAAAAAAGAAATGTAATGTTTTCATTCCGTTCAAGGCCGCTGAAGAAACGCGGGATCTTGCGTGGGACATTGTCCGTTGTTAGCCGCGCAAAGTTGTGCCGTGGTTGTGCCTTTTTCATCCATTTCTTACTTGTCATATGTGTGCATGAAGCTTTGATTTTGTTTTTGGTTATTGTGTGGCCGGTCAGTCAAACGCCCCTGTAGAAACCGGATGCTGCGTTTGATCGAGATGGAGTCAGACGATGATTGCAGAAAGCTAATAATATTGAAAAGAGGGCCGGTTGCGTGGCATGTCTGTTCAGAGTTGACATTTTGCTTTACTCCAGTTTATGACCTGAGAGCCTGGCTGGAAGTGACGGATCCAAACTTTTCACGTTAAAATGGCTGAGGGTGCAATAATCTCTAGTCTCTTCTCTACATAGCGGGCTGGTATAGGAGCGTCTTGCTATGCTGCACCATAGCTGGCTAGTGATTTTCTTTTGGCTAGAAATGGCATTAATCATTATCTCCACTGGCGAAAATGGCACTTGACATCACCGAATGCAACGTTCATGTTGTTAGGATACATAAAATCAGGAAGATTACGCGAATTAGGTAAGCAAACGTGGAATAAAATAGGTGCTGGGTGTTTTGGTTTTGGTGCTGAATCAGCAAAAAGCAAATACGGAGTTCAACTAGACGATCTGGCAACTTTAGGCTGTGTGGAAGCATTTAGGTGCCAGATTCAGATATTAGGGTCGAATAAGCATTTTGGGGCTGATCAGCAATTAGGTGCCAGAAACAGCTTTTTAGGGACCAGAAACAAATATTCCCCATTTAGTAATAGCATTCATTATCGATTTCACCGAGATCCGATTTCCGGCGCAGGCAGCCTATTCTCACCCAGCGAGAACGATCCAGCAAGTTAGTAGTATTGACACCATAGACAACAAACCTTTTATTATGTGATGAAGCGACGAAAATGAATTTTCCAGCGGATCTGTCGACGGTTAGTGCCGCCGCTGACCCACGTCCCACGGAAAAGAACACCGGCTCGTCGTCGGGAGTTTTCCGGAAAGACGGTAGAGAAGGGAAAAGCTGTACTTTATCAGGGTGGGTACTGCTTCACCGAAAAAAGCAAAGCGCAAGAAAGCAAAGCACATCGAAAAAGGTTTTAATTTAAATAAATCTCTAAAATTAGTAACATCAATGGTTTTTATCAAGTTAAGACAAAGGCAGTGCCGAATTTTTTGTCGAAAACTAGTATTTGTTATACTTTTTTACCATTTGTATTTGCAGTCCAACTCTAGGCCTTTTCCTCTCTTTTTTCATCCGTGATGAACTTCGAGAGAATTCGTATGACGTAATACTATTCATTTTAATTTTAAATTTCTTGTGTTTTACTTTAATTTTATGATATATATTCAAACTTGCCAAAAAATTGATCTCAAATAAAGAATTGTTGTTCAAAAGAGCTAGTTTTTTATTTAAATACAATATATACGTCATGATATACATATAAAATACATTTATGACGCATGTGATACGCTGCGCACGCCGTTGTAAATTTTCTACTCGCCCGTGGTGACTGAGGAATCGCATTTTCTATTTTTCGGGCTATTGTCGCCGTTTGAAGTTCGACTGAAATATCCGTAAACCCCCCTAAAATGGTAAGTAATCTTAGAGTTATCTTTTTAGACCTCGATTTAATGCCATTACAGTCTGCTGAAGGGTTTGAAGTGAGGCTTGAACCCTGAGCATCATTTGCATGAACTTGTCCAATTCAAATAATCATTATCTCCCTTCTAACTCTGCTCATGGGCCACGTAGCGATACGCGGAAGGCGGTGTTCGAAACAGCGCCAAAAATAAGGACGAAAACATCTCGGTCACTCTTTGGTTAGGTCAAAGGTTAGGTCACCGGAGGTCATTGGGTATCAGTAACCCTGGCGTCACCGGTAGCGGTTTCGTTCAGGGTTAAGGTTTCCTGTATTAGGCTGCCGTGCCAGGCCAAAGCATGTTGTGACGTCACTGGGTAAGAGAAGATAACTTAAGGAACGACTCAGGCAGACTCAAACCGACTCAGGGGGACTTAAATTGACTCGACAGACTCAGATCGAGTCAGAACGACTCAAACTGACCCAGAACGACAACCGACTCAAATCGTTCCAATGGACTCAGACAGACTCAGGCAGACTCAAACCAACTCAGGCAGACCCAAACTGACTCAGGCAGACTCAGACTGACTCAGATAGACTCAGAATGACTCAAACTGACTCAGACCAACTCAACAGACTCAAATCGATTCCAATCGACTCAGACAGATTCAGAATGACTCAGATACTGAGGCAGACTCCAACTGGCTCAGGCAGACTCAAACCGATTCAGATCGACTCAGATAGACTCAGAACGACTCAAACTGACTTAACAGACTCAAATTGATTCCGATTTCCGATCTACTCAGACAGCCTCAGGCAGACTCAAACCGACTCAGGCACACTCAAACTGACTCGACCGACTCAAACTGATGGGTCTGTCTGAGTCAGTCTAAATCGGCTTGAGTCGGCTTGAGTCTGCCTGAGTCTGTCTGAGTCGATCGGAATCAATTTGAGTCGGTTGATTCGGTCTGAGTCAGTTTGAGTCGTTCTGAGTCTAGCTGAGTCAGTCTGAGTCGATCTGAATCGGTTTGAGTCGGTCGAGTCAGTTTGAGTCAGCCTGAGTCTGTTTGAGTCGGTTGAGTCTATCTGAGTCGGTCTGAGTCGATCTGAATCGGTTTGAGTCGCTCGAGTCAATTTGAGTCTGCCTGAGTCGGTTTGAGTCGTTCTGAGTCTGTCTGAGTCGATCGGAATCGATTTGAGTCGGTTGAGTCGGTCTGAGCCAGTCTTAGTCGATCTGAATCGGTCTGAGTCTGCCTGAGTCGGTTTGAGTCTGCCTGAGTCTCGATTTGAGTCGGTTGAGTCGGTCTGAGTCGTTCTGAATCGGTTTGAGTCGGTCTAGTGAGCTTGAGTCGACTTGAGTCGGTTTGAGTCTGCCTGAGTCGTTCTGAGTCTGTCCGAGTCGATCAGAACAGATTTAAGTCGGTGAGTCAGTCTGAGTCGGTTTAATTCGTTCTGAGTCGGTCTAAGTCGATCTGAATCGGTTTGAGTCGGTCGAGTCAGTTTGAGTCTGCCTGAGTCAGTCTGAGTCTATCTGAGTCTCAGTCGATACTGATAGCGTGGTACGTTATCTTCTCTTCCAGTGACGTCATGGCATGCTACGGCCTGGCACGGCGGCCTAAAACAGGAAATTGAACGAAAACATTACCGGTGACGCCAGGGTCACCGATACCGGTCATTGATGGCATAATTTTGCCAAGTTTCAGGTCTAACTAATGTGGACAATTTCCAAGAAGCCAACGCATAACACGGGAACCAATAGAGCTAAAGGGCTGTGGCTAAGTGCATAACCCTTTTACCGCTCTTTCTGAGCATTATTCTCGGATTTGAACTAGCGTCAGCGGTTTTGCCTGCAGGGATCAAAAACTGCCAAAACAGTTTTTGACAAGCAAACAGTTCTTTCTCTCAGGTATCCTAAACAACTTAGGTACCGACTTGAATCGTTAAACTCACAAATATGTCGTCCGTTTCGCAAGGCGACCGCCGAGCGTCTCTTCCGTGGCCGGTCAGACGGGCCTAGCGCCGGGTCTGCGCGTCGATAAGGGTCATTTCACGCTTTTGTGTGGCTTACTTTGATCCATCATGACACTGAGCTGTGTAATTGCACCTTGTTGCCGGCTGTGAGAGACTCATATTAATATTTGAAAATATTTTTGCTACATATCGTTCTATAGAGGATTCTTCATGGCTCCGAGTGGAAGATAAGGATATCTTCCAAGCGGGTTACTGAAAAACCGAGCGACGAAGGAGCGAGGTTTTTCTGTAACACGCGAGGAAAAGATATCCTATCTTCCACGAGTGAGCCATGAGGAATCCTATATCTTTCTATGTTGAGGTTTATTCTTGATTAATAAAATATTATATTTAAATGTATTCATCCATGTAAAAATAGATTCAGAGTAGCTTGTTCTTATTTCATAAGTTTCATCCATAAACAACCATTAAAAATGTCGTTCGGTTATTGGCCCATCATCACTTGAACTCTTGATTTTTCGCTATGAACCCTCGAGACCTTATCTTTACAACTCAGAGGGATGCAGAGATTACAATTTCTTATCTCTGCAATCTGCATCTCAGAGTAGTGCGAGATAGAAATATCCCTGCACTGTAGACCCAATGGCAAATAAACCTCAACTAGAAAGATTTTGGCATTCAGCTTTCACTGGAAAACGAAAAACATGCCTATGATTTTAACAATGTCCTGGACAGCTCGTTGAATTAAAAATTATGACGTTTTTACAAAAACGCAATTTCTTAAAAAGGCCATCGAAAGATTTCGGTAAAAAAAAAAAAACATTTTTGGAATCAGCTCACAGTCGCCTTTCGAATGGTATATTTCGTTTCTTTTGTGGATGAAATGACTTTCCGACGAACCGTGCAGGCTGCGAATATCAGTTTTGATTTTCGGGGATATGTGCCTACCCGGTTGACCTGACCTTGACCCTGACCTATGCTTGACTTACCCCTACATGGAGCTGACACTTGTAAACCTTACATGAAGGATTGTGCACCGTTTTGACAGAGTTTATGACGAGAGGCGCCAATTGCGAAGTTCTGAAGTCCATGCTACTGAAAGCCCGATTTCAGGTGTTTGACCTGACCTTGACCCGACCTGTGACCTCAAAATTCAACTTGGAAGTACTCATCTGAAGCGTCTCGTCGCGTTCTTTCTTTTGCCGCCTTGTGCGTTTCGCTGCGCCTATTGGTTCTCGAGTTATCGGTTATCGGCTGGGGGCGTTTAACGCCCCCCCCCCCCCCCAGCAAACGGCGGGTGGCGAAATACCCTAGCAACTGCCGGTCCAAGTTAGAAGAGTACCTACAAAAACATTTGAGAATGAGAAATGAAGAATATACTCAATGTCTAGGCCGCAGTTACAGCCATAAGAACAGTATCAGTGTTTCATGTGATAACTAATGTGTTTTCATTCCAGTCTGGTGCTGTGAAGAGGTTCATCCCGATGTTTGATCGCGTGCTGCTGCAGCGAGCAGAGGCCATCTCCAAGACTAAGGGTGGTATCATGATTCCTGAGAAAGCGCAACAGAAGGTCTCAGAAGCGACAGTGGTGGCTGTAGGGCCAGGCTTCAGGACAGAGGTAAGAAATCTTATGGAAACTGCATTAGGCTGTCATCATTTATCTGTTGTTTTTCACTCTCAGTATGTCCAAAATTGTAATGTTGCGGGGAAATCCACCCATAATCAAAAGTAAAATGACGTCCTAAAATATAAACCAGTAAAACGCCTTTTGGGCGAAGAACGAGAACCGAGATAGTGAGCCCTGCACGTGCGGAAGGGCGAGAGGGTGCTTCCAACGGGCTTGCGCAAAGCACCCTTCTAACTGGTCGCTAGCGGTGTGCCAAATTTGAACGCAATCGGCCCAGCCGTTCCTGAGATCAGGAAGCGGCTTTCTGCACGTGCGCACGTGCAAACGGGGTCCAAAATGACTTTTGCACGGCACCCTACTAACTGGTCCCCAACCGTGTACCAAATTTGAGCGCAATCGGCCCAGCCGTTCTCGAGATCTGGAAACGCCCCCTGCACGTGCGCACGTGCAGTAGCACCCTAACCGCAACACATGGGAATGCATTGCCTGGTGGGTGCCTACCTGTATACCAAGTTTCAGCGAAATCGCCCCAGTAATTACCGAGTTACTGAAATGGGAACAAATTTGGCACCTCTTATTGTTGTATTTTGCACGTGCACTGGGGATGACCCACATGCATCGAGAGTATCCTATTTTGGGTAGAAGGGATGCTGCTACCCTATAAAAATTACCGCAAGTCAATCGCCCAAGCGGCTGCTGAGATATGAGCCTCTCAAAATCACTACTTTTGCAAAACAGCTTGAACACCCTTGACTTTTCACGTGGCACGTGCCACGACGGTCACTGAGATGTATCATAAGTAGTCAATTACGGGGTAGAAGGGATGGGGCTACCCAACAAAAAAGACCGCAGGCCAATCGGTCTAGCGGTTGCTGAGATATAAGCCTCTCAAAAGCGTTACAGGCCGGGCCGGGCCGGGCCGGGCCGGGCCGCTCATACTGAGATTTTTCCGTTATATTGAAAAGACTCACTTCGCTCGCTGCGCTCGCTCGCTCGTAATAATAACATCCTTACGACTTAAAACAACAATGCTCTGAGCCAAAATGTTCAAATATATGACCAGGCTTTAACAGTTCGTCTTTATCATCCCGATTCCCAAACATCAGAAAGCTTTTAAAGTTTTATCGGTGTTTACTACGTCTTTTTCTAGTTATAACTGTAAAAACCACCTAAAATGCCACGATAGTCAAGTTTTGTGAAAATAATGACATCATCTACTGGCTCTTTTCTACATCCTCCCTCCTAACGCAAAATGAATTTAGCCACACTGTTCACTCTTTCACTTCCTGGTGACTGCAAGAATGTTTGATGACTGATGAGATTGTTTTGTTTTCAGGAGGGCAAGACGGTGCCGTTGGGTGTGACTGTCGGCGACAAAGTGCTGCTGCCCGAGTTTGGCGGTACCAAGGTGACCCTGGACGACACCGACTACGTGTTGATGCGCGACACAGACCTGCTGGGCAAGTTCACCGAGTGACCGACCCGCCCCGCCGATACTCACCCCCGTGTATGAGTGGGCGCCGGCCCGCCGCCGCCGCCCGCTAGCCGGGCCACTGTCGGGGCGCGCGCGCGGCGGGCTGGCCAGTCATCTGCGTGCGGTCGGCGGCTCGGGCGGCGCCCCGACCCGCCGACCGCACGTGTCACCGTCAACGGCGGAGTCTCATCATGTTATACTGTAGCCGGCCGCCGCTGAGCCGGAACGCTGTGCAGAGCCGTTGTTTATGACCAGTCATGGCGGATCGCCTGTATTGCCACAGTCTGTGCGATCCGCAATGTTTTTGTAATAAATATATACAATGTATGAGGGAGAACGGTATTTTCTGACAGGCAGCGTGCGGATGACTAGTCAGAGACCGGTTAACTACAGCCGATGGCGAGTCTTTTTTTTTTTCTTTTTTTCTACACCGCCACCCATGAACAGGTGACCAGGAGTGCCCCCTCCCTCTATCCCAGCGACACACAGAACCTTACGTTAACACCAGTGAACTTAAAATGATAAGTCGCGGCACTCCCAGCTAAGAGTAAGGAAAAAAACAAAAAAAAAGCAAAAAACGAGAGTAATATCAATGGAGAATGCATGCTGTTAATATAGTTGCTTAAGAGAAGCAAAGTAGTCACAACTGAAAACAGTTGGTGACTGCCCTTCTACGCCAGGAACACCCACTGATGCACACTTACACAGGGTATTGTTAGTGGGAGGAAGGGATTAGAGGGAGCACTCATACATACATGGTGGATGGTCGTAGGTAACATTTCTGGTCAAATTCAAGCAAGGTCATTCACTGAGCCTCTGTAAAGCTGTCCAACTAAGCAGAGCTTGTCGTCAGACAGCCCACAGAGGCCAGTTCCGAGGTGGCTGGAGTAGAAAATAATGCAATATAACGAAAATGAGAGGTAACATCAACGAGAGAGGAAAAAGACGGAAAGGAATACAGTTGGGAAGGAGAGACGGGCAAGAGAACTACTATCCTACAGTAAGTTGTAATGTTTGACGGCCAGGCGGGCCGCGAGCCCCCGCCCGCACCCCCGGAAAAACATCTTTCCCGAGGGTGCCCCCTAACCACCGCCCGGGCGAGGGGAGCGCCGACCCGACCCGACAGGCCGGCGCCCCGCCCGCCCGGACGGCCGACCGGTCCCTTTCAAGTGGGACCGGTACCCAGGTTGGCCCGGATGGGTCATAGGGGCGGGGGCCCAATGCTTGGCAACGCAGGGCTCCGCCACAGGCCGGCGGAGCCCGCTTTTACGTTAATTAGCTTACGCAGTTACCCTGTATGCGTGCATTCATTCCTTCGTAAGTCGTTCACAGCATCCTGTCCACATCCCAATAGACCTATAATTGCTATGGAGTTAGTATTCAGCTATCATAAGCTGCTTCGATGTTTCTTTTATTGTTCTTTTTGATACAGGTTCAGCTCTAATGGATGGGAAATGCGTTGCAATCATTGAGTTCCAAATTCGCGGACCAATCCAGGCTAACGTCTGGGTGCGGTATAATTTGCTTGTAAATGGCTCCATAAAATGTTTTGTGTTTCTGCTTTCTCTATTACCGGGTTGGGCTGGCTGGAAGAGGGAAATGATGGGTAATGGTGATCTCAGATGGATTATATTATACATGAGTGATATGGTTTGCTGTTGGGCAATGTCTTCTAGTTTGAGTAGCTTTAGTTTGGCAAAAATTGGACTACTGTGAGCCAGCCTGGGCTGGTCATCAATAATTCTGATAATCTTTGATGGATATGGTCGAAATGATGCGGTTTTCTGTTTCCTTGGACGGCTGTTGGCTGCGCCTTGCGGTGGTCGGTTAGGCGTAGAATTGTCAGGATATGGGCTGGGAGACGCGCACTTCATCGTTGGTAATTTACTACGTGATATCTGGCTTGGTTTACTAAGCAATGTTTGTGATTGGCTTTAATGTCAGCAGCATAACGAACGATATTTTAAATTTGACGAGCCTTTGCTTCGCTTCATGAAAAAGCATATCCATGTAACTTGTAAGTACCTACTTGTTTGTAACGTTTCTGGTCAACCGGTACAGACGGAGCGGTAGAATGTGTAACAAACTGGCATCCCGACGATCGCGACTATCCCTGCCCCGCGTTCGATGTCTCTCGGACGACAAAGATTCTACGTCGTCCGGCCAATCACGTTCCATAACCGCAGCCGAACCCCCGCTGGGCGCTGACCTTGAACGGGATTGGCCGGACGATGTAGAATCTTTGTCGTCCGTAAATGTGGCCGGCTAGGCGTTACGTGGTGTGCCTCATGGCCGCCATGAGGGCACACCACGGGCACATGAGGGCACACCACGAGCACACCATGAGGGCCGGCTCCAGCCTCCAAATATGCTTGTTGAAAACCTCGACACCGAAGTTGGCAGTCACGACATAGGAGGCCTTCTTCAAATATTTTAAGACTAAGTCTTTGCCGTTTTTGTAATTCATCTTTCAGGAATACTTACCTACGGCGCACCATGATGCTCTCTTTATGCTATTAGGCTGTGGGGTGTGCCGCAGGACTGGTGGATGGCGCCACGGCCGTACTTGATGGGTTGGTTGTTGCTGGTCCCTGCCCCCTGTTAATGGTCGCATTGTTCAGGCTTCGGAGAGAGACCTTTGAAATGAATACCAAAGCAGCGGGAAGTTACACCTACTGTCTACTGACTGATCGGTAGAGACCGTACTTGACATTACATTGGCCATTCTCTCTTGAAATGCTCTCCTGAAAATACCCGTAAAATCTTCCTATTTCGCTTGTTAGCCAATCAGAGTGCTACGGAAGGGGCCGATCCCCGTTGTGCCCCCCCCCCCCTCCCCTTTGATACTCCAGTGGAAAACCCATGGTCTATACATTCGATCTTGGCTTGATTAGCAAAGTTTCGCAACTGTCCGGAGCCTGAATCAAACTTAATAGGCCGATGCTGAATACTGCTGCAGTTTAGGCCCGGCATTCGAGCCACGTAAAGAGCGTAGTGATGATTTTGATATTTTGGACTCCAAGACACTTCGTTAGCACGTTTTAGGCAATAATTTTCGCATTTAGCTGAGCTTTCCGTTAAGTTTCTTAATGAAGAAAATTAAACGAATTTTTCGCTACTACTTGTTTGCTTTTTTAGTGTTATTCATTCTTGTTTTAGGCAACTCAAAGAAGATAACTTTCGACTCATGTTGAGAGGAACAGTGAACCTCTATAAACCTGACAAGCTGGCTTGAGTGCGCCGGATATGTAGAAAATTTGTTTTGTTGCATCATGCATGTTGCTGAATGAAATTGTTTATGCCGGTGGTTGTACAAGACACTTTTCAACATTTTAGGGAGTTCAGCACTGGATGAGCCACATATTGTGCTGTTGTAATTGTTTGAGAAGGGGGAAGACTTAAAAGAGATTGGCATCACTGGCATTGGACACGTCTAGCACCTGCTTTTCGCCTTAAAAATGGTAAGGGAAATCAAAATAAGCATGCTGATGAAATCAATGCATGAATCTGACGAATGAGATCAAGATTAAATCAATAAATGCGAATGGGTAGGCGTGTATCAGATACTCTGCTACTGATTGCTACATCTTTTCAAGTACGCATCAGTTAGATGTTAAAGAAGTCAGCAGTATTAAGTTCAAATAATAATAAAAATAGGCGCCGATGACCACTGTAGTCCGGGCGCCCAAAAACCCCAATTCATCATCATCATCAAATAAAAAATGAGTTGTAAAATCTCATTTTAAAACATCAATATTGCAATATTCACAGTTTCTCATTCATTCCCAGCTATTGTGTTGGCTCATATCAGTTGGGGAAACTACGAGGCGAATGTCAAAAAATGGATTGGTCAATAAATGGACTTTTGATGACCATATATGGGTATAAATGCAGCCCCCGCTACTAAGGGTGAAAAACGGTATAACAAGCCGGTACTTGCGGTATCGCGTCCACTTATTGGAGAGAAAAGGCTTCCATTTATCACTAGGAATTAGTGTGATTTGATTAAATTCGGCGAATTGACTCGAAAATGGCGATAGGAAAATGGCTTTTCTGCAGGTTCTGGGCATCACAATCAGCTGTCCATTCAATAAATGGATTGGTTTTATTAAAGAAAATTGTTAAAAGATTTAATTTAATTACAATTAACAAAAATATTTAATTCTAAAATAACAACTTAACTACAAATAGAAAAACCATAAACAAAATAATAAAAATAATGACATTTTTAAACCACGGTACTGCTTACATTTCTTGGCGCGTCTGTTTCAATCCGCCATATTTGCCAATCACAGTTTGACCTTGCGTTGGAACTCTGCGATTTAGAGCCGCCAGTTAATTATGCACCGGGTGAGTGTAGGTCTTGTGTGGTTAAAAAACATTCTTATGCCTTATTTTTTCATTTGAATGCTAAAATTCATTGGAAAGATGAAGTTGTCTGATTTTATGACCATATATGGTCATCGCCCCGCCCACTCCAGCCGCTGATTGGCTAATCCAATTTTGTTTGGCTCCTCGTAGTTTCCCCAACTGATATGGTGTTGATGTTCTACTCTTTATGTATACCTTCTGAGATCTTTGGATGTTTTCTTATAATAGGTATATTCTGCATTAGTCTGATGAGTAGTGATAGCGACATACCCATAGCAATAGTGATGTCATTTGGCAGATTTGGCAGCTGCTGAAGTGATATATTTTGGGCAGCTCTGACCACGTGTTGTTGCTGGCATCTGGGGGGGGGGGGACTATGCAAGTTCATTGGATGTTTTCAGGAGCTGCTGCCTGATGTGGAGCTGCACTCTCATGAAGAGAATATGCTTTGAAAGCAGATACTTTGAAGGGCCCTGGCAAACCATTAACACCTAAATGACACTACACAATAGATTTATATGATAAAAGTTTGGAAACAGGTTTTTATATTAATATGATATCATTTGGTATCAAGGTATATTTTTAAGTATTTTTATGGCAACAAATGCATAATGCTTTGGGTTTTCAGTTTTGCAGATTAGGGAAGCATTTTTGTTTTTGTTTTATAAGTAGGTGATTACCTATAGTGTGCTGTCCTGTAAAACTGTTAACCCTATTTGGCTAGGCATTTATCCTAAACATGGGGGGTAGTGTTTTCACAAGCCTAGATTCCAGAATTGGTATAACAATGATAATGAAAAGTTCATACACTCATATGGTGTGTGTGGTTTCTAAATTAGCTACTCAGATGACATTTATATTAAATACTATAGGTGCATCATATTGTACCTTTACTTTTCAACACATTGACCAAACATCATGATGCATACATATAGGCATTGACACTGATCATGTGAACTCTATATGCTGTCTAAAATGTCCCATTTGTTCATGTAGTCTGCACAGTAAATACCCTAGTTTGCACATGCTGGTTGACTAAATCACCATCATTGCATGTTGAACCCACCAGTATTATATTCATTTCAATGAACTAACTCCATTTATTTGTCATTTATCTGGTACTTATGGAAAATGATAGTTTATAATGATGGAGTCTTTGTTCACACAATCTTTCACAAGTTCTGTGTTCTGATATGTTGGCCTGAAATGTTTGGTAAATTATATGTGTTTGCCTTTGGCTATCAATTCTTATGTGATCAGTTTTATAGAGCATTGTTTTTCTCACATAGGTACCTATCTGCCTTTCACATCTTTCTTTGTATGTTCTAAGACCTCGATATATAAGCACTGTATGCAGTATGCATTTTCAGGGGTGTATGGCTTGTCATAACAATACTTAGTGAATAAGTAGTGTTCTAACACAGCCGGCCTGCTCGTCGCCGCGCTGTGAGATCTACCCGTCTCCGCGCGTGCTTGGCTATAGCCTGGTACTTCTGTGTCGTTCCTGAGTTGCTTCACTGTGGGCGCCTGTACTGCTCCGATCGGTTCGCACTCCGGTCTACCTGCGGCCCGGTCCGCACATGCCGTCCGTGATGAGGAACTCGTCCGGCGGTCGGGCCACCGCCTCCAGCGGCTCGGTGATGTCCTCCAGAAAGTCGGCCAGCAGCGCGCGCATGATGCCGTACAGGCCGCGGCTGAGGCGGCTCTGCACGGCCGGGGAGAGCGCCGGCGCGTCGGCGGTGCCGCCGGCCGCCGGCGCCGGTCCGCTGCCGCCCTCCTGTACCGACTCGCCGCCCGACACACTGTGGCTGGAGTCTGTGGCGGCCACGCCCGGTGAGTGGCTGCGTCCGCCCGCCGCCGTCGTCGACGTCTTCTTGCTGGATCCGCGCTTTTTGCCGCTGCGCCGGTCGGTGTTGGAGCGCGAGGTGCGCTTGGAGCCGGCGCTGGACTGCTGCGGCGAGCCGGCGGCGGGCGGCTCGGCCGGCTCGGCGGCGGCGGTGACGGCGCCGGCGCCGCGGTTCACGCCCAGCCGCAGCTCCAGGTCGCAGGCGGCGTCGCAGAACCGCTGGATGACGGCCACCAGGCCGGTGCGGACCAGGGTGGCGGCGGAGGTGGGCGCCGGCCACTGCTGCGGCCGCCACAGCCGCTCCACCAGAGCGTATAGCCGCGACAGCAGCATCTGCTGCGCCGGCCCGCCCTCCAGCGACAGGATCGACCGCTTCAGGCTGTCGCAGCTGAGGTCCCACGGCGGCGGCGGGGGTGGGGCCGCACTGCGAGCGCGGGCGCGCGCACGGGCCCGACCGCGGCCCACCGGCTTTCGTATCTCGGGCGGGTCGCGCGCGATGGCGACATCATGATGCAGCTGGTCGAGCTGATGGACCACGTCCACGTCAAACTGGAGTCCGACGTTGGCGGAGCGGAACCGGGTCTCGAGCGTGTTGGCCGGCTGCGGCGCCGGCGGCACCTCCTCGCTCAGCGTGGCGCGCCGCACCAGCACGGCCAGTACGTACTCGGCGGCGGCGCGCGCCACGCCTTGCTCCAGCTGACGCTGCAGCAGTCGCCGGTCCGGTCCGTACGGGTCCTGAAGGCCAGCCAGGCCGTACAGCAGCAGCCGCAGCGGCGCGCCGCCCTCCAGCCGCGGTCGCGTCACCAGGTCCCAGGCGGCCGAATAGAGGCCCGACGTGGGCGCGCAAAATACCACCGGCAGGTGGGTGACGGCGCCTGGAAGCAGCACGCCCGCGCCCGGGTCGAAAAAGAACACGGGCGGCGCCGACCGGCCGGTGAACGAGGCCCGGTGGCTGTCCACCGAGCGCCAGCTGTAGTGGATGGCAGTGCTGCCGGCGGCTGCCAGCGGCACGTAGCGCCGGCACAGGCGGCCCGGCGCCGCCGACAGGCTGACCGCCGCGCGCACAGCCGGCGCGGTGCGCGCGGAGGCCGTCCGCCGGAACACGGCCTCGTGACCGGCCAGCAGCAGGCGCGGTCCGTCGGCAGCTGTGGCCGACTGGCAGCTCTCTGTCTCCGACTGGGCCTCCGGGGAGGTGGCGCGCGAGTCGTCCGCCGGCGCCGGGCCGTCCCCCTCTCGCGGTACGGTGCGTCCCAGCACCACCAGGTCGGCTGGCTCCGGCGGCTCGGCCGGCCGGCACTGGCGGTGGTAGCGGCCGGCGCGTGCCGACGTCTCGGCGCCGGTCAGCGGCTCTGTGCCGCGCTCAGCGCGGATCACAGACGCCACGTGCAGCTGCTCGTCGGCGCGCGGCCGCTGACGGCACCGGTCCTCGGTCAGCGTCTCCAGCAGGCCGTGCAGCTCGCCGCCAAACCGGCTGGGCAGCCGCCAGAAGGCGGTGCCGGGCGGCCGCGCCGCCGCCGGCCCGTGCGGCAGGGAGCGGCGCAGCTGGCGCGCGCACCGCTGCTGAAAGTCGCCGCCGCTGTGCATGACCAGCTGCTGCGGCGGCCGCTGCGTGCGGCCGGCGAGCGCGCGCTCCTGGCGGCGCCGGTCGAGCAGGGTGCGCTGCCAGGCGGCCAGCGCGCGATCGCCCTCCACCGGCGGGTCGTCCGGCTCGCTGTGCCAGTATTCGGAGGGCGATACGGGCCGCAGCAGAGTCTCGGCTGGCGGCGCGGCGGCCGGCGGCGTCAGGCCGGGGAACTGGCCCAGCTGGCGCCGCTCGGCCTCGGCGTACAGCTGGGCGGGCGTGCCCAGGATCTGGTGCGGCTGCACGGCGCTCAGCTCGCGCACAGGCAGGAACAGCATCGACTCGGACTCGGTCATGGAGGCGAGCGGCTCGGGCTCGGGCCGGCGCACCCAGTACGGCAGCGAGTCGCATGAGTCCGACTCGGTCAGGTTTGTCAGCAGGAAGTCGGTGGCGGCCGCGGCAGCAGTGTCGGCCATGGTGGATCTTTGAGGTCTTGCTTTACTCGAGCGTCACCCGATCCGTGTGGCGTGCCTTTGGATTCTTGAAGCGCATACACGCAAAACCTTTCAACGGTGTTCCATGTCAGTAGCAATATGGAACAAAGCTTTCACTGGCAAATGTTAAATTTGCTTCATGTTGTGGATGCAGTTACGAGCGGCGCATTATGAGAAATCATAGGTTATATGTACTCACTCCGGCAATGATTACACTTCAATTGAAGTCTGACTTATCGGAACCAGAAATAAGGTACCGGCATCTGTGTGAAAACGACTTTGTTTTTATTGGCTTTCACGGACGGTAAACTCACCACTGTCGCGCTGAACTCAGCTGATCGGTGGTTTGCATCGTGGCATGAGTTTGTGCCGGCGTTGAAACAGAAACGTGCGGCCTATCGGTGGGATCTCCCGCTTGTCGTTTTTTTTTTTCACTGGATGCACATTACTCACGAATTCAATTAACGCCGTATATGGTGCACGTCTTTTTTCATGTCTCCCCTTGTCTCACGTAACATTGCGCGCCTGTTCCCTCACTTAAATCCCGTTTCTCCTGCCATTTTCAGCCGCTGCGGCTTGATATTAAGCGGAAGCTGACAGCGCGCTCGGACCGCGTCAAATGCGTGGACATTCACCCCTCAGAGCCATGGATGCTGGCTTCGCTCTACAACGGCAACGTCCATGTCTGGAACCACGAGACGTCGCAGCTGATCAAGTCGTTCGAGGTAAGAGCGGTGTCGCCGGCCGCCTGATTTGCAGTTTCGATGTTTTCGTGTTCCAGTGATATCATGTCAGCGGTCAATATGTGGTGTCACGACTCGCGTGCTACTGGTAATGCTGTCGATTAATATGAGTCATGGCTTGCACGGTTGCAAGCTTGCAAAAACAGGATTTGGTGTAGGTGTATTTATTTTTGCGCCAGGCGCGATCCGCCTGATATCTAGACTAATGGGATACCCAAGTCGCGCTGTAGCACCTCTGAACGGAAACTGAATCCCGTCTGACCGTCTGACCCGCCCACTCCCCCCCCCCCCGCCTTTCCCCAGGTCTGCGACCTACCGGTACGCGTGTGCAAGTTCGTGCCGCGGAAAAACTGGATCATCACGGGCTCGGACGACATGCAGGTGCGGGTGTTCAACTACAACACCCTGGAGCGGACGCACATGTTTGACGCGCACTCGGACTACATCCGCTGCATCGCCGTCCACCCGACGCAGCCCTTCATACTGACCAGCAGCGGTACGGAGTGGAGAGGGGGGAGGAGGGATGGGTGGTGGGAGAGTGGAGCGAGGGGAAGGGCAGGAGCGCGGCAGTGCCATTCAAAAGTGACATGTACTTAAATTGAACTAAAACACGTCATGATGAGATCGATGAAATTCGATCCATACGCCAAATCCATGCGTTTGTGTTAGATTATCGAAGTTTCGTTAGTTATGTTGTCTTCATGACTAAACTGTGTTGGCGGGATGACCTGCATCGGGATATAGTTTATGGTAATTGCCTGTCGGTGGTTGGTTTTATAATGCAAGGGCAAAAGGGCTGGTGTTGATAAGGGCATATTAAAACTGAAATCTTATTCACAGTAATAGGCTCAGTTTTGCGCTCTTTGAAGAATTGAGAGTCTACTGTATATTTTTTTTTTCTGTTCGCCTCGTAATGCTCTGACCGTGGGGTTCTCTGTTTCCTCAGACGACATGATGATCAAGCTGTGGAACTGGGACAAGCTGTGGGCGTGCCAGCAGGTGTTTGAGGGCCACACCCACTACGTGATGCAGATCGTCATCAACCCCAAGGACAACAACACGTTCGCCAGTGCCTCGCTCGACAGGACCATCAAGGTGCGGTCTGGGTGGGAGGACGCTGTGTTATGGTGGTGGTGGTGGGGGGGGGGATGAGAGTGCCGGGTGTTGGGGAGTGGGAAACTGCAGAAGGAGAAGCTGACAGCGTTGGGTTAGGGTATTCGAAGGTCATCTGGTTGAGTGAGAGCTATTTGTGACAGTGTGTTCTAAATTTGACGCTCTTACCTAACTTATTGCTTACGTACTGGAACAGAGCACACAATGGATATATCAATGACTGCCTCTCTTTCCCGTGTATCAGATGAATTTGTTATCACTCACCAAACATCCAACGCATATTCGCTCAATTAATCATGTAATCCGACTCGCAACACTGAACACACTGACCGCTCTCTTCCCTTTCCGACCAGGTGTGGCAGCTGGGCTCGGCCACGCCCAACTTCACCCTGGAGGGCCACGACAAGGGCGTCAACTG
This sequence comes from Amphibalanus amphitrite, assembly GCF_019059575.1. Taxonomy (NCBI): domain Eukaryota; kingdom Metazoa; phylum Arthropoda; class Thecostraca; order Balanomorpha; family Balanidae; genus Amphibalanus; species Amphibalanus amphitrite. The sequence continues at coordinate 785,839 of NW_024881508.1, read as the reverse complement.
CGTCGACTACTATCACGGCGGCGACAAGCCCTACCTCATCTCGGGTGCCGACGATCGGCTGGCCAAGATCTGGGACTACCAGAACAAGACGTGCGTGCAGACGCTCGAGGGACACGCCCAGAACGTGTCGGCAGGTCAGTACGGGGGAGGGAGAGGAGGAGTGGGTACACACGGGGAGGGCACAGTAGGGAGGGTGCTGCTGCTGAGGTCTGTGGTGCTGTTTAGTGGATATGTGTGATGTTTCTTTTCGGCTTCATGAATTCAGGAATTCTGTATTTTTCGTTGAATACTCTTCATCAGATTGTACTCGCGAAGATTTTGAACCACAATCAGGATTCAGGACAGTGATCCAGCCGATTTTGTACGAAAATGCGATACCTTCGCAAGTGAAGTGAAGTCCTTGAATGTGTTTCTGTAAGCATTTCAACCCCACGAATCTCTCCTGCACCGCTCGTACGCTGACCTCGCTCCCACCTGCCCGCTGAACAGTGTGCTTCCACCCGGAGCTCCCTATAATCATGACTGGCTCGGAGGATGGCACCGTCCGCATCTGGCACGCCAACACCTACCGGCTCGAGTCGACACTCAACTACGGCCTGGAGCGCGTGTGGACCATCAACGCTACGCGAGCCACCAACAACGTGGCCATCGGATACGACGAGGGCAGCATCATGATCAAGGTGATGAACGGATCAGGGTTCGGGGCTGGGGATGGCGACATGATGTGTGGGAACCAGCCTGAGGCTAGGTGTTTTTCGTCGGTTTTCTGGTCTAAGTAATGTGTTCCACAATGTTCGCTTGTGTCACGCCGTTCTAAGGATCTGTTCTAAGGGGAACGTCAAACGTTACCTGTGTTAGTACGGACGTGCTGTAGCTGCAGTTACGCAGCTCCAGTCCGTGGCTCGCGCGCCAGTGTTTTACGCTCCGTACTGACCCCTCCCCTCCCCGCTGCCCTGCCGCCTACAGGTCGGCCGTGAGGAGCCAGCCATGTCGATGGACTCGAGCGGCAAGATCATCTGGGCCAAACACTCGGAGATCCAGCAGGCCAACCTGAAGGCGATCGGTGACAGCGAGCTGCCGGACGGCGAGCGGCTGCCGCTGGCCGTCAAAGACATGGGCAGCTGCGAGATCTACCCGCAGACCATCGCGCACAACCCCAACGGAAGGTGAGCTTTGAGCGAGGACGGAAGGTGAGCTGGTATGGTGATATCTGCGCACAATTCATCCGGATGTATGTAGAGGGCTGCAGTCGTCATTATTTTTTGTTTTTCGGCTTGTTGTTTTCGGACCACTCAGATTCAGCTGTTCGCCAAAAAGATGACCTACACTGATTTCGGAGTTCCGTGGGACGGTTTATTGGGCGTCAGACCGAAATAAGAGTCGTGTGTCGTGTATATCGACTTCCGTTCCTGTTTGCGAAAAATATAGAAATTGTGGTTTGTCCTTTTATTTGGCTCTCCATGTCTTGCAGTTTCCATGTTTCTGGTCGCTCTTGGTGTTGTTCCCTCGTCCTCTGCAATGTTCTAATCCCCCCCCCCCCCCCCCCGTGCGCTTACTCTCAGGTTCGTGGTGGTCTGCGGCGACGGCGAGTACATCATCTACACGGCCATGGCACTGCGCAACAAGGCGTTCGGCTCGGCGCAGGAGTTTGTCTGGGCGCTCGACTCGTCCGAGTACGCCGTCCGAGAAAACTCCACCACCATCAAACTGTTCAAAAACTTCAAGGAGAAGAAGGCCTTCAAACCGGACTTTGGCTGTGATGGTGAGCCGGCAAACATTGTGGTGTTGAGCTAATTTTCTTTTTTAGCTGATTGGTTACGTTTTGCATGATATAATTGACAAACGGAGCCTTTTGAATGGAACTTCTTTGCTGATAACGAGGTAAGGCTGGGGAGGGCAACACATGTCTTATCCATTTTGTCTTTTGCAAATTTTAACATCCTTTTCATTCAACTTGAATACTATACGTACTTGTTTGGCGCCATTTTTGCAATTCATGCGATTCACCTCTAATTTTCATTTTATGTATGCGATTTCCATGCTCCAATCACATGATTCCCTTATAGCTGGTATTCTGCCAGTGTCATATTTGTCTGCTCTCTCACACCTGCCGGTTTTTTTTTTTCAGGTATTTTCGGCGGCCAGCTGCTGGGAGTGCGTTCCGTCTCCGGCCTGGCCTTCTACGACTGGGAGAGTCTGGAGCTGGTCCGGCGTATCGAGATCACTCCCAAGCACGTCTACTGGTCCGAGGGCGGCACCCTGGTCAGTCCGGGCGGCGGGGCGAATCTGGCCGGGGATGGTCACTGGGCGGGGTGAGACGGTTGAAATGCTCCTTTCTCATGAAGTCTCTTCAAATACTCGTAAAAAATACGTGCATGATTGAGAAGACGATGCTTCCAGCAGCGATTTCATGTAGTGCGACATATTTTCTCATTTGTTTGATGGCTGTAATAGAATTTATAAGTGAATCGTACAGTAATTTATGCACCTTCATTGGCTCCAATGTCATTCAAATCTACTTTGGATATTCTACTCGACTGTATGATACCATAGCACCTGCCTTGCTACAGGGGTGTGCCCGTAATATATCGTCCGTCTGCCCCTCACGCTCCTCTATCGCCCGCTACAGGTGTGTATTGCCACCGAGGAGAGCTACTTCATCCTCAAGTACTCACCCGAGGAGGTGGCCAAGGCGCAGGAGACCAAGGAAGGTGTCACCGAGGACGGCATTGAAGACGCCTTCGACGTGAGTGACATGTCCACGACTCGAAGGGAGAGATGGATCAGCGTTGGGGCGGATTTTCAATATGGCGTTGTATACTGGAGACACAGTAGATGATCAGCAAGCATCAGTGATGGACATGTAAGGGACACAGATTGACATCGGTACTTAATCAACGTGACTTTTAGGACGACACTCGACACGAGTCGAAGGGTAGAACAGCTTTGTGTGTTATGTCTGCCCTCGATCCATTGGCGAGTTGTGTTATGTGTACTTAGCGACGTGACGGAACAGCCGTTCAATGCTACTACTAGCCTATGAAGTTTAAGTGGTTTTGAGTCTATTAGCTGCGACGTTTCAGAGTAGCCTGCTGTTCCATCTGAGCGATGCTAACCTGTAACTTGCGCTGTCACCTGGCCTGCCGCTGTCACAGGTGCTGGGTGAGGTCCAGGAGACGGTGAAGACGGGGATCTGGGTTGGCGACTGCTTCATCTACACCAACGGCGTCAACCGGCTCAACTACTACGTCGGCGGAGAGATCGTCACCGTCGCACACTTGGACAGGTATGACATGCTGTTAGGCGCGGGACACTAAGTTCACATGGCTGAGAGCTGTCTGGGTAATCAGTCTGAACTATAAGTAGTGATAAAAGCTCCTGAAATGGCCACGGCTCCACCCTCCGTATTTTTAACTTTGTATTTGAATAATAAGGTTGTAACGGTTCGAACGTTTCCTATTCTTCTTCGTTGCCTCTTTCGAAACATGTCAGCAATTCGGTCGGCTTGTTTGCTTGTCTCCCCACGTGACTAATGTCCGCGCTCGGGCAGGACGATGTACCTGCTCGGCTACCTGCCCAAGGACAACGCGCTCTACCTGGGCGACAAAGAGCTGAACGTGGTGGCCTTCTCGCTACTGCTCTCGGTGCTCGAGTACCAGACAGCCGTGATGCGCCAGGACTTCGCCACGGCCGACCGCGTGCTACCCACCATCCCCAAGGAGCAGCGCGCGCGCGTGGCGCACTTCCTCGAGAAGCAGGGCTTCAAGCAGCAGGCGCTGGCTGTCTCCACGGATCCGGAGCATCGGTTTGAGCTGGCGCTCCAGCTGGGAGAGCTGAAGGTGGCCTACGAGCTGGCGCTCGAGCAGCAGAGCGAGGCCAAGTGGAAGCAGCTGGCCGATCTGGCCACCAGCAAGGGCCAGCTTGGTCTGGCGCAGGAGTGTCTGCACAAGGCCAATGACTACGGCGGCCTGCTGCTGCTGGCCACCGCCGCAGGTCAGAAAACGGGGCAGGTTCGGGTTGGGGTCAGACTGACGGGGAGTGTCTGGATGGGGTCAGAGATGGAGGTATGTCGTACTGAGGACGGTCACGCGAGAAGTACGGGAGACTGCAGCGGTAACCGGAATTATTTCTATACCCACCGATTTAACAATCAGAGCCCGATCTTTGAACACAGAACTTGAAGCAAGGAACAAAGCAATCTCCTGCAGTTTTATTTTAAGTGCTTTTCATTCAGTGTTTGTCATTCCCCTATTATTTCGACTTAATTGGTCCTGCTTACGATTTGAGCGCGTAGAATAACTCATCTAACGATACCGGTCTGCGCAGGTAACGCGCCGATGGTGGCTAAGCTGGGCGAGTCGGCGGCCACCGGCGGCAAAAACAACGTGGCCTTCCTGTCCTACTTCATCACCGGCCACCTGGAGCAGTGCCTGGACGTGCTGATCCAGAGCAAGCGGCTGCCAGAGGCCGCCTTCTTCGCCAGGTACGAGCTCCTGGAGGGCTGAGGGCGGATGGTGGGTTATAGTCAGAAGGTATCGGGGTTGGAGGAGAACTAAATTTATTGCTCTTTGTAGAGTCTGCTGTTGCAACTGATTGGTAGGCTGATTTTTGAACTGTTAGTAGTTTTATTCGTGGGAGGTTTTCTGAAATGTTTATGGAAACCACGTTAGCTTGAGTAAAGTTTAGTGAACGTGTCGTTGATGCACCTACGAAGTTGAATTTTCACACTATGAATTTTCACTTTTGAATTTTCACATACGTTTACCCCCGCGTTGGCTCGCCATCCGTGCTTTGCCTCTGTCGACAGCAGGGGCCCTTCTGCTGCTCCCTCGATAAACCCTGTGTCTGATGTGTTCGTTTGTGCCGGTGCGCCGCAGGACCTACCTGCCCTCTGAGGTATCGCGCGTGGTCGCCCTCTGGAAGGAGTCGCTCAGCCAGACCAGCGAGAAGGCGGCCCGGTCTCTGGCCGACCCGGCTGAGTATGACAACCTGTTCCCGGAGCGGCCGGCCACGCTGCGGGCGGAGCAGTTCGCGGCGCAGCAGCGCGCCCGGCCCGTGCCGGCGCAGGCGGCTGCGTCACTGCCGGTCAGTAGCCGCTCTGACGCCGCTCTGAGGGAACTCCGCTGAGAGATATGGGAGTCGGGTGCCCCGATAATAGTTTCAAGCTGTTTTCGTCCCGAAACAGCTTGTATTATTCTCTTCTGATGTTGATGTAAGGCAATGGCTTACTGTAGTAAAGGCTCAGTATCGAGTCTCATTTTTCGTTTCGGTTAGTAGGTGACGCCCCTGACATCATCAACCTCATCTCTGACATTGCGTCTCCACTCAGCGACTAGGGTGAAGTCGTATAAGAGTACGCACTTAGTGGATTTCTTGCTCTCATTTGTTTAATATTTGAAGGAAAGAAATCGCAAATAGGGAATATTAAAGTTCATTGAATTAGCCATCAACCCATGGGGCAACGATCCTTCAGCGTAAATGGAAGCGGTCTAAAACTGACATTTTCTGAACCGCTGCAGTTGCGTACTCTTACCATATGGGGTGTGTAGGAGTACGCACGCCAGGCGGGTGGAGTATGCAAGCATATGAACACACGCCTATGCAGCTTGTACTGTCCAAATGCTTAACTTCAAACTCAGAAGGCATCTAAGTTAATTCTAGTATCCAAAAAGAAAAACATAAAATAAATCTTTCAAGTCTATAAATCAGGAAATAATCATGTCGTGTGTTTCTTTATAAAAATGCACAATCAAAAGACAGAATAACTCGTATTTGGAAGAATTTCGGGTACCCATCTGCATCACAGTGCTCCATTGATGATATACCTACAAAACAAACGTCATTGAGCGATAGATTAATAATCTTATATTTCTGTATATTCGATTTAATGTATAATTCTGCGTACTCTTACCCTCCTGAACAGTGCGTCCTCTTACCGTACATGCAATTCGCGCACAAAACAACCCCGAAACGTTGTGCAAAACTTCGCAAACAGAATATTGCACTGCACATTATTTCCCCAGATAACCTCGCAAGTTTCCCACAACAATCACGGAAATGTACCTTGTCTCAACTGCCAAGTATCAAAATTATTGTACCATACCATAATAATATCATAACGCTCGAAAATAATATTCATCGCCTTAAACTCAACAGCGTCGCCGCTCAACGCACACATTCCGTTGGTGACAAGCACGCACTGGCGGCTTCATGTCACTTCATGAACTCGACAAACCCGCGTTGCTAAGCAACCGAAACAGCTGATGCGTACTCTTATCGCCCGCGTACTCTTACCCGCCCTTACCCTACTGGTTTGTGAATTAGACTGCCCCCGCCCGACACGCTAGTCTCAGGGCGCATCCTACTAACCATCACCGGAGCTTGCCGTTCCCGCAAAGGTTGTCGCTGGCTCTGTGCGCTCTGTAGCTCTCTGATAACTCTGTACCCCCGTTGCAGCCCAACTGGGAACGGGACCTGCTGGCGGAGACGGCGGCGGCCACAGAGGCTGGCAAGTTCACCTACCGGCCACCAGAGGCGCCACAGGAGAACGGCGACATCTCAGACCCCGACTCCGGTGAGCAGCCCGATGCGTAATTAGAGACTCCTGGCGTTGTATGTACATTATGTGTCCGCAGCATAATGCTGATGAAAGATGGACATATTATTTATTGGTATTGTTATCTGGTATTGTTACTGTTATATTGTTAGTTCGTGAACGAAGCTTGATAAATTAAACATTTAACAGCCCTCAATCACCAATTATTGAACATATTAGTTATGATTATTTTTATGTAATTTTTAGGTATTTTATTTGAAGAATAATTTGACTCCTATTCGTGGCATTGAAACTCTTGCAGCTACTTTTTCGCCACGACTCCCTTTCTAACGTGTTTGTTTTCTTGCCTGTCCACCAGCTGCGGCGGCGGCGGCTCCGGCAGCCTCCTCGTCAGCGCGGCCCCTGGTGACGGACACCAGTGAACCCCCGGCAGCCCGAGTACCCGCCGAGCCGCCCGCCCCCGCTCCCGCTACCGCCCCCGCTGCAGCCGCCCCCGCCCCCGCCCCAGCACCGGCCGCCTCTGCCCCGGCTCCGCCTGGGGCGGCCGGCAAGGCGGCTCCCTCTAAAATGGAGCGGGATCTGGACTTGGACCTGGATCTAGACGACATGAACCTAGGAGATGACGACGATATCGACGTAGGGGTGAGTACCCGTTACAGGCCGGCTGACGCGGCCCGGTGCTGGGGTAAATTTGTGTGAATGCATTCGGTCTGTGTCTAATCGATGAGGGATGATGAATCCAGATTCCAGGTTCTGTGCTTTGTGAAGCATGAATGTCCAGTCTGATCGTTCTGTTGTGTCGGCTGCGACGGGAGTGTTCTACATTATTTGAGTGTTCGGTTTCCCCGGGGATGAGTTTCATGTCGCCAGATCTCAGAAAGTCTGATTGACTCACAGGTCTGACGGGTCTGTCAGAAGGGCTTGTTTCCAAAACAACCGTTGTCTGTCAGTATTCCCTACTACGGGAAATGGCTAAGCCATCAGCGCCTGCTCCCACCCTGGTACGAATTCTCACGTCTCCGTCGGCAATATTCCCGTGCCGTTGCCTCCGACAATTACCACATGTTGGGCGGTCCATCACCTTCTGACGTTCCGTGATCCCGTCTGCGCGGCGGCCGCCGGCGGGCCGCTGCCGCCGTGCCTACCCCCGTGCCGGCCGGCTCCGGCGCCGACCGCGTTTGTCCGTGTGTGAGATACGGCGGCCATTAGCGTGTTTTCGGCGGCGCGGCGGCCGATTTATGCGGCCAGGTGGGGCGGCGCCTGTTTTGTTTGGATGTGCCGGTAAATAGCCGCATCAATTAGACCTGTTTGAAAATAAGCCAGCTGTAATGGCGGCGACGGTACTGCGGTGGCGGACGGGAGGCGCGCCCTGCCGAGGTGTGAGGATCCGCCGGTTCCGGGGTGGATACCGGTACCTGCTCCTTACGGCACGGTCCCCGAGGTGGCGACCGACCCGCCGCCGGCGAGTTGTGACACCCCAGAGAGCAATGAGGCCATTACAGTTAGCGCTGGCATACCGCGCTTAGTTTTACGGCTGTGGTGACAACATCAGGGTGTCACCAGTTCCTCTTAGCTCTGGGCGAATGATCTCATTGAATTCTGAAGATTTTAAAGGACGCAAGTAACCGCGCCCGCTATTGCCGAGTAGCTTGTTATTGCTGTATTTTGTAATAGTCCTAATCTGGGAAGGAGTTTGTTTTAATCTGGTTTATAGGTGCAGTTCGTCCAATCGTTTTCACCCGGGGGAGAGTGATGCCGTATCCCTTGATTAGGACGTCTCCCCGGGGTTCAGTCGGAGATGCGACCGTGCCGGTGACCGCCAGGAGGAAGGCCTCTCTCGCCACTGCTGTTTGTTGTGTCAGCGGCGCCGTCATTCATCATGTCTCGCGCCGGGGGACGGCACCATTTGCTCGCCGTAAATCGCGCGCCAATTAACGGCTGCCACCCCTCGCCTGCCCCTTCCGTCAGGCCGCCCGCCCCGCCCCGCCCCCGGCCCTCCCCTTCCGTCAGTCTGTGACCGCCGGTCCCGTTTCTCCCAGCGCTGCCGTCCCTATCTCCCTCGCTCCCCATGGGGACCGACGCGCTGACTGACGGCAGCACTGGCGGACGTCTGTTCTGTCACGGTCTAATCGGAGAGATTGGCCGCCGCTGATCGCTAGAGCTCAGTGTTTATTTAAAATACGCTCGGCTGTTGTCTTAGCGCCGTTTTGTGTGTCTATAATCAGGGCTGGAGCGACGGCGTACGTGAGAAAACACGCTGAACGCCCCGGTTTCCGCTGCTGCTGCCGCGATACGGATGACGTGTTTGGATAGAGAGAGTGGTACAGTTGTGCCGGGGATGGCCTGGAGGCTGGGGAGGGGGCTCAAGTTGGTAGTACTGACGAACGGGACGCATGTATGCCGTTAGCTTGCCGTTTGCTACTTAAAACTCATCCATCGCCTTACCGTTGAGTGTTCCTCTTTAGCTTATGATCAACAGCTTATGGTCATTTGGTACTTTATTATAATTTCTGGGACTCTCCACTGAAATTCTCCTGTCCATCTCGCCGGCACCAGTCGCGTCGGGCGCCGCTGTCGCCACCGTGCGGCCCCGCGGGCGGAAGGAGGCCGTTTCCTGCTCGGCCCGGCGCGGCTGGTGGCCACCGGTGTGAGCGCACCGCCGCCTGGGACGTGTCCTTACGTCGGTGGCTGGTCCAGTCGGTGATAAACGCCCTCATCGGACTGGCAGCGGGACAGAGCGTCCGTGTTTCTGCGCGTCAGACCGTGTCCGGTGTCACCCGCGCGGCGCCGGAGAGGCCGGGATACGGCCTTGGCTCGGCGACGATTCGACGGACGACGGGCGCCGTTAGACCTACCAGCCGGCCGGCGCCGGGTCCTCAGAGCCTCCGTGTCTGTCCCCCGCCGACATATGCGTCACGGAAACAGTGAGAGGGCCTGTCCATAAGGCGGTGATCTGCCCTGGTTATCGTCTAAGCACCGTGGCGAGAGGGAGGGCGCTCGAAGAAGTTGAGACAGGCAGAAGTCCGGAGTTGGTGTCACATTTCCTCGGACGAACTGGATCGAATTACTTACGGCGACTTGGCTCCGGCCGGAGTGGATGTCTTCTAGGACACATCTGGGGACAGACTCGCTCGGTGCCGCGGGTGGTCAGGAGACCGGCTGGGCGGTGGGGAGCGAGGCTGGGGAGCGGGGTCGGGTCGGGCCGGTCGGGCTGCTGCAGCTCCCTGCCGGAAATGCAGGTGCCTGCTGTGTCAGCTCCGTCAGCGGGCCGGGGCCATTGTGTGCGACCAGGTGCCTGCGGCTCCGGTGGCCGGTCGGCCGGCAGACCGCCTGGTCAGCAGCCGCCACTGGGTCGGCGCTCACCGGCCGCCCCCGCCCCCGCCCGGCGACCCCAGCTGTCGGAGAGTGTCGACGACTGACGGCGGAGGGTGACGGTGACATGAGGACTGTCGGAATGACGACTCGACACAGAAAGCCGGCCAAGTTGGAAGCTCTCTGAAAGATGACGAGGGAAACCACTACCAGGGAGGTGGTGGAGTGCTAGCACTGGTCTTGTCCCTCGCTGGCACAGCCAGACCAGGGAGTAGCGAGCTGTGTTCGCGGACCGAGCTTTCCGTCAATGTCAGAACAGAACACACACAACCCCGTCCTCGCACCTCTGCGTTGGCAGCGGTGGTGATAATAAACGAGCCTTCATTTCGCCGTCGCCACCCCCGCCGGTTCTGTGTCAAACTGACCAGACCGCTGCGCTCTCGGTGCCACTCTGCCCCTTCGTCCAGCCATTTCTCTGTGGCGCGGCCTCCCCGCTCCTGGCACCTGTGTGCCTCTGTTGCGGTAAGTGGCCGCCCGGGCGGTGACATGTCGCCGGAGGGGGCGGCACGGGACGGCTGTGAGCGGCGGCACAGGTGCGCCCTTGTCGCCTGTCGCCCCGTGTCGCGGTCGCGCGGACCGGCCTCTCGTGGCCGCGCGCCACCGTCTGCGGGTCACTGCCAGATAGAGTGTAGGCGGCTGTGTCGCTGGGTTTTCTCGACATCGTAACGCAGTTCACGTTGGTTCGTTTTAATCGAGGTAGTTGTTGGTCGGTGTCATTTAGCTGTGATCCAGCTATCTTCAAATATGGTTTCTTTTGATTCGGAACTGTAATCCACTATATGCATTTGAGTTTACCGACTGGTGTTGATGGAATGGCAGGGTCGGGACCTGCACAAGAAGTTCTGATGGTTCGATATCTCGCTCAACGGATCTGCCCATCGGAGACGTTTGGACGGTATTTTCTAAACATTTTTTTGATGACGTACGATGTTGCTCTTATCTGAGGATGCTGGCGTTAACAAACAATGTTGAGCGGTGGTCAGATAACGGCTATCTGGCCGTTCTGTCACGGATGCGTGGTATGTGATCGCTCCACAGTCCACACCTCCCTCTCACCCCCTGACACGGGTCGGGACTGCACGTGACCGGTCGGAGTGTGGGCCTGCGCCGGCCGCGGCCGCCCCGGCGCCTGTTTACGCCGGCTGGTCGGCGCGCGCGGCGTCAGCAGGCGGCTATTGTTTCCTGTGCAGCATTGCGCTGATGGCAGCAGACCGGCCGTGCCGCCGGCGCTCAACACCGGCCCGCCGCCCGAACAGGCCCCCCGGGCTGACCCAGATCGATTGTCGGTACCTGATTGGGGGCGGCCGCAGGGAACGGGCCCAGCGCTGCTCGGGTATTGTTCGACTCGGTGTTGTCTGGAGCGAGCGCTGGTTTGTATTGAGCTTGAAGGACGGCTGAGGGTGGGTTGGCTCCCTCCATGTTGTGTGATGCTCTGGCCAGCTGTCTGTGAACCCCTTTGGTGTGTTTTTACGTCAGAGTGTAAATGTTGTGGTGTTGCCGGACAAATATTGACCAACTCTTACATCCGATAAGTATCAATAATTTGTGTTGGTGTTTCGACGGTGAACGATGCTTCCACAGTATGTTTGGTGATGGTTGTGGACGGCCCCAAAACAGTACCGCTCAGCTGTCTAATAATGAGTCACCCATCGGAGATGCACTTCGCATACGTTATCTTAGCAAGGTGGCACAGCAAACATGCTACGGGTGCCGCGTAGGGGCCCAGGTATTTGAAAGTGCACACAAATGACAAATCATGATACCTGGGCCGCTTTAGCTCAGGCCTGTTTTCAAAGTTTTGATATGTTTAGAAATTAAACTCCTGCTTGCAGTAAGGAGCGTGGGAACAAGATTACGTACAAACTTGTTGGTTTGTTGATATTTCTTCTTTTTATCGTCTGACACCATCACATTAGATCACTGCACTATTTGGCACCTACAGGACACGGAAGAACCGGCCGCATGTCACCGCCTCTAAAATGCCATTTCTCTGACCGCCCGCTTATTTTCTGGCAGGACATCAACCTGGATGACGAGGACTTGTTGGAGGACTGAGCGAGGTAGAGCGGAGGGGTGGAGAGAGGGGATAGAGCGGTGCGGCCGCCGACCATTCCAGCGGAGACCGGGAACAGTGGCCTGGAGCGCCGCGGCGCCCAGCCTGGCCCGTGGCGGACACGGACACAGAGCGAGCGGGGCGTGTGATCGGTTGTTACGACCTCTGCTGTGCCGAGGTAGAGGTGACAGCGGCGTGAGCGGGCAGAGTGGCCGGGCCGGTGCCATACTGAGCTGACCCGGCCCTGGTGGTGGCTGATTGGCCGGCGCGGTGACCTTGACACGGCCTTGACCGGACGCCCCGCAGGCACGTTGACAGTGCCGCCGCGCCGCCGCGCGCCGCTGCAGATTTCTCCTTATTTTATCGGGGTCGTTTTCTGCCTGAGAGTGTGTTGTCTGCGCCGTGCTGTGGCAGCCGTCGAATAAATTCCCTATTTAATTGTACTTAGTCATGTTTTATACATGTGGGCTGCTGCATATCTGGTGGCGTCAGTGATTGGCCGGCTTGCCTATATATTATATAAGGAAGTCTGTTGAGAAATTGCGCCAGCACGGCCTGCCTACGGTAGACACACGATCCTACGAACACGTCTGAATTATATGTGGACCGCTCATGTCTCTGTAAATACATGGCTAAGAGGTTGGATTTGTTCCATTCGCGAAAGCGCTGTTCGAAACCAGTGAGACCGGTTGGTTTATACAATATATATTATGCGAGGTTTGGAAGAGCGGTGTTTGGGACGGATCGAGCAGGACATTCGATAATTGTCGCCGATAATTGTGTTTGGGGGCACACGGAGAGCTGCATATATGAAACAATTGCTTTCGTGTCTTGCCTCGCACTAACGCAGTGTCGCAAACCGCGCATTGCCTGGGTAGTGGGCAGTGCAGTGGGTAGCAGCGTGCAAATGCCCATGTCTCTACGCCAAGCTCCGCTGACTGGTGGCTTGCGCGCTTGACCCTGACTGGCTCTGTCAGTTATCACATGAGCATTGCCGGCTTCAATCCACGGGTTCACCGCTGACCGCACAAACCTCTAGCCCAGAGGAACCACAGGGCACCGTGTCATCTTTCATCAAATAAGTGAAAATGGTCAGATTAGGAATTGTGATCATATCTGACAACCTCCCTTGCTTCTTACTCCCAACTATGAGCGGCAAGCGCTTAATAAAACAACGTTATGGACGCCGCACTTTTATTGGAAGTCCGGACTTGATTCAACTCGGTTAACCGCACATCCACTCCTGATTCCCCACGGAGGGGGAGGGGGAGGTATCGGCACAGCGCCTCACTGAAGCGCCATCCCGCGCCGTCGTCGACCCATCCTCCACGACGACTTACGACCCGGTGCTCGGCGTATTTTGGAAACACGGGCGTCACTGTTTGTTGCCGCTGCCGCCTATATTGGAAACTGGCCGGCCGTATTGTGACAACAATGAGCCGCTCTGGCGACGGGAGACTTCCTGCTGTGAGAGATGGTTTGGTGGAGAGGTTGGACCGACAGTCGGCGATTAAAGCTGTAATAATAACACCGTCGTAATGGCTCACTGCCGTCTGACCCGGCACATAATGTAGGTACCCATGCGAGCTTGGCGAGTGTCTTGTTCGAAGAGCGTTTGTGCATTGTGCAGTGTTGAACCAACAGCGACTGTGCAGTGTTCACTGATTGTCCGTCAGAGTCTGTGAGCCGAAAGGATAGGTGTCCGTCACTGTCCAATACTCCACCAACTCAATCACAGAACACTGATAACACTTCCTGCCGGACTGGACGGCGTCGTCCGTCCATCGCAGTCCATTGTCAGTCACGTCTCACGAGCGCTGCTTAACTATTTGCGATGATGAGGGTGGCGATAGAGGTTATCCGAATTCACCTGCTAAAGCTACCGGGCGCCAATCAGAGACGGTGGTGACCACTCTGCTGAATGGCGTGTCTGTGAGCATACCGGCGTCCAAAAGACCGATATTTTAACTTGTAAACTGAAATGTAAGCTACGCTACATTTCGCATAATATTTAATAGGTAACCGTTGCGCATAGAAATCTAAGCGCAATACATGATGGAATTTCGAGAAAACTGAAAAGTGACTGACGTAGTTCCGTGAGTAAGCCGTGTGGCCCCAGCACCGCGCCCAGCATGCGTGCGTCGTGCCAGCCGCCAGACGGCTCAGTGCAGCTGTGTGCCTGCGAGGGTAGACTGTGCCGCATCGCTGCGGAGCGTTGCGGGAAGGCAGCCGCCGGCAGTGTTTTATGGGCATTAGGCAAAATTGCAAATACCTATCTGAAACATTGTAGGCATTTGTCTGATGTCTGTGAATCGTCAATGATGTCATTGTCGACTGTCGCACAATGGATAGGAAACTGTATGAATCACGGTTGAATCTATTTTGAATTTGGACGAGTCTCATAACATAAAATATCTATCTACCTGTACCCTGTAGCAAAGTTTGTGACCCTCGTTAACTTGTTAAAAAAAAACTAGTGCATTCGTTCTATCAAAGTTACCTCACTATTTCTCTTTCATCTCCATGCATCCCGTTGCTCGATTTTCGATTTTCTTTTACCCTCATTTCCTCTCTCCTCATCCTCCCCTTCCCGTCACCGACACCGTCACCGGGCCGATGACGCTGCCCAGATGGACCCACTAAATGGAGTTACTGTGTCGGCACACCCCCGTCGACGAGCGCCCCCGTCCCGTCCGTCCCGGCCGCGGAGGCAGCCCGCCCGAGTGCTCCACTAAATCTCGGGCAGATTAGCCGGATGGGCGCCTCCCGACGGGCTGGCAGTCGGCCGTCTCGAGCCGTCGACGTCGACACGTTGGTGGGCGAGAGGTGCCCGCGCGGGGGTGCGTCGGTCCAGGGGAGGGAGCAGCGTGCCGCGGGAGGCCGGTGGGACGGCACCTGACGAGTCTAACACTGCCGACCATCGTCGAACGGAGAAAGCGTCATTCGTCATTTATCTGACAGGGGTGATCAGAATGCTTTCAGCGCGGCGGGCATCGTCAAATTTCGACAGGTACCCACTCGGTCTGTGTCACGGTGATGGATCGGTCTGTCGGCGCGGTAGTGGCGAACTCGGCACTCACTTTGAGCCGTGTGACTCACGGCTCGGCTGCGGCTGCTCAGGGAAGCGCTGGCACTGGCGCATGGAGCTCGCGGCGGCTGCGGAGCGTTCGTTACTCATCCCTGCCAGATCCATGTCCGGGCCGTGGTGTCGAACGGACGGCCAGCGGGGGTGGCCGCACTCAGGCCGTCACTCCCACGTCCATCTCCTGTCCATCAGGCGTCCATTGGGCCCTGTCCGTCCATCAGCCGCCCCCGCCCCCGCCCCCAACTGGCCGTCGGGACCGACAGTCCCGGCCGACCCCCCCCCCCCCGGCCCGACCTACCGACGGACAGGTCCCTGCCCCCCCCCCCTCTCCCCCGTGCCGACCGACGCAATTGCTCCTGTCGCTACGGATTCCGTGGTGACTCTACATCGGGGAGGTGTGTTTTTTGGATGGGTGGTACGATATGCTTACGGTCAAGGTTGGAACGGACAGCACTCCACTCAGTCTGCCAGTGCGAGAGAAAATAGCGCGTGCACGTTGGAGGGTGTACAGTGTACTCTTTGACCCGGTGCGGTTCGTCCCAGTGAGATTCTCTCCATATCTCGTGTCAGCGAACAGTGAGGCCATCCCATAGAACAGTCCCAGGATACCGCATTTGCCTACACACTGTGCCGGCTGACGATCATAAGGAGTCATGGGGGCCATGAGTCATGACCTCCATTTAAGCCCAATCTTTAGGTAATTCAAACATTTAAATTTTGGTGCATGGTAAGAAACGAACCTCCAACCATTATTCCAGTATTCGTCCCCCTTTATTCTTTGGGCGACGCCGGTGGTGCCTACATACATACTCATAGTCACCTACCGCGAGTGTTAATTGCACCTTTATGGCTATGTGCTTCTTGCAAGAACTTGCATATAGGTGTGATACCTACCTGAAGCTGTTCGTAAAAAATGAAGCTGTGGTCGGAAGTTTGCTGATTATTTTGGTTCGCAGGCTGCTGGAAGCTGATGATTGATATCTTTGGTTTGGTGGAATAATCCAGTGGATTACAGTCGCAAAAAAATGTGAATAAAATGGCATTAAGTGACTCAAATGACTCAAAATTTATAGCCATGCTGATTTGCAGGCACCTATAATTATCGCACAGAAATGACATATTTGACTCCGTCCAAACGTGGTCCAAACTTCGTTCTGCCGGACACACTATTCGACTGTCACCCTAGCCGCCATCCTGTAACTCAGGAACCACCAGGCCGATGGAGACCTCAGCTGACCTCAGAAGGTCACCTCAGGTGGTCCATAATCAAACTTGAAAACGGCCAATGTGAAGCCGCATTACGGCGAATCTACTGCTGGAATTTTCGTCGCAATCGGAACGCTGGATGCTGAGTTGTAGGTTATTAATGATTGCCATAGGTGAAATGTTGATATCGCATGGTCACCGAGTTCTAGGCCACCTGAAATCACCATAGTTGAAACTACAGATAAAATGTTCTACTGCGGTTTCAATGGTGTCACTTTCGTCGATAGTTGCTTAGTTATGGAATGGCTGCCATTGGATAAGCTTTATATGGTGACCTCTGAAGGACGCCAAGGTCACCTGAGGTCAACATGCAGCTGCTTATAAAATAACTATCTTGCTGCGATTTGAATTATCATTTTTGTCACGATCAGCCCGGTAGGTGCTGAGTTATAAAAAAGTTTCTACGAGCGAAAAAGTTGATGAAACGGGGTATGGCACATCGAGCGGTGGCGTTTTCACTTTTTGTTTCGATTGATTCGCGATGATTTTTCTCGAAGCATTTTTGGGGTCAAAAGGTAGGTATGCTATTGCTGCCCCTTTCAGGCCTGTGGAGTTGGCCGGATTGCCCCCCTCCCCTTTTCTGGATCCGTCAACGGCTGTGCTCAACTCAGGCATGTCATTTCATAAGATTTCAACAACCAACGCATTTACTTGCGATGCACGTTATCGTATGAATAGCGGTGGTGTCATCCCGAATGCTCAACTGACTCACTCCGAGTTCAGCGGGAGTGGACTGTGGAGGAGCGAGATGGACAGTGCGGGGTCAGTTCCGCCCGGTCAGCCCCCCCCCCCTCCCCGACCTACGTCGACAGCCGGCCGCGCCGCCCGGTGCCAAGACTCACAGGCAGATAAGTTGCAGTGCTGCACAGTCGCTTGGTCGGCGGGTCGGCGACGGGATTTACTACCGACTGCGGCCCCGGCCACGGCGCGGCCTCCACCGTCCCCAGGATAATATACTCGCCCCGCTGGCACAGAGATCTGCTGACTCTCGTCAGCCACTCATTAATTGTGGTCACCGTGAAATTTGGGAACGTTATATGGATGATCCTACGTTGTTGTGATTCCAGAATTCCTAAATGCCAGGGGGTGTGGTTTCGATTTATTGAATGTTGTTGCTGGACGTATCTCTATAAAGATGATATCAGGTTGGCGTTTTTATTTAAGTCAGCAAGGACAATATCCAAATACGCCTGATGTTCCTGTTCCTAAGAAATCGGCATCGATTGACAAAGTACCTATTGCTAGTTAATTGATTTATCAATTACCATAAATGAAATGATGTACGCATTCACGTCCACAAACACGACGTGCACACATATCTAAGCAATGGCCAAGTCACGAGTCTCTAGAGAGGGCCAAATATAGGTACCTATATTTCACGCGCCTTACGATGTCGCTTTACAAATTATCATTTCTCGGCAGGTGACACTACCCAGAATCCAGATGCGCTAGAAGTCTGAACTTTTATTCACGTTACACTTCTTTTTATTCACGCGAGACAGTTCGGAAAGGCACGTTACAAAACATTAGCACAAGAACAATATTGGCTCTCATAAAACGAAAACCACAAAAGCATCCCATCCACAGACCACAAAATCAGTCATATTCTTTTTATGCATTTTAAGCACTAGAAGCACAGATGTTGTGGAAGCCTTGTGGAAGTTGTGGAAGTTGTTGTAGAATGTAGAAGCATTCATAGTTTAAGCAGCAGGGTTGTGCTCGACTCAAAAAAATTTGCCGACTCGACTCATCATTCAACTTCAGAAAGCCCTGACTCAACTCTGACTCAAACAAGGAGCTTATTTTTGCCCTTGACTCGACTCGTGACTCAAGCGGCTCAATGAAAATTATGAGTCGACTCAAACTTGACTCAAATTTTTTGTTGAGTCAAGTGAGTTGACTCAAAATTGACTCAGATAAAAAAGTTGTTGAGCGGGGGCGGGGGTGAAAAAAAATCCGGCAGCAGAGCCAGGGCGAAGTTGTTAAGCGGGGGGATGAAAAGCTTGTTTCTAGAAAGTTGAGTCAGCTGACTCATGTTCCTAAATGTTTGACTCAACTTAATGTCAAAAGTTATTTTACTGACTCAACTCTGACTCAACTCAACGCCTTAATATTTTTGTCCGACTCAACTCTGACTCAACTCAACAGCTCAACATTTTATCCGACTCGACTCAAATCTGACTCATTTGAGTCAGAGTTGAGTCAAATTCCTGACTCGACTCATGAGTCAAGCACAACCCTGTTAAGCAGGTTAGATCTTTTCATCGTTTTTCTAAGTATTTACATATTTATAAAAATATCAATCCTTTCAGCTAGAGTTAGGTTGAAACCAGAGGTCAAATAAAGATACAAATTTTAAATCGGAAATATGTAATACGTAATATGTAAATCGAAATATGTATTCCAACCAGTGCGTTAGAACTAGCAAAAAATGATCAGCTAAACACTGACGACATGTGTGTTTTTTTTCTTCACAAAACGTCTATGACCCCAATGAAGGAAAACGAGCATTAGAAATAGCTATGCCAGGTAAATGAACTTACGTAGCGTAAATTTTATAAAATGCAACTATGCCAGTTCGTTGAAACGCGAGACATGGTTTCAAAACTGATCATATTAATCGAGATACACAGATGAAAAATGAGCGAACGGAACGAAAAGATAAACTAGGGAGAGAAGTACATAAATAACTACTTATGTAAATATGTACTATTTTGTGCAATGTATGTACAAACGTGACTCTAGTTTCATGATTCGCAATCATTGTACAGATCACATGAAAAGAAACCACAATAACTTCTAATACCGGCCACAACAACCAATAACGTGTCAATCAAGGCACCATTTGGCATTCATAAGCACGCCAGTACAGCTCACACCTCCTGCCCCTCTCCCTCTCCCTCTGCCCCGAATGTCTCGTCCTGTTCGTCCCGCAGTCCTGCCACCGAGCCGCACCTTAGTCGCTCACCGGACGCCGTCATCACAGTTGACAGGAACCAACACCCGTGCGCTGGCGTCCTTTTGGGGCGCCGACATGCCCGCGCACTCCAGGTAGGTGCCTGCTGCAGGGTCCCGCGATGGGATATCGTCCGTCGCCAGCGGCGACCCCCCGCACCCGCACGGTGGCACCTGCTGGGCCCCTCATCCCGCCCCCGCCTTGACGGCGGTGGTGGCGGCGGCGGCGGCGGCGGTGGAGGCGGCAGCGGCGGTGCTGACAGGATGCTCGGCAAGAAACGACGGCCCGCCCACGCTGCCACCTCCTCCGCCGACGGCGTCTCCGACGGCACCGACAGTCGACGATGGCGAGATTTCACCCCCCTCCCCTAACCGAGCGGGATCACCGACACATCGCGCGGGCACTTATCGGCTCATGTTGGCGATCCTCATGACCCTACGGAGGTCTCCGATCGTGATGAGTCAGTTCCGGAGGCCGGTGTGGCAGGTCACCGGAGTGGTGACCACTGGGTCACTCGGCGCGGGTCGGTCGGCGAGGGAATGGGCCCCAGCGAGAGGCACTCAGCGGGGAATGCGCTGGGCTGTCACATCCGCGTCCGTCGTTCCTGAGGCTGCCCGTGCCGGTGGCGGCCGACGGTCTCCGCGTCGGTCCCGTCGCGTCCCGTCGGTCCATCCGGCGGCTGAGCGACACCGGCAGCTGCTCCGGGGCCGGCCGACGCTGGAAATAGGGGCGTCATAAATCCAGAGCGGTGTCGGCGGACGTCGCGAAGGCGGCACTAGATTACCGGGACAAATCAAAACAGAATTATCCGGACCGCCGCGCCGTCCGGGGGCAGGGAGAGGGAGGGGTCAACCAGTGCCCGACAAGGAACGTTCGAGGATGGCAAATCAGAGGAATTGGCAAATTCGGGAGAGAGGCTTGGGAAGAGGGGTGTGGGATACGATAAGCGCCGCCCTTCATGCTTACAAGCTGCTTTACGTTGTTGCTTTTCTGCATCATGTAATGATGTGTTACTTAAACGCAGACGATTGATTAAACTGCGATTGATGCATTACCAGCATACGTAAAGTGAATGTTGGGTTAGCAGATGAATATGACAGGTTTTGCTTACCCACCAATGTTCAGTAGCGGTGGAACACCTTCGATTAAGGGGAGGGGGTGGGGGGGGGGGGGGGCACTGCCAACTTTTGGTCCCATCCTTTCCATGCAACGCCCATAGAGCTAATGTTAAAATTGCCAAAATCAAAGGGGGGCACGGTGCCCCGGTGCCCTCCCCGTTCCACCGCCTATGCCAATGTTCTCAATTGAACTAGGTCTGTGATGGCTAAATCTGCACCAAATAAATCATTCGTGACCTAAGAATATCCAAATGTTCCAATTTGTGACCCAATTTTCATCAGTCACCTTGATGGATAGGTACCTACACATAGCAAACGCTCACATAATATCAGGACGAATGTGTTATCTCGTCCATTTCAAGCTTATTTATATCCGGTAATAGTCACTCCAACTCATCAGCTTCTAGTCGAGCTTCCAACCATAAAAACGAATTTCTGTTATCAATGGCGGACGATTTAATGCGCCGAAAGGTGTCCATTTATCACAGCGACACCCATAACTCGCCCACTAATTGGCGGCCGCATATCATGCGGACAAATTGCCAACTGCCTGCCAACTAGCTCCGGCTCAAAACGAATCGCCGGATAGATTCATCGGCCGGTCGCCGCCGCCGCCGCCGCCGCCGCCAGCCCTGGCCGACCAGCCCGCGGGCTCAGCCATGTCTGTTTACTGCAGTGGCGAGCGTGTTTGCAAAACAGCTGACACTCGTTATCACAACACGCTGATCGACCCTGACGCCGCAGCCACCGGTTTTATCATCTAAATTCGCCGATGTCACAATATTTTCGCCGGTGTGATTTTGCGACGTGCTCTAGCGACGGCGACCGACACACGACGAAAAGGCAAAAACGGTGGCGGCTGCAGGGGAAAAACTGGCGCGCAAAGAGCTCGATTAATTAGCGGAAATTGCCCGATGAAGCGGGAATTAAAAACGTCTGCACTTAATCCCGCGGCGTCGGCTGCGGTTTCAGGTTTGCTTTGGAGAGAGGGTGTGGAATGGTTAAAAACGGCTCTGGTTTGTTGATGGTTCAGGGAGAATGTTTGGCGACCTGCACGAGCTCTCGACAGGCAATGAACGCGCGTGCGCACGTGCTGTTGCTGATGCCGAAAAAAAATGTTGTGAACGATACCTACTGATTTATAGTCGTAACTGTAGGATTTTTCACATCTGTAATGCGATGGGTAAAAGTTATTATTTCGGCACGAATATATGTCGCATTAGATTCATGTCAAATTAGTAATTAAGTGTATCTATCTTTATAAATCATATCGCGTTACCATGCTCTTGCATTGATCATGGTAGTAAAATTACCGCCTATTTTGGAAATAACAAACGAAACCGAATGGCTTCGAAGAGTGACCAATTATCTACAATCGGACATTTACTGCAGAAATTTGGATAGCACACCACTTTCGCGCAGCCTCTATGCAGCTTTGAGTTACATATATCATCGCGCCTGTCTCTATGCAAGCTGGATCGCTCGGAAGTGTCGGGCATTTACATTTCCGCCCCACCCACAGACTAACCACACTGTATGGTAACGCGATCGGGGTACAACGCTCGGAAACGGCCCGTTTGTTTGGCTTTGTCTCGACCGCTGCCACGTCTCGGATACGCTGTTTATCTAAGTGTCACTTGAATTAGAGTGCTTACAAAATATAAATGTTGTTATTGGACAGGTATCCACGGTGATTAATGACTCTGATATTGTTATGGGAGCAGAGCTACAACAACATACATCCAGAGTCGAATCAGCGACATTAATAATATCCGAGGAGTGAGCCGTCGCCAACTCCAACACGCAGATCGGAGATCGATACAACAGACTGATGAGTCCTGAACTATGAAGTTTAACTTTGCTCAAATATTACAAGTTTGAGTGCAAGCAATAACACAAAATATTGTTGAGACGTGATATATAATTCACTAACAGCTATAGCTGTTAGTGAACAACACACCGCGATTATCTCACCTGTCAGCAGCAGCAGGCCGTTGACGTTTCGGCCTCTGGTCGACTTCCAATAAGCCAGCAGTGGGAGGGGTGACTGGGATCAAGGATCCATTCATTTCGGAACGACTTAACTAGTATGTGTTTGCATCGTGGCTCTGGCCGGTTTTACTGCGACATTGCTTCATGAACAGTTTCGCGCCATTTCTGTGTATCCAAAAACATTATCTTAGGTGTCTAATCACAATTACTTCGGAATATAGTTACCTATTACTAAGTGAATGCATAGGTATCGCATTTGTATGTAGCAACAATTAGGTACATACCATGTTTTAGTGCATCACATCAAGCAGTGCAAACATTTAAATGTGAGAAATTTCGCTTGTACTCACTAAAGCACATTACATATCTTTTATTTAAATAGCGAGATACGATAAGGCGCACTATGAATGTGCACGAAAAATAAGTGCGAGGGTGAACCGTGAATATCAGAGGTGCAAAAGCCGGAGCGGGACATCCTACAGACATCCTACATCTGAGACCTCCCGGGACCACTCATGGAGCACCTGGGAGGGGTCGAGGGTGGGCTTTGGAGGGGAGGGATGGAATCAGAAGAGCCGGAGAGGGTGGTGAGGGGAAGGACGGAATCAGTAGGACCGGGGTAGAGGGGCAGTGTCGGTGTGGAGGATGGTATAATCAGTAGGACCGTGGGTAGCGGGGCAGGGTCGGTGTAACCATGTCCTGCTGGCGCTGGAACGAGCTGAACCCCGAACTGGGGCTGAACACGGGACTGGAGCTGACCGCCGCCGCTGGAAAAGAACAGAGCGCGCTCAGCCACATAGAGGAGATGTGAGTGAGGTACGGCTCGCTCCTCCGTATGCAGAAGTAGGAGAATCGTATTAACTGGCACTCATGACTCAAGTAATGACAGATTCTTTCATTTAAGGTGGCGTGGCCAGTGGATGGTAAACCAGCAGTACTGAAATATATTCGGCAGCAACTATCAATCGTTGACAATAACAATACATGGCATTTCGCTCCTAATCGCGTACGATTTTGATGAAAAAGCCTGCATTACGGGCATGACTCACTTGCCCAGCGCTCTCAAGTACTTACATACCACACCAAAACGTAAGCAAAATAATTCGTTTCGCCGATGACTGTCTATGCATGTGTAGGTGTGCTGTGTATTATGTATTGTTATGTAAATGCCTTTTATTGACCGATTATAAACTCATAACAGACATCTGTCTTACGATCAACTATTTATAAGCACTACCAGCACAGTTTATAAACAACGCCTCAGAGACACAATCAAATGTCACAAGAAATCAGAACAAAACGGATAACACATAACACATAACAGACAACATATAACAGGAATGGCAGCGCATCAGCTGGGTACTGACAAAGTGTTTATAAGCGGATGAAACACTACCTTGTCGTAGGATTACACGCACACTGCTGAGTGCACAGAAGCGAAGCTCGCTCGGCGCTTGCTTGGCCCTCAGCTGCAGGCACGGTTCTATATAGACGGCCTTCTGCGAACCTACCTCCTAGCTGCATGTTGAACAATGCTTGTCGTGTAGGTACATTGACGCACCTGCTATACGTCAATCGTATTTATTGTTTTAGCGGAAACGGCCTGCCATCGGACCTGGTGAGTCATTCCGTTCTCGTTACCTCTGAGCTGCGATTGTCTGAGTCATGTCTGGTGGTACATACTACATGCTGAGGAGTGTTCCCGACGTCTGATCGGGAGGGAAGCAATCAATGCTGCACAGGTCGATTTGTCATGCGCTATACTAAATTATAGCTTCTCTAGAGTCTGACTCTAGAGGGTAGTTGGCGTGCTGTTAAAATATGAGTACCTATTTTGTGCGATTGGAATTTTCGTTTTGCACTACTGTGGTAGGGCTGTAATGTCGGTAGGCTGGCCCGTGATCGTTCTTGGTTGTGACGTCTCTGGATTGAAACATTATGTAAAATATCTACGAAGTACATATGTATGCGTGGCTAGACTGACCTGTGACGGGTGAGCGGCGGCGTTGAGCTGTGACGTCACGGGCCGACCTGTGACAGCACTGAACTGTGACGTTGCTGAGCTAACGTTGCTGTATGACGTCACCGGACTGACCCGTGACGGCACTGACCTATGACGTCACCGGACTGACCTGTAACGTTGCTGAACTGATCTATGACGTCACCGGACTGACCTGAGACGGCGCTGACCTATGACGTCATCGGACTAACCTGAGACGGCGTTGAACTGTGACGTCAGTGGCCCGACGTAGGGGTCCATCGGTGAGAGCGGCACCGGCTGGATGGGCGCCACCGGGGGTAGCTGCGAACGAACGCTGCACGTGAACATCAGTCCGCAGAGCGGGGTGGAAAGTAGAAAGGAGATAGTCTAAAGTCGCGGGGTGCTGCACGGTTTTCGAAGTCGGTATCTTATGTATTTCGAGGTCCAGCGTCGCGTAGCTATTGCATATTCTGCAAAGTTTAGTGAGCAGCTACTGACAACAGTAGAGGGCAATCTCAAACAAAGACAAATCATAGCTGCAACGATCCAGTTTCCCTCTCTGCTTCACACTTTTTCTCTCTCCTTCCACTCTCTCCCTCTCTCTCTCTCTCTCTCTCTCTCTCTCTCTCTCTCTCTCTCTCTCCTGCCTCCTCCCTCCCTCCTCCCTCCTTCCCTCTCTCCCTCTCTCTCTATCTCTCTCTCTCTCTCTCTCTCTCTCTCTCTCTCTCTCTCTCTCTCTCTCTCTCTCTCTCTCCCTCCCTCCCTCTCACCTGTGTTGTGAGCGGCGCGAATGGTGAGAAGGTCTGGGCGCTAGTGCGCGGCGGCGGCTGGTAGGAGCTGTACGACAGCTGCTGGCTACCCATCGGAGGCAGGTGGGGCTGCACGTGTGTCAGCGGCCAGCTGCCACTACACAGTCACACAGAGGTCACACGGAGGTCACATAGAGGTCACACACAGGTCACACACGGATTACACTCAGTTAGCACACAGATGTAGGAGGTTGCACGGGCCACAACTTCCATTGGTTGCAGCCTGTTTCCCAAACAAATTATATGTATTTCAAGCTTGCTGATGAGTGATGACAAACCACGTGAAGGAATACGACATTACACCATCAAAGCCTGGCTGACCTGTGACCTCTGACCTGTTGTAGGTGGTGGCGGCGGGGAAGAAGCTCCTCGAGTTGTGTCCGAGGAGTGGTGACCAGCTGTCGCCGATCAGAGGGCGGGGGAAGGCCGACGGCCGGTAGGGCCGCTTCATCCGCCGCCGCCGCCGGAAGTTGCCGTTCTCGAACATGTTGTCCTCGTAGTGCGGGTCTGACGGCGGTTGGACGAAGCGGTCGGGTAACCACGCCAGTGAAGTTATAAACAACTTAGATTATATTGTAGAGGAATAAAATAACCTTCATATGTGGTTCGTAAAAAATGTAAGGAAGAAAATAACCTTCATATATGGTTCGTAAAAAATGGATAACCAAAATGCTTATCGTGAGATGATGTTTTTCGTACTCCAGCGTAGATGGGTAGCCATACGGCTTCCACGGTAGACAGTGATGACATCAGTCATCTTTTTGCAAGCTCGTTAAAGAATTTGGGCTGTACGGGGACTCGAACCCCGGGCCTTTGGATTAGCGCTCCAATGCTCTACCTCTGAGCTATACAGACCAAGTACTTTAACGAGCTTTCTGCCAAGTTTTATGCGGATCATTCTTAGGTGTTGTTTTTATCCGCTGGGACTGAGAGCGTGAGATGATGTTTTTCGTACTCCAGCGTAGATGGGTAGCCATACGGCTTTAAATTCTTTAACGAGCTTGCAAAAAGATGACTGATGTCATCACTGTCTACCGTGGAAGCCGTATGGCTACCCATCTACGCTGGAGTACGAAAAACATCATCTCACTCTCTCAGTCCCAGCGGATAAAAACAACACCTACAAAATGCTTATCATTGCATGCAAGTGATTCCAATGAAAATTGCCGAAGGGTTAAGTTGATTGGCTATTCGTTAGAGTTGTGTTTAAACAATATTTCATCGAAATAAAGATAGTTCTATTCTATTGATTTGAGTCTTGAGACTATTTGTTAAATATCACAAATCTTGTTTTTAAAAAGGGCCTGTCAAGTCACCCATCGCTGATCCCTTTCCCATCAATTAACCACACCCGCCCCCGGGACCTCTCACCGATGGCCCAGAAGTTGCCCTTGCGCTCGCCTCCTCCCTCGCGCGGGATCTTCACGAAGCACTCGTTGAGGCTGAGGTTGTGCCGTATCGAG
Organism: Amphibalanus amphitrite; assembly: GCF_019059575.1. NCBI lineage: Eukaryota > Metazoa > Arthropoda > Thecostraca > Balanomorpha > Balanidae > Amphibalanus > Amphibalanus amphitrite. The sequence goes on along the minus strand of NW_024881508.1, from coordinate 759,188 downwards.
TTCTGCCAGCCCTTCTGGTTCTTCTGGTAGTAGGGGAAGTTGTCCATGATGAACTGGTAGATCTCGGAGAGGGTGAGCCGCTTCTCGGGCGCCTTCTTGATGGCCATGGTGATGAGGGCGACGTAGCTGTAGGGCGGCTTGGTGTTGGGGTCCGTGTGTTTGCTGGTATCGGGCGGGTCGGACGGCGGGGGATCCGGCTTCGTGGCCGGCGCCAGCGTCGTCCGCGTCAGGTTGTCGATCGATTTGTGCAGCGTTGTCAAGGACGATGTGTATTCTATGGGAGCGAAACGTTTGTTGATCTTATCGAAATTGTATATGGTGTGCACTGTGCACTGTGCAGCGAACATACATGTAAGTACAAGCACTATACAGTGAAGATGAATGACACCTTCACCACGTCATTGGAGCTTATGGGCCAAATAACACATAATGAGTGACGATAACAGAAGAATGTATTTTATGTATTTATCTTTGATGGATGAGACTGTCCTAACTTTTTGGTTCATCATCTCTTTGCTGATAAGCAGCCTGTCTGTCTTTCGCTGCATCGGGTACAGTATTTTTCTTTTATCAGAAAAAAGAGGAAAATGAACGTGGATTATGGTGTAACAATAAGGAAATAAATTTCAATAGCTGAATTTCTGTAAAACATTTATTGGCTTTCATTCCAGCCGCTGGATTTGACTCTTTATTCGTTAAAAAGACAACTTACCCTCCCCCCAAGCAATATCGGTCTTGGTTATCGCCCATTCAAGCCCAGCATGGTCCCACCTGTTCCGATGTGCAGTGCCGGGTAGCCCGGACAGATGGGCTCCACCTCATGTTTCACCTTAACATCGAGCGGAGTGAAATCCTGCAACGGAGCGCTACAGGTTACGATAAAGCAGAGTCTCAAGACCCTAAGAAAGCAACGTACGAGGACTATGACCTATCGAACTGTTTTAAGGATCTGACAAGCATGATCCTGCAGAAGTTAAAAAAAGACTGTTGTAACTAATCAGTTTCAGGAAGCTTTCAGGGAAGTTTCATGGAAGGTCGTTTGTTTTCTTACTATTAGCTGACAGGCTATCTGGCGAATGCACCTATTTTGACCAAATCTGCACGAAATCTCTTTTACAATAAATATCTTCGGATCATGCATTTATTTCAGTGTTTTAATCCGTAATCGAAAATAATGTCTGATAATTTGAGATATATAAAAATGAGGTACATGAGGTATAATGAGGCATATAAGCAACGGTGCAGCCCAAACTGATAACTTTTAAGAAACACACTGAACCTAATTTGACTAAATCTGCACCAAGTCTGTACCTAATCTGCACCAAATGTGTATCATAAGGCCGTCGTGAAAACGTTTATCATGAAATAACTGATAAATCGCACTTATACTAACTAATAACTGATGTACAGCCCTCCAGGTATTAAGTGATTGGTTGTCAACATCACAACAATCGACCTGCTTTGATGAACGCCTACATCTAATGGTTGTTGAAAACCTTTGACGAAGTGCTTGCAAGAACTCAGTTCTTACTTCTATTGAGTCATTTTACTGGAGTGTCTCTGTCATTCAAAGTTATTATACCAAAAACACATCGTCTGACCAGCCACTCCCTCACTGGAGGGCGGTACTTAACGGACAATTCTTTTCAGTTATGCTAAAAATCAGCGCTGCTATCAGTAGTGGCGGAACACTTTCGATTAAGGGGGGCACTGCCGACTTTTCGTCCCATTCTTTCCATGCATTATGCAACGCCCATAGGGCTAATGTTAAAATGCCAAAATCAAGGGGGGCACGGTGCCCCGGTGCCCTCCCCGTTCCGCCGCCTATGGCTGCAATCGCTTTTGCTGCATGTGTAAACCAGAAGAAAAGAACGTTCAATCATGTTTCCAGTTTACTTTTTTTAAATCTACGCCCAGCTGTGTCCCCTGGATTTCCTCACCCTGCTGGGGGAGGGGGGGGGGGGTCCACGATTCCCTGACAAAATGCCGAATAGCAAAATATTTGACCGCAACATATCAAATCGCAAAAGATCCAATTAAACTTATCAGAAATGCAAAATATCGGATCGCAAAATATCGAACTCGCAAAATATCGAAGTGGTAAGGAAAAGAAGCACCGAGCGACCAGATATCAAAAGAAAAATATCGAAAGATAAAACATCGAAACGGCAAAATATCGAGAGGCATATTATCAAAAACTCAAAATATCGAAAGGATATTAGCATCGGACGAAATGGGATCAGTTGCACGTCCCACCAACAGAAACAGAGACAAAGTTACATAGGCTAGCGGGTGCCAGTAGAGCACTCAGGAGCCGGTGTGGGCCATCAGAAGCCCACAGCCTCTCAAAAGAAGTTACATCTTCCAGCAGAAGCATCCCATGCCCACCGACATTACTGTGACTAGTACTTATAGCCAAAATTACTTTACCACTCGTTATAGCTACGGCCTAAGCGGTTGGGTTCAGATGTGCATTGATGAGACCGTCCCAACGCAACATTGCACGTCATTTCAACGACACTCATTTCGAAGACAATCTAAATGGGACGCACTAAGTCCACCTCAGTCGAGGGTGTTAGGCGAAAGTCCCAGTCGATAACTAGGTTTTGGTTTCGATGTTTTTTGCTCGATGTTTTTTTTTTTTAAAGTTGGATTCGATATAGTGCGTCTTGGATATTTTGTTTTTTCCTCGATATTTTGCGTGCGATATTTTGCATTTTCTACCTATATTTTTCGTTCGAACTTCGATTTATTGTTCCTTTCGGTATTCCCCATTCGATATTTTGTCTCTCATCATTTTGTCCTGCGGCATTTCAAAGAAATCATTGTCACAATTTCCATGTCTATCACCCGGCAGATAGTCTGTTATTTCGAAATAATGTGTTGGTGTATGCTTGGCGTGAAAATACATTATATATCCATAATTACGTATCCCCTTTAAAGCAATTTATCCTGCTCAGTGCTCAGCCATGATGCATGACCATCTCAGGTTCACCCCTCGACCTTGTGATCGACAAAGAGTCTTTTGAACAAATATCGGGCCTGTCGCCTGTCGGGAAATATAAAATGAAACATCCAGCATCCTGAACAATCGTATGCCTCTCGTACCGATACGGTCTATCTCGGCTTACTGTGAAACGTGAAACCATATGCTGAGAGTCATCACATCACACGAAGGCGAGGGCCCTAGCATCGGCCTAAGGGACTGGTGTGGGTCTTACACCAAACTAAAAAACCATTCACAGTTCAGTGTTCCGCAACTGTCTCGGTAGTGACTGGGCGACGGTTATCTAACAAGCTCTCAACAGCAATGGCGCAAGCAGAAAATTGTGTCAGCGATTCATGCTGTAAACAATTTGAGTTCCGTTTAAATAGTACGGGGTCCTGAACTTTCCTGCCAGAACATTACCACAAACGTCATTAATACATAAGACAAGATATAATATGGGGAAGGAAATTCGGACTGTGGACGTTAGCTCACACTCACAGCCCTCTCCCCCTACAGGCCATCGGCGGTAGCTGAAACTACCGCTATCCTAGCTCTGCCTGCCCCACCGCGTTAGTGCAGTGGCCAATGGTCAGCCGTCTCCTGCGCTGAACGTGGCATGTCCATTTTCTTTTTACATCACATAGAAAGACAACTTTAAACTATTTTCAAACACTGCCCGAAGCAAGAAATGCTTCTGAAGCTCTGAGAAGATCATATTGGTAAACTACTCTCTTACGAAGCAATTTGCTTTGGCGGCCCCAGCCTGAGCTGAGGGGTGGCATACAAGTGCCAACCGGTTAAGTTGAAACCAACCAGAATGGTCTGGTTTAAATTCGTTCTTTTTCACCACACTACCTTAGGCGCAATGTTGTATTCTTTTTTAATTTATCCATATTGTTAGCGAAATCGTATGCTACCTTTTAATATAATCTTATATAAGTGAGGCGTTACGTTCTTCTCTTTCACCTCCGACGCCATATGCCTCTGTCCGGCTGCCGCCAGTTTCTGTGTATCACTTAATCCCGATAACAGTACTTCACTATTGGGAGTCCTAGCAAAGCTGTTTTGGATTTGTACCTAAGTGCGAATATACTTTGCAGCTGTTGCAGATAGTGTGGCATGTTTTGACACACATCCACACATATAACTGTTTTGTTTTGATAGGCAAATGCCTATGCCCACAGCGTTGCACAACAATCAAGACATTGCACAAACAGTGATAAACAAATCGCCAAAGAAACATCGATACGGAATGACCATGTGGCAGGCTCATCAACACCATTTGTTTGGAATTAAGAACAAAGATCTGCAGTGTCCGCACTCTGTCGCCTGGCGACAACCATGAACACTTACCAGATGCGAGTCTCCAGTGGGTGCCATGAGTGCCATGATAATCACACCACACGCCGACACTCAGCACCACCCACCCCACCGCACATAGCGCACTGCACTGCCGCCCGCGGCGCCCGCCGCCCCCGGCCACCATTGGACAGCCGCGGGAGCGCCACTGAACGCTGATTGGTGCAATCGCGGCATTCAGTGAGACCAGCCGCCTCTGATTGGCCGGGGGGCGGGGTGATGAGACAGCGGGGCGCTACCCGTGCGACAATGGCCGTCCATGTTGAATCTTTGGAGACGGCCGGGCGTGACCGCGGCGAGCGGGCGAGCGGCAGCCGATAAATGGCAGTGGCTCGCGGCAGGCTCGGTCCTGACACAGGCTCGGTCAGTCCCGTTCAGACATGTGCATGAAATCGAGTGTTGGATGTGTGATCTTGGAAGGACCTCGCAACAGGTTATGATTTCATCAGGCTCTCCATGGGAAAAGTTGGTATGCCCAGTCTGTCGAGTGTCGGTCCTACGTATAATATAATTCCTAATCTTAAATCTATGCCCACATAGGACCTGAAGAAAAACAAGAAAAAGAATCTAGGAGCTGCGGGACAATATGCAGCGCAGCCTGTAAAACCACGATCCCTCATGGCATGACCCCTGGTAAATTTCATGTTATTTGCCATCAGTACCTCATAGCCGTGTATATAACTCGTTATTATGCCAAATCTATAAAACAGAACCATTGCAATCTGCAACAGTCGTTCCTTATCCCGGCCGGGTCCGGGGGTAATCTCAACCACCGCAGAGGGAGGGGGACGTTTTGTATCCCTCTTTAAAGGCAGATCAGGCCGTGTATTATATACCTGCGGCCGGGGGCGCTGGCTGGCACAGCGGTAATCCCTACGACCCAGCGAACACTCCCCAGTTCATGCCATTTGTGTTTCATAGGATAGCACTGCAGGGATGCGGAGCCGTGGAAATTTCAGACGGCTCCGGCTCCGGCTCAGGCTCCGGAGAAAAAAATCGGTTCCGGCTCCGGCTCCGGCTCCGGGTGAAATGTCATGGCGGCTCCGGCTCCGGCTCCGGGTGGAATGTCATGGCGGCTCCGGCTCCGGCTCCGGCTCCGAGTAAAATGATCCGGCTCCGGCGGCTCCGGCTCCGGCGGCTCCGGCTCCGGCTTCTACTCAGTACATCCCCTATGCGAAAGAAAAAAGGCGATGGGATTGGTACACGTTGCTTCTGTATTTGTATAACAAGGCTATTTTGTATACCACATCGTTTTACTGTCAAACCGAACTACAGGGTGTCCCATAATTACCCGGACATTGTTAATTAGCGTATAAAATAAGGCAAACATGATTGCGCCTTTTTCTTTTTACCGTCCTATATAGTCAACTAGGGTGGCTGTGAAATAGCACATGCAATAGATACGCTTGTTACAAGATCAGCCGACAATGATGGAAAATGCCAGCCATTGCTGGTCTCAGTTGTTTTACGGGTCTCCCGAAAATGGGTGTAGGCCTGTTTTCTTTGACCTCTTGCCGGAGGATAATACGATCATATAAGATAAACTTGACATCAAAGTGCTCCCAGGCCATAAGGTATTATCCCCCAAAACAAAAATTTCTGCCTACGCCACTTTTGCTGCGTTTTTTACATCTGGAGTGGAGAAGCTCCATGTCTGAACATTGCGCAACCTTTGGCTTCCAACAGATTTGGTTTCCAAAACAAACCCGTTCATGGCCATTTGGTTCACGGCATCCAGTTTTCGCACTGGTAGAATATTACCGCAGTACACCTTTTTGCGTTGTTCGATGGCCAATCGTCATAACCATTTCGGCATCAGTTTGGACAAGCGTCATTCAGAATAACCCATCGGCGATGTGCATCACTGTTAGACGGTCGGCAAAACAGGCTGGACTCCATTTAACCATTCTGCATAACTCTTTGTCATTGAGCACAATGTTCGTCATAGGCAAAACACTTTGTCAGATTGTCATAATGCTTCGACATTTCACAAAATGGTTAGTCGATGTGCAAAATTCATCGGTACTGTGCGTAAACAATGACTGTTTGTTTAAAACTTTCGTCAATGATCAAAATGTCAATGATGTAGTGCTTATCTAGCCATATTCAATGTTTAACCCTATTCCTGGCGGGGGGGGCCTCAGGAGCCCCCCCCCTGAGGTTTTTGGTTATTTCTCCCAAACGCGTTGAGCTAGGAAGCTCAAATTTTCTGACTTTTCCTAAAAGGCTTCTACGCAACATGTCTGAAAATTTTGAGTTGATCTGACCTCAGGTCAGGTCACCAGAGGCGGTTTGGTGACCCTACCTCAGAAAAGTTTGCAATCACGCCAGAGCTAGAGTTTTTGACCGATCAATTTCTTCTCTTCAGGCTTTAGTTAGGGTACCAGTATGTGCAATTTGTATATCTCGGAATTTTGATATCGGTGACCTAAGGTCAGGTCAGTTTCGCGACCTCCCCATTATAAGTCAATGGGGGAAAAATCAACTCCCTGTTTTTACCACTAAAACGGGTCGGAATGGCCCCATATACCATACATGACTTCATATACGATCAACCTTTAGGGGAAGTTGGGGCAGTGCCGGAGTTGGGGCAAAGCCGAAATTCGAGATATTTCTAAAACCGTACGACATGGATGCCACGTCTCAGTGATGCTCGGAGGCTTAAGTGACTACAATTATCGCATGTTTGTAACGAGTCGTCATTTGGAATACTTCGGCTGTGAGAGCGCCAAAAGCGTTTTCAAAGTACGTTTCCCTTGTACTACATGCGCCTTTGAAGCTGCATTTCTTACTCATTATGCTACCGTTTGTCTGGCCAATTCGGTCAAGTAATCTTTTGGATGTCTTTGCATAAGTGTGCTGTCTATTTGAAATGTATACAGCACGTTTAAAAGTTATGGGCCTGCAAATGAAAGTATGGCTGGCTGGGGTAATGCCGAAAACGTGCAATTACGCACGTTATTAAAGCACGCTACGTGGACTTTACTGCTGTAGAATAGCAACGCGTATTTTTAGTGAAACAAATTACACTTTCAGCCGGCACAACGGCCTGTTACCTATAAGGAATAATTTACCTGGCATTTTCTTATTATATCACACAATTATAACTTCCAGTGTGCACCAAGCGTCCTCAAGCTCTTAAAACGCGTGTCAGCTTTGATGAATTTTGGATAAAGTTTGAGATAAATTGGCAAAACATCAATGTCGGCATTCCTCGTAGATCATTTATCCCATTTCGGCTTTCCCCGCAGTCCGGGGCAACGCCGAAAAAGTCAGTTCTTTGATATTTTTAGTTTTTGCGCTTAACGGTATGCGAATTCATCAAATGCGCCTGGTATGTTTGAAAGACAAAAGACTGGCCTCTCGAATGACGCCAACAAGAATAGCTTATGTTGTCTACCTTGCGTGCTACGGGCGTCAGAAAAAAAGTATTCGGCGTTCCCCCAACTTCCCCTACTACCTTGAGGTCTGTTTTGCTGTTGGGCAGCTGTGAGGTCATGTGACGTCATCAAAGGTCACCAAAGGTTTTTGGCCAATAACTCCGTACAGGAACAAGATACAGACGCGTGGATGGTCTCATTGTGTTCAGCTCGTCAAGACGCATCGAATGATATACATGATGACCTCGAGGTCACGTGACCTGAGGTCAACCTTTGACCTTGACCTTTCGAGGTCAACATATATATCATTCGATGTGGATTGACGAGAGGATCACGATGATGCCCTTAGTTTGTTCCTATCTTGACTAATTCGAAAGTTATTCGAGAAAAACTCTCTCCATATCTAGCGCCGCCATTTTGACTTTTTCGACCCCTGTGACGTCATCTTTGACCTGACCTGAAAATGACCTTAGTAAAAATTGTAGACCTTGTCCATGCGTATCCGATGCCGTTTACCGCTTGTCGCTATCTTGCTTCGTTCTCGAGATCTCAGGGGGGGGGCCGAATCGGCCCCCCCGCCAGTTTCTTGTCCCGGCGGAGCCCGCCAGGAATAGGGTTAACGTTAATCACGCATTCAGGGATGAGGCTTATGACAGTTCCAGCGCAATTTGCAACCAATTAACCATTGAATTCCGAAAAAGGCAGTTATACCATAGCTACGAGGAGACTGCCGGCGCCATACCGAGTAGGCATGTAGATTCTTGAGCGTTGGACTCCTAAACGCTTCGATACAAACCACGAAGTCTGCCGTCATTATCGCGCCACTGCCCGTGCGATGTCATGGGACAACGCCTCGGGCGGCCGCGCCGGTCGGACTCGCGAGGGAAAGGCTGACAGATGGCAAGCCGGGCCCTGCCGGCCGGACACCTTGGTTTTTGGGGCGGGGCTGACTTATCCAACCTGTTGCCTGTTCCTTGGTGTTTGAGGCGGGGTTAACTTATCCAGCATGTTGCTCTGTTGCCTGTCCATTTTTCAATCAGCCGATAACATGTCAGCTACGTCCATCTACATTGTACCTATGGCGCTCATGAACGCTACCGATTTTTATGTAGATCAATGGTCTACGAGTTTCACCACCTATGCCTCGCACTGCACTGTATAAACCCGGTCATATTTATACTTCTCTGTAAAGGGGCGATCTGTTTTTAGTTTTGACGAAATGTTATGAGGAATGCCGAAATTAGCATGGGGATGTTTTGGTGAACGACGAAGGGATATTAACGAAAGACGAAGCATTTATCCAAATCGTCAAAGGTTTTGCCGGAACTCAATCAGTTATGGCGAATAGCGAAGGTAATACCAACTGACGAACTGTGGAGTGGGATCAGCATTCCGTTTTGCCCATATGCTGAAGGTTTTGCCGGAATGCCTCTCACTGGCGCCACCTATGTGCTGATCGGACGAATGGGTTTTGCTGATTGGCCATCGAACAACGCAAAAAGGTGTAGTACCCTGTGCTAACGGTTGTCTTTGGGCCATCATATCAAGCCCAATGAGTGCACGGTAGCTCAAAATGTCTCACAATTTGATTTTCGACGGGTGCCTGGCCGTCTCTGCTGTTGGGGCGTTGTAGCCATCTGACGTTCACACAAGCCTTTTTCGGGTGGTTCAAATGACATAATATCTTCGTTAGACCACAAAGTGTGCCTCAATATACTGTTTTGTTGTATATGTTATGTTTTTGGGATGAATTGTAGTGATTTGCGCTGCTTTTCCCGTAGTTTTCGCATATTTTTCTGGCGAAGGACCCCAAATTCCAAAATTTTGTCGAAGATAGTGGTGCAAAGTAGACTGATATTTTGAAGATAATCCTGATCTATTGTTTAGCTAGTTTTTAGCTAGATCGGTGACGTTTGTTGTCTATGACAAGCAACCACTTGTTTGACAACTGGTGCATGGCCCTTTTTGGCCGAGCCCAAGCTTGTCAATCAGGTTTATCTCTTGCTCTCTCTGGCTTCGTTAGCTGATATAATTGCGCTTTGCTCAATCCTAACTGCTTGCAGATGAGCTGCTGAAGCTCTCCAGCAAAAACCATGCCGAAAGTCCGTTTACAAAGTTGAGAACGGGAGTTGATTCGCCATGGTTGCCTATTAGTGGCTTAAGCTGAAAACGGAAAAGGACTACTCTTACTTGACTCTGGATAATAATTGATTCGAGACGTTACCGGCCACCAAAAGCACACAGTCCCCAATCTCAATAGCTAAGGGATATCTTATAAAAGTATGATGCTTGTATATCATTAGAAGCAAGCGCAGTCGTACTTTTAGCCAGAAGATAAATGTCCGGGTAATTCTGGGACACCCTGTAGGTAAATAATTGTTTCCTCTTAAGAAAAGGAGCCGGAGTGGCCCCCTTTTTTTGACGGCTCCGGCTCCGGGCTATATTGTTTCACGGCTCCGGCTCCGGCTCCGGCTCCGCATCCCTGGATAGCAGGATGCATAAAATCGGGCAAACTGGTTGAAAACGAAGGAAGACACTCAGTGAGGAATCCGAGGATGTGTTCAAAGCTCAAAGTCAAGGTTATGCTCAAAATTGACCTCAAACTCTGCATTTTTGTTGAACTTATATACCGATTTTCAAGCAAAATGTTTCGAAATACTTCGTGCTTATCATAATCAAGCCTTGATTTGTAGTTTTTGTAACGATGCAAGGCTACCCCCCCCCCCCCAAGGACAAGGTCATGCAAGAGTATCCCGGCCTGCAGCAGGTTATTAGACGGATTCAAGTTAGCCATTAGTTATAATTCATGCATTTTTTGCTCTCTTGTGACTCTTAATGAATGTTCAAAGCAAAACGCAAGCCAGATTCGTGATCAGCAGCTACGAATACCTACATCATAAGGACTCACCATGTGCTAATGTCATCCAAAGGTCATTCGAGGTCACATTAGGTGAACATAAAACTAGACTGTTCCCAAATAGAATTTATGTCATTCGGCGTGGCGTTACACAGTAAATACGTTGACATCACTCTTAGCTCTACATAGGATCATTTTTGTTGAAGCTAGGAGCCGGTCTTAAAGGAACCCTCCCGGCTTCCACCTTCAAAAAATTAATGAATTGGCATACAAGTGGTGTTGCATGCTTCAGAGTAAGAAAAAAAATGAATATCTTCCAAATTTCATCTGAAAATGGTGACCGGTTTTTGAGATATTAGACAACTACTTTTGTTTACCTTTCGGAGCCTTCACTGTTCCTACGACGTCATTTGGAAACAGTAATTTGGTATCTTAAAAGTGCGGCAGATGTTGCGCACAAGCCACAAACAGCATATACCACCACTGCTTCACAAAGATGTTAGTGTAAGATTTTAAAATCGCTAGACCTGCGCTGACGTCACAAATTCAAATGGGGGGGGGGAGGGCATTCAAACGCATTGTCCCCTCTGAATCCAAAGTGCTGCAACTTTGAAATTCCATATCTCTGAATTAAAGCCTTCTTCGATGTTGTGAGTGCCCAAACCGGTAAATGAAAACCATGGACCTAAATTTGGCTATCTCAACTCAAAACTAATGTTTAGGTGGGATGGTCACTTTCAAGATCTTTGATGCGATGGATCTTTTTTCCTAAATAAAATGGTTTGCCGTCAAATCAATCAAACAAAATATAATTAATGTTTGCCAGTGCTCTGGCGAGGAACATGATTGACACGATTATATGAAAGAAAAACATTGACCTTATTCCTCGAATATATAGCAAAATTAAAAGCTCCATTTTTATTTACGTGATATTTCGGCCAACAGACCATTATCAAAGGAAAGAAAGAACAATGTTGTTTGTTTGTTCTTTCTTTCGTTTGATAATGGTCTGTTGATAATGTTTGATAACAACCATTATCAAACGAAAGAAAGAACAATGTTGTTTGTTTGTTCTTTCTTTCGTTTGATAATGGTCTGTTGGCCGAAATTTCACGTAAATAAAAAGGTAACTTGGCATTAATTTTGCTATATACTCGAGGAATAAGGTCAATGTTTTCTTTAATACAAGCAAAATAGATATAAACCTACTAAGTACTAACCTACTAACCCATTTTACATAGGACAAACCTATCACCTTAGGGTCGAAAAGAACCCTTTCTCGCGCTGCGGAGCAAGATGGTCACCCTAGTATAACTATTATATCTTATGACCTATTTACGAGTACCTGCTGTTTTCAGGGCGAGTGATAACACTAAAAACTGTAATTTCATCATTTATTCATCACAGCAAATCATTCAACACATTGGTATTCAAATAATAAATAGGTAAAACAGTACAGACACGCCAACAAGCTGAGCACACGGGCACAAACTCACACGGTAATGCATTCATGAATAAGAGAGGAGCTGTGATCATAAATACGACTTAGTTGCTGTACTTCTGGACGGGGCGGTAGGCGTAGATGGGCTCCTGCTCAGGCTCCTTGTAGACGGGAGCAGCCTTGTAGACGGGAGCCGGAGCCGGAGCGGCCTTGTAGACGGGCTCCTCGGGGTACTGGGCCTCGCCCTCGTACGTGACCTCGGCGTTGTAGCCGGCGTAGTCGTCGACGGTGTACTTGACCGTCTGGATGCGGCCGTCGGGCAGAGCCACCGTGTAGTAGCCGGACGTCTGCTTGCCGTCGCTGTTCTCGTTGGCGGCAAACTTGGAGCCCGTCTCGTAGTCGCTGACCGAGTAGTCGAACGCGTACGGGGCCGGCTCGTACTCGGGCTCCTTGTAGGCAGCCGGGGCCTCGTAGGCAGCCGGGGCCCTGTAGGCAGCCGGAGCCCTGTAGGCAGCGGGCAGCTTGTCGGCGGCAGCGACGGCCAGGAGGGCGGCGACAATGAAGGCCTTCATTCTGTTGGTTGGGAGCTGGTGTGTGTGACTGGAGCTGGTTAGCTGAGGAGTGATGACGGGCCGTCGGCACTTTCCCTTTTATAGTGGCCGGTTACTGGGCGTGGCGGGACGGACCACTTACAAGGTTAGACGAGTAAGAGAGCGGCCCATTTGAACGGTATATAGTACACGTTGTAAGTACATGGACGGTTGTATGTGGTTCACGAAGGCTATTCTAAAAGGCTATAGAAGATTCTATGGAGATTTAAGAGTTGACTTGCATTTCCTAGCAGCTGTTATTGTGACGTTTCTGAATCGCGAATGTGCTACCTTACGCCAATTGGCGGCAAGTGGTAGGTAACGATGACAATTTTTTTTTAAGAGTGAAGGTAGCAAAAAGTCGATGAGTTGCATAGCCGATAAAGTACTTACTTTTACGGCTTTGATGAAGGCTTTGCGCATTGCACCACAAAAGTTCTTCTACGATAATTAATCATAGGTGCCTATGTATGTCTTGAATAATTGGTAAGCAAACGTGCTGTGCTTATAATTTCAAGGAGAACTGCAATATGCCAACCAAGATAAATTATGCATATTGGTTTTGGTTCGGCCACGTCGTGTTTTTTTTATTAGAAAACTTGCTTCTCATTTACTTTTTTAATTTCTCAAGCTCCAACGACTATAAAAGATGACTTTCCTATAGCCAGCTAGCACGTCTTTTAACATAGAAATCGAAAGCATTTGACGTGCTTTAGCAAAATCTTTGAAATTGATAGGTACCCCAAACCCCCTAAATATTGACCTGGAGTCACTAGCTTTGTACAGGGGCGAAATTTCCTATGGGTACGTATGTACATGGGGTTCACCTACCCTGAAATTTTTGGTGTTTCAAGTGCCATATGGAGCTATCGCCAGATGGGTCGTACCAATGCCCCTCCCCCATGGCCGTCCGCGTTATGAAAAAGGCCCTGGCGTGGTTGCGGTTTGAACCCAGCCGAGGCGGACGAGTTTGTACTCGTCCCCTTCAGGTTTTCCGCAGATATCTATCCAAAATCGGTGGCACCACATCCCACTGTTTTCAAAACACCTAATCATGCAACGCTTCCTCACATGTGAAAATTTTAGGCCCATGTCGTTCAGATTCAGGTCACGACCAGTTAGGGGAGAGCGGGGCCAGTTGAACCACTTTTTATATATTGACATGCACAGCGAGATCTAGTTGTCATATCGAAAAATGCACAATGCCATGAAAAAATATGCTCTTTTGGCTTTATTTTAAGATAGGTAAAATTATGTTTCAAACATATTTTGCTGCCAAACGCACGCTTATAAAACAGCTCTACGCCCGTTTCAAATGACCCCGAGGCCCGATGCGAGGGTCAATTGAACCAGTCCATGGGGTCAATTGCACCTATCCTTATCAATGGGATGTTTTCCTCTTTAAGGCCACTTTCTTAAGGAGATATTTTGTCCGGTTTACTTTTCCAAATGCTACATTCAATAGGTCGTTGGAAAGCTAAAAGTGCAAAGTTCCTCATAATAGGTGACATAAAGTACATAGACTATGGTAAAATGGGCGGATGAGAAAAATGAGAAATATCTCAGGCTATAGTGTGCTTTCAAGCAAAAGGCTGGAGAAAAAGGGGTCAAAAATTGAGCTCTATTAAACTACTATTTCAGTTTAAAAACTCATTTCAAAGGTGGACTATTTCCTTTAATGTTTACAGCCCCTGAACAATAACCATTGCAAAGGTCACCGGGGTCCATTGAAACGGCTTGTGGCCCTGTTTCAACTGATCCTCAGAGAAGCGTTTCAATTGACCCCATCCGCTCCCGCCATCTCGCACGCGCCGTAAAGCACATGTCAAACGAGCTGGAGGGACGGCATCATGCTGAATGAAGGGCAAAATAAGGTGTTATTCCGGAGCCAGGAGTTCTTTTTTCAGCAAACAAAGGTATATGAGATATCACAAAATATTCATAAGAACGATTTCTCCCAAACGCCCCTCAAAAACACAAAAACAAGTGTCAACTCAAAATTACCGTCCGTTTGCCGCCCAAACGCCGTTGACAAAGGAAGTGGTCGAGCGCGGATGCGCAGCGGTGTCGGCAACGCCATATGATGCATGCTGTTGAAAATAAAGCCATGTTTCATCTGACCCCGTGTTTCAACTGGCCCCGCTCTCCCCTAAGTAGCCTCACCAATATTTTAATACATACTTCCCTTACCTACACCGACTAAACGATTGCTTTGCAACTTTTAAGTTTTAGCCATAGGCGGCGGAACGGGGAGGGCACCGGGGCATCGTGCTCCCCCTTGAATTTGGTATTTTAACATTAGCCCTATGGGCGTTGCATGGAAAGAATGAGACCAAAAATCGGCAGTGCCCTCCCCCCCCCCCCCTAATTGAAGGTGCTCCGCCGCTACTGCTTTTAGCGATTTATAAGGGCAATAAACATAAAAATATGCTCTCGGATTTTTACAGCTATGACCTATGGCTTGATCGGGTCAATCTTGCAACCTTTCCTTTAGAAATGGGAGGAAGAAATCTGGACTGCGCTCTTTTTGGACGAAAGGCATGCCTACTGGGCACTCTAAAACATCATACAACAGGTTTATATTCAATATTGAGTCGAGACCTTCCTTGCATCCGTGAACCCTTTTTACGCCTGAGGTCATCCTAGGCCATGAAAGGTCACTAGCAGTTTTCGACAACTAACTTTTCATATAGACGTTCTAGGGCGATGAAAAAACTTGAGATGTAATTAGATCAACGACACAGATTGACTAATAGGGAGCATGACCATTGACCAATGCCATGGTAATTTCATAACCTTGAACTTAGGTCAATTATTCAAGTTAACCTGTTAAGGTCAGCTCAGCGGCTAACCCAACAAGCCCAACAAGTCAAGGATCGAGATGATGTGCAACAGTTGTTGTGCAGCATCGATACTTTATGATAACAAATAAAAATAGATGCACATTTCACCGACCATCGAATGAAATCAAAATTTTTATGGTAAAGAAACTGACCATTAACATGCCAATTTTTTGCGATTAAAAAGACCGAAATACAGAACGAGCTTTCGCCGCTAAGGCATTATCAGATTCCTTAAATTCTGGTTGCTAAAGAAATAAAATGCGTTTGTGCCATGTTAATGATATTTTACCATCTGCATTTTGACGAAAATGATGGCAAAACTACCATCTGTTATATGATTTAAATGGAACCTCACCTCACTACCCTGGCGCGTTTCCACTCTCATGCCAGTCCCATGGCGGAAGATGCCAAGGCCAGGGCGTCACCTACACACAGTGGCGAGCTAGGAGCGAGCGGCATTGAAGAGGTCGCCACATTCGCAGGAACACAGCTTTTCAGCTCGTCAACGAGTCACGATTTCCTTGCTTTAGCATTACAAATCTTTCCGTTGGCACGCATGGATCAGCCACCAACAATTTGAAGCCCTCGTTATTTAGCATTTATCTCGGATTTTCAAGTCAGCGGCCTCAGACCAGGTCAACTGGAAGACATTTCCATTTAAGGCAATATGAGTAAGTTGAGCTATAGGTAGGTACAGGTCTCGCGAGATTAAGCGGTAGGTTTTGCACTTTTACATTTCCGGTTATATCTCAGAAACTAATCGATCTACGATGAAGCCATTTTACACGATCATGGCCGCCGGCCGGCTTGGTACCCAACAAGTCGATCGCATCTTCAACACTTAAAAGCATAAGACGGCGAAGATAGGTAGGTATAGGTAGCCTGAAGTAGGTACACCAAGGCTGGGGGGATCCGTGCTATCGTAAGTTATATCGGACGTGGCTGCGAAACTTCTCTCGGTACGAAACTTCTCTTGATCGGAAGAAAATCGGAGGGATGAAAAAGAAAGAGCGGCAAATCGGAGCTACGTTGTACGTAAGTTGTTTCGCAGCGTTTAAAGGTAGTGTGCCACCTTTGAAAGATTTCCCATTTTATTTTTCCTAGGATAAGAAGCTTCTGTTTTTACCTAATATCGCAAAAAAAAATCAAAAATGGGCCTGGAATAGTGCCTTTTTCGCCTAAAAGTTTTTCGGTTTTTAGATATGTATAACAACTGTAGTGGGCTCACCTGCAAACAGGCGTCGGGCAACAATCGCGAATGCGGCGCACTTGTGACAATAAGCAAAGGTCATTATAGTGTTACGACCATACGACGTACGGAAATGAGTTATCAGCTGTCTAATCGTAGACAACACAATGTCGAGCCTTAAACTGTAAGCCCGTATTGGTATTGTTTCTTTTATTTGGCTGTCGAACATTATTTATGGTTTGAAATATGATTTTATGTAAAATAATTGATATGAAAAAGCCGTCTTATAAGTTATGACCCCATTTCACCACACGCAAGTGGCAGAAATGACAATGATCAGCTGACGCATTTTTCTTGGCCGAAGTCAGAGCGCGCGGCCCGACGCACCACGCGTATTTGGAAATTCCGACCTCGACGAGCATCAGAAGCCACCTAACAGGCGTGTTCGAAACCGCAGGAGATGATGATGAACGGGTTTATCGAAACTTGATTGGATGAGCATATCGGTAATAGCGATTTCAGTGTGTGCATTTATTGTTCATAGTGGTGTGAAATGTGGTTGGGGTACGACCGACAACCCGTCGGGGCGAATTTCGCACTGGGGTACTCAAAATTTGAAGAATTTAAGACGTTTCCATGAGTTTTGAAGGTATGGATAAGTTCTAAAAATCCGGTTCTCCTTATCTGGGCCATTAACTCCATACGGTCCAAGAAAGCTGGCACACTACCTTTAAATGCCAGTTTTACTACGATTTAAATGCCAAGCAGATCAGCTGACCTCGTAGTACCATGTCGATAAGGTCGAATTCCCCATACGTCTATAGTGTAAACGTGACCCCTATTGCAAATGGGCTGTCAGGGACATCTCCTCCTCTGTAAATTTGGAGGGATCATGTGTCGGCATTCCCACGTTCGTTTCGGAGTCCATCTGTTCCATTTGGAGCCCGTCCGCCCCGAAGACTGCGTCTGCGCACGAGGCTTCGCGATGGAGGAGTATTTTGACGAAATCGCCCTCGCTGCAGAAGAAATAGAGGGACTTGTTGAGAAAGAGGAGGCCGCAGTGTGCCGACGACTTTAAACTGTACGCCAACGCCAAGACCAAGGCAATCAGGGGGCGCTCAGATGATCGGGAGGTTTCAATTGATCAGGGACCCACCAGGTGACCAGGGAACCCTCTGATAACCAGGGGTCCTTCCAGTAACCAGGGACTCCTTCAATAACCAGGGGCCCCTCAGTAAACGTGGGCCACTCAGGTTACTGCAAGAGACAGGAGTCCCTTATAACCAGGGACCGGCAAGGTCTCTCAGGTCCGTTTTTGACAAAGCTGTTATTGATGTCATATGCGAGCCCTTTGCCACCAGCAGAGGGCCCTTTCAAGCCTTTTTAGGGCCGTTTAACGTCTCTTGAGTTTCCTTTGAGGCTAAGGGCCTCTTCAGCAGCCGAGGGGTCTTTGAGGCCTTTTTGAGGGCCTCTTAACGTCAGCTGAGGACCGTTGGACGCCATCTGAGGACCGTTTGGGGCCTTCTGATGGCCAGTAGATGCCAACTGAGGGCTCTCTGACACCAGCTAAGGGCGCTTTTATATTTGACACGATCTCAGGGCCCTTTGACGCCCTTTGAGACCTTCTGAGGTCCGTTTGACGCCAGCAGAGGACCCTTTGGGATCATATGAGGGCCCTTTGCTGCCTTCTAAGCGGCCTTTGAGGCTTTTTGAGGGCCGCTTGACGCCACCTGAGGACCGTTGCGGTTGGACTCCAGTTACGGACCGTTTGAGGCCTTCTGATGGCCATTTTGCGCCAACTGAGGGCCGGGGGGCCCTCTGACACTAGCTGGGGGCCCTCTGACACCAGATAAGGGCCCTTTAAGGCCTTCTGAAGTCCGGTTAACGCTAGCGGAGGGCCTTTTGAGGCCAAATGAGAGCCCTTTGAGGCCTTATAAGGGCTCCTTGAGGCTTTTGAGGGCCGCGTGACGGCATCTGAGGACCGTTGTACTCCAGCTGACAACCGTTTGAGGCCTTCAGATGGACTTTTGACGCCAGCTGAGGAGGGCTCACTGACACCAGCTGGGGGCCCTCTGACACAAGCTAAGGACTCTTTAAGGCCTTCGGAGGGTCGTTTGACGCGAGCTCAGGGCCCTCTGACGCAGGTTTAGGGCCCTTTGACGCCCTTTAAGGTCTTCTGAGGTAGGTTTAACGTTGGCTGAGAGCCTGAGAGCCCTTTGAACCCATCTGAGGGCCCTTTGACACCAGATGAGGGCCATTTGACGCTAACCGAGGGCCCTTCGAGACCATCTGAGGACCCGGTGACCTCATCTGTGGGCCCTTTGAGGTCTTTTGAGGGCCATTGAAATTTCACCACAATACCCCTGGCTGCGCTACTGGGCATTTATGGACTCGTATGGGCCTGCTGGGGAACGAGATGGGCCCTCCCGGTCTTTTTAATCATTATTTCAGTTCATTTTACATGGTCTTCAGCGGTCTAAAGATTAGGGGCCCCAACTCGAATGGGGGGGAGGCCCGTGTGCCCTCTCCTGTGTGCGGCCTTGCAGACACTACACCGCTTCCCCTCCCTCCGCCATAAACGCACCGCTGCACTGCTAGGCGCCGACAAATACGGGCCGGCGCCGCAACCGGCTCCCCCGCGGCCTGCCTCGCGTTGACATAGCCCTTCCCGAACACCAGTGTAACCCCCACGCGGCCTAGGTATCGCCGCGCCCACCTGTCCGCGGCGCGGCCTCTGATGGCGTATCGGATCATTGATGGTGCGATACATGTTTTGGTCAGATTTTCGCAATTAACGCGAAAAATTGCCCAAAACACTTTTTAAATTTCAAAATTGAAAAAAAAAATACAAAAATGACGTGAAAGTGACCGTTTTCAGCGTGTAAATTTAAAACGCTCTAGCGCAGCCATTTTTGAAGAAATCGACTTCAAATTTTGCACACGTGTTCATCAACCATATTTGTTTAACCCGCGCCCGGCTGGGGGTCCTGGATTTCCACGCCCTGCTGGGGGGGGGGTGTTTGAACACCCCCCCCCCTTGTAACTCGGCTCCTGGGCCACGTAGCGATACGCGGAAGGCGACGTTCGAAAGAGCGTCAAAAATAACGACGAAATCACTTCGGTCAATTTTTTGGTCAGGTCAAAGGTCAGGTCACCAGAGGTCATTGAAGGCAAAATTTCGCCGATTTCCAGGTCGAATGTCGAAAACTTCCAAGAAGCCAACGCATAACTCGGGAACCAATAGAGCTACAGCGCCGCGGAAAAGCGCATTCGATAGCCCTATAAACGCCCTTTCTGAGTAATTCTCTCAGATTTGACCTAACGTCAACGGTTTTGCCTGCAGGGGGCATAAACTGCAAAAATAGCCGATTTTTTCGAAAACAGTTTTTCTGCAATAACTTTTGACCCAAGCCTTGTACGAGCTTACTTTTACCGGCATCGTGTTCCTCTCGTCAAGACGCATCGAATGAACTATAACTTGACCATGAAAGGTCAACTTGAATATTTGACCTCAGGTCAAGGTCATGACCTGACCGAAAAGGGTCATGTTGCATATCAGTCGATCCGTATCGTCGAGCTGAACACATCTAAGGCGTTTTCATCGCTCTAACATGCCTCTATCAAAAGTTATTTGCGAAAAACTGTTAGATACCATTCGTGACCTAAGATGACCTCAGGGCAAAAACAAGGGTCACGGACACCATTTTCATGTTCAGTGTGTCTAAACCACTTGTAATTCGGTGTTTGGGAGTGTTTATAATGTCTTTCGTCCAAAAGAGGCGCATTTCAATTTTCTCCCATTGACTTATAATGGGGAGGTCGCAATATTGACCTGACCTTAGGTCATCGATATCAAAATTCTGAGATATACATTTTGTACATGCTATTGCTCTTAGCAATCGCTGAAAGTTTCAAAGCGATCGGTCACTCAGTGTAGCTATGACAGACATTGAAACTTTTTATGAGGTGAGGTCACTTCAAGTGACCTGGTGACCTGACCTTGAATGACCTTGGTCTGAAATTTTTACAACATGTGTAGAATTGATGTATGATAAGGTGTACCAAAAACGGCGGCGCTCCGCGCCGCCGTTTTTGAGATATTCGCGAAAAACCACAAGGGGGGGTGTTCAAACACCCCCCCCCCCAGCAGGGCGCGGGTTAACATATAATTCGGTTTTGTGAAAATTTTGAAAATTTCTTATATTTTTCTCTTGAGAAAGAGGTAAAGCTTCGCTACGATCGGCCTTCCGATCGACCGAGAAGATTCGTAAAGTTAGTTCGTATCTTCACCATTTGCGATACAACTTGCGTATCTACTTAGCCTACGATGTGATGGATCCCTCCAATATCTGTTCCGATTCAACTTACGTTTGATCGCAACTGCGAGGTGCCTTGCGATCACATGGATCCCCCCAGCCAAATTTTCTAGGTGCAAAACCTACTGCTAAAACCCGCGACATTAGCGTCGCCACGGGGGGGCAAGCGGGGCAGCTTGCCCCCCCCCCCAACCTCGGACCGGGCACCCCCTGAGATCGATGCAGATCCGATGAGATTTTCGAGTCGGGAAAAAATGGGGGTACCTTTCGGAGAATGTTTGTGAGGTCAGACTCGGCTGGAGCGTGCAGTTCAAACAAGAGTCAGAGTCGCAGTCGCCAAAAATCTTCAAGACTCCGACTCCAGACTCAGAAATGCCAATGCTGTGATTCATTCCATGTTCCTAGTTGGTTCTTTATTACATTTTATAGCTGGTTTGCATAAGTTTTGGAGCCTACTGACACATAATTTTCGTTCAAAGCGTGACACGAAATCTTCGCGGCCTTTCTCAACTCTCGCCAAATGTCTGTGACAGGCTCAACTACCGTTCAAGTGCCGCAGGGCTCATGAGCTTGCTTTTCACACAGGCTCCTAAGGAGCTCCACTGACCCCTGAAGAAGCTTTCAGAGGGCCCAAACCGGCCTCTGAAAGTCCCACTGGTGTCCATGCTCTCTGAGGGCCCATAACAGGGATCTTTGAGGGATCGTTACAGGGATCTTTGAGGACCTTATACATTATGTAGACCCCTGAAGGGACACACGAATCTTTGAGGATGCCTTCAAAAATTTCTGAGAACCTTAATTGGCCTCGGATATTTCAGTCGAACTTTTCAGCGACAGACTTAGGTAACCCCAAGCCGGCATCTGAGGGATCACAACTAACGTGCACCTCTGAGGGCCGCAACACATGTTTCTTATGTCCCTACGTAGGGTCTTAAGGGATTCGACACAGACCCCGACGGTTCACACTGTTATCCGAGGGCTCCAGGCTTACCCTGGGCCCAGTCTCTTAGCGCCCGCCGACTACACTGGCTTCTGTGGGTCCCACCTTGGCCTCGGAAAGCCCCAAAGCACCACATACACGTAAATATTTGGGATGACCCACGCCGATCTCAGGTGTCCTAAGCAGGCTTCTGAGAGTCCACACTGATCATGAGTGGCCTGAAATGGCTTGGAAGTCCCAAGCCTATCTCTAAGGGATCCCTTGCCGCTATGCCGTGCGTAACGTTTGGTTCCGTTAAACATTTTTTGTTCACGTTTGCAGCGCTTCCCTTCACACGAAAAACGAGAAACGTTTTGTTCACACTCGAGTGAACAAAACCTCTGCATGCATGCGTGAATGGAGGTTTTAGCAGGGTGATCGGATTAAATGGAGCGTTTGTCACCTTTTTTTCTGGGTAATGATCATGAGCGACGAGAGTCTGCACAAGAGCCCTCTGCAGTGCGTCGGCAACGCAGCCACTGTAATTCTACCGGTCGTTTTTGTCCAGAAATTTGAAAATTTCGAGTTTCTCTGTAAAAAAGTTGCATGTCATAGCTATAATGTCATAGTTCGTTTTTTTTCAAAAGGACTCTGGCTCCAAGTATGGTTTTCGAAAAAGCACGCGTTCTAGCGAGCAAAACGAGCAAAAACTGAACCTGAGAAACTCGAACGTCGCCTTATTTTAACATGTGAAGTATTCCCGATGATTTCCATACGTGCGTTTTGGAGCCAGATATGAGAACAGTGGTGACGTCATGCTGTCGAACTTGTATTGCAATGTAACGCATAACTATCATGGACGAAACCGCTTACTCGATTATAACCTCGGCAACAGTGAAAAACGAAGTTTCCCCCAAATTCTTTAAAGCTTTGTCCCATTACGGACATTTGGTGCCTGCTGCCACCAGTGACGTCATCATAGTATGCTAATTTTTCAGGACACAATTTCCGGGTACTTACCGTGCACAATTTGAAATCGGATATTTTTTCGGTAAGAAATTCTTGGCCAGACGCTGAAGCTGCCAAAACTCACGTGAGAGCTTCGATAATGCACTTGGAGCCAGCGTCCTTTTGAAAAAAAAAACGAACTATAGAAGGAAAACTTTGTCACCATCGAATTCTTCGCACCATTGCGCGTCGAACGATATGTAAAACGAGTGAGTAACGACTGGGGAAAGGCAAGATTTAACACAAAAGTTGATTTTGCCCCCCCCCCCAACCGAAAATCTCTGGCGACGCCTATGCCTGTACCTACTATAGGCATGTACAGCCCACCGCTAAAGTAATGTGTGGTTTTGCCAATCTCAACGGATGGCTTTGACCGACGATTTTTAAATGCGGACTGATTGAAAAGAAGACATCAATAGATAAAGTTGTAGCTGCAAGGGTGAAGATACATGTAAGCTACATTTAAAGTCTCGTTGCAGTCTGGCTAATCGTTCCTAGGCTTCAGAAGCAGAACATACCCATGACTGGAACCACACATTACTTCTGCTGTGGACTGTACCTACGCCCATTTAGATAAAAGTCACTCTAAAAATAACGTAAAAGGTGAAAATTGAGTACTTAATCAGTGCCTTGCACCCACGACCATTATTGTTTTTTGGAACCTCAATTTTATATTTTTCCATTTTTTCGACAGAGACTTACTAAGGCGATGGAGACACTTGTGATGTGTTCACCTCAATGATACAGACCGACTGATATGCAGCATGACCTGTTCCAGACAGGTCAAGCCTTGAGCTGAGGTCATTTTTCATGATGATATTTTAAGGACAAATGAAAGTTCATTGACACGTTTTACCAAGATAACCGCCTGTCAAATTGATGTTTTAAGACTCTGTCAAAAGATATGGAAGGAAAAAGTATACTTTTTACTTTTAAAAGTATACTTTTTTTTCTCAGGCTCCTTTTAAGTATACTTAAAAGTATACTTTTAAGTTCAGTTTTCACGTCTTTTTTTTTGCCTGGAGGCTAAACCGTTTACTTGTCTGTGGACATATTGGCGAGGCCTGGTTCGGTTGAATCTATCTTAAAGTAAAATGTCTGACGATAACAAAATACATTTTTCTTCATATTTATACTTTGAAGCTAGATAAATGGGTTATTCTTCAATTTCTCGCTAGGCGTAAGCCGTCAAGTATGTTTTCCCCCTTGGCATCCAGTAACAGAAGCAGAAGCAGAAGCTTGATAATACACACCTGGAGCCAGCAAGTTTACGATATATTTTCACGCACAGCTCAAAAATTACAACAATAAATATTAAATAGTAGCACAATGATCATGCCTATTTCATGGCCGGCAGGCATATGCCAATAGAAGGACGTAAGAATACGTAAACTGAGATCATGAAGACGCCTTAGTTGCTGTACTTCTGGACGGGGCGGTAGGCGTAGATGGGCTCCTGCTCAGGCTCCTTATAGACGGGAGCAGCCTTGTAGACGGGAGCCGGAGCCGGAGCGGCCTTGTAGACGGGCTCCTCGGGGTACTGGGCCTCGCCCTCGTACGTGACCTCGGCGTTGTAGCCGGCGTAGTCGTCGACGGTGTACTTGACCGTCTGGATGCGGCCGTCGGGCAGAGCCACCGTGTAGTAGCCGGACGTCTGCTTGCCGTCGCTGTTCTCGTTGGCGGCAAACTTGGAGCCCGTCTCGTAGTCGCTGACCGAGTAGTCGAACGCGTACGGGGCCGGCTCGTACTCGGGCTCCTTGTAGGCAGCCGGGGCCTCGTAGGCAGCCGGGGCCCTGTAGGCAACCGGAGCCCTGTAGGCAGCGGGCAGCTTGTCGGCGGCAGCGACGGCCAGGAGGGCGGCGACAATGAAGGCCTTCATTCTGTTGGTTGGGAGCTGGTGTGTGTGACTGGAGCTGGTCAGCTGAGGAGTGATGACGGTCCGTCGGCACTTTCCCTTTTATAGTGGCCGGGGCGGGGCGGGCTGGGAAACTCGGGGTGCAAGGTCAAGGGACGTCCAATTATGTAGCTGTGTCACTAAGTGGTATCGTGTTTTCTGAAGTTATTTGTTGATGTTTTCTTTCATTAGTTTACAAAGACTAGAACACGTTTTCATCGATATCTACCATTCATTGCTTGCAGGCAATGAATCTTTAGGTTATTAGGTACAGCCCACCGTTGAAGTAATGTGCGGTTTTACTAATTTCAACGGATGGTTTTGACTAACGATTTTTAAATGCGGAGTGATCGAAAAGAAGACGTCAATGATTAAAGTTGTAGCCGCAAGGGTGACGAACAGCGATACATGTAAGCTACATTCAAAGTTTCATTGTAGTCTGGCTAATCGTTCCTAAGCTTCAGAAGCAGAATATACCCATGACTGAAACCGCACATTACTTCTGCTGTGCACTGTACATACATTTAATATATCCCAAACTTGAGCAAAACCTGCATAGGTGGGAATCGTTAATCAAAAAGTTAGTTTCGTTAATCGTCAATCCGTTAACTAAAAAGTTAGTTCCGTTAAACGATAATCCGTTAATTCACAACAAAAGTAACGGAAGTTACTTTAGTCCGTTAATCGTTAACATTTTACACGGTAATGAATAATATGAAAATGCTTGTGCATTTTCTGAGGACAACTCGACCAACCTACGCTAACGGCTAGGCGCCACTCACTTGTCGTAGCGCGGTTCTGCTCTCGAAGACCTGCCAACCTGCTCCTGCTCGGTGACGGCATGGATAAGATATACCTATTTATAAATATAATACATGGTGATGATATGTGTGATGCGAGTTGCGACCGATTTCAACCTGCGTTACCGACGATTCAGCTTGCCTGACAAACAGCTCTACCCTTTCTCTCCGCCTCTCAGCCAGGCAGCGTTCCAATGACAGGCGTGTGCATCACAATTTGCAACGTATATTGCCGCAACACACTGAATACCAGAGATGAGGCGCACACAAACAGCTCAAGAGGCGCACTCAAGTAACTTGTGTTCTTGTGTTCGCAGCCTGCGAGCACAAGCGGTGAGCACAAAACTTCGCCGCATGAAGGTTTCATACAGTTACACATGCAATAACTTTACAGTAAACTTTTTGCTTCGAAATAAAAGTAACGATTAACGGATTAACGGACTAAATTTTAACGATTAACGGAGCCGAAAAGTAACGGAACTAAAACCGTCCGTTACACGTGGAAAAAAATTAGCGAGTCCGTTATTCGTTAACTCAAAATTTAGTTCCGTTAATTAACGGATTAGCGATTTAACGGACTTGCCCACCTATGAAAACCTGAACGTATATGGAATGAGCTGCACCATGATGGGACCGGGGAAGTGTGTTCGGCCTCACCCGATTATCTAAAAATTAACAATAATAAATGAAGCGGAAAAAGGTACTCAGTTGCTCTATCCGAGTGCTTTAAAGTATTCCGATTTCAGAGCATATGTTAGGCATATGATAGATAAGAATAAGATTGACTGTGATCTCTGCCAGCAAACAAAAGGCTTTTTTTAACCAATCACAGTCTCTCAAAACATCGGGGTCGGGATGTGTAGAAAAGACAACAACCAGGAGATGCCGATCACCTATGACGGCCGATGGCTTAAAAGATAACTGAAATTTTATTGGAATCCAACAATTTTAAACGATTTACAATACCTTGGCATGGCACCAAGCTTGATGTTGTCCACAGGGGCCCCCTGAGATTAATGGTCTGAAATGCTCTTCTATTTATACTAACCAGAAGAGGCCCCTAGGATTGATGGTCTAACAGGCCCTTCTATTTATACTAGCCAGAGGAGGCCCATGAGACTGATGGTCTGAGAGGCCCTTCTATTCAAACTAGGCAGATGAGGCCCCTGAGAATGATAGTCCGAAGAGCCATGCGGCGGCAACTGGCCGTGGCCATATTTCGGCTCGGTAGGGCCCTACAGAGCTCATGAGAGCACCTCAAGGGCTCCTAAGTAGACACGCTTATCCCCATAAGGGTGCCACACCGGCTTCTGAAGGCTCCTTGTAGGCATCTAAGGGCCCTTTTCGGCCTCTAACGGCTCCACCCGCCTGTGATGGCTCCACACCAGTGGTTATGAGCGCCACACAGCGGCGCCTTTGAGGGTCATACTAGTGTCTCTTAGGGCCCTATATCGGTGGCTCTGGGGGCCCCACACCAGCGCCTCTGTGGGCCACCACACCTGTGCATCTCAAGGCTCTATATGTACATCTGAAGGACCCACACCGACACCTCTGAGGGCCCCACACCAGTATCTTGGAGCTCTGAAGGCCCCACACCGGTGATTCTGAGGACTCACCGGCTCCTGAGAGCACCATGTTGATGTCTAACGGCTCCACAAGGCCACTGAAGGCACCACGCAAACTCTCACTGAGCTCTTATGTCCATGTACCGGCCTCTGAGGGATTTAAGCCAGCGCATTCATAGCTCCACACCAGCAATTGTAAGGGCTTCACACTGAAGTATCTGAGGGTTCCACACCGGTGTCTCTAAGGGCCACATACTGGCATCTCTGAGGGCCCCATACCGGCGTCTCCGAGGGTCCACATCTGGCGGGCACCCATCAGCGACTGAAGGTCCCACACTGTCGACTCCGAGAGCCCCATCTGCGTCTGGGAGCACCATGCCGTCTCTAAGAACCACAGCGGCTCCTCCGTACGAAAGATGGGCGTCTGCATGCCAAAGGGGAGCGGTTCTGAGACAGTAGGGCACCTACGTGCAATAGAGGGGCGCCTATGAAGCCCATAGGGGCGCCTCAATGCGAAAGAGGGGCGCCTCTGAGGCCTACATATATGGGCGTCCACATGCAATAGAGGTCTGCAAATTGCAATTGATCTATGCCATGGGGGTGCATTCATAAGAAACAGGGGCGCCACTGGCGGATCCAGGGGGGGGGGCATTAGGGGCATATGCCCCCCCCGACAGGAGCCTGGGGAGGGCATTCAGTACAAGTATGCCCCCCCCCCGTTCAAAATCTTACGCCTATAACGAGGAACTAAATAAACATGGATTAGAAAGTCTTCCTATGTAACTACTTTTGTGATCAGAGTCGTTTTAGTAACCTCAATTTAGTTGTCATTGCTTTATTTTGTCTAAAAGTATGTTGCTTCTTAGTTCTTACAACAGGGAAGTCATGCCGCTTCAAGTTTCAACCCTTTTGACCGTATTGTCTAACGATGGCACTCATATTGCGCAAACCAGGAATCGGCCGCCGCCTATGCTTGGGAAAAGGGACGGTTAGAATATGATTTACCTGTATGGCCACAGCCAGTGCAGCGTAACCGGGGGGGGGGGGGGGGCACAAGGGGCGCGTGCCGCCTCATTAGATGCATGGTGCCCTATGGGCCCGAGAGGCCCTGCAGTGCCCATTGGCCGCTCAGGGTCCAAGCGTGCCTTATTTCGACTGAGATAAGACCCGCAGGACTCGTGAGAGCACCTCACGGAGTCACGGGCTCCTGGGTCGCCACATATCACACATCTCCATAAGGGCCCCACTCCGGCCTCTGAGGGCCCTGTGCTGGCCTCTGAGTGACCTTGCTGACCTATTAAGCGTCAGCTCTAATTAGAGTCCTGGCCCATACCCGCATGGAACGGCTCCACACCAGTGTCTCTGAGGGCCCATAACGGCGCCTTTGAGGGTCTCACACCGGCGCCTTTGAGGGCCCAACACCGCCAATCTGAGGGACTAACACCAATCTTTTTTAAGGCCCTACATCGGCGGCGGCTCTGAGGGCCCCACACTGGCGCCTCTGAAGGTCTTACACAGGCGCATCTGACGGCTACCTACCTGCAACTCAGTGGGCCCCACACTGGTGACTCTGAGGGCTCCCAGTGACGCCTGAGAGTACCACGCCTGTCTCCAGGATCCCACAGGGCTCCTGAAGGCCTCTGCTGGCCCTTGCTGGTCTCTTGAAGACCCCTTGCCCCCATGCATGTGTCTCTGAGGAGTGAGGACTCCCACAACGATGCCTTTGAAAGTCTTCACCGGCGACTGTGAGGGCACCACACAGACACGTCTGAGGGCCCTACACCGCCACCTCTGACACACCAGTGTCTCCTGAGGTCCCACATCGGCGACTCTGAGGGTCCCACACCGGCGCCTCTGGGGCCCCACACCAGTGCCTCTGGCAGTCAGCCACCGGTAACTCTGTAGGTCCTACACCGGTGACTCTGAGGGCCCCACCGGCGTCTGAGAGTACCATGCCGATCTCTAAGGACTCCACAGGGCTCCTGAAGATACTGCCGGCCCTCACTTGCCGGCCTGTGAAGGCCCATTGTTGGCATCATACGGTCCGTTACCGGCCTCTGAGGGCCCTTTGTCGGTCTCTGAGAGGTCCTACTGGGTTATTAAGCATTCGCATTTCGCACCAACAACTCCAAGGGCCCCACACACAGCCATCTGTGAATGGTGTGGGCTTAGCGCCACACCAGTGTCTGAGGCACCACAACGGCGTCCATGTGAGGGCCTCACACCAGCACCTTAGAGGGCTCACACCGGCTCCTTTGTGGTTCCTGCACCAGTGCCTCTGAGGGTCCCACACCACTGCCTCTGGGGAACCCACACCGATAGCTTTGATGGTCCCACGCCAGTACCTCTTTAGGTGCCACACCGGCGGCCCTGGGTCGGCTCTATAGGTACGGCCCTCCAGGTATTTAGTGGTTGGTTGCCAACATCACAATAAACAATCTGCATTGATGAATTCGTCTAATGGCTGTTGAAAATCATTGCCGAAGTGTGTGCACGAACCCTCTTCTCATTTCTATTGAGTCATTTTACAGGAGTGTCTCTATCATTCAAAGTTATTACACCAAAAGCACATAGGCTAACCAACCACTCTTTTGCTGGAGGGCCGTACACCAGTCATTCTGAGCGCCCCACCGGCCCCACCAATTTTCGTCGATTTCTGGCGCTGCCCGGGTATTTGTCCCAAAAGCCTCCTCCTCCTGGATCTGCCAATGGGGTTCAGGTGTCCTACAATTTCTGTTTTTTTTTTTTAGAAAAAAAAAACTCGTGTCAGGGCTATGACGAAAAATAAGTGGCCTAAATCCGATGAGAAAACAGGATTTGGGGGTACCCTAGGTTTGGCTCCGTGACCTGGTATGCCCCCCCCGCGCTGACACCCTGGATCCGCCAGTGAGGGGCGCCGGCATGGCAAAAGAGCATGGCCTTCAAGTGTCCATAAGAGAGAGAGACGCCTATGATAAGCGCACATTGTATGCGACAACGGGGCGACTGTGGGACATATAGGGATGTCTCTGATGACTATAGGCACATAGGGCGCTTATATGCCAAAGAGGGCGCCTATGAAGCTAATGGGGGCACCTGGGAAACGAGGAAGACATTTGTGTAAGGGTTTTCAGGGGTCATGCGCCGTTTGCGGCAAATAGATTCTAAAAAAAATCGCAGGGGGAAGAAATTTTAAAAATGGTGCGCACTTTCCGCACTGTTCGCTTTAGCGGTTACGCCCCTG
Source organism: Amphibalanus amphitrite (assembly GCF_019059575.1). Taxonomy (NCBI): domain Eukaryota; kingdom Metazoa; phylum Arthropoda; class Thecostraca; order Balanomorpha; family Balanidae; genus Amphibalanus; species Amphibalanus amphitrite. The sequence continues at coordinate 728,815 of NW_024881508.1, read as the reverse complement.
GGTACATCTGCCCGATCTCAGAAGCTAGATTTGGAGGTCATACTTGAAAGCAGCCAGCAGGATGAGGCAAAAGTTGGAGGCCCCTGAAAATAGGAGGCCCCCTGGAAAAGGAGGCCCCTTGACAGGGTGGCCCACCCACTTTTCATGACGTTCCTACGCCCATGTATCTGATGAAATCTTATATGATAACGTGATGTACTGTATAAATGGGCTTGGCCACACAGATCCCCCTCGCTTTACCGATAATAGTCAAAAGTCATGATCTTCTAGTTCTAGCTATTTTTGGAGAATATTCTCTGAGGGTTACATATGACACATATAGCCTCAAACAATGTTCTGTGACCCATCCTGACCTCATTTTGACCTCACATCACCTATGACCTTGACCTATGTTACAGATTTACACCGTCCCGGCCTGGCCAGGCGGGTCGCCGATGGTGAGCACAACAATGTTTTATGCTTATTTTTGCCGGAGTTTTATGTGAATTATTACGAGCGAGCGAGCGCAGCGAGCGAGCGAGTTCATACTGAATTAATGGAAAATCCTGAGTATGAGCGGCTGGCCGGCCGGCCGGCCGTGGGGACGCTCTTCAAAAGCTAATATCTTAATTCTTAGGAACGGGACATCCGATTGACAAGCGGTCTTCTTTACTGAATGTCACTTGGACGTAAAAGTTCTGTGGTGTGATGGCCACCATGCGTTCTTGCCAACCACCAGGCATCGGTAAAATCCTTTTTGAAAGGATTGTATTCCCAATCCACATTCCTAGTGCCGAAGTGGATTGCATTCCTACCCACAATCCCCTTTTTTCACTTGGATTGTGATCAAATCCGCAATCCTTTTTTGCAATCCTGTTGTATTATTATGTGCACTGGTGGATCTGGGGGAGGGAGGGGGGCATAGGGCTGTGACTCCATCCCCAAATCTGAAATCACCCATTTCTAGTACCTAGTCTTGCGAGTAATTCCTATCTAAGGCACAGGTATTTTATGGGAAATATTTTTTGCCTCAAACACCCCCACATTTAAACGTCTACCCAACCAGTGTTTTATATTTTTAAAACTCGCCCTCAAATGCGTAATTTTGTACTTCCTATGTAGTTCATCAGCGTATATTATTTTGAGCGTTTAAATTATTTCAAGTTTCGATGTAAAGCCCTTCATAGCAAAGTACATTAAGCCGATGAAGCCGATCTCATAATTTTCAATCGCAACAAACCATTTCAAAGCACTAATCAAACACAATCCGGATTGGATTGCAAAAATTGGAAGTATGATGCAATCCAATCTGCAATCAAATCCTGTTTTTTGGAATGGATTTCAAATCCAGGTGCAATCCACCAAAAAGGAATGCAATCAGGATTTTGCAATCCTGCAATCACAATCCTACCGATGCCTGCCAACCACCGCACGTGGCGCGTGGTAAAGTTGGACATTTTTTTTAAGAACTCCCAAAATTGCAACCTCAATAACGGCACAACGGTTGGGCTGATTGAATTGAAACTCGGTACACAGTTAGGTCTCCATCAGATAATTCATCTGCATGTGTTAACCCGCGCGGGGCTGGGGTCTCCAGCCGAACGCGCGGGGCTGGGGGTGGGTAAATTTTGCCCCCCCCCCCTGTTATCTCCCGAACTAATGGTCCGATTGGGAAAATTCAAACGCCAATGGAAAGATCTCATCACGAACAACTAAAAACATGTACTTAATTTAAAGTTTGAGCCTTGAGGTCAAGGTCAAGGTCAGGTCAAGGGTACAAATTGCAAGTTTCTACAGTATTGGCCTTGCACCGTAGTTGCCGAAGAATGAACTGAGACTGATTGCCCAAAACGTGTTCTTAGGCTACCAAGACAATATTCGCTGCTTACAATATCATTCAGAGGTCACGGTCAAGGTCAGGTCAGGTCAGGTCAGGTCACCAAAAACAAAATATAGAAAAGGGCATGTGCGACATATGTTTTATGGGTCATTTTATTCATAGAATTCAATAGGCACACTCAATAGGTGATATGGATCACATCTGGATGAATTTCAGGTCGAGGTCAGGTCAAGGTCAGGTCAAGTGAGGTCAAATTTTGAAGTTGGTTGTCAAGGCCTAAAAAGGTGTCTACTGATGCAGTTTTTCACGGCGAATCGAATGGTGCTATTTTTGTTTCCGTACGAGGTCTAGAACTTCCAAAAAATTCATTTGTCAAAATTTGTGTGTGTCGTGACGTCATGAAATTTTTAATAACTCCCACATTTTTTAACCGATTCTTCTAAAAATTGGTATGGAGGTGCACATAGACCACATCTCTGACACATATTCCGGTTTTTTCGATACCCTCAAAATTTTGGATTTTATAATTAGTTTCCCAAAAAAGTCAGTTAAAAAAATTGGCCAAAATCCAAAATTTTCAAAAACCGAGATAGCCATTGGATAGACAAAGTAGAATTACGTATAACCTTTTTTGTTGCGTCTTGATTCCTTTAAGAATGAAGATGTTAGCGGCGTTTGAAATATTTTGCCGTTTTTGAGGCGAAAATGGCGAACATGACGTCACTAAAAACGTCAATTTCTCAAAAAAAAATCCGACGGACTTCGCTCAAGTTTTCAGGGAACGTGTCAAATTGATGTAAGAAAAGGTACTGAAAGTTTGGCGGCGCTGCGCGCCGCCGTTTTTGAGTTATGGCAAAAATTCGCGAGGGTGGGTAAAATTTACCCCCCCGCCCCGCGCGGGTTAAGGTTGGGGTGCTACAGCACGTGCGCACGTGCAGGGGGCGCTCCCAGATCTCGAGAACGGCTGGGCCGATTGCGCTCAAATTTGGTACACGGTTGGGGACCAGTTAGTAGGGTGCCGTGCAAAAGCCAGTTTGGAGTTGGACCCCGCTTGCACGTGCGCACGTGCAGAATGCCGCTTCCAGATCTCAGGAACGGCTGGGCCGATTGCGTTCAAATTTGGCGCACCGCTAGCGACCGGTTAGAAGGGTGCTTTGCACAAGCCGGTTGAAAGTACCCTCTCGCCCTTGCGCACGTGCAGGGCTCACTATCTCGCTCGTTCGTTCTTCGCCCAAAAGGCGTTTTACTAGTGTAAATAAAACTGTGGAAAAAAGACCCATCCTGACCTCATTTTGACCTCAACCAAGCCTAGCAGTCGGCACGCACCTGTAAGCTGCAAGGCGCCTTCAGCATTGAATAGTGAAGCTCGATGAGAGCTTGTTTGGAGGTCACTGCGCTCGACGTTCGAGCGGTGAGCCATGAACATGCCTTGTTTTTAATGCCTAGTTTGTATTTGAATTTGTATTTGTATTTGTATTTGACAATAGCAGACACTCTACAGCAACGCGTAGCTTTTACGTGTCCTTAGTCAGAGATGAATAAAAGAGCAAGGCAATGATGTCGCATAAACACACACACAATGACACACACGCACACACAGTACACACAGTCACGCATACAAGTCATCGCCGAGTAAAAATACGTTTCACAGCTCGTTTAAATGCCGCGGGGTCTAGATTTCTCGCGTCTCCCGGCATGGAGTTGAGGAGACTAGCAGCGCGGTACTGAAAACAGCGCTGCCCCGTCGCTGTGCGCTGTGCGCACGGCTGAGAGGCGCAAACAGTTGTCCTGTCTAGTCGAACGCTCATCATTCCTAGTGTCAGCATGGGTATGTAAAAGCATGGCAAGCTCGGCGGGTTCTTGATATAAAATGGCTTTGTGAGCAGCAATCGCTGTCTGCATATCACACATTTGCCGAGGCGTGTGCAGGTGCAGGTCATCCCGCACGCGAGACACATGGTCGAACTTCTTTAGCCCCGTTACCACTCTCGCGGCAAAATTGACTACTTTAAGCAGTCTAGTATCGTTTTTAGACGAGCCGTTGCCATACACCGAGATACAATATCTCACGCGCGAGATGACCAGCCCCTGCACAATGGTTAACATCACATGCCGCGGGAGGAAGTGTCTCAGGTGGCGGAGACCTATCAGGAGGCCGACGCACTTTTGAACCACGTCACTGACGTGAACGTCCCAGCTGAGGTGACGGTCAAACGTCACACCGAGGTTTTTAACGCTAGGGCTCTCCTGAATGGTCTCGCCACCGACCCGTACGCTGACAGGTGGTAGGTTACGGGTGTTCTGGCGGGTGCCAAGGAGAAGGATTTCCGTTTTGGATTCGTTGAGCTTAAGGCCGTGGGCATGGAACCACGATGCTAAAGAAGACAGGGTGGACTCCATGCGCAGGATGAGATCAGGAAGGTTGCGTTTGACATCGGATAGGAGGATTTGGGTGTCGTCAGCGTACTGGGTCACATGAGCGTCCGGCGCGTGCAAGCTGAGATCATTGGAGAAGATTGTGAACAACAAAGGACCAAGGGCGGATCCCTGGAAGACTCCCATGGTGTTGGGAAGAGGCTTGGAAACCACTCTGTCACCGGTAGAGGAAGAGATGCAGACAGACTGAGTATGACCACTGAGATAAGATGAAAACCATGAAGGATCGATACCATAAAGCTGAAGTTTGGTTAGGAGTTGGTCGTGAGGGATAACATCGAAACATTTACTGAGGTCGAGGAGGCACAACAGTGAGACATGACCGTGGTCCATGTTCGAAAAGATACGGTTCGTGACGGAAAGGAGTGCGGTTTCAGTGGAATGGTGGCGGCGGAAACCATGCTGGGACGGGGAGAGGAGATGGTTATCGGACATGAAGGCAAACAGCTGCCGCTGTACCAGCCGTTCAACTGTTTTTGCCATGATGGGAACAATGGATATAGGACGGTAGTTTGAGACAAGGGTAGGATCACCGGATTTGTAGATAGGATGAACCAGGGAGTGCTTCCAGGAATCGGGAAAGTCACAGGAGGTAAGGCAGGTATTGACAATATGGAGTAGGATGGGACCTATGGCATCAAAACAAAGGAGAAGGATGCGAATACATATACCATCAGGCCCGCACGCACCAGAACGCTTCATGGAGAACACTACCTCCCGCAGCTCGGCCAGCGTGACAGCAGCGACACGAAAGCCGCAGGCACCAACTCGCGGTAGGCGACAAGGTACATCGGGAGGCACCCCGCGGCTAGAAAGATCGGCAGCAACACGGGGCCCCACATTCACAAAATGCGAGTTCAGTTCATCTGGTGTAGCAGTCGGCAGAGCGGCAGTGCTGCTCCGTTTACTGGCGATCAGCGGGCGGACGGTACGGTACAGAGCGCTGCTCCCCTGCTCTCGCAGTCTCTCCTCGATGTCCGTTCGGCTGTCACGCCTGATCGCCGACCTGACGCGCCGGTCAAGCTCTCGGAAAGCCGATGACCTCCCCTCACGGCGCAGCACGCCCCTCCGCTGGGCCATCAGGTCAAGGGTCGCCGGGGTGACAGGTGGCGCGCGCGGGTTCATGATCGATACCGTTTTCAACGGGGCAAACCTATCGAGTACCGGTAAAAGACGCTGAGTTACGTAAAACCACTTGTCAGAAACAGATGCACAGCTAAAAACACCCGACCAGTCAACAAGGCGCAAAGCATGATGAAAACTTAGACCATTGATGCGTTTCAGAACACGCGTTTGAATGCGTATTGGCCGTTTACGGGGTTTCGGTAAATGTAAAAGTATCCGGACAAAGTAATGAGGGCTAAAAGTACACTTAAAAGCGTGAACACGTTTTACGACGTCACTAGAGTTACAAATCACCACATCTAAAAGCGAGCCTGAGGAAAAAGTAGGTTGCGTCACAAACTGCGATAAAGAGAACGACTGAAACATTTCTAAAAGACGGTCTTTTCCGGCATTGCTCGTTGTGTCAAGTAAATTACAGTTTAAGTCCCCCATTATAAATACAGGTCCGGAGTGTCGCAGCAAAACCCGCTGGAACTGCATCTCGAGCTCCTGGATATACGCGTTCACTGCAGACACCGAACGCCTCGGAGGCCGGTACACAACGCCAACACAGAAGTGCCGGCCGGAGTCGGGCTTCACGCGCACCCACAGCGATTCCAGTCGACAGTCGTCACAATCTGAGGCCGGCTGAGAGATGACAGACGCCGTGATATGGTCGCGTATCAGTAAGGCCACCCCGCCATGACCCGCGCCGCCGGGCCGGTCGGCACGGTACAGCGCGTACCCGGGGAAGGTGACCAGCCGGGACGCAGTGGCGGGCCGAAGCCATGTCTCCGTAATGGCGCAAACGTCGTAATCGAGCCTGTTGAGGTGGTCGTGCTGCAGCGATACGGTCTTGGGAAGTAGGGACTGTATGTTGATGAGTCCCATAATTAGGCTCCGCTGGCGACCACCGGGGCCTGAGCGCCGCCACGCGCCGCCCCCTCTGCACCCCCGGCGCCTGGCGCTGGCGCTGCGCCTGCCGCGCCGGGTCACGTGACCGCCCGGGTGCCGGTCAAGGCCGCGGCCGCCATAGCCAGTCTGCGGCGGCGGGGGCGGTGCACCGCCCCCCGCCACCGCGGTGGCGGGGGCGGACGTTGCGCAGCACAGCGACAGGCCCATCGATCAGCGACGTCGTGACGGTGGAGCAGTGGTGGCGGCGGAGCCGCCCAGCGGCGACCGAGCGAAGCAGACCCGGCAGCCGACACCAGCAGGCAAGTCAACGCCAGGAACACCAAGTGACGGGCGAGGTCACGGTGCATGACGACGACGACTCGGCACAAAAGTGACGGGAGCCACTCGTAGTCGCAGTCAGGAAACCACTCATGCAATTAATCACCACTCAATCAATCAATCACTCACTCAAAACACTCGCTCGTGGAGGCAGGACGAGGCCCAGAGCGGCAAGGGAGGGAGGGAGCGGAGCTCCCGGCGCCGCAGCCAACCAGGGGCGCGGCGCGCAGAGAACGCGCAGTTTGTAATGAACATGCCTAGTGCTAGCATTTTTGGGCTAATTTGGACTTTAATGTGAACAGCAATGTCATTAGTGACTTCGAGGTAAACAGAATTGGGTTTCGATTGCTCGACTTCCCGGGATTATCGAATCTCATTTGCTTTTTTTCAATCGATTCAGTGGTTTCGGAGATAGTAAGGGAGGGACAGGGTGTGTAGAAACTTCTCCCTCACTCATCCGCAGTACGCAGTGGCGGTCGCAGGGGGGGGGGGGCCATCAGGGCCATGGCCCCCCCCAAAGGCAAATCAGGGGGGGCCATCATATCATTTGGCCCCCCCCAAACAACCGATGGGCCCCCATGGCCGTATGGGGCCCTGGCCCGTATTCGATTGTCACGAGGCTCGAGAAACCCACGCAAGCCATTAACAGCTCCCATACCAGTCTTTGAGGGTCCTACACTGACCTCTGAGGGCCCTTCAGTGGCGGTCAAGCGTCCACATTGACCGCTGAGGACCCACATTGACCTCTGAGGGCCCTCCACTGGCCTTTGAGGGCCCCTAAACCGGCCTCAGGGGCCCAACCGGCCTCTGGTGGCCTCATTTCTGTCTCTCGAGTCCCAAGACTAACCTTTAAGTCTCTGAGGGCCCCGCAGGCCGCACTGGATTCTGAAGACCCGATGTCGGCCTCTGAGAGCCCGCATCGGCCTCTGGGGCCCATCTTGGCCGTTAAGGGCCCTCCGCTGGTCTCTGGGGTTCAACGCCGGCCCATGCCGGCCTTTTAGGGCCCCACACTGACCTCTAAGGGCCCCATGCTGGTCTGTAAGGACCCACATTAGCCGCTAAGGGCCCCCCGCACAGGATTCTGAAGACCCAATGCCGGCCGCTCAGGGCCCGCATCGGCGTCTGAGGGCCCATCTTGGCCTTTGAGGGCCCTCCGCTGGCCTCTGGGGTCCAACGCCGGCCCATACCGGTCTTTTAGGGCCCCACATTGACCTGAGGGCCCCATGCTGGCCTGTAAGGACACACATTAGCCTCTATGGGCCCCGCACTGGATTCTGAAGACCCGATGCCGGCCTCTAAGGGTTCGCATCGGACTCTGAGGGCCCATCTTGGCCTTTGAGGGCCCTCTGCTGGCCTCTGGGGTCCAACGCCAGCCAATGCCAGTCTTTTAGGGTCCCATTCTGACCTTTGAGGGCCCCATGCTGGCCTGTAAAGGCCCACATTAGCCTCTGAGAGCCCCCCGCACTGGAATCTGAAGACCCGATGCCGGCCTCTAAGGGTCAGCATCGGCTTCTGAGGGCCCATATTGGCCTTTGAGGGCCTTCTGTTGGTCTCTGGAGTCCAACGCCGGCCCATGCCGATCTTTTAGGGCCCCACACTGACTTCTGAGGGCCCGTGCTGTCCTGTAAGGACCCACCTTAGCCTCTGAGGGCCCCGCACGGGCTTCTGAAGACCTGATGCCGGCCTCTAAGGGCCCGCATCGGCCTCTGAGGGCCCATCTTGGCCTTTGAGGGCCCTCTACTGGCCTCTGGGGTCCAACACCGGCCCATGTCGGTCTTTTATGGCCCCACGCTAACCTCTGAGGGCTCCATGCTGGCCTGTAAAGACCCACATTAGATTAGCCTCTGAGTGCCCAGTTCGGTCTCTGATGGTCTCAAACTGCCCTTTGGAGGCCCTGTACTGGTCTCTGAGACCCTAAACTGGCCCCTAAGGGCCCAAACCAGCCTCTAAAGGTCCCACACCGGCCTCTGATGGTCCCATTTCTGTTTCTGGGACCCAAACTGACCCTTATGTGCCTCTGAGGGCCCCGTGCTGGCTTCTGAAGGATCGATGCCGGTTTCTGAGGACCCATAACGGTCTTTAAGTGCCTCATACCGACACCTGAGGCCCCACACTAGCCTCTGAGGGGGCCCAAAACTGGCCTATGAGGTCTCTACACCGGCCACTGATGGCCCTATTATGTTCTCTGGGGGCTCAAGCCTTACCTTTGGACGTCACGCACTTGCCTCTGAAGGCCCACATCAGCCTCTGGGGCCCTACCTGGGGCCTTTGAGGCCCTTCGCTGACCCTTGGATCCAACGCCGGCCTCTGGGGGTCTGACACCGTACTATAAGGGCCCCATTGCAGCATCTAGGCGATAGGTATCGCGGAAGCGCTATCGATGGGCCCATAAGTGTAGGAACCATGGGTGCAGTGGGCGCAGTTGCACCAACAATAATTCTGCATAGGGTGCAGACAATGTCACTGGCGGATCCAGGGTGTCAGCGCGGGGGGGGCATACCAGGTCACGGAGCCAAACCTAGGGTACCCCCAAATCCTGTTTTCTCATCGGATTTAGGCCACTTATTTTTCGTCATAGCCCTGACACGAGTTTTTTTTTCTAAAAAAAAAAACAGAAATTGTAGGACACCTGAACCCCATTGGCAGATCCAGGAGGAGGAGGCTTTTGGGACAAATACCCGGGCAGCGCCAGAAATCGACGAAAATTGGTGGGGCCGGTGGGGCGCTCAGAATGACTGGTGTACGGCCCTCCAGCAAAAGAGTGGTTGGTTAGCCTATGTGCTTTTGGTGTAATAACTTTGAATGATAGAGACACTCCTGTAAAATGACTCAATAGAAATGAGAAGAGGGTTCGTGCACACACTTCGGCAATGATTTTCAACAGCCATTAGACGAATTCATCAATGCAGATTGTTTATTGTGATGTTGGCAACCAACCACTAAATACCTGGAGGGCCGTACCTATAGAGCCGACCCAGGGCCGCCGGTGTGGCACCTAAAGAGGTACTGGCGTGGGACCATCAAAGCTATCGGTGTGGGTTCCCCAGAGGCAGTGGTGTGGGACCCTCAGAGGCACTGGTGCAGGAACCACAAAGGAGCCGGTGTGAGCCCTCTAAGGTGCTGGTGTGAGGCCCTCACATGGACGCCGTTGTGGTGCCTCAGACACTGGTGTGGCGCTAAGCCCACACCATTCACAGATGGCTGTGTGTGGGGCCCTTGGAGTTGTTGGTGCGAAATGCGAATGCTTAATAACCCAGTAGGACCTCTCAGAGACCGACAAAGGGCCCTCAGAGGCCGGTAACGGACCGTATGATGCCAACAATGGGCCTTCACAGGCCGGCAAGTGAGGGCCGGCAGTATCTTCAGGAGCCCTGTGGAGTCCTTAGAGATCGGCATGGTACTCTCAGACGCCGGTGGGGCCCTCAGAGTCACCGGTGTAGGACCTACAGAGTTACCGGTGGCTGACTGCCAGAGGCACTGGTGTGGGGCCCCAGAGGCGCCGGTGTGGGACCCTCAGAGTCGCCGATGTGGGACCTCAGGAGACACTGGTGTGTCAGAGGTGGCGGTGTAGGGCCCTCAGACGTGTCTGTGTGGTGCCCTCACAGTCGCCGGTGAAGACTTTCAAAGGCATCGTTGTGGGAGTCCTCACTCCTCAGAGACACATGCATGGGGGCAAGGGGTCTTCAAGAGACCAGCAAGGGCCAGCAGAGGCCTTCAGGAGCCCTGTGGGATCCTGGAGACAGGCGTGGTACTCTCAGGCGTCACTGGGAGCCCTCAGAGTCACCAGTGTGGGGCCCACTGAGTTGCAGGTAGGTAGCCGTCAGATGCGCCTGTGTAAGACCTTCAGAGGCGCCAGTGTGGGGCCCTCAGAGCCGCCGCCGATGTAGGGCCTTAAAAAAGATTGGTGTTAGTCCCTCAGATTGGCGGTGTTGGGCCCTCAAAGGCGCCGGTGTGAGACCCTCAAAGGCGCCGTTATGGGCCCTCAGAGACACTGGTGTGGAGCCGTTCCATGCGGGTATGGGCCAGGACTCTAATTAGAGCTGACGCTTAATAGGTCAGCAAGGTCACTCAGAGGCCAGCACAGGGCCCTCAGAGGCCGGAGTGGGGCCCTTATGGAGATGTGTGATATGTGGCGACCCAGGAGCCCGTGACTCCGTGAGGTGCTCTCACGAGTCCTGCGGGTCTTATCTCAGTCGAAATAAGGCACGCTTGGACCCTGAGCGGCCAATTGGCACTGCAGGGCCTCTCGGGCCCATAGGGCACCATGCATCTAATGAGGCGGCACGCGCCCCTTGTGCCCCCCCCCCCCCCCCCGGTTACGCTGCACTGGCTGTGGCCATACAGGTAAATCATATTCTAACCGTCCCTTTTCCCAAGCATAGGCGGCGGCCGATTCCTGGTTTGCGCAATATGAGTGCCATCGTTAGACAATACGGTCAAAAGGGTTGAAACTTGAAGCGGCATGACTTCCCTGTTGTAAGAACTAAGAAGCAACATACTTTTAGACAAAATAAAGCAATGACAACTAAATTGAGGTTACTAAAACGACTCTGATCACAAAAGTAGTTACATAGGAAGACTTTCTAATCCATGTTTATTTAGTTCCTCGTTATAGGCGTAAGATTTTGAACGGGGGGGGGGGCATACTTGTACTGAATGCCCTCCCCAGGCTCCTGTCGGGGGGGGGGCATATGCCCCTAATGCCCCCCCCCCTGGATCCGCCAGTGGACAATGTATTCTGCATCCACAATAATCTGGAACAAACCCCCTTTTCTCAGCAACACTACTTTCCATGCAGCACGACAAATTTAGGATATTTTGCCCACTATCCATCTTTCGAAGCATTTGCTACTGTAATATGGTCTTCAAATACATTTGCCATTACATTTGTGCTCAAGTACCTAAAAAACAAAAATGAAACGGAACACGTGTGATTGAACAGTGAACAGATACCGATGACCCACTGTCAAAAGTTTTAGCACGATGATCTCAGAAAATGGCAAAGTTAGCCGTCTTTACTTTTGCGGTAGTCCATTCACATTTGCGTGAGTTATTGGCATTATCAAAAATGCACTTATCGGTACCATTTCGACATGGAACATCCTCAAAGCTCGCAATGAGCCTCCGCTCGGGTGCCGCTCCCTACCCCCCCCCCCCCCGCTTCACCGGCCATGGCCTGGATTTCTGCACCCGTGCACTACGCCCGTGGGCCCCTTTAAGCTAGCACCGGGCCCCCCGGGTCAGCGCAGGGGCCCCTTTGCCAAGTTGGCCCCCCCCAAACTCCAAGTCTGCGACCGCCCCTGGCAGTACGAAATGTATTCCGGTCAAGCGGTGGCTTATCGCACAATTTGAGACTGAGAATTGCCCAATTACCATGTATTTTGAACTGTCCTAATTAGGTAAGTTACATTCGTACATCTGTAAAAACATTGAAACGACCAACGCCGACCCGGCACGCTCTCGGTTGACCTCGAACCAGCTGCGACCCCTGAGGGCAGTAACGCCAGTGATAGATAATTGGTACTGACAGTGGCAGCACGTCCCACGTGACGGTCACATGCGATCACAGTAGGTATGCGGGTCACACCCATTGCGATAACTCGCGCAACGATGTATTTCATTTACCCAGGCATAGTTAGATACAGACAGCAAATTATTGCTCTTATGTATTAGGGCTTTCCTCGGCACAGGCTATGTATTGTTCGTATTTCTTCTATTCATACTACTGCGTTAGCATGGGCTTTAATAACAGCCTACATTTAACTTACAATCATGTTCAATCACAACACACCACTCTCTGACCCGCGTCGTTAGGTGAATCATACATGCTGTTTCAGATCATGAGCGGCAAGAACTGAGAAGGACTTAAAAAAGAGGAACCCATAGATCTGCCTCATGAACAGCCCTTTGTGCGGCCCTTTGCTCCCCTGTGACCCAGTTACGTGACAGTGACATTGACTCGGGCGGGTCCGATGCGATAAATCTACCCTGGGGGGGGGGGGGGGGGGGGGGGACGAGCGGGTCCGGGCGCGACGGAAGCGTTCCTGGTAGACAGCTGGTTCCCCTCCCCTCCCCTCCCCCCTGGCCGCGGGCGGACGGCCGGCCGGTTACCACAGGTCCAACGGTCAGGCGCGGCCGCCGCCCGCCCGGTCACACCACTTACGATCGCGTGGTCCGGTGTGTCGTCACAGCCAAGGCCCTATAACACAGGATCCGGACAGAACCGGCTCGGGGCGGGGGGATTGGAGGGGCTCCCCGCTCCCCGGGAGGACCGCGCTGACCTTGGCTGAGATCTGGGGGCGGGGGGGGGGGGGGGCTAACGGTCACTGCCCCGCCAGGAGCGCCGCCGGCTGTAGGTCACAGGTGAAATAGAGCACGCAGTTAGCGTGTGGCGAGGACCGCCCCTGGCCATCCTCCGCGGCGACCTCCAGGAGCAGCACACGCCACACACAATGCCCTGCTAAGAAAGATGTGGCGGTTTCCGGCCAAGGCAGGGCTGCGGGTAAGTCCCAGTCGGCAAAGGCTGAGATGAACTGAAACTCATTCAGCGTTCAGCATGATTTACGTGATGAAAGATAGCAGCGGATTTACCTGAACAAATTCATACGAGCAGCTATTCACACAACTTTCGTATGAGCCCATTCAGCCACCGACTGAGCTGGTAAGCTGATGTCAATGTCAACGCGCTATGTCGACATAGCGCGTACTATGCACAAACCTATACATACGCGCAGTTCAGGACTGACGCCAGGGCACTTCACGATGGGGCACAATGAGAGCAAAGAAATGGAAAGCTGCACAAAACACCCTTGTGGGCGAAATGGAGCTGGTCATTCTTTGAAAAATTCGTAGAACATTTTTTTTTTACTGTGCTGTACAAAAAGGTCATATTGTGCCATTCAAATTATTGCAATGGCCATCCGGAGTGATGTATTCCTCGGCTCCTCGGCCACGTAGCGATACGCAGTAAACTGCGTTCGAAATAGAGTCAAGATCACGAAGAAAACATTCCGTCTATCATAGGTCAGGTCCAAGATCAAGCTACCAGAGGTCATCAAAGATACAGTTCGCCTATTTCGACACTATGACAATTCAGCGCATAACTCGGGAACGAATAGAGCCAAGGCGTCGAAGGAAAGCGCAATCGATAACTCAGAATAAACTAAATCGTTTGACCTCCATAGGACAAAACTTATAAAAATTGACGATGATGCGGAATCTGATTTTTGCAATAAGTTTTACATCGAACTTTCATGACAGTAATTTTACATCATCGTTTTTCTCTTCTCGAGACTCCTCGAATCATCTCAACTTTTACCTTTTAATGTCCATTTCAAAATTTGAGCCAAGGTCAATATAGCCAAGAGAGGTGAAACGACCTGACTAGAAAGGGTCATGCTGCATACCTACCAGTCGATCCATATCGTCGAGCTGAACACATTCAATGCATTTTTATCGCCCAAGTGTCCTCCCAGCCAACTTCGCCATAGGGGAGGGGATATTTGGCGACACAATCTCGGAAAGTAATAAAGCTAGAAAGACGCAGAAAAAGCAATAGATAGCTCGCTCCAAGACCTTTCAGATTGTTTCAGTATGTTTCAGGTAATTTCGCGATCAGGTCATCGCTGAGGTCACTGACCTCAGGAGTGACCTGAGGTGACCTCAGGAGTCACAAAACGTCTCCAACAGTTTTTGGACAATAGCTATAGATAGAAGCATGCTACAGCGTGAAAGCACCATCGATGCGTTCGGCTCAACGATACAAATCGACTGATATGCAGCATGAGCTTTTCTGTGACCTTGACCTGAGGTCCACATTTTATGACCTGAGGTCAGCATTTTAAGCTTATCTTCTCATGCCAAGTACGTGTCTCGATGTCCATTCGACGCATCCCGATGAGAGAAAAGCGATGCCGGGAAAGGATAATGATGTAAATAATAAACCAATTAATACAAATCAAATATATTCAAAATACACAAAGCTTTCGGCTTAAAGGAAGGGTGCCACCTTTTGGACACAACGCAGTTTTTACAAGATTAGCCTCACATGAACCTAAAAACCGGCTTCACTTACCTATGCTCGAGACGGTCAGCATTGAATCCGCACGTGAAGTTATCATTTGCGAGTTTTGCTGCCAGCATTCGGGCAGGCAAAAATCTTCAGCACTATTTCCTCGTCGTGTTAAGGGTATTTTATAAAACATGAAATCAGCAAAGGTATGTACAAAAGTTATACTTTTGAAGCATGTTTTATCATTTTGAAAGGGTGTATTTTTTCTTTATGGTATACACTTAAGTTTTAAAATTTTAATTGGGAAGTTTTTCTAGTAAGTTGCATGAAGGGTGAAGGGTTCCATAGATCTCTTAAGCATTGTAAAGGAAAAACCTTTACTCGACTTATTTGATGTTCTTTAACTGTTGGCAAATATGGCCAACAGTTACCTACTTGGTTACCTACAACTTAGTTCAAATCATGTTATCTTCTTCCTTTTTATTTGTTCATCTTTTTGTCTCAGTTGCGCCATCAATGCAAATGGCAGAATGATATGTTGCCATGACAACAGGATATGCCAGCCGTCCTAGCTGCCACATCAAACGACCTTGAGTTGTAGTGGTGATATAAACAACGATCTTTTTTTTTGGCCAATGTATTAAATGCAATGTTTCGGTTTTTTGTATATTGTGGACGCGCTAACCACGTCTAAAAATTCAAATAAGTAAAATAGATTCATAGAACAAAAATTTCGGAAGGTGGCACCCTTCCTTTAAACAGCCTTGATCACTGTGAGTTGTGGCAATGTATAATATATCATTATACATTGCCACAACTCACAGTGATCAAGGCTGTTTAAGCCGAAAGCTTTGTGTATTTTGAATATTTGATTTGTATTAATTGGTTTATTATTTACATCATTATCCAATCTGTCATGGATACTCAACAGATGCCGGGAAAATCAACTGTACCTAATAACTACATGCTCAGTGAGACCAATTACTTTTGGTGTCAAAAGATGTTGCGGAAAACGGTTTTCAAAAATGGGTTACATTTTCAGAGTTTTTGCCCTCTGGAGGCTAAACTGTTGACCATTTTGACGCTCTTTCGAATATCGCAATGTCGCTTACTGCAGTGCATGTCGCTACGTGGCCCAGGAGCAGAGTAAGACGGAGGGCGTGAAAAGTGCCCCCCCCCCCCCAGCACGACACGGAAAACTCGTTGAGGTCTGGCAGGTTCCAGGTCCTGTTTGAGAGGGGGGGGGGGCAAAGTCGAGGTCAAAGTCAAAGGCCTCCCCCGTCGTATCCCCGGAAACAATAGTCGAATCCCTGGAAACAATAGTCGAATCGGAAAAATTCAAACGGCACCGCACCAGAAAGAGTTCATCAAGTTGCGTAAGACACTATATATCAATGACCTCGATATATAACCTGTGACGTCACAAGAGGTAAAAAAGGTCAAATCTGTTAAATTTACAATGAAGAGAAGTCGGTCATAAAAAATAAATCTAGTTTTCTTAAATGTGACTGGATATGATGTATATCATATATTTGACACGTAGATAATCGTCTGAATGGATGATGACCTGTGACGTCGCAAGAGAGGTCAGCCTCGACTAATCAGAAGTCACTTGCGTGAATCGTATGGAACGGCATGCTGAATTGTAAATATTCGAGTATGTATGAAGGCATGTCGTATATATGCAGCCATAAAACCTCCTTAACTATTTCTCTTGGCCCTATGACGTCACATGAAGGTCAATAAAGGTCAAATGGTACCGTTTTACAATGACAAGAATTTTATTACGTAGAAGTGCCTTCTATCACATAAAAGAGACGACAACGTTCATATTAAGATGAGCGCAGGACGACTACCAAACGACACAGAGCCGGCACAATCAGAGGCGTATCAGTGACCTTCCGGGGGAGGTGCCCCGCCCCGGCCACTATAAAAGGGAAAGTGCCGACGGACCGTCATCACTCCTCAGCTGACCAGCTCCAGTCACACACACCAGCTCCCAACCAACAGAATGAAGGCCTTCATTGTCGCCGCCCTCCTAGCCGTCGCTGCCGCCGACAAGCTGCCCGCTGCCTACAGGGCTCCGGTTGCCTACAGGGCCCCGGCTGCCTACGAGGCCCCGGCTGCCTACAAGGAGCCCGAGTACGAGCCGGCCCCGTACGCGTTCGACTACTCGGTCAGCGACTACGAGACGGGCTCCAAGTTTGCCGCCAACGAGAACAGCGACGGCAAGCAGACGTCCGGCTACTACACGGTGGCTCTGCCCGGCGGCCGCATCCAGACGGTCAAGTACACCGTCGACGACTACGCCGGCTACAACGCCGAGGTCACGTACGAGGGCGAGGCCCAGTACCCCGAGGAGCCCGTCTACAAGGCCGCTCCGGCTCCGGCTTCCGTCTACAAGGCTGCTCCCGTCTACAAGGAGCCTGAGCAGGAGCCCATCTACGCCTACCGCCCCGTCCAGAAGTACAGCAACTAAGGCGTCTATGACCTCAGTTTACTTGCTCCTACGTCCTTTTCTTGGCAAATGTGTACCAGTCACGAGATGGGTCTGACCAATGTGCTACTATTTAATATTTATTGTTGTAATTTTTGAGCTGTGTGTGAAAAATATATCGTGAACCTGATTGCTATGTTTGCAAGATAACTGAGCTACTGCTCTCGAAATTTTACCCCACTGACGGAAACATAATGGTGACGAATACCAACCATGCACCATGCAACGCCCAAAAAAGCTCATTGTCAGTCTGATGTGTTTCAACCAACCGCGCAATGACTCCGGCGCAGCTTCGCACTGCAACGATAATGGCGGATATCCTCCCCTAAGATCTCATTCATATTTTTATTATCAGCCCTAGCTGGTATTGACCTTTTACGGCGTCTCAGCTATGTGATATCGATGACCTTGATATTTGACTTTTGACGTCACAGGGAGGTATAAAAGTCAAATCTATCTAATTTACAATGACGAGAAGTCGGTCACTAAAAAGAAATCTAAGTTTCTAAAAAGAGTGTGTACATATACATGTCAGATGCACTATGATCTGACAAGTGGATAGTCATCTAAATGGATGTTGACCTGTGAAGTCACAGAAGAAGTCAGCCTCGACCAATCAAAAGGCACGTGAATCGTATGGAACGGCGTGCTGAATTGTGAATATTCGAGTATTTATGAAGGCATATGGGCATGTCATAGGTATATATGCAATCACAGAAACCTCTTTCACCACTTTTCTTGAACTTGTGGCGTCACAGGGAGGTCAAAAGGTCAAATTGTACCGGTTTACATTGACAAAAATATTGCGTAAAAGTGACTTCTATCACGTAAGAGATGACAACGCTCATATTTAGTCAGGAAGCTATAGATAAGTTTAAAAATATTGCCCTAGAGGCCTAGAATAATTAAAGTACAAATACTGAGAATACTATGACGTCCTAAGAACAGCCATCATATTTCTAGTCATTCAAATGGCTATAACTCTGGCAGTTTTACAGACACTTTGCTGTTTCTTTTGCATGTGAGAAGGCAGTAAAGGGTGCTGTGACATATATTCCGGTTTTTGAAAATTTCCCAAATCAAAAATAAAATATCAAGAAATATAGGTACATTTTGAGCTAGGAAGTCTCAAAATCTTTAAGTTGTTACATTTAGGAAATATCAAAAAGTCGTTTTCTTTGCCATGTTTTTGTACCAACGGTTCATTTTTGAGTCTCTTGGCTGACAGTCTGATTTTCTGCGTTTTTTCCTTCGACAGCTTTTCCGACCAAAATAGCCAAACACTAGGGTGACCCGCGTGCTCCGCAACGCGAAAAGGGATATTTTCGATCGGCGGGTGTTCGGTTGTTCTTGTGTCGGTTGGGTTATCTATCCATTTCGGTCGATTGCTTTTTGACGGCTAAACGTTTTGGTTTGTGGAAAAAATATCCACCGCATCGAGGTGCCCGTGTCTGATAAGCATGCTTTCCACTTCAGAATCTGTCAAATGTGCTTTATAATTGAGGTGCGTAGTTTTATATAATACTGAACGAGGCCGGTGTAAATAAATTTTCAAGACCGAGGTCCTTACTGGATTTTTGAACGAGGCCGAAGGCCGAGTTCAAAAATCAGTAAGGACTGAGGTCTTGAAAATTTATCACCGGCCGAGTTTGGTATGTATTTTACTGTATGCCACCGATAAATTTATTTTCTGGACCGAAGCTCTTAGCCGACTTAGGAACGAGACCATCCCCAAATGTTGGCTTAAGTGCATTCTGGTAATGCATTTTTGACCGTGGTCAATTTGCTTACACCAGTTATTACCACACCCCTCTAGCTAATGTATTTGAATAGGCCAGGCATACAGTAGGCATACAGTAGGCATACAGTACATACAGCATACAGTGTTCGGTTGTTCTTGTGTCGGTTGGGTTATCTATCCATTTCGGTCGATTGCTTTTTGACGGCTAAACGTTTTGGTTTGTGGAAAAAATATCCACCGCATCGAGGTGCCCGTGTCTGATAAGCATGCTTTCCACTTCAGAATCTGTCAAATGTGCTTTATAATTGAGGTGCGTAGTTTTAAGACAAATGAAAGGCGTAGATAATTTTCGCTAAAAATCGTTTCGCAGAGGTTTAAAACATTTATATTTTTAAGAATACTGTTGCTTGTCATGCAAACGTGATGATTGGATCTTGGAGAGAATTGAATGCTCTTTCTAATGATAGCATTTTCAATTGTCAAGCGTATCAGGTTAAGCAGCAAATCCCGTGTAACTTTTTAGTGGCACATTATGGACAAATACCATTTAATTCAGCGATTTTTCCACATTGTTTTTGATCAATTAGCTGTTCACAATTTTTCCATGAGAGGCGGTACATTTCTCTTGCCAATTGACGTTGTTTCAACTCTCTCAGTCTGATGGTCACGGGAAAATAAAATAAAATCCAAAATCCGTTTAAAATGGCACTTTTTGAAATGAAATTGCCCTCACACTTGCACGTGGCGCGTGCCACCCCTGCACCGCACACTATTCGATTGCCCGTTCGATTCTCTACACGATGCTGTTTTCCCCGTGCCGATCGGGCGCACGGCTACCGAGATATTGCACGGGGAACGGACCCGTGTCGGGCAAATTTAGCCATTTTCGCCCGTTTTTGCCAGCCGATTTATACATGTAAAGTCTATGGCGCGAATTTGCACTTTTCGGGCACGCGCCACGCGCTCGCTATCGACCCGATCGAGCTGAGACCCATCAAAGGCACGTTGTCCATCCTTGTTCTATGAGTTGCGCAAATTTCAGCGCGGTAGGTGCAACGGTGTGACCTGTAACCCGCGCTACGTAGCACCATGTCGCGACCTCGGTTACAGACAGAAACTACGTCACCTCAAATAGTAATATAGACAAGCGGCTGCGCCACTTGCTTTGCTGCGTGGTAGGAAAAAATTGCGGCACCAGCCAATTTGCTTTCGAATGGTGTTCGATTCAAATCGATGTGTCGTCTAGAAGCATAGATATGGACGGAAATGTGAAGAGAATTTAAAAAAGAACTGTTCTGAGGCCTTTGTTGGATGAAATTGGCTGATACGGGGTCAAGACGGGTCAAAGGGGTCAGCCCCGGTCACTTTGGGTGAGGCCAGGTCACAAAGGTCACCTCGCGTCCGATGGGATCAGCCCGGGCCACTGTTCAACTTTTGCCTCCACCACTACCCCTTCCCCTACCCCTACCACTACCCCTACCACTACCACTACCACTACCCCTACCACTACTACTACCCATACTCCTACCACTACCCCTACCACTACCCCTACCACTGCCCCTACCACTACCCCTACCACTGCATCTACCACTACCACTACCACTACCCCTACCCCTATCACTACTACTACCCATGTTCCTACCCATACCACTACCCCTACTACTACCCCTACTACCCCTACTACTACCCCTACCACTACTACCCCTACCACTACCCCTACCCCTACCCCTACCCCTACTCCTACTACTACTCCTACCACTACCCCTACCCCTACCCCTACTACTACTCCTACCACTACCCCTACCCCTACCCCTACCCCTACCTCCTAGCACTACTACTACCCCTACCACTACCACTACCTACCACTGGGTCATGTCAGGTCACATACTAATTGGATCCAATAAATGTTTTTTAAAAAATCAGAATTTAAAAGATCTTCTAGCACCGCTCCTATTCGTTCCATTCCATTACCCTTAATCGATTTTGTCGGGAATAGCGCTTTGTGACAAATATGGCGTGTTACGGCAAACGCGGTGCATATTCACCCGGTGATTGAGCATGCATCTTTGCACCAAATTACACCCATATCGGACCATATTTGACAAAACTGTGCGATTTGCGGCAAAAATGACGCCCTGAGATAATTGTTGCGCATTCCGGCAAACGCGGCGCATCTGTACCTGTTGGTTGAGCATGCATCCTGGCACCAAGTTGTACCCTTATTGCAGCATATTAGATAAAGTTGTGCAATTTGCGGCAAAAATGACGCCTTGTGACCAATGTGACGCATTGCGGCAAACGCGGTGCGTTTTTATACTTGTATCACAAACTCTTCCCATTGAACGAAAATCAACACATTCTCTCGCCACTTTTTATTCAAATTAAAAACCTGCCCATCCGCCAATGCGAGGCACCCGCCACCGATCGGCATGCATTTAGCTCACAAAGTTTATCGACCCCGGCTCTCAATGAAGATCTACGAAGCGATCAAAATTTCATTGGCGTTCTTCCAGCGCGCCCCACGCGCGAACCGTGCACCCCAGCGAGTCGGAACCTAGAAAAGGCGCTGACCCGCTCTGTCACCTAGAAGGTGTGCAAATTTCAACCCCCTACGATATACCGTCTGCCCTGTAGGCCGGCTAAATTGAACCCTCTACACGGCGTGGCGGACAAACAGACAGACAGATGGATCCTGTTCAAATAGTAGTATAGATGGCGTTAGTTTGACTTCTATAACTCACGACCTGTGATGAGCTAGGACCTTTTTTTCAGGAGTTGTGTAACATTGAAGTCCGGAGAGGTACCGAAAGCGGTAAGTCGAAACTCTCACCCATTTCTGAGTTAGCTGCAAAAAAAAAAAACAGTTGGGGCCTTTGGGCTCCCAACGGGTCGCGAGTTAAACCTCTTTTCAAAGATGTTCTAGCAGGTCCCTATTTCCCTGACATTGGGGTCATTGACCTGGCCTGTAAGGTCAACTAAGGACCTAAACATTAGAATTAGATAGCATCGGTTTCATCCTGTCACGGACAGGCGCGCACACAGGATTTTTGAATGGGGGGGGGGGGCACGACCTTCGAACTGGGCCCCCCATGCCGAAGGGCCCACCCCCCCCCCCCAAAAAAAAATACGGGCCACGGGGCTATATTTCGGTTGGTTTGAAGCTTGAGCAATTGGTTTGTCAATGCATGGTAGGTAAAACAATTATTTCGGTACCAGCTTAATTTTCAAAACATATATATTTTTACGCTAGCATGTTTTTTTAGCATGTTTTTTTTCGCGGACCCCGGGCCCGCGAGTCACCCGGGGGCCCGGGGTCAGCTCAGGCAAGGATGTATCCAGGACCTTTCGATGGGAGGAGGAAGGCACGGTGGGTCCAGTCTCACTGGCAGACGGGTCTCTTTAAAACGGTCTTTGCATGAGAAAATGTGGAAAATCGGCAAGCAAAAGTATCATTTATGCCCGAGGAGTGTGCCTAATGTACACTAATGCCTAATTTACATGGTATTTTACGAGCGAGCGAAGCGAGCGAGCTCCTCAGAGTCACCGGTGTGTGGCGCGCTCAGAGGTGCCAGTGAAAGGCCGTCAGATGCGCTGGTGTTGGGTCCTCACAGGCGCCGTTGCGGGGTCTTAGGGCTTAGAGACACTGGTGGGGCCATCATTGGCATGTGTGTGGCCCTGCAAAATGGCCTGCAAGTGGAAAGTGGCCCGTCATAGGCTGGCAAGGACTCTCGGAGGCTGGTAAGAGGCCCTCAGAGTCACTGGTACGTGGCCCTCAGAGGCGTCGGTGTGGGGACTCTCAGAGCCGCCGATGTAGGCCCTTAAGATGCGCTGGTGGGGGTCCCTTGGAGGTGGGGCGAGGGGCCTCGCAGTTGCCGTTGTGGGTGCCTTTAGAAACACTGGTGTGGACCGTGTGTCTATCACAGACGGATGTGGAGCCATAGCAGCCAATCCCTCGTTGGCCGTTACTAGGGCCCTGAGCGGCCGGCGAGGTCTCTCAGAAACCGGCATTGGGCCTTTATGAAGATAATTGTGGCTACATAGGAGCCAATAACGTGCCCCCACAAGCCCTGTGGCGTCCTTTCGAGTTGAAGTGCGGCCAGCGCGAACCCTCTGCTACCAACTGGCGCCGCAGGGCCCCTCGGTTTCGAAGGAACCCTAAACTCGAGAACGGGCACGTACCCCTCGCTCCCTTGCTATGTCACTGAATCCAAGTGATTAGGGGCCCTTTAGGTAATCAGGGGCGTTTAAGATGACCAGGGGTTTTCAATTGATCAGGGGCCCACCAGGTAACCATGGGCCCCTCTGGTAACCAGGCGCCCCTTAAGTAACGAGGAACCCCATCAATAACCAGGGCCCCTCAGTAAACGGGGGCCACTCAGGTAAGTGTAGGAGTCCCGCAGAAGGGCCGGCAATGTTTCTCAGGTCCGTTTTTTGACAAGGCTCTTATTGACTCAGGTGCGAGCCCTTTGCCATCAGCAGGGGGCCCTTTCAAGCCTTTTGAGGGCCGTTTAACGTCTCTTGAGTTCCCATTGAGGCCTTCTAAGGGCCCTTTGAGCAGTCGAGGGGCCTTTGAGGCCTTTTGAGGGCCTCTTGACGTCAGCTGAGGACCGTTGGACGCCAGCTGAGGATCGTGTTTTTGGGCCTTCTGATGGCCATTAGACGCCAATGGATGACCCTCTGACACCAACTGGGGCCCTCTGACACCAGCTAGGGGCACTTTAAGTTTGACGCTAGCTCAGGGCCCTCTGGCATTAGCTGGGGGGCCCGCTGACGCTAGCTCAAGGTCCTTTGACGCTCTTCAAGGCCTTATGAGGGCCCTTGAGGTCTTCTAAGGGCCCCTGAGGCTTTCTAAGGGCCCCTTGAGGCTTTTTGAGGGCCGCTTGACGCCAGCTGAGGACCGTTTGAGACCTTCTGATGGCCATTTGGCGCCAGCTGGGGGCCATCTGGCACCAGCTGGGGGCCCTCTGTCACCAGCAAAGGACTCTTTAGAGCCTTCGGAGAGCCGTTTGACGCAAGGGCATGGCCCTCTGACGCCAGCTCAGGGACCTTTGACACCCTTTAAGGCCTTCTGACGTAAGTTTGACGTTAGCCCTTTGAGGCTATCTGAGGGCCCTTTAAGGCCATCTGAGAGTCCTTTGAGGTCATCTGAGGGCTCCTTAAAGGTAGTGTGCCAGCTTTCTTGGACCGTATGGAGTTAATGGCCCAGATAAGGAGAACCGGATTTTTAGAACTTATCCATACCTTCAAAACTCATGGAAACGTCTTAAATTCTTCAAATTTTGAGTACCCCAGTGCGAAATTCGCCCCGACGGGTTGTCGGTCGTACCCCAACCACATTTCACACCACTATGAACAATAAATGCACACACTGAAATCGCTATTACCGATATGCTCATCCAATCAAGTTTCGATAAACCCGTTCATCATCATCTCCTGCGGTTTCGAACACGCCTGTTAGGTGGCTTTCGATGCTCGTCGAGGTCGGAATTTCCAAATACGCGTGGTGCGTCGGGCCGCGCGCTCTGACTTCGGCCAAGAAAAATGCGTCAGCTGATCATTGTCATTTCTGCCACTTGCGTGTGGTGAAATGGGGTCATAACTTATAAGACGGCTTTTTCATATCAATTATTTTACATAAAATCATATTTCAAACCATAAATAATGTTCGACAGCCAAATAAAAGAAACAATACCAATACGGGCTTACAGTTTAAGGCTCGACATTGTGTTGTCTACGATTAGACAGCTGATAACTCATTCCCGTACGTCGTATGGTCGTAACACTATAATGACCTTTGCTTATTGTCACAAGTGCGCCGCATTCGCGATTGTTGCCCGACGCCTGTTTGCAGGTGAGCCCACTACAGTTGTTATACATATCTAAAAACCGATAAACTTTTAGGCGAAAAAGGCACTGTTCCAGGCCCATTTTTGATTTTTTTTTGCGATATTAGGTAAAAACAGAAGCTTCTTATCCTAGGAAAAATAAAATGGGAAATCTTTCAAAGGTGGCACACTACCTTTAAGGCCATCTGAGGGCCCTTTGACACCATCTAAGGGCCCTTTGACACACACCAGATGAGGGCCCTATGACGCTAACTGAGGGCCCTTCGAGGCCATCTGAGGGCCTTTTGAGACCATCTGAGGGCCCTTTAAGGCCATTTGAGGGCCCTTTGTACACGGTCTTCGGTGGTCTAAGGATTAGTTAGAGGCCCGCCTCAAATGGGCCCCTTCCTTCGAGTTGGGCCCCCCAACTCGAATGGGGGGGCACGGGCCCGTGTGCCCCCCCCCCTTGTGTGCGCCCTTGGTCACGGACAGCATGCTCAAGTTTTCCGCGTAGTACGGTTTTTCCACGTACACGGAAAGCTTGATCACGGAGGCACGGACCCCTAATCATTAAAGGGACCCTCCCACCTTCAAAAAAGTTTATGAATTGGCATGAAAGTGATGTCGCTCGGTTCAGAAAGAGCGAAAACGAATATCTACCAAATTTCACCGAACAGTATTCACCGTTTTTTTTTAAGATATTAGACTTTTACCTTTGTTTACTTTTTGGGATCTCCGCTGTTCCTAGCAACTTTATTTGGAAGCAATAGTTTGGCAGCTGAAAGTGTGGCACTTGTTGCGCGCAAAGCAGCATATACCACCGCGTGCTACAAAACGTTTTAGTGAAACATTTAAAAATAGTTAGATATCTGCGCTGACGTCACACATTCAGAGGGGTATTCCTATGCATTAGCCCCTCTGAATAAAAATGCTGCAATTTTGAAATTCAATATTTCCGATTTAAGGCATTTATCGATGTTGTGAGTGCCGAAACCGGTAGTTGTGAGCCAGGGACCCCATTTTGGCTATCTCAACTCAAATCCAATGTTAAGGTGGGAGGGTCCCTTTAAATGCTAGACAGTATGAAAAGGGCAACGCAGGCCAGAGTCAGTAATGGTAATGAGATGTCATGTGATGACTTAGAGTATCCGATTACATCCCAATGTTGTACACATGTTTTTTATCATCACAACCGTTACTAACTGATGTGTTCCGAGCGCTGTATTTCTAACGGATGCGTATATTTTCATTAACATCTGTGTGGCGAATGACATAGTGAATGTTTATCTTGTATTAGTTACTGATACAGGCAACATCAGCAATTACCAATGAATCGCTGTGGTCTGCAGACGAGAAACCCACAGATCTGATGACGGGCTCGGAGGAAATGCTCTAGCTGGTTAAGGCTGAGGACCGTTACCAGGGTCTCCAAAGGGTGGAATATAACCTGGTCCACACACCCCAAACAGGTTGACCCACACAACTAGCCCAATGAACCCTATTAGTTCCTTAGGTTAGCGCAGGACGACTACCAAACGACACAGAGCCGGCACAATCAGAGGCGTATCAGTGACCTTCCGGGGGAGGTGCCCCGCCCCGGCCACTATAAAAGGGAAAGTGCCGACGGACTGTCATCACTCCCCAGCTGACCAGCTCCAGACACACACACCGGCTCCCAACCAACAGGATGAAGGCCTTCATTGTCGCCGCCCTCCTGGCCGTCGCTGCCGCCGACAAGCTGCCCGCTGCCTACAGGGCTCCGGTTGCCTACAGGGCCCCGGCTGCCTACGAGGCCCCGGCTGCCTACAAGGAGCCCGAGTACGAGCCGTCCCCGTACGCGTTCGACTACTCGGTCAGCGACTACGAGACGGGCTCCAAGTTTGCCGCCAACGAGAACAGCGACGGCAAGCAGACGTCCGGCTACTACACGGTGGCTCTGCCCGACGGCCGCATCCAGACGGTCAAGTACACCGTCGACGACTACGCCGGCTACAACGCCGAGGTCACGTACGAGGGCGAGGCCCAGTACCCCGAGGAGCCCGTCTACAAGGCCGCTCCGGCTCCGGCTCCCGTCTACAAGGCTGCTCCCGTCTACAAGGAGCCTGAGCAGGAGCCCATCTACGCCTACCGCCCCGTCCAGAAGTACAGCAACTAAGCCGTATTTATGATCTCAGTTTACGTGCTCCTACGTCCTTTTCTTGGCAAATGTCTACCAGTCATGAGATGGGTCTGGCAAATGTGCTTTTATTTAAGATTTATTGTTGTAATTTTTGAGCTGTGTGTGAAAAATATATCGCGAACCTGATTGCTATGTTTGCAAGATAGCTGAGTTACTACTCACGAAATTTTACGCCGCTTCCTGAAACATATCAGGTAACAAATGCCAACCATGCACCATGGAACGCCCTAAGAAGTTCATTGTTGGCCTGATTTGTTTTAACTTTTAACCACATTAATCCGCGCACGGCGCACTGACTCCACGCCAGCTTTGCGCTGCAACGAGAAAGACAGATATCCTCCCCTAAGATCTCGTTCATATTTTTATTATCAGCCCTAGCTGGTATTGGCCTTCTTTTACGGCGTCTCAGCCATGCGATATCGATGACCGCAATATTTGACCCTTGACGTCACGGGGAGGTATGAAAGTCAAATCCATCCAATTTACAATGACGAGAAGTCGGTCACCAAAAATAAATCTAAGTTTCTAAAAGGAGTGTGTACATATATGTATATGTCAGATGCACTATGATCTGACAAGTGGATAGTCATCTAAATGGATGTTGACCTGTGAAGTCACAGGAGAGGTCAGCCTCGACCAATCAAAAGGCACGTGAATCGTATGGAGCGGCGTGCTGAATTGTGAATATTCGAGTATTTATGAAGGATGTCGCATATATATGCAATCACAGAAACCTCCTTCACCTCTTTTCTTGAACTTGTGGCGTCACAGGGAGGTCAAAAGGTCAAATTGTACCGGTTTACATTGACAAAAATATTGCGTAAAAGTGACTTCTATCACGTAAGAGATGACAATGCTCATATTTAGTCAGGAAGCTATAGATAAGTATAAAAATATTGCCCTAGAATAATTAAAGTACAAATACTGAGAATACTATGACGTCTTAAGAATAGCCATCATATTTCTAGTCATTCAAATGGCTATAACTCTGGCAGTTTTAGAGACACTTTGTTGTTTCTTTAGCATGTGTGAAGGCAGTAAAGAGTTCTCTGACATATATTCCGGTTTTTGAAGATTTCCCAAATCAAAAATAAAATGTCAAGAAATATAGGTACATTTTGAGCTAGGAAATATCAAAATCTTGAAGTTGTTACATTTAGGAAATATCAAAAAAGTCATTTTCTTTGCCATGTTTTTGTACCAACGGTTCATTTTTGAGTCTCTTGGCTGACAGTCTGATTTTCTGCATTTTTTCCTTCGACAGCTTTTCCGACCAAAATAGCCAAACATGGCGTTAGTTTGACTTCTATAACTCACGACCTGTGATGAGCTAGGACCTATTTTTTTCAGGAGTTGTGTAACATTGAAGTCCGGAGATGTACCGAAAGCGGTAAGTCGAAACTCTCAGCCGTTTCTGAGTTAGCTGCAAAAAGCACACAGTTGGGGCCTTTGGGCTCCCCACAGTGGCGTATCCAGGATCTTGAAAAGGGGGAGGCCAAACCTGCTCAAGGGGCCCCACCCCTGCCTTAGGGGCCCCAGTAGTAGCGTACTTAACTCACGCCCACGTGCGGTTCTTTGCCACTTTCGCCGTGTGAGAGAGCCTTTTTAGGCACACTCGGCAATCTAAAAAAGAATGTTAAAACGTGAAAAAGTCATCGATATCGATAGCTCTGTAGCGTACAATTTATTTCACCAGTAGGCATATAGTTTTGTTTTTTTGCTTTGGTCGTCGCTAGGGTAACTGAAGATTATCAAAAGCAAAATATTTTTGTCAATTTTTTTTTTAAAGATTGAAACATTTTTCAAAGGGCAGCTTCAATCTCTTCTTGCGCTGGTTGGAGGCTGATACCCTTAACTTTAGAAGGGCCCGACTCGGGTTGAGCTCTGATCTAGACTCTGATGGCTCTATGTTGCCCACATTGGCCTCACTCCGACCTCTGAAGGCTCATTCTGGCCTCTGAAAGCCCCACACCGGCAACAGAGTGAACCACGCTGGCCTCCGGGCCTCACAATGGCCTCAGGAGACCCATGCTATGGCTGACCTCACAGGGCCCCCCGCTAGCTCTTGGGAGCCTTTGAGTCAGTCTCCGATGTCCCTATGCCGCTCTCGAACCCACGCCGGTCTCTAGAAGCCCATGATGACCCCTGAGGGTCCCACGCCCGCCTTTAAGGGCTCCTCCTACCTCAGGGCCTCAGGGGGCCCAAACATGCATGAGGTCTGAAGAGTGACTGCCGAGGCCCTCGAGGTGGCCTTTAATGGCCCGACGCCAGCCTATGAAGGCCCGCGCTGGCTTCTGAGGGCCCAGCACCAGCCTCTGAAGTCTGAAGCAGTGTGGCTAAATCCATTTTACGTTTGGGGAGGATGTAAAAAAAAAATCGGTTAACTTTACCAGCAAGGATGTCGTTATTTTCATAAAATCCGACTATGACACTATTTAAGCACTATTTTTCATATTTTACACCAAAAAATGATGTAGAAACCTGAATTCTGCAAAGAGCATATCTGACGCGACAGTACGAGTATGACCGTGCGAAGCGTACACTGGAGATTTGTTTTAGTTTTAACTTTGACTTTTCTATCCCTTGTCAATGCGGTTTCCGTCATTATCCATAAGTCATAACACAATGAATTGAACTCAGAACAGGCCAGGGTTATGGCTTGACACGTGAGGCCCCTCCCGGCTCCCGGCATCAATCAATATCTATGAATACAAGCTTCCACTAGCCACCAACAACATTCAGCAACGCAACACCACCCACGTCCCACCTATCCCTGTCATTTCATTTATCAGTGCAGACTGCAGAGCAGCAGACTGCAACGCTAACCAGTTCGTCGGATCGTCGGTTACGGGACGGGTGAAGTGTCAAGTGTCAACTATTTTCGCTTTCCTTACGCTGATCCTTCCTGCATTTCAGGCGAGTTCCTCGAATCCTCGTCCTTTCCTGAAAGAAGACCAAGACCCTACCATGAGGCTTCCCGGTTCCCGATCGCCGATTCTGAGCCTCATTTGCATCATCGTGAGCCGCGGCTTCCTGATGTCAGAATCAGATGGCCACGAACGCCAAACAGTGAAAGCGGATTTCCGTTGCTACGTACAAGCTCCAGCTGCGGCCTGCGGTTTAGCTTGTGCTAAACCGTCAACGATAATAACAATAGTTATTATGTGCATCGCTGAGATATTTCTGTACGTACTAAGAGAAGAATATTACGAAGAATATCATCATCAAACATGCACCATGCATGTTGCATAACTAACGTGTTATACGAGTAGTTGAAGGTTTTCACAAATACGGGTAACGGGATGAAATGATAATTGCGACGAGACACAGCAACAGTTGCCTTCCTCAACCTCAATGTACTGCCTATTGTGATTTTCGGACGGTGAACCAAGCCCCTTGGCGGCCTTGGCCATGACATCGTGTTCTCAATGTGCAGTGTTGCCATAATGGGGTGTATAAAAAAGTCACTGGTTACTGATGAGATATCATGAAAAATAAAATCAAGAACATCGTGAATTTACGACGACTCCGTATACGTGTATTGTATCTCATTGTCATTCGTACCACGATAGCTCGCTCTGCCACCAGTAGGTGGCTCTGTGAATAGCGCGGTTCATCTGATAGGTGGCGCTACGCTACGCACTAAGTGTTGAAATCTCCCAGGACTTCAACTCTCACCACAACACTACCACTGCACTCTGCAGTCTGCAGCCTTGGCAGCTGAAGCCAACTTAGTTAAAGCAGTTAAAGCCAAGCCTCAGCCGGCCAGGTTAAAAACAGCTGAAATGTGACATTTTTATTGGTAACTGACACTGAGCGAGCTAAGCGCTTTCAACAAGCTCTAAATCACCGACAACGAGTCGCAGGTGTCGAGTTGGCAGTTGGCTAGCGTCTAGCGACAACTGCAAAGCTGAATGCTCAGCCACGCCAAACCAAGGGCGGCACACACAAACACTACTCAGGCAACAATAAACAGCGCATTCCGCAACAGAACTGTAGCCTGAAACGTATCGGTATGCGATATGATAAACAGCGTAACAGACATGAGACCACAGAGCAAAAGCAGCATGAAGGGTCAGTGGAAAGTAGAAACTATCTACTTCATCAAAGAACTAGAGCATGTTACATGTATGTGTAACCGCCAGCGATTACTTACCCTTTGGGCCTTCGGCCTCGGACGTTCCGCTCGGCGCTCGACCTCTGACGGTCGAAGAGAGACGATCGAGGACGAGCCTCGAGGTCAGCCACAGTCGGCTGCTGACTGCACTGCACAGCAGAGCAGGCAGCGGCACCGGGCACGGCGGCGGCGCGACGGTCAGCACTCTGCACAGAGAGGGCGGTCGAACAATCGTCAGCAGAGTTCAGGCAGCACTAGCAGATGTCACTTAATCTCGATCGAAAACTGATACAGAGCGGCTTTAAAAGGGACGGTCAGGATAGCATAAAAACTAAAAGCGCCGGCAAGTCGGTAATATCTGTTCTCTTTCGTGTCAAATTGTCATCCTTGCGGGCAGCCAACCGCCAGCGATTACTTACCCTTTGGGCCTTCGGCCTCGGACGTTCCGCTCGGCGCTCGACCTCTGACGGTCGAAGAGAGACGATCGAGGACGAGCCTCGAGGTCAGCCACAGTCGGCTGCTGACTGCACTGCACAGCAGAGCAGGCAGCGGCACCGGGCACGGCCGACGGCGCGACGGTCAGCACTCTGCACAGAGAGGGCGGTCGAACAATCGTCAGCAGAGTTCAGGCAGCACTAGCAGATGCCACTTAATCTCGATCGAAAACTGATACAGAGCGGGTTTAAAAGGGACGGTCAGGATAGCAAAAAAGCGCCATATAGCAAGAGTCAAGACATGAGTAATCGGAATTAATATCTTACAGGGAATGGTTATTGAACCATGCAATGGATAATGGATTTGGATAAGGCCATTGTGAATTGTGTATGCCAACTGGCAGCTAGAATTCATGTCTTTTGCCAAGTGTCACCAACAAAAACACTTCCAAATATAAGTATGAAGTAGGTGCACAGTCACAATGTGAGGAAAAAAGGTAGCTTATGTAAGAAACATGGTAGCACATTACAAATATCTGATCATCTTGACTTTTAACTTTTAATTGAATTCTGGTAAAATGACAGCAGGAGGAGAGACTCAGAGACATTTCCTAAATAACTAGGTTAGGGTAGCGATAAAACTAAAGCTGACATACACCGACACTCCCTTTTTCAATCAAGGAGATTTGCTATACCTGGAGATGATTCTTTCTAACCAAACCAAGCCCCAGTTGTCCAGTCCAACCAAACCAAGCCTTGCCTGACTTTACCTACAACCTAAAACCCTAAACCTATAACCTTAAAAATATAACCTAAAACTTATAACCTAATATTTACCTAGGATCGTCTTACAGCACCCCTCCTTGGTTGCAAGAACGAATGTGAAATCTGCCTTACGAACACCTATGTAACTGATTCACAGATTAAAATTCATGGACATTTTACACAGTAAAAACACTCTTTTTGACAATTTCCTAAAACACTTTTTGCATGCTCTAAAAATTGGACAATATGAAATCAGTGGGCCAAATAAAAACATGAAAAGAAAGAACACATCCTTCTAATCATAAAAAGTGGGCTCACGTATGATGCTTTCTACAGAAAACATTGAAAGTTATGCCTACCACGTAGATGTTAATTCACTTAACTCCATTTAAATATAGAATTTTTAAGTTTAGTGCAATGCACAACTAAACATTTATCTATACACAACAAAACTATCCAGTTTCAGGCACGCAATGTGCATCAGCATCACACCACCCTTAACAACATTGACATCAAACTTGACAGTTGACACCAAATATACTTCAATTTTTATGGCCTAACCACCCTTGCCCTAGGTGGGTAGGTAGGTTGATAGGTAGGTAGGTACCTAATATTTAAATTGTTGACTAGGTTACCTAGTCAACAACTTAACAATTTAACACAGTAGCTACTTATCAATACTGATACTGAAACAACTTGACAGCTTAACATAACATACAGCTGCCCACCTTTGACACTTGCTCAACTATCACCACCTGTATTTAGGGCCTTGTCACCACCTACTGCCCTAGAATATGTGACATTTTTAACGCCTTAACAGTTTTTATCCAAGTGATATAACAGTCTTGATTCAGCTTGATTCCGAAATATAAACATTCCAATCTCAAAAATCGGCGAGGGTCAAACAGCGCCCCAAGGCCAAACAGAACCCTGTCGCCTAGGATATCACATGACTTACGTCACCGGCTCTTGAGATTTTATGGGGAAAAAGTGCCGACCTCCCAGAAATCGTGGTTTTGGAAAACCGGACTTGCGTCAGAACGACAGGCGCAAGAACTATTAATTGGTCATGATTTAGAAGAGAAATGAATGGGCTACAATATATATGAAAACATTTACTCAAAAAGCTTTTTTCAGAGTACGACAAGTTGTCGAAGTTAGGGGGCGTTAGGGGGAGCAAATCGCACAAAATGCCGGAGGATGTCATTATATTCGAACATTTAAAAATAGTATTTTTTGACCAATTTTCGATTTCTTGTGACTTGCATGGCAGCATTGGACAATTTTTATTCATTTGATGTTTAATTTTGTCACTGAAATGTATGTACAATCGTGAAATTTGGACTGAAGTGGACGTCATTTCTGGGGAAAAATGCGGACTTCTTGGATGAAAAATACGGGAAGTTTGATTGACATACAAACAAAAGTAAAGCATATTTTTTACCTAAATCACTACTTGGACAGTACTCCTTTTCTTTTTCTGTCATTTGATCATAATTTTAAATCTCAGTACGACAGATAAGTGGTTTTGTGGTCATTTTAAGTTAGGGGGAGTTAGGGGGAAAATAACGACATCCTTCTGGATTTTGGCATCCTTATAACGACATCCTTTTTTCCCCCAGTGACGTCTTTGGCAGTGCTAATGATATTACCAGGGTGCAGGGTAGAGGATTATGCAATGCATATTGCACGTGCAATACTCTAAGGGACTATCATGCTGCAACTGTGTTCTAGGTCAAGCAGGTCAGACCTGACATCTGCTTTGTTGATTTATGATTAGTTCGAACATTGTTGAACTTAATACATTTTATTGAGGGATACAAAGAGTGTATACTCATCTATGTTCGAACTAATCATAAATACAGTAACGTAATGCCGGCGGTTCAGTGTCCGGTAGAGGGGTGCGATTACGTCACCGACGACTTAGATGCGGTCATCGTAGCTGCATTAATCACGGCCCACAGCGCCGAGCATGCCCGAGCCGCACCAGCCGCCCCCACCGACAGGATCAAACGCCCAGCAATCGCCGCAGGAGGCACCAGCGCAGACTGGTCGTACTTCACGACAAGATGGCGGGAATACGTCAAAGCTACAAGGCTCAAAGGCGCCGACATAGCGATACAGCTCCTCGAGTGCTGCGACGACACACTACGAAGGGACTTAACTCGCTCGGCCCGTAAAAGCCTGGCCGACCTGCCAGAGTCCGACATCCTGGACGCCATCAAGAAATTAGCAGTACGCGAGGAAAACCCAATGGTAGCCAGGGTGACACTCGGCAACATGCGACAGGACCGGGACGAACCCATCCGTAGCTTCGGAGCCCGCGTGCGAGGACAAGCCAACATATGCGGATTCGTCCAACCCTGCCCCGACTGCCAGATCAACGTTGAATTCACAGATCAAATCGTACGGGACACATTGATCAGAGGCATGAATGACCCTGACGTACAGATTGATCTACTGGGCTCGGAAAAACAGCAAAAATCACTCGAAGAGGTGCTTTGTTTTGTAGAGGCAAAGGAGTGCGGAAAAAGATCTGCCTCGCAGCTCCAGGAACACCCATCGGTCACCGCAGCGGCCACGAGCTCGTACAGACGAGACAAGAAGTCTGCCCGCCTCCCGCCACGGCCAGAACCGGAAACACCGCTCTGCAGCTACTGTGGCAAACCCGGTCACGGACGGAAGGCCCCACCACGGGTACGGCAGCAGGCGTGCCCTGCGTACGGACACACGTGTTGCCTGTGCGGCCACAGCCACCACCTCGACAGCATGTGTCGGAGCAGCGGAACAAAGAGGCCCCCACAGCCCTCCGCCACCAGCCACTCGGCTCTCTCGGAGCAGCCGGAGGACGTCGGGAGCGCGGTACACGACTCGCTGTGCACGGTGCTGAATGAGAAGATGGTCGCTCTAGATCACCACATCTACGACAGCCTCTCCAACACTTGGTCCAGGAAGAAGTCCCAGCCGCAGCCATGTATACAGATGAAGATGCAACCATCACCACAGGACTATGCGGCCCTCGGATTCAGTCCACCATCGAAGATGAAAGCTATCATGTCACCCGCTGTGGCAGACACAGGCTGCCAAAGCTGTCTTGTTGGCATGAGCACGATCCAACGCATGGGGCTGAACCACACGGACCTCATTCCTGTGAAAATGAAGATGAGAGCAGCAAACGGCCAAGGAATAACCATTCGCGGCGCAGTTATTCTCCGCATCTCCGGAGCAGGCGGTACTGGCGCTCAGTATGAAACCCGCCAGATGACATACGTGACAGACGACACGGACAAAATGTTCCTGAGTCGAGAGGCATGCACCGCTCTCGGACTGATCTCCGAAGAGTTTCCAGCGATTGGCCAGGCCTCTGAGTCACCCGTCAAGAAGGAAGGAGCGGCCGACATGGACGGTCTGACGAATCAGAACTGCGACTGTCCGCGACGCCAGCCGCCCCCGCCACCCCCGAAACTACCGTTCCCTGCCACTGAAGAGAACCGGGAGAAAATAGAACGGTTCCTTCTGGACTACTACCGGTCCAGCACGTTCAACATGTGCGAACACCAACCTCTCCCCATGATGAACGTCACACCCATGAAGCTGATGGTCGATCCAGACGCCGAGCCGGTCGCTCACCACAGCCCTATCCCCGTGCCGCTCCACTGGCAGGAAGAGGTCAAGGCCGGAATCGACCGCGACGTCGCATTAGGAGTGCTAGAACCGGTCCCAGTGGGAGAACCAGTCACGTGGTGTCATCGCATGGTAGTCTGCCCCAAGAAAGACGGAACACCGCGACGGACAGTCGACCTCCAAGCGCTGAATCGTCACGCAACCCGCGAGACACACCACACTCAACCGCCATTCCACCAAGCCCGATCCGTTCCACAGGGAACAAAGAAGACGGTATTGGATGCCTGGAATGGGTATCATAGCGTTCCCATCCGACCGGAGGACCGCCACCTCACGACATTTATAACTCCGTGGGGGCGCTACCGGTACAAGACAGCGCCCCAGGGGTATGCCGCCTCCGGAGACGGCTACACCCGCCGGTATGATGAGATTGTATCTCACCTCCCACGAAAAACGAAATGCGTGGATGACGTCCTCCTCTGGTCAGACTCAATAGAAGAGAGCTACCACCAGACTGTTGAATGGCTTGACATCTGTGGACGCAGTGGGATCCTCCTGAACGCCAAGAAGTTCACCTTCGCCAGAGATGAAGTCGAATTTGCCGGCTTTGAAATCACGAGCAACAGTGTCCGCCCCTGCCGTCGCTACCTACAATCGATTCGGGAGTTCCCAACACCGAAAACAATCACAGATGTACGGTCATGGTTTGGACTCCTGAACCAGGTAGCCTATGCCTTCAGCATGGCAGAGAAGATGCTTCCACTCAGAAAGCTTCTGAAGCCAGAACATCCGTTCCAGTGGACTGACGAGCTCAACCAGCTGTTTGAGGATTCAAAGGAGCACATAACCCGAGAAATCGAAAACGGAGTCAGAATTTTCGACCGCAGCCGCCCTACATGTCTGGCTACCGACTGGTCACGAAACGGGATCGGCTTTTGGTTGTTTCAAAAGCA
Organism: Amphibalanus amphitrite; assembly: GCF_019059575.1. NCBI lineage: Eukaryota > Metazoa > Arthropoda > Thecostraca > Balanomorpha > Balanidae > Amphibalanus > Amphibalanus amphitrite. The sequence continues at coordinate 692,077 of NW_024881508.1, read as the reverse complement.
CTGCACGTGTCCTCGGGTCCAGCCATTCTGCTGCCCCACCGGCTGGAAGGTCACCCTCGTCGGCAGCAGGTTCACCCAATCCGCCGAGAGTCGATACGCGCCCATCGAAGGAGAAGCACTAGCAGTCGCAGATGCTTTAGAAAAGACACGCTACTTCGTCCTCGGGTGCGAAGATCTTATCATCGCCGTGGATCATAAGCCATTACTGAAGGTGTTTGGTGACAGATGTCTCGAAGACATTCCAAACACTCGCCTGCGGAACCTGAAAGAAAAAACACTGCGATACAAATTCCGCATGGTACACATACCAGGCGCGAAGCACCGGGCTGCTGACAGCGTCTCTCGATACCCATCAGGAGCCCCTGTGAAGATGACGCTAGAGGATGACATCGGCTGCTCCATCAACTACCCAGAAGACACGCGCCACGCCCCACCGAGCGGCCTGACGTTAGCTGCTAAGTCCGAGACTGAGCGCCTATCCTGCGACGCACTGGAGGAAGCCACAGTAGCAACAGCCATTGCGGCGATATCAGCAGCCGACTTGAGAGCAGTCACATGGGAGCGAGTCAAACTCGAAACAGCGAGCGATCCGGAAATGCACGCGCTCGTCTCCATCGTCGAAGCTGGCATGCCCAAGAAGAAGCTGGACCTACCAGCCCCACTCCGAGATTATCATAGGTACAGAGACGAACTTCACACAGTCGACGGAGTCGTCCTGTACAACCACAGGATCGTCATCCCGCCTTCACTCAGGACGGAGGTAACATCCTCCCTCCATTCAGCACACCAAGGAGTCACGGCTATGCTCGCCAGGGCCGAAGACTCGGTATTCTGGCCTGGCATCACAGGGCACATCGCCGAAGCACGTGCCACGTGCGCTAGTTGCAACAGGATGTCTCCTTCGCAACCAAGCGCCCCTCCCACGCCGCCAGTCGAGCCTGCCTACCCCTTTCAGTGCATATGTGCAGACTATTGCCACTACAAAGGATCAAACTACCTAGTCATCACTGACCGGTATTCCAACTGGCCCATCGTGGAGCGCTCGACCGGACACGGTGCTACAGGTCTCATCAACTGCTTAAAGAAGACATTCACCACTTTTGGAGTCCCGGACGAACTAGCCTCTGACGGAGGCCCGGAATTCACCGCCCAGGTCACTCGTCAGTTCCTCCACAGCTGGGGTGTGCACCACCGCCTATCATCTGTGGCCTTCCCCCACAGCAACTGCAGAGCAGAAGTCGGGGTAAAAACAGTCAAACGGCTAATCACGGACAACACTGGAGTGGACGGCAACCTGGACACAGATGCATTCCAGAGGGCCATTCTGCAATACCGCAACACTCCAGACCGTGACACCAAGATCTCACCAGCCATGGCAGTCTTCGGCCGACCTATCAGGGACTTTATCCCGATTCCGCCCGGACGCTATCGGCCGCACAGCACCTGGACACAGACTCTACAGTCACGGGAAGAAGCTCTGCGCACTCGACACGTGAGAGACAGTGAACGCTGGGCCGAACATACCAAACGTCTGCCGCCGCTAACCGTGGGAGATCGCGTCCGCATTCAGAACCAGATCGGCCCAGAGCCCCTCAAATGGGACAAGACAGGACAGGTGGTCGAGGTACGCCAACATGATCAGTACGTGGTCCGCGTGGACGGATCAGGACGAGTCACCCTGCGCAACCGAAAGTTCCTCCGCAAGTATATCCCCATCCAGCCACCGCTACCACCACGGAGCCTCAATCTGGATGTTCAATATAAAGAAGACCCTCCGACTCAAGCCCCAACACCACACATTCAACCTGTGGTTGGAATGGTACCTCGGCATCATTCACCAGAAACATGCACACCTGAAGTGATCACACCAGAGATCCGAGAGCCGATCATCAGCACTGATGTGCCACCACTGGAACCGGAGGCAACCCCAACGCCTGACCAGACACCACCACCAATGAGTGGACCACCAGAACCTCGGAGGTCAGCGCGGTCCAACCGCGGTGTTCGACCAAAGTGGCTGAACGACTATGTGACTTAGGTGTCACCCCGCCCTAGACACATTCGTGTCACATACCACCTTGTGTATATGCATTTATTTGCGTACTTAGTTTCTTTCACATGTTAACTCAAGAAGCCCCTGCTCAGAAACTTGGGGGGAGATAGAGGATTATGCAATGCATATTGCACGTGCAATACTCTAAGGGACTATCATGCTGCAACTGTGTTCTAGGTCAAGCAGGTCAGACCTGACATCTGCTTTGTTGATTTATGATTAGTTCGAACATTGTTGAACTTAATACATTTTATTGAGGGATACAAAGAGTGTATACTCATCTACAGGGTGGTCGCTTGAGGGCGAATGGTGTAATAACGGGGTGGTTGTGTTGCGATTGCTTGCCTTCTCAAGGTCGTGCTCGCGAGTCGTGGATCGTGGCGATCTTGGCTCCATGTGGTTTGTGTCGTTTTGACTTTTCTTTGACTGGCCGTCGGGTTTGTGCATGCATACCTCAATCTTAAACTTCGGAGAGTATTTTAGTTAGCTATAATTTATTAGCTGGCATTAATTGTAATAAGGGTATCATTTTTTGTATTAAAAACGTGATTGTTGGTGTATCAGTATGCATAGGTCTCAGAGTTCCCACTTTGTCAATTATTGACCTGAACCTAAACCCTTATCTCAGCCTCCCATTTCCATCCATTTCAAGTAGATACAAACACAGTTGAGTATCATGGTGCATTATTTCAGCATTTATTTTGTCACAGACACAACTATCCTTGTGTTGCATTGCACTTTGCAGCTCACGCGCCATGCTAGTTCTCGCACCAGCATACTGATTCCACATGTCCTCAAGCCAATATCAAATCATTGTGATTTGATGCTATTGCTTTTGAACTTGCATGTTGATTTCTTGCTGCTGGTCTTGTCTGTTTCATGCTGTTGCTGCTAGCTGGTCATGGTGTTGTGCCTGTGGATGTCCTGTCCTGGTACCTGCCAATAGATAGGGCGGCTACCTGCAAGAGAAAAAGACAGAGGTCAATTTAAAGTCAAAAACTATGATGACCACCCAGTCCCTACTGCTTGCATGCATTTTGGAAGTTTTGTTTTGTATACCAAGTGAAGCTGGCAAAATCATAAGTATTGAAAAATGTATTTATTACTAGGCATGCTTTCACGACAAAAACGTCGTGATGATGTAATTATAAAATTTTTGAGGATGTCATTATACTTTTCATTGGGGGTGATTTTCCCCGCAACATCACCAATTTGGTCACACTGGTCTGAAGTCAGATGACAGATGGCCCCACGCTTGCCTGAGAGGGTTCACACTGGTCACAGAGGGCCCACACTGGCCTAAAAGGGCTCCAAATTGTCTTCAGAGGGCCCCAAGCTTGTCTCTGTGGCCAATGGGCCTCAATCTGACCTAAGAAGGCCCCATGTCTCTGGGCTTAAAAGACCCAATGCTGGACATAGACGGCCCCACGCTGGACATAGAGGGTCCCACACTGGCCTTAGAAGGCCTCACAATGGCCTTAGAGGGTCCCACGCTGGCCTTAGAGGGCTGAACGCTGGCTCTTAAGGGCTCTATGCCAGCGTCAAAGGGTCCAACGCTCAAGTCTAAGCATCCTTATGGCCGCCAAAGCGACCTCTGAGGGCTCCACGCTAGCCTCTGGGGGCTCGGCCATGGCCTCTGAGGGCCCTACGCTGGCCTATGAGGGCCATCAAATGGCATTTTAAGATAGTTTGACGCAGTTTGACTTTATTTATGCTTGGGCCAGTACTTCGGATGAGGCCCTAAAGGTCGTTTCTCCTGGGACACTCAAGCATGCACGTACCCAGGATTTCGCCCAGGAAGGGGCCACCTGCTCTCGAAGGGGCCCACGGGTCACCCGGGGCCACTGTCAACCCAGCCAGTAGCGTATCCAGAACCTTTCGATGAGGGGATTGGACACAATGGGTCCGGTCCCCCTTGCAGACGGGCCCCTCTGTCTGTCTGTCCGTCTGTCTGTCTGTCTGTCTGTCTAAGCCCTGAGAAAATGTGGAAAATTGGCAGGTAATTTTTTTTTGCATGAGAAGTGTCAGAGATAACAGTAGTACTGATAACAGTAGTACTACTGTTATCTGTGGAAGTGTGCATAAAATGTACGGTATTTTATGAGGAAGTGAAGCGAGCGAGCGCCTCAGAGTCACCTGTGTTGGTCCTTCAGAGGTGTCGGTGAAAGGCCGTCAGATGCGCTGGTGTGGGATCCTCACAGGCGCCGTTGTGGGGGCCTTGGGGCTTAAAGAACTGGTGGGGGCCATCATAGGCGTGTGTGGGGCCCTGAAAGTTACTGTGGCCCTTCATAGGCCGGCAAGGGACCCTCAGAGGCCGGTAAGAGGCCCTGAGAGTCGCGGGTAAGTGACCGTCAGATGCGCTGGCATAGGGCCCTCGGAGGCGCCGGTGTGGGGGCTCTCAGAGCCACGGAAGTAGGCCCTTAGGAGGCACTGGTGTGGGACCCTTAGAGGTGGCAGTGAAGGCCCTCGCAGGCCCAGTTGTGCTGGCCCTCAGAAACACGGTGTGGGCCGTGGGGCCATAGCAAACGGGTATGGGGCCCTTACAGCTGATCCCTCATTGGCCAGCAAGGGCCCTCAGAGACCGGCAAGGTCCCTCAGAACCCGGCGTGGGGCCCTTCTGGGGATAAGTGTGGCTTCACAAGAGCCCATGGGGTGTTCTCACAAGCCCTGTGGTCTCCTTTCCAGTTGAAGCGTTGCCAGCGCGGGCCCTCTGCCGCCAATTGGAACCGCAGGGCCTCTCGGGCCCGAGTGGACCCTAAACCCTATAACAGACACGTGCCCCCTCGCCCCTAGCTATACCATTGAATCCAAGTGATCAGGGGCCATTCAGGTGATCAGGGGCCTCTCAGGTGACCAGGGGGCCTTTCAATTGACCAGGGGCCCACCAGGTGACCAGGGGACCCTTTGATGACCAGGGGCCGGTTATACCAGGGCTCCACGGGTAACTAAGGGCCTTCATGTGACTGCAGGGGCCCTTCATATAACCAGGTACTCCCCGGGTAAACATGGGCCCCTCAGGTGACCAGGGTTTCTTCAGGTCACTGTCCAGGGGCCACCCAAGGGATCAGGGGCCCCTCAGGTAGCTAGGGGCCCCTTAGATAGCCAGGGGCCCCTCATATACCCAGAGGCCCCTCTGGTAACCAGGGGCCTCTCAGATAACCAGCGGCTCTCAGGCAATCACGGGCCCCTTAGGTAATCAGGGGCCATTCAGATAACCAAGGGCCCCTCAGGTGGGGCCCCTCAGATAACCAGGGTCCCTCAGACAGCCAGGGCCCCTCAGACAACCAGGGGTCCCTTAGATAACCAGGGGCCGCTTAGGTAACCAGGGACCCTTCAGATAACCAGGGGCCCCTCAGGTGACTGGGGGGACCCTCAGGTAACACTGGGTCCCTCAGGGCCCCCGTGGCCCCCCTTAGGTACCTACGTCACTGCACTCAAGTGACCCAAAGGGCCCACTTGCATGCTTGATGCCAAAGGGGGAGGCCATGGCCCAGGGCCTATTTTAACATGTTAACTGGGGTGGCAAAACCCACCCCAGTGCAAAACAGCCCAAAAGTCTGCCCACAGATATTGGCTGCCGACAATCACGGAGGCGACACATTCTTGGGGCGAACTCAGCTTGACAGGGGGAAAAGGGCTCACTGAGGCGCCACCACCACCAATGGGATGCCCTCTCACTACTGGGGGCGCCCTGCCGCAACTGTGGCGCCCTACTTTTTTTATAAATTTAGCTTGAATGTTTGAATGGACGGATTGACAGAGCCGGAGCCCACGCTAAGCAGAGCTTGTTGCGTAGACCCCGACCCCTACCGTCTGATCGCGCAATTCCGGGTAACGGAATAATTTAGATGCCTAAGTTTAACGTGCCCTTCAAAGCCGGACACAACCTGTCCCACTCAACTGACTTCAACTGGCTGCGGCTGCTCCCACCAACCGCAGACCATCCCCGTCAGGAGTCTCAAATATCGAGCACCGGACCGACTCGAACCCGGGCTCTCACTACCGGGAGTCCGGTGCTCTACCAACTGAGCTATGGGACTCTCTAATTCGATTGGGACACACTACCGGCAATGGGGCGCCCTACCAGCACTTGGGCGCCTACCACGACTGAAGAGCCCTATCAACATTCGGGCGCCCAGACACGATTGGGGCGCCACACCACTACTGGGGCGCCAACTGCACCTTTGGGAGCCCTATCAGTATCGGCCGCAAAATTAAATTTGTCATGTGGCTATGAGACAGGCCGTGTGATCAACAATGGATTTTCAAACGCACGTGCACGCATTGCTTCTGACGAGGGTATTTCCAAGAGAAAAATCTGGCGGGCGGCGGTTTAACCCGCGCCCCACTGGGGGTCCTGGATTTCCACGCCCTGCTGGGGGGGGGGGGGCGGGGATTTGAACACCCCCCTTCTAAGTCGGCTCCTGGGCCAAGTAGCGACACGCGGTAAGCGGCATCCGAAAGGACGTCAAAAACCATGACGAAAATACCCACTTGTTATTTTTTTAGGTCAGGTCAAAGGTCAGGTCACCAAAGGTCATCAAAGGTCAAATTTTGTTATTTCAACATTTTTCGAAACTGCCGACGGACAACTCGGGAACCAATAGAGCTACAGCGCCGCGGAAAAGCGCAATCGATAGCTCTTTTACAGGGCTTTCTGAATAATGTTCTCAGGTTTGACCTCAGGTCAACGGTTTAGCCTCCAGAGTGCAAAAACTTCGTTTTCTTCAATAACTTTTGACTCAAGAGAGACACGACAGTATTTTTGCCAGCATGGTGTTCCTCTCGTCTAGACGCGTCGAATGAACTATAATTTGACCTTGAAAGGTCAACTTGAAAATTTGACTACAGGTCAAGGTAATGACCTGACCGGAAAAGGTCGTGCTGCATATCAGTCGATCCGCAACGTCGAGCCGAACACATCTAAGGCGTTTTCATCGCTCTAGCTTGCCTCTATCAGAAGTTATTAGCGAAAAACTGTTAGATACCATTCGTGACCTGATATGACCTCGGGGGCATAACGAGGGGTCACGGGTGCCATTTTCTGGTTCAGCGTGTCATGTTAACTCGTAATTTAGTGTTTGAAAATGTTTAGAATGGCGTTCGTCTAAAAGAGGCGCTTTTCAATTTTCTCCCATTGACTTATACCTAATGGAGAGGTCGAAAAATTGACCTGACCTTAGGTCATCGATATCGAAATTTCAAGATAAAGTGACCTCGAGTGACGCCGGCTGCTTGGTATGGGAAGGTGTTTATCATGGACGGATCGGGGGGGGGGGGGATTTGAGGGCCATCGGCATAAGCAGTAAAAGTTCTCTGACGAAAGGGGGTTGCACCATGCACAGCCGACTTTTGGCTTAATTCTTTCCATGCATCGCCCGAAAGGGCTATGTTAGAAAAAAAACTATGCCAACAAAGGCCTCCAGACACTTTCCCGAAACGTTAGTCCTTACGTACTACCGTCACAAAGAAAAGATTCTGAGACTCGATTGCGACGCCCCCCCCCCCATCGAAATGCTGCGCACAGCAGTATTTCGGTGGGGGGGGGGGCGCCAACACAAGAGACAGGGGCGCCACCACTGCCTGGCCACCCCAGTCCAATTGTCTTAAAATAGGCCCTGCATGGCCTCTTGGCCTCCCCCCTGGATACGCCACTGGCTCCCCAACGGGTCGCGAGTTAAACCTCTTTTCAAAGATGTTCTAGCAGGTCCCTATTTTCCTGACATTGGGGTCATTGACTTGGCCTGTAAGGTCAACCAATGACCTAAACATTATAATTAGATAGCATCGGTTTCATCCTGTCACGGACAGCATGCTCAAGTATTCCGCGTAGTACGGGTTTTCCACGTATACGGATAGCTTGATCACGGAGGCACGGACCCACCCCTACTCATAAAATGCTAGACAGTACCTATGAAAAGGCACGACTCATAAACTCACCCCTACTCATAAAATGCTAGACAGTACCTATGAAAAGAGGCTCAGCGGCCCAGCGAGCTACACCAGCGGACCCCGGCCGCTGAACAGCGGCGGCGGCCGGGTTGAACGACCACAGACAACCGTCGGCCGCCAACTGCAGCAGCGAAAGATTCCCCATCCTCCAAACCATTCCTTTCATCGTGACGCTTAAACATTCACAAACCCCATCCCTCCCAGCGACATATCCCCCACTCTTCAAACCATTCCTGTCATCCAACTCTCGTAACCTTACCATTCACAAACTTCCTCCTTCCCTCCTTCACAAACATCAATTTACCGGTAAGTTTCACTGTCATTTATGTGTCTTAACGTAAATTCATGGGTTTTTTCCCATATTCATGGCATAGTACATGGATATGGGTTTTCCCATGTTGTCTTGCTGTAAAAGTGGCCACCGGTCTTAGTTAGGACGGCCGGTTTGTATTGCGCGGCGTAGTTAGGTCGCCGCCCTCCTCGCGAGGCCGGTAACGTAAGTTAGGGCCACTAAAAAAAAAAAAAAACTATGAAAAGGGCAACGCAGACCAGAGTCAGTAATGGTAATGAGATGTCATGTGAACTTCGAGCATCCGATTACATTACATCCCAATGTTGTACACATGTTTTTTATCATCACAACCGTTACTAACTGATGTGTTCCGAGCGCTGTATTTCCTTACCTTACCTTACCTTACCTTATCGGTTATCGGGTAATAAGGCCACTAGGCCTGGAGGTCCCGCTCCCATCGAGCGTGTGTGACAGGTAAAGGCGAGGCTCTTAATGGTAGGGATTCGGGATGTCGTACATCCTGTTCGCCCAGTGTCGGTCCAGTCGTGCCTTGAACTGAACAACCGATGTGGCAGACACTACTGTGGACGGCAGGGCGTTCCAGTCGTTGACGACTCTTGTGCTGAGGGCGTTTCTTCGTGTCAGGGTGTTCGCTCTGGGCTTGAGCAGTTTCCACTGGTGGCCTCTTGTTTGGTTGGAGGTGCTCTTGTGCAGGAACCGTTCGGGTTCCACTGCCATCTCGCCGTGCAGCAGCTGAAAGACGGTGATCATGTCGCCTCTGCGTCGTCGGTAGTACAGCGAGGGGAGGCGAAGATGACGTAGTCGGTCCGGGTACGGGAGATGCCGGATGCTCAGAACCATCCGGGTTGCCCTGCGCTGCACCCGCTCCAGTTTTGCCTGGTCAACTCTGCCAAAGGGTCCCCAGATCAGGTTCCCATACTCCAGAAAAGGTCGGACCATGGACTTGTAGAGCAGAGGGAGAGTGACCTCATTGATGGTAGCGAATGAGCGCTTCACGACAGCCAGCATCTGGGAGGCTTTCGCGATGGCAGCCGCTGTTTGCTGGTGAAACTTCAGGTCTTCGTCGATGATGATGCCCAGGTCCATTTCAAACGGATGCGCATATTTTCATTAACATCTGTGTGGCGAAAGACATAGTGAATATCTATGTTGTATTAGATACTGATACAGGCAACATCAGCATGTGTTAGCGCTTACTCAGCAATTACCAATGAATCGCTGTGGTCTGTAGACGAGAAACCCACAGATCTGATGATGGGTTCGGAGGAAATGCTATTGTCTAATGCTGAGGACCGTTACCAGGGTCTCCAAAGGGTGGAATATAACCTGGTCCACACATCACAAACAGGTTGACCCACACAACTAGCCCAATTAACGCTATTAGCTCCTTAGGTTAGCGCAGGACGACTACCAAACGACACAGAGCCGGCACAATCAGAGGCGTATCAGTGACCTTCCGGGGGAGGTGCCCCGCCCCGGCCACTATAAAAGGGAAAGTGCCGACGGACTGTCATCACTCCCCAGCTGACCAGCTCCAGTCACACACACCGGCTCCCAACCAACAGAATGAAGGCCTTCATTGTCGCCGCCCTCCTGGCCGTCGCTGCCGCCGACAAGCTGCCCGCTGCCTACAGGACTCCGGTTGCCTACAGGGCCCCGGCTGCCTACGAGGCCCCGGCTGCCTACAAGGAGCCCGAGTACGAGCCGTCCCCGTACGCGTTCGACTACTCGGTCAGCGACTACGAGACGGGCTCCAAGTTTGCCGCCAACGAGAACAGCGACGGCAAGCAGACGTCCGGCTACTACACGGTGGCTCTGCCCGACGGCCGCATCCAGACGGTCAAGTACACCGTCGACGACTACGCCGGCTACAACGCCGAGGTCACGTACGAGGGCGAGGCCCAGTACCCCGAGGAGCCCGTCTACAAGGCCGCTCCGGCTCCGGCTCCCGTCTACAAGGCTGCTCCCGTCTACCAGGAGCCTGAGCAGGAGCCCATCTACGCCTACCGCCCCGTCCAGAAGTACAACAACTAAGTCGTCTCCATGATCTCAGTTTACGTGCTCCCACTTTTTGATATATGCTTGCTATTGGTGATGCTGGCGTGATTAATTTGATAGCATTTTGCTACCATTTAATATTGTTTATTGTTCCAATGTTTGCCCGTATGTAAAAAATAAATTATGAACCTATGTTATGCACACGTTTGCATTGTTACCGAGCCACTGCTTCGGTTATTGCGTGTCGATAACCAAAACATGCGTAGGGGAGAGTGGGGTGGGTTGTATCAGTTTTTACTCCGAGACCCATAACCTCGTAACTATCCGTGATAAACTCATTATTTCCATACCATCCCCTTCCAATTGATTCTTCTGTTTTTTTTTGTGCAAAGTAACTTTTCCGCTACCTCTACCAGTTTTTCTTCCACGGTCTGCCGAATAGAACAATGTTTTTGATACAACTTGCCCCATGGCTTGGGTTGGGTGAGTTGTATCACATGGTGGGGTAGGGTAGCCTGGGGCAAGACGCCCCAGATAATTTATTTTGCTACATTACTTCTGTCCCACATCACCTGGAAGGCTAAATTTGTGCTCAATGCGTTCTTTGAACATTTTACTTCAAATTCCACCCCTCAAATTCATTCACTTATGATCGGACTCCTAGCTAGGAAGTGATTTGTGAAGCAACTGCAAATGGGGCATTTTGCCCCAACCCCAGGGCAAAACGCCCCACGGCCTGGGGCAAGAAGCCCCATACTCTAGATCAAAGATTAAACATGCTAGTTGACTTAAATCTTATATGAGAGGTCTGTTAGACCTTGGGAAGCACGGCACTGAAGTTAGCTCCTTCCATCCTATCAGGTGTTCAGCTATGACACTATTGTATGAGCAGGTTTTTCACCTGCCTCATAAGGCCAAATAATAAATTATTGCAATGGAAATTTTAACAAAATACTTCCTTAACCATCCAGTTGCTGAGAAAAGTACATATAAATGCATAGAAACTTACTGTTAGCCAGCTACCAAACATTAGGAAGTGGGTAGTCCGAACAACACATGAGGTAAAACGCCCCATGGGGCGTTTTGCCCCGCGACCTACTGGGGCGTTTTACCCCATCGCGTAGTTCGGTCAGAGAACAACGCCTTGCACTCCAGCAAGGCATAATTCAACACGAACCAACCCGGCATTATAAGCGTTAGATAAAGTTGTTCAAAATACATAAAAGTCGTTAACCTGACGTGGACCATAAAAGAACGCCATGATGCATAAGCTGACAACAAAACATAAAAATCACTCCAAAAACACATTTTTGGCTATATCTCCCTAAAGAGTCATCACAATTTCTTTCCAGTCTGCTCATATAATGATCATATAGTGCACGTTTTATAGAAGAGATGATGTGTCTCCAGAACCTTGCCAGTTCCGAGAAACATCGGTGAGGCGTTTTACCTCGGCGGGGCGACTTGCCCCGGTCTACCCTAATTTGTATCACTATTTCACGTTTCAGGGAGTGTGCTTGCTACTGGTTTTGAACATAACAACAACATTAAATGGGGTTAATACAATGTATAGGTATGCTCAAAGGCTTCACTTTTATTAGACCAAACTTAGGTCAATGCAATCCGAACGAAACATCAACTAGACGCAAAAGTGGCCCGTTAAGAGCAAAGAAGCCAACACATTGTGCCGAAATGGAACGAGCATTGACTAGCTACCTACAAACGCGAGCCAGGGCTTAGCTTTCCCGATCAAAAGCAGCATACCCATACATACATACATACATACATACATGCTACAACATACCCCACCCGGCTCTGATACAACATGTACCTAGCCGCCATCTTGGAAAAAACATCTTCGTGCTAAAAAACAGCGGACAGCTGGAGAAATCCGTTTTCACTCACGCAGCCTTAGAACCTACCTCACCACCGCTACGGAGATCTTTCAAATTCGTGCACATCTTAATGTCCAAAACACACATTTTCTTGCAACTTATTTTTTTAGAATGACATTAAAAAAAAAACATAAAATCGGCTCTCACCTCGAGACGCGTCCACTCAGCCACAAGACAGAACAGGGAAAGATGGCGCCCGGAAAACCTCGTCGGCTGGTCGTGTCACGAGCGCCATCCATTGGATAAGTTTGGCACAATTCGCCCTGATACAACTTGGACATGATACAACTTTCACCGCTCTCCCCTATTGGGGCCAAATATTATCCCATCATCGTCTAAAGGGTAGAAGAGGGGATTCAGGCCCCTCTGTTTTTCTTTGGCACTATATGAGCTTTGAAAGACAGCAGCGTGGAACTTCACATTTCGTTGTTTACATTAATTTTGCGAATTGTGTGAAAGTTGTATGCCTTTGGATAAAATCCTATGAGATATACTTATTTCAATGACCTAACTAAACGACAATGTTCCTAAAATTGTTTGCTTTTAAAGTTAAAAAAGAAGATTTACATAGGCGTAGGAACGTTTTCGAAAGTGGGGGGGCCAAGGTCCCAGAGGTCCAAAACCTAACCTACCCCCAAAATCCGATTTCTCCTCGGATTTCGGCCACTTTGTTTTCGCAAACATGATCAGAGATAAAAAAAATCGAGACAAAAACAAAAACAAAATTGGTTAAAATTTCAGGGAGACTCCCGTCCATAAACTCAAACTGATGGACGCGTTCCCCTGTCCTCCGCAGCCGTTGGCACCCACGCAAATTCCAGAGGCATCCAGCAACTTTTTCATTACGAGCAAGCGTGAAACGTGCAAAGCGAGTCTTTTCAATATACCTATAAAAATCAGCATGAACGGCCCAGCTAGGCTCAGCCAGACCTATAACGTTTTTAAGAGGTTTTATATCAGCGACCACTGCAACTGGGCTGATTGACTATCAGAGGCCGGTGTGGGACTTTAAGAGGTCAGTCTGGGCCATCAGAGGCCAGTTTAACCCTCGCCGAACCGGACCTATAGGTTTTCTACATACGCGCCGGCCGAGGGGGCGGGGGCCGGGTACGACCCCCCTCGCCGTTGCGCCCCAGGTTGAGCTAGCGCGTCGCGGAAAAACGAGCGTGTGCGCCGTTACAAGACGCAGAGATCGATACCCGATTTTAAGGTTCTAGGTCAACCGGTGACCTCTGAGGTCAGGTCAAGTGCCTCAAGGCACGGTTCCGTTTTTGGTGAATAACTTCGCAAAAAACGGCCGCAGAGCCGCGATTTTGCCAGCATCGTGTTCGCCTCTCTCAGGCGTGTCGAATGGTGTACTTTTTGTTTGGGTGAGGTAAACTGAGGGTGTTGACCACGGGTCACGGTCAGGTCAGCGCCCCCAGGTCACGAAATTGGTCGAAGGAGGTCATGTCGCATATCATTCGATTCGGCAGGTCTTCCTGAGTCCATTGATGGCTTCCCCGACTCGCTAGCTCAATTTGATCGGTAGTTATTGACGACAAACTTATATGACCCTTATAACTTCATAAATGACGTCGCGCAAGGTCAACATTGCAAAAGTGACGCATCGAAGCTTGCAAGGAGTGCATGAAAGATTCAGTGTGCTTGAGATAGTTGAAGATCGTTTACGGCGCCAGAAAAAGTTTTCAGTTTATCCCCATTGACTTATACCTAATGGTGAGGTCACGAAAATGACCTTAGGAAAAATCCGAGATGTACAAGTTGTGCGACTCCTAATGGATACTAGGTCCTCTAAGGTTCATTTCCCTGTAAGGTTCATTTCCCTTCATTTCCTCTGGCAGTGAGGGCGTTGCGAAGTTGCGACATCTGAAGACCGTGCAGAGGTTCACTTATGACCTCATGGGTCAGTGACCTGATCTGACCCGACAATGCGGTTGGTGTCAAAAGATCCGGCTTGATTCAAAGGTCAGGTATGCAAAGCTTCAGCTCTCTATCACCGGCGTGTTCGGAGCTATCGCGAAAAAAAAACTATGGAGGGGCGGCACCCGCCCCCCCCCCCATCGAGCGGTGAGGGTTGAGGCCCTCAGAGACCAGTACAGGGCCTGCAAAGGGCAGGATGAGACATTTAGATGCCGACTTGGGCCATCAGAGGCTAATGTGGGCCCTTACAGGCCAGCATGGGCCCTCAGAGGTCAGTGTGGGACCCTAAAATGCCGGCATGGGCCGGTGTTGGACCCCAGAGGCCAGCAGAAGGCCCTCAAAAACCAAGATGGGCCTCAGAGGCCAGCATCGGGTCTTCAGAATCCAGTGCAAGGCCCTCAGAGGCTAATGCGGGTCCTTACAGGCCAGCATGGGCCCTTAGAGGTCAGTGTGGGGCCGTAACAGACCGGCATGGGCGGGACCTGGAACCTAGAGACCAGCGGAAGGCCCTCATAGGCCAAGGTGGGCCCTCAGAGGCCGATGCGGACCCTTAGAGACCGGCATAGGATCTTCAGAATCCAGTGCGGGGCCCTTAGAGGTCAATCTGGGACCCTAAAATACCAGCATGGGCCGGTGTTGGACCTCTAAGGCCAAGATGGACCCTCAGAGGCCGATGCGGACCTTAGAGGCCGGCATCGGGTCTTCAGAAATCAGAATTCAGTGCAGGACCCTCAGAGGCACCTAAAGGTTAGTCTTGGGACCCCAGAGACAGAAATGAGGCCACCAGAGGCCGGTGTGAGGCCCTCAGACGCCGACTGGGCCCTTGAGGCCGGTTTAGGGGCCCTCAAATGAGGTCAATGTGGGTTCTCAGCGGTCAATGTTGGCGCTTGACCGCCACTGAAGTGCCCTCCAAGATCAGTGTAGGACCCTCAAAGACTGGCTTGGGAGCTGTTAATAGCTAGCGTGGGATTCTTGAGCCTCGTGACAATCGAATAACGGCCAGAGCCCCATACGCCCATGGGGGCCCATTGGTTGTTTGGGGGGGGGGGGGGGCAAATGATATGATGGCACCCTGATTAGCCTTTGGAGGGGGGAAGGGCATGGCCCTGATCCCCCCTCTGCGACCGCCACTGCACTGAAAGTGGAAGGGAAGGGGCAGATACAGACATTGCTGGCCCCCAGCCTGTTTGAGCCGAGGCGGGGACATGGTCACCCTGGCCCCCAGCTAGTACGCCTTTGACGAACTAATACCTTTTCAGTGCTCGCTGTCCCGTGCCTCGTATTCAACAAAATGCTGTCACCAGGACCCACAGTCTTGTCTCTGATATGGTTTCCTTCATTGAGTGAAGGAAATTGCGGTCAATAACGCTGTAGAAACAAAAGGGAATCTTCATTAAAGGGCAAGCTGAATTGTTGTCAAGTTACCGGGTGGTAGCACTGGTAAGTACCTAGGTACAGACAGACACTTAAGTCAGCAAAAAGTGGGGGGGGGGCAGTTAACATTGCTGGCCCCCCCACCTCCAAAAGTGGGGGGGCCATGGCCCCCCCGGCCCCCCCTGTTCCTACGCCTATGAAGATTTATTTGACAAAGTCATGAAATCATTTATCTTAAAATTAAAAAAAAATATGTTAGCGAGAATTAAATTTAGTTACAATCAGACTTGCTATAAATTTAAACTTCTTAAGTTCAATGGATCAATAATAACGTCAAGGGATCAATCAATCATCTTTAATATATCAGTGACAATGACATTTCAAACAATTCGATCTCAGCTTAGGTAAGTAACATGTTATTTCTGCATGTCTGCTATTTTTTTGTGGTTACTTTCGTTGAGTTTCGGGTAGAAGCTGCTGACGTTTAACGTTACTTTAACCCGAAAGTTGACCTCATTCTTGAAAAATTGAAATACTAAGAATGTTTTGGAAAGGGGTCGCGGAGAGCTTTCGAACGCTGACTCGAGGGGTCCGACAGGACCATTGTTTCTTGATATAGCAGGGGAGAAGGGGGAGGGGTCTGACCCCTCCCCAGGCGGCATTGGTCATGGAAATAGCCCAGGCGGTGCCGGGTTCATCAGTAATTTTAAGTAAGGTTTCATATATTATAAACCTGCAAGCAGGTTACCAAGCAAGACGGATATACAGCGCACCACAGTCGCCGCTGGGCTTGGTTATATTTGATTGAGCTTCATGATGCTTCGTGCTGCTGAACGTTCCGTTCAGTGGCACACATCGGCCTGACAGTGGCCTGACCTCCTCGGGCGCTCCGAGAGGTATCGGCTCACTACAGGGATATCACTAACCGAATGTGTTGATGCAGCGCACCAGGAGGACTAGTAGGCACTGTGAGACTGGCACGATAACATGGGCCGGCCGCCTTACTGACCAACAGCCGTTTTCACGACGGGTTACCTGGCGAATGCACCAGCTTTGACCAAATCTGCACCAAATCTGTTTTACACCGAAAATCTTTATATCATGAATTCCATTCAGTGTTCTGATCGAAAATACTATGTCTGATAATTTGAAAAATTAAGCAGGTCCCAGAAGTCTTGAAGCTTTTTTATTTTTGTCGTGTGACCTTGCTATGCCACCGATTAAGGCGAATCATGCCTCAAACGAAAGAGAATGAACTGAAATTTTGTATTTTCATGCGTAGAGCACCACTTTAGTCAGGTGGCCCCCGTTGTGAGTCGTACAAGAACGAGCGCGAGAGATCACGTCTTTCGCTGCCGCCAAGATCTCTTGGTTTGCGAAACACCGGTGTCGCCATGCCCGTTTCTTGTCAGCTTCAGAGTCTTATTCCCTGAAGCGAGCGACATAATATTAGCGACATATATTTGCGACGGGGTGATATTTGTTTTAGCACCATAATAATGCGATGAATCAAAGGATTACAACGGGCTGTTGCTTAGCGCGCTCAAGCAGCTGAGCCTTATTTTCGTAATGGATGCGTGCAAACATGTCAGGAGACTTTCTGATCAGTAAATCATTATGTTGCTAATGCTTTCTCGGAGATCCAATGCTCTGTTTCCTGGCTCGCTTCATGAATTAAGGCTCTGAAGCTGACCAGAAACGGGCATGGCGACACCGGTGTTTCGCAAACCGGGAGATCTTGGCGGCAGCGAAGAACGTGATCTCTCGTGCTCAATCTTGTGCGACTCACAACGGGGGCCACCTGACTTTGGTGGTGCTCTAGGCATGAAAATACAAAACTTCAGTTCATTCTCTTTCGTTTGAGGCGTCATTTGCCTTAATCAGTGGCATAACAAGGTCACACGACAAAAATAAAAAAGCTTCAAGACTTCTGGGACACCCTGTACTAAGAAACACAGTGAACCTGATTTTATCTGAACCAAATCTGCATGAAATATGATGACCAAATGTGTACCGGATGATTCCCATACGAATGAGCTAGCCACAAAAGAGCTAGCTCATTTGGGCTAGTGCCACAAAATAGCTAGTGCGATTGTAACTAGTCCCACAAAACAGCTAGGAGCAAAATGACAATTGTTGTAGAGGGCTAGGTAGATCGGCTCACGCCGTACCTCTTCGGGATTTTATAAGCAAAGTTCAGTTCAGATCAGATCGGTCACTAAAAAGGTCGTAATATTGAAAAAGACAGAAGCATACGACTCAGATTTTATTCTCAAACGTTCATCGAAATGTCGTATCCAACTCCGCGAAGAAACTCCTGCATGTCTATGATGTCTTCTGTGAGACGGCGAATGAGGACCTTAACCCTCGCCCGCACATGCCATTTTCCCATCCTAGAACGCACATGGGGGGGGGGGGTGGTTGCCACCCCCCCCCGCGCCATTTCGTTCCTGTTGGAGATAGAGCTTAGCGGTAAAGACCAAAAAGATTCTTTGGGAAGAGACGAATCCAATGATACCCAGTTTTACCTTCTCAGGTCAGTCATTGACCTTCCAGGTCAGGTCAAACTAAAAAATGTTGCTGTTTTGGGTCACCGTTGGATATCAAGTGCGCTGCTTAACAAATACCGATGACGATGCTGTTTTCTGGTGCCAGGCCAGCTAGAACCTCTTTGTCACACTACCCGACCAGAATTTTGCGGCTGAGGTCATTTCAGGTCAAGTTAGGTCAAGGTCAATTATATGTGTTTGTATGTCTGTGTGTGTCTGTGTGCATACTGATGTGTGCACCGATTGTTTTTGGGTCCATATTACATGAAATCATGCTCTGAGAAGCTTTTACCAAAAATGCAGTCAAAAAAAATCAAAAAAAGTAAATTCAGCTTGCCTAAAACGCAATTATCTTAGATGACCTAGGTTGACCTTGACCCTGACCTTGACCCCTGTACCTCGTCGAACAACATGTTCCATGATAGGTGGGAGGTAATACTGGCAAAAAAGGCCGAAATCAGGGTGTCAAAAGCTCGCAAGACCCATGGCAAACGCAAGATGTTGAGAATTGGCCATTTGGGTCATGACATGACCTGAAAAACAAGGTCATATCTCCGAAACCAAAAATCACAGAAACTTGAAATTTTCAGTGGACATCAAGAAAGGATAGAGGAGCAGCTATACGAAAAATCAGCGTTCTAGCACTAAAAATGTTGAGTGCAGAGCAGAAAGACTACCTGGGGGGGGGGGGTGGCAACCACCCCCCCCCCCATGTGCGGGCGAGGGTTAACTCGTTTATTTATATCGGCATAATTTTTGTCTTGTTTTTGAACTTCGTTTCCTGCTTTGAGTTTGCAAAGTTTGGCAGCTTGCAGCGCTTCTTCTTTTTGAATCATGCGGCTAGACAACGCCAAAGTAACGGGTGTGGCGAGTCCACCATTCCTTGGATTGCCCTGTGCCACCCTTCAAATTTGTTGTTGCTCCTCGACATTGCCTCGTCGGTGCGAATCCTGACATTCCACATGTCTTTTCCGAAATTGTTGTGCTCTCCTTTGCCCCCTCCGTCCCTGCCTCCCAATGTAGATATCTTCAAAGTAATTGTAATAGGTATCTTCAAAGTTCTTTGCACCACTAGCTCTCCTTGGGACTAGCTCTTATAAGTTACTAGCTATTTTAACATTAGCTTTTACATCACTAGCTCTTTTGTAGCACTAGCTCAAACGTACTAGCTCAAATGACACTAGCTGTTTTGTCGCTTATAGCTATTCCGACACGAGGCCGTACCGGATAGCCGCCGTGAAAACGGCTAAAATGTAGGGAGCCGCAAATTACCCGACACTCTTTACATCTGCTTTGACGTAAAATAGCCAAACTCATTCGACATTGCTCTCGTGTCTTTTCTTGGCTATATCTTTACTCGACCTTGACGTAAACTAAAAATACATGCATTTGAGTATATTACGTAAGTACACACGGACAAGAAAACAATAAATATCACATATCACTGCTTCAGCGGACCATTAGATCAGAAAATGACACAACGTCCTCCAAACACTTAATACGCATCATGCAAATATTGTAACTGATAAGAAAGCACCACTAGTTGTTATACTTTTGGACGGGGCGGTAGGCGTAGACGGGCTCCTGCTCAGGCTCCTTGTAGACGGGAGCAGCCTTGTAGACGGGAGCCGGAGCCGGAGCGGCCTTGTAGACGGGCTCCTCCGGGTACTGGGCCTCGCCCTCGTACGTGACCTCGGCGTTGTAGCCGGCGTAGTCGTCGACGGTGTACTTGACCGTCTGGATGCGGCCGTCGGGCAGAGCCACCGTGTAGTAGCCGGACGTCTGCTTGCCGTCGCTGTTCTCATTGGCGGCAAACTTGGAGCCCGTCTCGTAGTCGCTGACAGAGTAGTCGAACGCGTACGGGGACGGCTCGTACTCGGGCTCCTTGTATGCAGCCGGGGCCTTGTAGGCAGCCGGGGCCTTATAGGCAGCCGGGGCCTCGTACTTCGCAGGGGCCTCGTACTTAGCAGGGGCCTCGTACTTAGCAGTGGCCTCGTAGGTAGCCGGGGCCTCGTACTTCGCAGGGGCCTCGTAGGCAGTCGGGGCCTTGTAGGTAGCAGGGGCCTCGTACTTAGCAGGGGCCTCGTAGGTAGCAGGAGCCTCGTAGGTAGCAGGGGCCTCGTAGGCAGCAGGGGCCTCGTACTTAGCAGGAGCCTCGTACGTAGCAGGGGCCTCGTAGGTAGCCGGGGCCTCGTATGTAGCCGGAGCCTCGTACTTAGCAGGGGCCTCGTAGGTTGCAGGGGCTTCGTACTTAGCCGGGGCCTCGTAGGCAGCCGGAGCCTCGTACTTGGCCGGGGCCTCGTAGGTAGCGGGGGCCTCGTACTTAGCAGGGCCCTCGTACTTAGCGGGGGCCTCGTACCTAGCTGGGGCCTCGTACTTAGCAGGAGCCTGGTAGGTAGCAGGAGCCTCGTATGTAGCCGGGGCCTCGTACCTAGCAGGGGCCTCGTAGGAAGTCGGGGCCTTGTAGGTAGCAGGGGCCCCGTAGGCAACCGGAGCTCTGTAGGCAGCAGGAGCCCTGTAGGCAGCAGGCAGCTTGTCGGCGGCAGCGACGGCCAGAAGGGCGGCGACAATGAAGGCCCTCATTTTGGTAGTGGTCCAGAGGTGGTGCGCTTGTTGAGATGGCCAGGTGGGGTACTGATGGAGAAGCGGTCCACACTTTCGCTTTTATAGTGGCCAGAGCGTGGAGCTCGGGCCCACAAGGTCGTTCCCGGGGAGCGCCCGGCGAAATATTGCACAACGGGGTTATGTTCCAGTGCCACGCGACGGATGTAATTCGGGTTGATTTCAAGAACTCCAAAACCCCTATATCTGAGGGCATCAGTCAAGTGCAAATGTTTTCATGCCGTTAGTAGATGATTCGGCCTTTATTAACCCTCGCCCGTATAGGGGGGGGGTCGAACGGACCCCCCCATGGTTTTTCGCGAATAACTCGCGTAAAAAGCGGCCGATCGCGACGAAACTTTCAGTACATTCGCGTTCATCAATTTCACACCTACCCTGAAAATTTCATGACCCTGACCCAAATGATCTTTGACCTGTGACCTACTTTTCGAGACCATGTTTGGCTGGAATCGCGATTCGGCGTATGTCGGCTCGCATTAGCACGCGTTTGCAGTCTTTTCGTGGTTTCAAGCGTTCAAACATGTGATATGATGTTGCCCCCATGCATAAGGGTGGGTGTCAAGGTCACCTGAAGGTCAGGTCAGATCATTGACCTTTGATGACCTCGGTTCACTTTTTCGAGTTTTACATGTTTCTAGGCCAGTTTTTGGAGCTAAATTCGAATTTAGCAGCCATATGAACATTTACGAAGTAGTTTTGGTGCCTTCGTAACATGTTACGAAGCTGTCAGAGGCGGTTGCCACCTACTACGAATACCCTTACTGGTTGACCTGACCTGAACTGACCCGACCTGGCCTAAATACATGAAGACATCATCTGTGATCAAAACTAACACGATATTCGTGATCAGCACCCCGAAAAACCCCATCGCAGCCACACTTTACGACGTTCTAACAGGTCCCGATTTTCCCGCCTTTGGGGTCATTGACCTGACCTGCAAGGTCAACCAATGACCTAGGACCTTAAAATTGGGTATCATCGGCTTCCTGTCGTCACGAGCAACACGCTCGTTTTTTCCGCGAAGCTCTAGCTCGATCAGGGGCGAAACGGCAAGGGGGGGGGGGTCCAACGGACCCCCCTTATACGTTCGCGGCTGGAAAAACACCAATACGGGCGAGGGTTAAGCCACTCCCGCTGGGGCTCCTCTATTTCCACGTCCTGCTGCGGCAGAGGTGTTTGAACAATTCATTCTAACTCGGCTGCAGGGTCACGTAGTGATATGCCACCGGGGTGGTGTTTCACCGATGATAGCAGCACGCTGCTATCACACGCGTCAAAATTGAGTTAGGTACCATTGGAGACATCAACAAGCCCATTGCTCCAACACTGCTACAAGTGTGACGTCAGGTCGCGAAATGCGATAGCAGCGTGGTAGCAGCGTGCCGTGAAACACCGCCCGGTAGGTGGCATCGAAAACGTGTCGAAAATAAAGGCGAAGCTACTTGGGCCATTTTTTAGGTGAGGTCAAAGGTCAGGTCACCAAGCCTCATTAAACTCCAAGTTCGTCTAGTTCGACAATTTTCAACAAATCGGCGCGTAACACGGGAACAGTTAGAGCTACAGTGCCGCCAAGAAGCGCGTCGGATAGCCACTTTTCACGCTCTTTCTAAACGATGCCCTCAGATTTCACCTATGGTCAGAGGTGTAGCCATACCAAGGACGAAAACTGCAAAATTTGACGTTTTTTTGCGGAACACGTTTTTATACAAAAACATCTGTCATCACACTCGTATTACGTTGGTTTTACCGGCATCGCGTTTTTCTCATTGAGACACGTCGAATGAACTATAAGTTGGGCTAAAAAGGTCAACTTAAAAATTTGACCTCAGGTCAAGGTCACGGAAAAGACATGCTGTCAAGCGATTCTTATAATTGAGCTGAACACATCCAAGGTGTTGTCATCGCTCTAACATGCTTCTATATAAAGTTGTTGTCAAAAAGTCGCTGTGGACGTGGTATGACCTGAGCTGACCTCAGGAATATAAAGAGGGGTCATAGGTGCAATATTCCGACTGAGTGTGTCACGTATGCATCCCGATGTTTGAGAGCGTTCCGTCCAAAAGAAGATCAGTTCAATTGTCTCCTTACATGTAATAGAGTTAGCAAAATTGGCCTGATCCTAGGTCACCGATATCGAAATGATGAGATAAACAAATTCTAAATATTGCTTCCCTCATGCAATACACCGACTGTCAAACTTCTAGGAGAAAAGCTGTATAAATGACAGAATAACAAAGTTGTTTTGGAGACATGGTCACTTATAACTTGGTGACCTGACCTTATTAGCCCTGGGATAGGGCTTTCACACATGATGCAAAACCGATGCATCATTAACCGCAGTGAGTTTGCGGCGGTGCGCACCGACGTTTTTTATATACGCAAAAACCTGGCGGCTGTGGCCAAAAACGCGAGCTAAGGTTAGACACTGATATGACCATGGATGTATTGAACATATGCATAAATATATGTATAAATATAATGGCCCTTGCACTGAGTGAGGCAATTTGGTGCAATTTCCAGCTTTGCATCACTCAACGTCCTAGCCAGTTGACCTGTCAGTGTTTATCTGAATGCTGACACGAAGCAGGCTACGCTCTTGCCGTCTGGCTGACCGGTGAAGAATGCAGCCGAACGGATGCACAACCCACTCTGGACACATTCCAGCCACTGGCGGCAGACATTATCGATGTGTTTAACCATATGGATATACACCTTGTTTTCGGCATAAACTGACCTATCCGGACAAGTCGTTGCTGGTATTGGATGACCAGGCTGTTATTCAGAACAGCTCGTGGAGCCGTGCCGGTCGGAACCGGCGCCGACACCGCCAGTGTGACTGGTGGAGCTCCAGGAGCCGGAGGTCACCAGTATTTAGCGACCGGCGGTGACCGGCAGACACTACAGTACATCCAGCGCCAGCCGCCGGGCAGGCAGATTGTCACCATGGCACCGGTGCCGGTGGTGCAGCTGGTGCTAACACTTACGCTCGTCGTGGTGCAGTCTTCAGATGCCTGTAAGTGTTAAATTCTGTGGCCTGGGCCGGGTGGACCGCGGGGCGGCCGTAGGTGTACCGCAGACCGCTGTTGTGGCTCCCTGCGGCTGACCGGAAAATGGGACGGCCAGTTGCGCGACTTGCATTAGCGTGTCTTTCCCATTGGGGTGCGATTGCCACAGCTGTGATGTCGGACTATGTGGGGTGCGCTGTGGACGCACGAATCTGACCTGACCTGACCCCCCCTCTCTCTCTCTCTCCCTCCTCTTTCTCTCTTTCACTCTCTCTCCTCCCTCCTCTATCTCTTCTCTCCTCTCTCTCTCTCTCCCACCCTCCCTCCCCCTCTCTATTTCTCTCTTTCCTCTCTCTCCCCTTCTCTTCCTTTCTCTCTCTCTCTCCCTCCTCTTTCTCTCCCTCACTCTCTCTCCTCCCTCCTCTCTCTCTCGCTCCTCTTTCTCTCTTTCACTCTCTCTCTCTCCTCCCTCCTCTCTCTCCTCTCTCCTCTCTCTCTCTCTTTCTCCCTCTCTCTCTCCTCTCTGTCTGTCTTTCTCTCTATCTGAATTGATGTCCGCCCGGGTAAGTGCTGCGGATGATTGTCGCCGCTATGGTCAGCAAAGTAATCTTGGGGTCAGCCACCTCACCATCATTTGTGTCGTCTCGCCTGCCTCGGAGCCGAGTCCAGACACACCGGGGTCGCGGGACCGGGCTGCAGGATGGCGAGGTCGGCACTCGACAGCGATAATGCTGACTGCAGAGCATCGAGCACAGATAACTGGTTAAATTTAAGAGCTCTGACATACAGGCACACACTATCTGTTTGGCTTGGCGTTGAAATGTTGTTTTGTTATATCAATTGACATAGAAATGGTTCGTCATCTTTTTGCAGTAGGTATTCTTCTAAGCGTTGTAATCGCCACGCCATATGTGGAAGGCTTTTGGTGTCAATACATACATACATACATACATACGTTGTGCCTCATTCAAATGTCGGTTTTATATTTTGATGATGCCTCAGGAGAAGCTATTAGCTGCTTACCGCACTCACTCTAGCGGTTAGTTGTATTACAACTATAACCGCTATGTAGTGGCGTTGCCTTCTTATTCTAAATTAGGTACGACAGGCTGTGATCTGATGATTTTCGAAGCACCAAATATAAAAAGGACGGCTGAATACCTATTGGATATTGTAAAGAGCACACTATCCTTTTAAATGTTAAGCCAACGAAAAGTCCCTCCTTGACCTGAGATAAAAGCAACATACGACTTCATTGACCTGATAAAGCATTGCTGCCGCATTGGCATTCCAAAACACGTCCCTGAGTGAACCCTGCCAAGCGCAGCGATAGCCATGAAAGTCATGGGCTGCGTTCATCTCTACGAAGTACGAACATAAGCGTAGGAACCATGGGTGCAGTGGGTGCAGTTGCACCCACAATAATTCTCCAGTGGGTGCAGACAATGTATTCTGCACCCACAATAATCTGGAACAAAAACCCCTTTTCTCATCAACACTTCTTCCCATGCAGCAAAACAAATTCAGGATATTTTGCCCACTTTCCACCTTTAGAAGCGTTTGCTACTGTGATGGTCTTCAAAACTTACATTTGCGCTCAAGTAAAAAAGGAAGCAACGGAACACATGTGATTGAACACATACCGATGACCCACTGTCAAAAGTTTTAACCCGATACCTATCTTCGAAAATGGCAAAGTTAGCCGCATTTAGGTACTTTTTGCGGTAGTCAATATTGACATTATCAACGCTTCTAAATACACTTATCATCGGTAGGTAACTTTTCGACATGGTACACCCTCAAAGCTCACAAGGAGCCTCCGCTCGGGTGCCGCTCCCTACCCCCTCCCCCCCGGCTTCACCGGCCATGGCTGGATTTCTGCACACATGCACCCACAATGTTCCAGCCATTCCTACGCCCATGTCTACGAAGTAGCCAGATTGGAGACGTGGCTACTCCTGAGGGCAGTTGTGAGAGAAAATATAAATCAAGGTCACGTCCTTCACCGCGACTGAAATCGGCCCGGATACACGGAATCGGCGCTTCGTTAACGCAGAGATTACTACCCCCTCCAGTGTGGGCGGAGCGGCGCGGTTGCGCCAGCACGGCTGCCTGGCGGGGTTACGACGTGTTACTAGCCTGCGGGGACACTCGAGTAGCTGGGAAACACCGCTGACTGCGTGAGCCGTGAAAACTATCTACTGGACCTAAGGAGTCATACAATAAAGTCGATCGAAGTCATTGGCTTAATACAATATAGGTACATAACAGCTGAGAAAGAATTGTCCAGTACTTCCATGGACAATTGGACAGGGCCGTTATCTCCCTTTTAGTATTGTTTAATACCTACACATTGTGATCTTGCAATGATAGCCTGCTCTGGAACAAGCTGTGTCATTAGATTAAGACCGGGTAATGTGACAGTAACTATATACGGCTGAAGGCTGCTACAGATGAGCTCTTATTTCTAATGTCCAATTCCAGTCTTGCAAATTTATTAGGCTCTAGTAATGTCTGACAGATCAAATCGTTATTTGTATTACGTCACATCTGCGTCATAGTACGTCACAGTGTTGTGTCCGACAGGGGACTGGTGCAGGACCGTGAGTCGCTCCGACAGGGGTCCGCTGGGACCGTGTGTCTCTCACAGTCTGGTAGGGTAGGACCGTGTGTCGCTCCGACAGGGGTCCAATGGGACCGTATGCCGTTCAGTCCGGTGGGACCGTGTGTCTCTCACAGTCTAGTAAGACCGTGTGTCGCTCCGACAGGGGTCCGGTGGGACCGTGTGTCGTTCAGTCTGGTGGGACCGTGTGTCGGTCACAGCACCTTGTCGCTCCGACAGGGATTCGGTGGGACCGTTTCGACGACAGGTGTCAGCAGAAGTCTGCCCGGCTAGCCGTCGGTACCCGGATGGAGACCGAGATTGTGTACACCTCCCCGGCCACGGCTCTGGACGGCCACGCCGGGCGACTGATGTAAGCTGATGGGGTTAGATTTGGGGCTTAGAATGCCTCCATACCTGAAATGAAACTAACGATTCGAGAATGCAACTATGCTTGAAGTTTGATGGAAGTACGATGGAGCCTATGGAAATGTATCACGTTCTTCATCAGTCACTTTTGCTAACAATGGGACCAGTTTATTGCCCGTGACCGCAAGGTTTACTGAGGACCGTTTAAAGTTTCTACGCTAAGCTTTGTAATGTATGGAAACTGAAGACCTCACTTGTGCTCAATGCTCATTGTGGACATTGTGTGTGTGTGCCCATGCCCCTAAATGTTGATTGCTGACATTACCTATGCTCGTGCGAAACTTGAAAACTTTCAGCATCGGTGAAGCTTCAAATGGTTGAATGCAAATAAGTAGTAGGTATTTTATTTATTGAAGATGGATCTTATTCTTTACGTACGATTTTCATTTTAATGCCTAAAGAAATGTGTTTAAAATTCCATCAAACTCTTACTACAGCTAGTTCAGTTACTCAACGCTGGGTAGGAAACTTAGGCCACCTTTCTCTAACAGTCACCCTTTTGGTCGGGCCAATAGACAAGTCTGCAGCTCTATGAGGCGCCGCGCCCTGCGGTCCAGCATAACTCCCCGCGCCGGGAGGGGAGTGCCCCTGTCTCCTCCCTCGCTCTCTCCCGTCGTCCCGCGACCCTGGCCGACATCCCCACCTGTCGAACGGACACTGGGATCTGGATCCAGTGTCCCGCTCGGTCCGAGATTGTGCCCGCAGGCGAGGCAGGGGCGCGCCCAGGATAGTCTCAAACTGCGCTGGACTGGCGACCCCTGCCATAAAAACTTACACAATGATGAAAATTTGCACTTCGAAATGTGAAAATTTGAAAAAAGTTATGTTCTGATTTGTTTTCAATGCCATTGCTTTTCGGTGAAGAAACGACTTTGTTTATGAAACTCGTGCGTAGATGTGACCATCTAGTCCCCAGCATCGTCGTCATGAACTCGTTCCTTGACATCAGTTCAGTAGATAAGCTAAGCCACTATGCAGGCTTCATTCTTACTCGACTGGCGGACTTCGCTCCGACTGCTGGGCTCTGCCTCACCCCCCCCCCCCCCGACCGCTGTGCCGTACCCTGCCTGCTGTGCCCCCCCCCCTCCCCACCACCACCGACCGCTGCGCCGCGGACCGGTACCCTGCCTGCCGTGCCCCTCCCCCTCCCCCACCGACCGCCGCGCTGTGCCCTGCCTGCCGTGCCCCCCCCCCCTCCCTACCACCACCAACCGCTGCGTGCCCTGCCTGCCGTGCCCCACCGACCACCGTGCCCGCTGTTTGTCAGCTCGAGCCGCGTCACCGGCGGACCGTACAAGGCCCTGGAGCTATGTGTGGACTACGGCTACGCGGGCCACCAGGTGGACGTGTCCACGCCACCGCAGGTGTATGTGGACACGGCGGTGGACGTGGACAGTGGCCGGGGACAGCCCCTCATCCGGCTCACCAGTCCTGCGGTTCATCGGTGAGACCGCTCGGCCAGACGGCGGATACAGCTCCACTGGATACGGGATACACTAGATACAGGATATACTGGATACAGCTCCACTGGATACGGGATACACCGGACACAGGATACACTGGATACTGGATACACTGGATACAGCTCCACTGGATACTGGATACACTGAATACAGGATATGCTGGATGCGGGATACACTGGATATGGAATACACTGGATACGGGATACACTGGATGCGGGATACACTGGATACATCTCCACTGGATACGGGATACACTGGATACGGGGTAGATACACAGGATATGGGATACACTGGATACGGGATACATTGGATACGGAATACACTGGATACGGGATACACTGGATACTGAATACAGGATACAGAATATTGGGTTTACGGGATGCTTAGGTACAGGGTACTGGGTGCACTGGATACTTGGTTTTGAAAATAGTATTCTGGAAACAAGATACCGGATGCATGATACTGAGTCACTGACTGCTGGATGCTAAATTCTGGGAGCCACACTGAACACAAAACATATGATTGCATTTTGTGCTGGAATTTGGACTGGAAGTGCTGGAAATCGGACATTTTATACCTACTAGACTATCCAGGATGCTGCACACTGCACACTGTATGATGCACGCTGTACCTACAGTCTGTCTTAAAAGTACCGCGCAAAGTAACGGTGGATCCATCAAGCTTGACCGAGGAAGGGCCTACTAAATTTGAGTCACCGAAGCAATTCACATCCTCGTCCATTCCCTAGGTCAATTGGTTCGGTGACTTTCAAATTATAGCAGGCCCGACCTCAGTCAGGCTTGATGGATCCACCGTCTTAAAAGTACCGCGCAAAGTAACGGTGGATCCATCAAGCTTGACCGAGGAAGGGCCTGCTATAATTTGAAAGTCACCGAAACAATTGACCTGGGGAATGGACGAGGATGTCCATTGCTTCGGTGACTTAAATTTAGCAGTCCTTCATCGGCCAGGCTTGATGGATCCACCGTCACTTTGCGTGGTACTAAGACAGACTGTACAGTCTCTTAAGAAAGTATTGCGCATCGGTGCCGTGGATCCATCAAACCCGACCGAGGAAGGGCTGTTAAATTCGTGATTCACCGAACCAATCGACATCCTTATCCATCCCCAGGTCAATTGGTTCGGTGACACTCAAATTTAGCAGCCCTTCCTCGGTCGGGCTCGGTGGATCCACGGCATCGATGCGCGGTGCTTTCAAGAGTGACTGTACCTGACACATTGAAACAATGGGTGAATGTTTGACCCACCTTGATGTGTGACACTATGCGGGACAGTTGCGGGCCCCGTGCCGCCTCCTGTGCGGCCCTCCGTCGCACCCTGACCCGCCTGTACCTACCCGGCAGTGTGCCGGAGGGGCAGCGGCTGGAGCTGACCTGCTCAGCAGTCGGCGAGCCGACCGTGGCCGTCCAGTGGAGCGGTGACGCCGCGTTCTCCGCCCTGAAGGCGGTGCCGGGCCGCGCCACGGGCGTGTTCGAGCGGGTGACGGCCGCCGACGCGGGCCGGCTCACCTGTCGCCTCGTCAGCGGCGCCGTGTGGCTGGAGCAGAGCGTGCGGCTGGTGGTGGTGCCGGCCCGACACGGCACGCCGCCCACCATCCGCCCGCCCGACGGCGGCGAACTGGAGTGAGTGTCCATCTCGGGATCCCAATCGCAGCACCGGCCCGGGCTGGAGCGGAGAGCTTCAAATGCATCATACCTAACGTTCTTGTAAATTGTGATGATTCAATGTCTCATGGTCATGGTTAGTTCTTCCTTTATCATTCTGTAGAGGCTTAGTTTCCATCGGGTCTACAGTGCAAAGATGCCTACTTACCTAGGTACTAGGTAGGCATAGCTCGCAATTCTCTATGATAAAAGTATATATATATATATATATATATATATATATATATATATATATATATATATATATATATATATATATATATATATATATATATATATATATATATATATATATATATATATATATATATATTAACCCTCGCACGACCAGGCCATTTCTCATAACACGAACGACCAGGGGGGGGGGTGTTACGACCCCCCTGGCATTTCGAAACGGAAGGTCGTAGAGCTTAGCGGAAAAAACCAACGGATTGCTCTCAACGAGATCTCGCGATTGGTGGTATATTTTTTGGTCCTGGGTCAACATTTGACCTACTTATGACCGGTCAAAGGTCAAATTTTCCGAAAAAAATCAAACTTTTTCAACTTTGCGCAACGATTGCGGCAAAACGGTGAGAGATATTAACTTCAAACCTTCAACAACGTATTCCCACTCAATTCTGCATCATATATGGTGTTTTTGGTGTATTTACCCTATAAAAGTAAGAGGCCTATTGCTGATGAGTGATATGGTGTCACATCACCCTCCGGTGTTTGTCCCGATTCGTCGGCTGTTGACCACTGCTCCGCTATAAATACTGTAGGTAACGACTCAGAAAAGATATGTGGATATCCACTGCAATGTGGATAGCATCAGCAGAAAACCTCGGGACTCGGTACACACTTCGTGAAAATCCGGCCGGAGGCTGTACCTCTTATGACGTCATAACTCCGTGACCTGACCTGACCCGGTCAATTTTCTTGCACCACACGATAGCCAATGCTTGCCCCAACATGCATGGGAAGTTTCATCATGATCCATCAAACAATGTGGGTATCACCGGCAGAAAACCTAGGGATTCGGCGCACACGTTTGGTAACTGTCGGCCGGAGGCTGTACCTCTTATGACGTCATAACTCCGTGACCTGACATGACCCGATCAATTTTTTCGGCAAAAGATGCGCAAAGGTTGCCCCAGAGGGTATTGAAAATTTCAGCCCGCTACGACAAGCCGTTTAGCGTGCACTTCGAAAAAAAACCTCAGGGGGGGGGTTGATACAACCCCCACCCCTAGGCGTTCTAGGGTTAACATCCCACTGAGATGAGATTTAGCCAATTTGTGATACATTTGTAATAGCCGTCAATAGTAATATTTGTAATAGTCAATATTTGTAATGGTCGTGTATGTATATAGTTAAGTAGGTACTTAATTTAAATCACAGGTGTTCTACTCTACATCCGTTCCTATCTAGGTATAAATGAATTGATTTTAACAAATTACCTACTTTAACGGCGATCTTAACACAGCCATTATCGAACAATGTCACCGCTCATAAGGTTTAATTTCAGAGAAAATTAGCGACAGATGCATATTTAGTATTTGCAGACATCTAATGTGGCGTGATATTAAATGAGATCTAGTTCGGTATAAACGTTATGCCAGTAGGTAGGTGAAATGCATTTGATTTTCATGCCTTTAAAATGTCTTACCGTCATGCGTGCTTACTGCTTACACAATGCGCATGCTAGCTTTATACATGACTAAGACTCCATACTTACTCACCAGTCGTGAGAACCGGTGGATACTTGGATTATTTTCCAACTATAGAGCCGCTGATTCTTTTGACCCGTATTACAACTGGCCTGCATTTCCCGTGCTTCTCTAAGGCCGATCATAGAATTATCAATCATTATTAAAGGTAATGATATAAACTGTATCCTTGGGTATAGGTGTGTGAGTTTGAGCGGGAGCTCGAGCCGGACTGACCAGCTCGCCACCCCGGCAGGGTGAACTGGGGCCAGCCCACCGAGCTGACCTGCGCGGCCACCGGCGACCCCACACCGAGCGTCGACTGGCTGGACCCTTCGCAATTTTCGACTGTGGGGGCCGTGGGGGGCCGCGCGACCGGCCGCATCGCGGACGTCACGCTCGGCCACGAAGGCACCTATACGTGCCGCGCCGAGAACCATGCCGGCGTGGTCACGGCGCATCTTCGGCTGAGTATAGGCGGCCCCTGTGTGCAGATGCCCAGGGGGGCGCCCGGCGAGCCGCCTACATTCTTCCCGCCCGGCTGTGCCATCGTTGACCCCCCGGGCTTCGTCCCTCACCACGAGACCGGGCCGTCCGTCCGGTCGGTCGGTGCGCCCAGCGTCCCCACGCACGGATCGCCCGCACTCAGACCCTCCTGCATCCCGGATCCGCCCGGTCCGCCGGGCTCGCGGCCGCGGCCGCTGCCGCCCGGCTGCCCGCCCGACCCGGCGCGACCGCCCAGTCCGCCGTGCCGGCGGGGTCCGCCCGGGGGCCCGACGTTCGTCCCGATCGGCTGCGAGCTGGACCAGTACGGCGGCCGGCTGGACGTGCCGCCGGGAGCCATAGACGACAGCGTGCTGGCGGTCTCACCGCCCGGGCCGGTGGGCCCGCCCAGCGGCCAGCCGCCCGCACCCAAACGCTTCTGCGTCCGGGGTCCGCGCGGTCCGCCGGGCTCGCGGCCGAAATTCTTCCCGCGCGGCTGCAACCTACCTCCGGGAGCCATAGACGACAGCGAGCTGGCGGGCCCCGGCTCTGACAGCGAGACCTGGACGTCCGGCCCGTCGGCGCCCTCTACCACGTACCGGCCGCCGTCCATCCGGTTCGACCAGTCGTCAGTGGTGTGGTGAGTCGGCGACGAACGGTGGCAAGGTGCACTTTTCAGGGCTAATACGAATACCCACGGTAGTTACATATTCCACTCGGTGTCATACTACGTTTAAATCAATCGCTTTTAATCTAATTTTATCACTTTATCTTTAACGCGCCCAATATACCTAATAAGCAAAAATGGGATGATTCACAAGTTAAAAAAAAACACTTGCCTTTTCCTTCTGATTGCCACGGCACAGACCAATGTGCTTCTTATAGGCATTAACATGCAGTAAACGTTCATATATGATGATAGATTAATATAATGATAAATCATTAACATGAGCAGAGCGGCAAAAACGTCCGTATAAACACTGAGCCAGATATCGGCAACCCTTAACCTTCGCCGGCACAGGCCATTTTGCGTCCTTCGACGGCACAAGGGGGGGGGGGGGTTTGGTACGACCCCCCCTCGCGTTTGGCCCCTGATCGAGCTAGAGCTTCGCGGAAAAAACGAGCGTGTTGCCCGTCACGAGACAAAGCCGATGATACCCAATTTTAGGGTCCTAGGTCATCGGGTGACCTTCCAGGTCAGGTCAATGACCCGAAAACCGGGCAAATCGGGGCCTGTTAGAAAGTCGTAAAGTGTGGCTGTTATGTGGTTTTCCGGGGTGCTGATCATGAATATCGTGTTAGTTTTGATCAGAGATGATGTCTTTAAGCATTTAGACCAGGTCGGGTCAGGTCAGGTCAGGTCAACCGGTAGGGGTTGTGACGGGTATTCGTAATACGTGTCAACCGCCTCTGACAGCTTCGTAACATGTTACGAAGGCACCAAAACTACTTCGTAAATGTTCAAATGGTTGGTAAATTCGAATTCAGCTCCAAAAACTAGCCTAGAAACATGTAAAACTCGAAAAAGTGAACTGAGGTCACCCGAGGTCACCAAAGGTCAATGACCTGACCTGACCTTCAGGTGACCTTGACACCCACCCTAATGTATGGGAGCAACATCAAATCACATGTTTGAACGTTTGAAACCACGAAAAGCTTGCAAACGCGCGGCTAATGCGAGCCGACATACGCCAAATCGCGATTTCGGCCAAACATGGTCACGGAGAAGAGGTCACAGGTCAAAGGTCATTAGGGTCAGGGTCATGAAATTTTCAGGGAACGTGTAAAATTGATCAATGCGAGGGTACTGAAAGTTTCGTCGCGATCGGCCGCTTTTTACGCGAGTTATTCGCGAAAAACCTTAGGGGGGGGGGTGCATCAACCCCTGTGCCGGCGAGGGTTAAGTTAATATGAGATGCTGGTCTCTTATTTCCTACATACATTAGCTTTTGAGTTTCGGCGCTCTTCTCTGTAGGCTAGAAGATTGAATCTCGGAAAATGGTCTCGTTGAAATAACAGGCTCATTTTCTATCGTTAGTTATTTGGTATGGAGCTGTGAGCCATTGAACCTGAGGCGCCTACTGATCACAAGTGCCGCGTGTCGTGTCTCCGCAGGGCCGAGAAGGGCACGGACATCGCGCTGACGTGCCTCGGGGACGGCGCGCCGGCGCCCAACATCACCTGGCTGCACCGGTCGCGGTTCAGCCGGGTAGTCGAGGTGCCCGGCCGGAGCACCGCCACGCTGGCCGACGTCCAGCCGCACCACTCGCTCCTCTACAGCTGCTGGGCCGAGAACGAGGCGGGCGCCGCTCTCGCCTGGGTCCGTCTGGTCGTCTACAGCCCCGAGTGCCTGCCGTCGCCGCCCGGGCCCCGCGGCCGGCCGCCGCTGCCGCCGCCGTCACACTGCCCGCTGCTGCCGCCGTGCCCGCCGGTCGGCCCGCCCGGGTCGCCGTCGCCACCACCCCACTGCCGTCAGCCGGGTCCGCCGTCCCCGCTGCCCGTAATCTGTCCTCTGCCAAGCTATCCCGGCTCCCCGCCGAGATATCGTCCTCCAGGCTGCCCCACCCTGCCCGCGCTGAAACCCGACTGCATCCCGGGACCGGGGACCGGGTGTCCCCCGGAGATACCGAACCCGTTCACATCCACCTGAGCGGCGGGTCAGCCGGCCGACACCGGGTGGCTGAGAGCCCACCCGACCTCAGACGGGTGAGCACTGAGCAGCACCGAGTGCCGCGTCAGCGCGGCGCCCATCTGAATCAACTGAAAGTGCGACGCGATCCGATGAATATTCACCTTTATTCGAAGCATGAATGTCTTTCGAGATTAAGGTGCGATATTGAATTGATGACGTTTGCAATTCATGCAGTTTGGTTATGTAAAAAGCTCGGGCACTATATTTGTTTTTACATTGCAGGGAAATGCAAGATGACATTACCTATAGTTTTATCAGTTGTCTCAGTGAAACAAAATTCTGAAGAATACACTGAATAAAGCCATGAAGCAAAAGTCAAACCTTTACTTTGGATGAATAATAGACAAATAATAGCCTCCCAAGTTCCAACGCCTAGTCAAAGTGCGGTAGACGTCCACCGACGTGGGGGCTGGTCCCGATTTGCGGTATTATCTGATAAGGTGAAGCGGTGCGCTGAAGAAACCACCGAATAAAGCAATGAAGCAATACCTATGCATGTGTGCTAATTAGAGCACTTCACGGATAGGCTTTTTAGGATCCGGCCCGGCCCATATCCGGCAAGTCATATCCAGATCCGCCCATTATCCGCCTTTCTTTGAATATCAGAATCCGGCCCACCCATGGCCCGTATTGCAGCCAAACTTCCAAAAAATATCCGTAATAATCCGTTTCACCAATAACTGGTTTCACCCAAACCTGGACTAACAAATTCAATCTAAGGGACCAGACAGCCATACATCTCATAGACCATCATGGTTCCAAAAACCATGCATACATTGCATACATTATCCACTTGAAGACAAGTCTTGTGACAAGTGAGTGTCATAAAATGATGCCTATTACTTTAATCAAACCTCTGCTGCCGCTTAACACATTAGGTTAATTTTTAACTTCAATGTTGAATGTTAAAATTTTGATCCGTTTTGATCCGGGTTCAACCTTCAATTCCCAAACCGGCCCGCCCATATCCGTTCTTTTTTAACAAATTTAGAATCCAATCCTATCCGGTCCGCGGATTTATCCGTGGATAACGGATTTATCCGGCCCATGAAGTGCTCTAGTGCTAATGGTCTCACTCTCAAGATAAGAATTCGAGCGACTAGTTTGGACTTTGGATGCGATAAATATTCGTCCAGCTATCAGCTCAAACCGACAGCTGCGGTAGCAGTCTGAGCGAGCCAGGCGTTCGACTCGTGCTGAGTGCACCCCGTCTCAATCGAGTGGAGTAAAAAATGTGGGAGCATTAATCCTAATAGAAAATATAAGCAATTTGACGTCTACATATATTGAGAGTTAACAGTTAATACGAATCATTTGAAGTGTCATTTCATTTCATCATCATCAAATTATTTGAAGTCACTTTAGTGGTCTCAAATTGCTTCTCAGCTACTAACGACCCTATAGTAGACGCACGTTTTCTTACAATAATACTCGCTGCGCATTGCGACTCGGCTCGTCGGTCACGTGTGGTGTGCCGTCGCCGCAAGGTGCCACTCAGTTGGCTGCCAGCCTCCGTCAGGCGAGGGACTGCGCCGCTTAGACAATTTACACAGCTCACCGACGTAAAGATACGTCCCAGCTTCCTCCGCTCGCCCAGACACCCTACAGTCCGGTCTGCTCACAAGTCTACCAGCCTGGCATCGCTCAAAGGGTAGGTTCTGACGGCATAGCCTCATCGATAGTGGGACGGTGCAGGCCTTCCAATGAACCGACTGGCAGTTGGTGAGATCGGGATTTTCAATACCTAGTTCTGCTGGAGACAGTGACTGGCATTCATCAGTCAGACAGATGCCGTCGTTTAACGGTCGCCGTCGTTCTCTGCCCGCTCGAGCACTACCGAAGTCGTGCCTCGCGTCTCTCTGGATAGGGCCGTGATCGCCAAGCTCGTCTCCCTCCGCCCGAGCCCCTCCCGAGTCAGGCGTCATGAGTAACCGGGCGCGCGTGGTGGGCGGTCTGCTGGTGGCGCTCAACTCTGCACCGGCCGCGCTGGCCATCGTCACCTGTCGGCGTCTGCGCGCGCGCGCCATGTACCAGACGATCGCCAACCACGCGGCCATCGAGACGCTGATGGGCCTGCTGATGGCGGCCGCCGGCGGGCCGCAGCTGCTGGACGTGCGCGCGCCGCCGGCCGTCTGCCGCGCGCTGTTCGCGCTCATCCCGGCGCTGGTGCTGGCCTCGATGGCGGCGCTGGTCGGCCTCTCGCTGGAGCGGTACGTGGCCGTCATGCACGGGCTGCGCTACTTCCAGCTGCTGACGCCGCGCCAGCGGCGGGCGCTGCTGCTGGCGCCGTGGTTGGCGGCCGTCGGCGCCGCCGCCTTCTGCTCGGCCGTGCTGGCCGGCGCGCCGGACAGCGGCACCTGCAGCGTCGAACACGTGCCGCCGCTCATCTTCCTGGTGCTGGACTCCGTGGACCTGCTGCTCTGCCTGCTGGTGCTGGCGCTGAACGCGGCGGTGGCGCTGCAGGCGGCGCGGCACCGCAGCGACATCGAGCGCCAGCGGCGGCAGGTGGGAGCAGCAGCCGCCCGTCACGTCGACAAGTACCGCAGCTACCGTGCCGTCCTCACCGTCGTCGGACTCTACGTGGTCTTCCTCGTACCCTACGACGTCACATCGGTGCTGGCCTTCTTTGTCGACAGCCCGCTGCTGCAGAAGGTCAAGGCGGTCTCCATGGCACTGCGACGCGTCATGTTCATCCTAGACGGCTGGATGTTCGGCTTCCTATGCTCCGAAATCCGACGTCGCTACAAGCAGCTATTCTACTGCTGCCAAAAGACTGGGGACTCTGAGGGCCTGGCTGCACCAGCGGCAGCCGGAAGAGTGCGGCGATTGTTCTTGATGCGTGGCCGCACCGCGCAGGAAGGGAAAGTTGCTTCATGCGCGGCACTGATTGGAAGCGAGCAGCTTCCGAAGGTCACCACTCCACCTCCAACCTCAAGAGAGACCACGCAGAAAACGGTATTCACAATCCATGTGAGAAGGGCATGGCCTGACGAGCCGGAAACAAGTGGAGAAAATACCAGGGATCTAGCATTGTGGGAAAGCCAGAGAACCGAAACGCTAAAGACCAGTTGTATGTCAGTGTAATTGCTTCTGCACAGAGTCTGGTGACTGGCAAACACTTGCAACTAGAGCGCCAATCCCTGCAGTAACATCAAATACCTTGCATATTATGGTGACAGGGGATGGGAGATGTGACGAGTGACGACATCCGCTGAAACAGACTGAGCTACCCAACGACGTTGTTAACTCACATACTTGTTCAAATCTCTATAAGGTACTTACCTCTGTCTGGTAAATCTATGGGATGCCTACCGCCTTCTGGCAGCGAACAAGCCAGTGCGACGGAGCGTAGTTCGCCGGACTTATCGGTTTTCTTCTACATATGCCCGGTCAAGGAGATACATGTAGGTATGCGCATACGAGTAGACCCCTGTATACCGGATACAGAGGTATACAGGGTCTGTATTGGGTCTGTATACGATTACGGTGTACTGAGGTCTATGGTATGCATGAGCCTCGCGGAGAAAAGTGTGTACGCCGTTACGAGACGCAGCGACTGGTACCCAATTTGAAGGTTTTAGGTCATCCGGTGACCTCTGAGGTCAGGTGAAGTGCCCCAAGGTATGGCTTCGGCTTTTGATGAATAACCTTGAAAAAAATGGTCGCAAATTCGCAATTTTGGCATAATCGTGTTTGTCGTGGTCACTGGTCAGGTGCGTCGAAAATTAAAGTTTTTGTTTGGTTGAGGTCAACTTAGATTGTTGACCTCAGGTGAAGGTCAGGCTGGTGAAAGCCAATCATGTTAGGAAGTTGATCAGAGGAGTCCATGATTGCATTTTATTCGATTCGGCACGCCACGTTCCAGTTAATGTTCAGCTGCTAATAAAACGCTAACACATCCGTCAAGATGGTCAATAATAAACAAATGCAGACAGCACACTTCTCCAGCAAATTAAGCAAAAACGGGTCGTTTTAGGAAGGTATTTGCTGGGACAGTTAACAGGCCGGAGCTGCATTAAGTTGTTTGCGCACAGAGGCGCTCGAACAAAATATTCTTACCCAGCATTGACAACGGATCAGAAGCCATCTGTCATCCAGACGAATCCCAGATGCATTAACAGAGCAGGAATGCTTGCAAACGTGATGAAAAACAGGTAGTAGGTCGTTCAATAAGTACGGTGAAAGGTGCTTTTGTTCATTTATCATTGCTCATTTATCATTATTTCGATTTGTTTCATTTACGTTGCATATGAATGCAAGCATCAGGTGCCCACTGAGTCACACAAGTTATGAGTTTGTTTATGGCGACGTGAGGCAAGCAGCTTGATGGGCTATCGCGTGAAGACTTGCGATTTTTATACGAACTTAATAATCCGTAAATTGTAATATCCGTAGATATCCGTAGATAATAAATATCCGTAACTTGTGATGCTTATTCGAGTTCAAAGAGCCTCAAACACAAATAAATTATATAATAAATATATCATATATTAACTAAATTGGCTTGAAATGTGCGAATTAACAAGAAAATATAGCAGCAACACGCCACAAGGGACCCAACATTCACACAATAAAGACCACTTGGAACAATCAGGGCGATTCAAACCCGAGGGCATTCGGTTCACTAGCACGCGAGGCGGCGCATAAGATACGGAGAAAACGAGGCAGCCAGCTCACCATCACAGACATAGCACACTCGCCCCACACCCAGAGCCGCTCCACACACACTTAGATCACTCACACTGACAGCCACTCAGCAGCGGGCACCGCACGTCACACGCACATCTCAGAAAGCTCACGGTCGCCCGTCCCCTCAGAAGACACCGCACGCCGCCTACCCTCTCACCTCGCCCCCTCAGAGACACCCACACCACCCGCACCGCACACCCCACAAGTTCCAGGCTCCGAGCCACCCGCCGCACCCAACTCACTCTTCTGGAGCCACCCGGGTGTCCGGCCCACTCAGAGCGAGCTCACGACGCCTGCGCCACCTCCGGTGTCAGCGAGATCAGCGAGTTGCTGTTCTCGACCAGGTCGGCGAGCGAGACGCGTCCGCGCCGCCGGATGAAGGTGGCCACCGCTTCCAGCTCCGAGGTGGGGATGTAGATGAACTTGCCGCGGTCGTCAATGACTCCTGTCCGGAAGAGAGTGGCAGTCAGCGGACGGAAGGAGTCGCACCATAGAGGAGCATCCGTTTACCGACAGATCCGTCGCAGTATGGTGAGATTTGGTAATGAGAGAGGGTGCCACCGGATGAATCGCGTATTCGGCGATTAATTGTGCGTAGGGGAGGTTGGGGTAATTGGGCCGCTTTTTTTTAGAAAACGATATAACTTAAAATTGACGACACCTTTCTGCATTTTCTCAACGCTGGCAGGTGTCGCATTCATTTTACTTTACTGGACAGTGAACTTGAAATGATAGAGTAATTACTTATATTGACATTGTGACGCATTACAAAGGTCTGCAAGGCGGCCAAATTGCCCCACTAGCAGGGTTATTTGGCTGGGGGTGTGGGGCATTCCACGATAGATCGTACCAGGCCCGTCACCCTCATCTCTCAGATTTGAATGAAAATTGGTACAAGGGGTAATCACAGGCCCCAAAAACACCTGCCAAAATATCAGACTTCTCAGATGAAAACTTTTTGAGTTACATTGCATAATATTTTCTAAACTTCAGATTGTAAGGGTGAGTTTGATGAGCTATAACTAAAAAACGAGCTAAGCAAGCAACAAACGGTAAACAGCTTTGAACTAACGATGAATCAAAGATTAATACAGTATTTTTATAATTGGAAAGAAAAGCTTTACATATTGAAAAAAGTCGTAGTATTTTTTTAAATCGTCTATAATGGCCCTTGGGACCAAAATTTTTGCCATTTTTATTTCTTCAAAATAAACCTCAGGTCCTTTAAAATCGACATGCAAAAAAATTAGAAAGGTGTTCTTTCTATAAGTTCCTCATTTAAATGTATACAAAATGGGTTTCCGGGGGTTCGGTACGACCCCAGCTCGCCGTTTCGCCTCTAATGGAGCTAGAACCTTGCGGAAAAAACGAGCATGTGCGCCGTTACAAGATGCATCAAATGATACCACATTTTAAGGTCTCGGGTTCATTGGTGACCCCTGAGGTCATTTCAAGTGACCCAAATTACGGGTCCGGTTTTTGATAGATAACTTCGCAACAAATGGTCGCAGAGCCGCGATTTTAGCATCTTTGTGTTTGCCTAGCTCCGGCGCGTCGAATGGTATGCTGTTTGTTCTGGTGAGGTCAGCTTAAGTCGCTGACCTCGGGTCAGCACACTGCCGTGTATTTGGCTCCGCTCCCCGACCGGGCGGCCCAGCCGGCAGCCAGCCGCCGGGCATCACGTGACCGCCCCGAGTCCGCGGCAAAGCCAACCAGCGCGGCGCTGGACAAACAGCGCCGCCACAGAGATGGTTAACAGTCCGGTCAGGCCACGAAGCTGGGTGAATGAGATCATATTGCACATCATTCGATTCGCAACGTCTTCCCGAGTCCATTGGTAGCTTTCCCGTCTCTCTAGCTCAATTTGATCGAGAGTTATTGACGAAAAACTCTTATGACCCTAGTGGCGTACGAATGACGTCACGCAAGGTCAACAATGCAAAAGTGAGGCAAAAATGACTTCAATTGAACTTTCAGTAACCAGTGATGTCACTAGGCAGCTTAACCACACCATTTGTAGGCTCTCTTCCGAAATCACAATTCGAGACCATTACGGTGACGCAAAATAAGTACATTTATAGAAAGAACACCTTCCTATTTTTTTTGCATACTACTTAAAAATGATCCAAAAATGTTTTTAAGTAAATAAAAATTCAAGAAAATTTGGTCTCTGAGGCATAAAAATGCAAATGAAAGGAAACTCGAGGTGTTATATATCAAAAAAAAATATAAATTTCAAAATTTTAAAAATGCATATTATTCTTTGTTTCAATGCAAGTTCAATGCCGTATAGCATTTGGCGTTTGGATTATCCGTCTTAGAGTTACAGCCCGCCAAACTTGGGGCTGCAACGCAAGATCCAAAACATGTTATACACTATAACTCAAAAACCACTCATCTGATAAGCCTGAAATTGTTACAGGAGGATTCAGAGCCCCTGATTACCCCTTAGACCAATTATTGTTAAAATCCGAGAGATGAGGGTGTCAAATTGGAAAAAAGTGGTACGATCTATCGTGGAATGCCCCAGGGGTCAAAATCAAAATAGCCAAATTAGCGGCTCTAGATGCGAAGACAGTTTTTTACGAATAACTTTTGAAGTAATCAAGCTAGGCCAAAACTTCGAGTACCATCGTAATTCTCTCGTCAATCCGCATCGAAAGATATATGTGTTGACCTTGAGAAGTCAAGTTCAAAGGTTGACCTCAGGTCACGTTACATCAGGTCGCTTGACCTCAAGGTCACGTGATTTCAGGGTCACCATGCATATCATTCGATGCACCTTGGCGAGCTGAACAGAATGAGACCATTTTTGCGGCTGTACCATTTTTATGTAAGGATTTATTCGCAAAAAAACGTTTGGTAACCTTTGATGACGTCACATGCTCTTACAGTTGACCAATCGGAAGTAAGGCATCAAAGCAGGGATGCGGAGCCGTGGAAATTTCAGACGGCTCCGGCTCCGGCTCCG
This sequence comes from Amphibalanus amphitrite, assembly GCF_019059575.1. NCBI lineage: Eukaryota > Metazoa > Arthropoda > Thecostraca > Balanomorpha > Balanidae > Amphibalanus > Amphibalanus amphitrite. The sequence continues at coordinate 649,688 of NW_024881508.1, read as the reverse complement.
GCTCCGGAGAAAAAATCGGCTCCGGCTCCGGCTCCGGCTCCGGGTGAAATGTCATGGCGGCTCCGGCTCCGGCTCCGGCTCCGAGTAAAATGATCCGGCTCCAGCGGCTCCGGCTCCGGCGGCTCCGGCTCCGGCTTCTACTCAGTACATCCCCTATGCGATCAATTAAATGCGGGTGGAAGAAAAAAGGCGATGGGATTGGTACACGTTGCTACTGTATTTGTATAACAAGGCTATTTTGAATACCACATTGTTTTACGCCTTGTACTGTCAAACCGAGCTAGGTAAATAATTGTTTCCTGTTCTACTGTTATCTATGTTTCCTCTTAAGAAAAGGAGCCGGAGTCGCCCCTTTTTTGACGGCTCCGGCTCCGGCTCCGGCTCCGGGCTATATTGTTTCACGGCTCCGGCTCCGGCTCCGGCTCCGGGCAAAATATGCCGGCTCCGGCTCCGGCTCCGGCTCCGCATCCCTGCATCAAAGTAGTCAAAGTTGGTCATGAATCATTTCATTTATGGTACAATTGACCATGAAAACTCGGCCGTCCCAGCATAGTGACCATGAGCGCACCGGCCAAGTTGCCCCGCTAGTCCCGGCCAAATTACCCCATATTGCCATTCTGAAAATTTTTGTCTATAAAGTCATCACGGCTTTACGGAATTAGATGAAATTGCCATTCGTTTTTAGCACAAATACTACATGTTATACCACTTTGTAAACAGAAGTAAAAGTTACCATTTTCTAATGAAATTAACGTTTTATTAATTTTGAATAAAACTACGAGGGGCAAAGTTTTGAAAATTGTCCTCCAGTTATTTTTACACATGACAAATGAATAGAGACTAGAGCTATTTCACTCACTTTTATTAGACATCGTACAGGTGGGGGCGGCCAATTTACACCACCGGCCAAAGTACCCCACTCTCCCCTACCACAGGAGGGAAATTAACAAACTGAAATAGTTAATGGCAGCCAATGATTCCCCGTAGGCAAGCGGTGGAAGATTGCCGAGTGGGTACTCTTCGCAGTCATCCGAGCTTACAACTTGTAGCTCATGGAAAGCCAGCTTATTCGCTCCACGAATACGGTCTCAGTCACTTAGCCGTCGATACCCCTAAATTGTCGGTACTTTTCTCGCACTAAGCCGATTAGTCAGCTTCCAGTGCGGGCAGGTACGAAGTTATGTTCACGTCAGAAATGGCTCATAAGCCCGCGGCGCAGCTGCGCTCGGACCTCTCTCTCTCGCCGTGTTACGTCTCCCAGCGATCGATCTGGGCCTAATCCAAACCACTGCTCGGCGCTCGCCATCCCTCCATGCCTGTGTCATTGGCAACGATATACAGGGTGTCCGGAAATTGTATACCCCTCCATCAGCTCGCCGCCATAATTAATAAACAAAGAGCCCCCGGGTCTTGGTTAAGGCACCGATTTATCCCCTGCCCTGTCCTACCCATTCCCTCATTCGCTTTGGCATTCCATAGATCAAGATGTCCAGAGTATCCGCGCTGATGTTCAGCCACGCCTTTCACAGGTTCCTATAAAGTCCGTTTTATGTGGGAGCTGGTTCAATCTTTCTGAGCTCTTCCTTCATGATTCCCCATAGGTTTTCGATCGGGATTAGGACAGAGGATTCTATTTGACTTCCCACTTCATTCCATTCTTCACCATACCTTCAGCGCGATGACGCTTTGTCAGAGTTTCTTTCGTCATAGTAGACACCATGCTCAGGTGCGAGTTACGCCCGCCAAACACTGGCCCCTGGCGCCTCGAAAGTGTCAAGGTCAGGTGACTGGGTTAGGCCATGTGACTAACGGACAGCTGAGGATAGCCTGAGGCACGGTCTTAGCAAATTTTTATCAGTTCTTAAATCGCACGGTGGGATTATACACGGTGGGTATAATATAATATATACGTAGCTGAATGAACAAGGAGCAAATAATTTCCGGACACCCTGTACACAGAAACTGATTGAAACTGACACCGACACTGACGTCAACTCAAACGGATACAGACACACACACACACTGACACCAAACCCGAACGATAATTATGGCGCTGACACCGACAGTGATGACACCAAATCCGACCGATAATTATGACAGTGACACTGACACCGACACACACCGATACCGACCGATAATTATGACACTGACACCGACACTGACCTGAGAGTGTGCCATCAGCCATCAGGGTCTGGAGCCGGTCGATGGCGTCCTGGGTCTTCAGACCGAACTGCGCGGCCAGCTCCTCCAAAAGGACCACCTTTACCCGCTGAGGGAGCGACGGACAGTGGTCAGAGACGGCGGTAGGACCACTTTTACCCGATAAGGGAGAGGGGACAGTGGCCAGAGACGGCGGTTGGACCACATTAATGCTGAGGGACGAACAGGACGGGTCTGAGACCTGACGAAACCAGAAAGTGGAGATGGGAACGACATGGAATTTTAGAAGAAAAACATGCGTAAATTCGAGCCGTAGAGTGGGAATCCTGCAAATGGTGAAGACAGGGGAAATTAAACGCAGGGTTGACAATTATTTTGCGTAATGACTGTGCCGATGACTATTAATTGAAACTTTACAATGGATATTATGTCTCCTGAATATATGGCGAGGTAAAAGAAAGGAGAATGAGATAGGTCAAATGCAGTCAAAGCGGATGAATCAATGCTAGCACGAAAAACAATTGATAAGTCAAGGAAACGTTGACAAGTGACGGCGACATGATCTAATTACGTATACCCACTGATCGCGCACTTAGAGGTAGAAGATATAGACAATACCTCGACAACCGATGGCGAGAACTGACAAAGAAACATCATCATGTCTATAAGTCATGATATATCATGATAAAAACCGGCACGCATTTTGTCAGGTATCGAACGAGCAAAACTAAATAGACTGACGAATAACAAGGCATCTTACTTTACCGCAATGCCCCAGACTGAGGGCGCCCAACCGCGCGCTATTTACCTTGATGTAGTTGAGGAACTCCTGCAATTTGCTTTCCTTCTCATCCTCGAGCTCTTCATCGAAGCCCTCCTCCTCCACGCCGAACGCCTCCTTCATCTTCAGGTACTCCTCGTGCTCGCGACGCTCTCGCTCCTCGCGCTCCAGCCGCTCCTGCTCCTGGCGGGCGCGCTCCTGCTCCTCCTCGCGCTCCTCCTGGCGGCGGCGCTCCTCGGCCTGCAGCTCCTGACGCTCGCGCCGCTCCTCTCTCTCCCGCTCCTCTGCCTGACGGTGCAGAGCGGCGGTGACGTCAGCTCAACCGGGCTCAGGATGGCGACAAGGAGGGGAGGGGCGGCCCGTCCGCAGAACCCGGCCACAGACACCAGCTGAGCCTAGCACAACAACCCAGAGAGAAGTACGGCCTGCCGGCTGTCGAGTAATCCGACCAAGGCACGCGTGCCTTGCGTGTATCGAGGCTCGAGTGTGGCGAGTTGGAGTGGCGGCTTGCGAGGATATTTCGGGGAGGACGCAGGTGGCAGACGCCTACACGCCAGCTCTGGGAACAGAGAGGCGCAGCAGGTTTGACTGGGAATCAATTGAAGCACTCCCTCCCCTTCTCTCCCACTCCCTCCCCTTCTCTCTCTATTTCTCCTCACCTCTCTCTGCGCCTTTTTCTCGGCCTTTGCCTCCAGTTTGGCGAGCTTCTTCTTTCCGACCTTGCCCTCGGGCAGCTCCACGGCTCCGTGGTCCTCGTTCCCCGACCCGTCCGAATCGTCACCCGCTAGTGGACGGACAGAGAGCCCCCGGGGTCAGTTCTGGTGTAATACACGGAGGTCTTACTGTCGAATATCACACCTGACCAGTGAACAAACTGACCAGACTATCAGCACATGAAAGATAAATTCGCCTCCTTGCAAAATGCACTGTATACTTCGGTCTTGAGCAGTATGATAGAATCAAGCAGCTGTCTGATCACAATAATTCTAGAGGTACAACGCAGATTTGCAAGACTAAAAATGCAAAAAAACACCTATCACTTTATAGGCGTTTGTGACATGTGATCGGCTGACCTGACCGCACAACGATACTGGCTCCTCGTGGAATGCTCGGAGTCTCCTTACCTGCCATCCTCATCCTGGCCCGGTTCCTGGCGGTCGCGGCCCGCCGCGCCGGCTGCACCACGGCGCCAGCGCCCCTAGCGGCGCCATCCCGAACTCGAGCTTCATTGGCAGGTGGCTCTGTCAAATGCACCACCCCATGTGAATTGGTTTAGTTGACACTAAAGCACACAAGGTGGTGACTTGGATGCACCAACAATTTGTTAAATAAAATAGGTAGATAGGCATGACAAATTTTCACATGCTTTAATATCTGAATGGACTGATTGATGAAAGGGGAAAGGCTGATGTACACTTCATTCACTAATGTACAGAAGACCACCAAAGAAGAAAAAACTGGAAATAAAAATGAAGTTCTGGTGCAGTCTGGCCTGTGCAAAAGCTTCTGGTTCTGGCTTATTGATCAGGGGACATGTCTTTCCTAGCCAGAAATAATGATATGAGCTTGTTTTTCTGCTACCACCTACATGGCCCCTTAATAAAACACTGTTATGCATTGCACCCACGCCCGCAGCCTTCCGTTCATCTCAAGTGTTTCTTAAAAATTAAAAACTCCCTGTTGTACCTACTGCTTGATCCATAGAGCAGGTATTGATAGAAGGCTTAACCTAGGCAGCTAACCATCATGATCAGCCCAAACCAGCTAAGTAAATTAGTAATTGGGCCCTGTTTCACAGCACTGCAATACAGAGTGCTACGCATAGCAAAGTATTGGGTTTCCATGTAAAAATCAACAAACTTGGATGCTCGTAATGCTGAAGGGTCGAGACTAATTCCACACCAATACACCGCTACACGTAGCTCACTAGCAGCGTGCTATGGAAACAGTGCTATCAGTAGGCGGAACTATGGTCAAGCGTACCCATTTTCGGGAACGCATTTTCGTTCCCATGTTTGGAAACGATAAACCCAAATATGGGAACGCCATGTAGGAATTATTTAAAACAAGAAAAAGAACCGTTAAATGACGTCCAAAAAATATAAAACGATCGTGAACCGCCTGATATTTGTCTCAATATTGTTGGGAAAGAGTTTGATATTGTAAGGCCCATCGTAGTTTCAAATCGTTCCCCTATTTCTAAAGCAGTCCATCATCCGGGCCGCGAACCCAAATTTGGGAACGCTATCGTACACTGGCGCTGCAAGCGTTCCTTATTATGGGAACGGCGTACCCAAAATTGGGAACGATTTCACTGACGCCTTTCAGGGGCTCTTTTCATTAACAAGCATCATGTCCAACGCCGCAAATTATTGTTAAGCAACAATCATCAGATGACCTTTCCGGCAAGACCGTCGCATGTTTCGCCCGGTCTTCTGCGCTTTTATTCCCGTCGATCTCGCAGCGGGCACGCCCCCCTCTGCAGGATTACGTAATTCACAACGCTCAGCGATGTTCAACAAGGTCTTCCATACCTATATCCACCGTCCGCGCCGAGGGTGGAGACATGTCAAGCACCTGTCTGTTTATCACCGATAGTTGACGAGCACAAGGAAGTATCCAAAAATGGGAACGCTGAATATGTTACACCCTCAAAACACCTAGTCCCATGGAAAATCTAGTTTTTTTCTTTCTTAATGAGTGTAAGTGGCAAAAGGCCTGGTAGGATGGGCACGAGGAATGATCGAAATCAGCATAAAAATTATAAATAAGCCACACAGAGCGACCTATATAAGAGAAATTCCCCCAAAACGATCATGCTTAGAAACACGGAAGACAAAAACCACGCTCATGACGCAGCTCCTTATAAAACAATGCTTAACAGCTAGCATCCAAATAAAATATGTCTTTCCGGGCTGATAAAATACAGCTGAATAATTTTAAACCACTGAAACTGAGTTTACAACAGCAGATCGGTAAAATCACTGACGTTCCATGCGGTCGTGCGCCCCGAGACCAAAAGTCAACAATATTACCTCGGGACTGTCCGCGTGTTCGCTTGCATATGTCAGCATCTGGTGTCGCTAGTATGAAACTTCATAACCAGGCGAAAATTATTATACTTGACCTAAAAATGTAAAAACGCTTCATTTTCCTTTAAATTGCATGTTAAATGTAGTATAACCCATGTTTTCACCATTCCGTCATTTCAAAAAAATCATTAAAAATATCATTCGACGGTCAATTTCTTTGTTCAACGGTCAGATTAAAGATAATTTTATAGAGATTCAGTAGATACTTAAATTAGCGTGCACTTTTTTGAGACGTGATGCACTAATGAGTTTTAGTGGGCGAACGGCCGAAAAATTACCTTCCGTTCCCGTAAATGGGAACGCCCGTTCCCATATTTGGGAACTCCGTTCCCAAAAATGGGAACGTTCCTATATTTGGGTACTCATGACCATAGTTCCACCTACTGCTATGGAAACAATTAACAAACTGACGAAAAATTAAGTAGCACCTACCTAGTCATTCAAAGTAGCCTCAACCACCACAGGTTGAGTGTAAGATCCTATATATTGAGACAAAATTAAGGAATGTCATCAGTTTTTTACCATATAGGTGGGTACCAAGGTAGGTAGGTACTTCAAAATCAGTCAGTCAGCTCAGTGAGTGGTTCATGAGAACTCACCTGTTTGCCGGGATTTGATCAATGCCAGAATAAATATACAGATTGTCAGAAGTGGGGCAAGCACCAGTAAAATGCTAAGAAAATCCATTTCAAGCATATAATGGATATAAAAAGTAGCTCAATTTGTACCACAGCTGTCTTGTGATTTTGGAGATTGTCAAGTTTTTTTTTTATGTAACGGAAACTGTCGCAGCCGCGCCATACAAGCAAACAGGTGACGTCATTTTTGTCGGAAGATTTTAAGCGATTGGTCAAGTAAGAATTTTATTAGCAAATTGCTAGGCAACAACCGATCACATTCAGGCAACTCAAACTGCCGCAGAAACTGAACAAAATGAGCTACAAATTGCGAGCAGCTGGCAGCATTTCCGAGCTTTCCGAGTTGACATTTCTCGGGTGAAATGCTTACTTCGAAATCTTAGCTGCGTTGCGGCATTGGCGGTTATGTGCGGCGTGTATGCCGCATGATTAGTAAGCGGCGACCACTAAATTAAAAATTCAATAGCTTCGACCTGTTTTCAATGGATAACACTGCATACCAAAAATGTCCATCGCTCTCGTCATAGGATATTTAGATTTAAATAACTAACTTATCTACATCATTGTTTTGAACCAAATTAATACTCAGCCGCGAACGTATAAGGTATAACCCCTTGCCGTTTCACTCCTGATCAAGCTAGAGCTTCGCGGAAAAAACGAGCGTGTTGCCCGTGACGAGAGAAAGCCGATGATACCCAATTTTAAGGTCCTAGGTTATCGGTTGACCTTCCAGGTCAGGTCAATGACCCAAAAGGCGGGAAAATTGGGACCTGTTAGAACGTCGTAGTGTGGCTGCTATGGGGTTTTTCGGGGTGCTGATCACGAATATCATGCTAGTTTTGATCACAGATGATGTCTTCATTCATTTAGGCCAGGTCGGGTTAGGTCAGGTCAGGTCAACCAGTAGAGGTCCTGCCAGGTATTTGTAGTAGGTGTCAACCGCCTCTGACAGCCTCGTAACATGTTACGAAGGCACCAAAACTACTTTGTAAACGTTCATGTGGTTGCTTAATTCGAATTCAGCTCGAAAAAACTGACCTAGAAACATGTCAAACTCGAAAAAGTGAACCGAGGTCACCAAAGGTCAATGACCTGACCTGACCTTCAGGTGACCTTGACACCCACCCTAATGCATGGGGGCAACACAGGGTTACTTTTAAAGGGGGGGAAAGGGGGAATTTCCCCCCTCGAAAATTCCGATCCCCCTTTCAAATTGTGTCAGAATGGCTAGGGGGGAAGGGGGAATTTCCCCCTTTCAAATTTATTTTTGAGCCCATTTTCAATTACTTCGCTATTCAGATTCTATAATCATCGTTATTCAGATTCCAGTCATCAATCAACGTTGCTGGCGTAATATATTATCAATGGCAGTGGCACCGCCCGGGCGAAACTTGGAATATCCGGCAGACCTAAGCACTGGCACAGCGTGTCTTCATAATCGGAGACCCGGGTGTGACTCCCCCGCAGCGCCCGAAATCGACGAAAATTTACAGTTTTTTAGGAATAAAACGAAAACTAAACAACTTTTATTAGGAAAAGTTTGTTTTAAACTGCGCAGCAGTGGGTAAGGAACCGAAATCCGATGAGTTTTTGGAATTTAGAGAAAGTTTTTTTTTTGGGGGGTATGCCCCCCGCAGCGTCCAAGATTACCTTTCTGGATCTGCCAATGATTCCCCCCCTCAACTTTTCCTGTAAAAGTAACCCTGGGGCAACATCATATCACATGTTTGAACGCTTGAAACCACGAAAAGACTGCAAACGCGCTGCTAATGCGAGCCGACATACGCTGAATCGCGGTTCCGGCCAAACATGGTCTCGAAAAGTAGGTCACAGGTCAAAGGTCATTTGGGTCAGGGTCATGAAATTTTCAGGATGGGTGTTAAATTGATCAATGCGAGGGTACTGAAAGTTTCGTCGCGATCAGCCGCTTTTTAAGCGAGTTATTCGCGAAAAACCTTAGGGGGGTTGCATCAACCCCCCCCCCCCCTGTGCGGGCGAGGTCATGTTTTGATAGCAAGACTGAAACAGACTTTTTTGGGTAGCCAGGAAATCGCATGCCAGAGCCTATTCAAATTCTTTTATCGGCCTTTATATGCACCAGTCGCATACAGGTACGGGATTTAGCATACGATTTCCAGACAATCGAACGACTGTTTGGAGACAACAAAGGAAGGAATGAGTGAGTTAAGTTGAAAGTATTAATTTGGTTCAAAATGATGATGTAGATAACCTAGTTATTTAAAGCTGAATATCTTATGACGAGAGCGGTTGGCATTTTTGGTATGCAGTGTTATTCATTGAGAACCGGTCGGAGCGTTTGAGTCTTTAATTTAGTGGTCGCCTCTTACTAATCATGCGGCATACACGCCGCACATAACCGCCAATGCCGCAACGTAGCCTAGATTTCGAAGTAAGCATTTAGTCCCACCCACATTTCTCCGTCGGAGCCCCGTCGTCGGGGTGGTGGTGGTGTGCTGCTTGAATTTCCACATAGATACGGTGTTTTATCGGTTGTCCAAGGCTCCAAGGCGGTTGTAAGGTGGTTGCAAGGTATGTAAAACTACTGGTGGCTATGTCCAAGGCTATATAATTCCTTAGTGTCCTTGGTAGCTGGTTAGTGGTTACCTACGTTTCTTGGGTGTGGTGTAGAATGATAATGAGGTGTTAGGTAGTTTCCCATTTTGCTCTTTTTCGATGCATCCTGTGGGTGATAGATTTGTAGCTGTAGTGTCATCAACTCAGCTAGTTAGCTCTGGCACACAGCATAGTCAGTGTAGTGTAGTGTAGTGGACAGTCCTGCTCAGTCTAAGACAAAGAAGAAGTGCAGGTAAATGTCAAGTTTAAGTCCTAAGAAGATTTCATTGATAAATTTTTCATATTTTTACATTATTTGACATCCTGAATCCAAAAATGATACTCATATGTCTCGCAAATAAAAGAAAAAAACATAATCAAACCTGACCTAACCTTACCTACTTACCTATAACCTACTAACCTACAACCTACAAACCTACCCTAACCTAACCTAACCTACAAACCTACCTACCTACAACCTAAAACCTACAAACCTACAACCTAACCTAAAACCTAAAATTTTTGCTGTTTTATATTCGTATCAACAGCGCCACAATTGTAGTTAGGACCTAAACTTGACATATACCGAAGTGCATGTAGGCTTGGTGACAGAGTCTGGTCTGACAGTACATATCTCGGCCCATTAAAATATTGCTTTGGCTTGTCACACCACTGCTTAAGTTACTGCATTGAATCACTGCTGAAATTGATTCAGTAATTTTTGATTTCTTTATTAAACTGAAGCTGACATACATGCAATTATTTGAAATAAATTTTGGTCATTTCTGTTTTTAATGTCCTGAATCTGTAAATGATGCCTTTTAGTGCAGCAAGTATCATTAAAATTTATTGAGGTGAGGTCATCTGTGAGCTGATCCAACCTAATCTGACCTAACTTCGCCTATTCTAACGCAACCTAACCCTACCTAATGTAACTCATCTACTCATCCAAAGTCCAAACCTGACGTAACACATATGTAACAGCAGGCCAGATTGGATTAAGTCAGATGAGGTTGTGTTGATTGGCCATACTATGCTCATTTGATTATCATGATCTTTGCTGCATCACTGAGCAATTTGTTAAATGAGAGGCCAAAATGAGCCCACCAAGACAGCCTGATGATGTTGCACAGAAAGAGTGCTCTCTGTGAGGAGTTTGAAGGTTTTGCAGAGTTGATGAGCCCTCAAATTGTGGAGTTTATTCAAGCTGATCCCTCCCCCCTCTAAGAATAAGTGGTCAATCTTAAACCCTTGTTCTTTGTTTTATGCTCTTGCTCCTGTAAGAGGTCTGGCTTAATGGGCTTGGATAGGTGATCCAGAGTTGCTCCTCAGCTTAATGGGCTAGGATAGGTGATCTAGAGCTGCTCCTCAAGTACCTTATGCTTGTATCTTTGATACTTGCTCAGAACAAGAAATGTCAAACAAGAAATGTCAAAGGAAAAACCATCACAGTCACAAATCATTGAACCATGAGGCAGCCTTAAAGTGCGATGCCCAGAGGATTTGGACAATTTGTTGAGCTGGGGTCTGAGCCAGAGTCCCTGAAAAATATCAACTCTGCAGTCTTGGTGCTGATATGATTCAAATGATTTCTATTAACTCATGATGATACTCTGTATTATCTTGATTTATCGATGTTAACATCGATCAGGGCTCATATTATCCATGGTTTATCGATGGTGCTAAGTATGGATTGGTATCGTCTTATCGTTGTGGTGAAAGTTTCTTATGTACGGTTTCAGCAGACGACGTGTCTGGTGTCTTCAAAATAATATTTGGAAGTGGAAGTGACATCTCATAATCGCAATGGCTCAGAGAGAAGAAACGCAACTCGAAATGGAGGACCTGTCACCGGTAAGTTCAATCCAAATAGACTGCAGTGGCCCAGAATTTGTAAGACTTCAGTAACTTCAGACTATACTCTGTTCCAACTTCCATATCAAGCTTGCGGCCGAAGTGCCATGCTGAAGGCAGTGCGTAATTTCTGTACATACTGCTCTTACATTCAAAGACGCAAAATATTGAACGGAGGAGCTAACTGTCGAAGGAACTCCGACCGCAAGCTCGATATGGAACAGACTATAGCTCTCGGGAGCTGCTGACCATGGTTGTTGGATCAAGTTCAAGTAATATGACCACGCCATGCTCACTCCCGCAGCCACTGATGCACCGCCAACTGAGTCTTGTTGTCCTTTATGGGCCTAACAATTGTTGGCTTGTGCTGCATGTCTGCCGTCATCTAGGTAGACGTAAATTTAGTATTCCTTGAACTGCAGGAATACTTCTCCGAGACCAACGGCTCATTATGCCAGCGTGTGGGATATTTACCATCATGAAGCCCATCGTTTTTATGTCAGTTATTTTTTACGTGGAACATTTATGTATCACCTCACCTCACCACCATTTGTTAATTTTGAGGTCCCTACGCGCGATAGCTACGTCGCCGCCGTGCTGACCAGCCCCGAGTCGCCGGCTGAGCGGGCCGCTTATTCGCCAACTGTATTACACGAATCGGCCGACCAATTGCGTGCTCCTTGGGTGACGTCATACGCCAGCGGGCCGGCTTGTAGCCCGCTCAGAGCCACTCGAAACGCCCACGGCCCTCTCGGGCCGCTGACCCCACGCTGCTCTCTCGGAGACCGGCCGGTACCCTGCTGGTGGATGACTCACTCGGGCGACCGGCCGCTGGGCTGGCCCAGGCCGACCGACCGACAGACCGCTGAGCTGGCCGGCCGCTGAGCTGAGCTGGCCGGCCGCCGCTGGGCGGAGCCGGTCTGCCGGGTGACGCGGCGAAAACTATCGGTATTGTCGGAGCTGGGAGCTCAGTAAGCTGGTTTCACGCTCAGCGATGGTTGCAACAAAGGTTAATTGCGTGCATATGAGAGTGTCGTTGTGCTCCATTGATGAGTCTACGTCTGAAACAAAAATTGATGCATTTTAAAACAAGTGTCGGAACAATTTTTCTAGCCATTTTGTGTGCCATTAATCTTGTCATTATGTACATGTATGCCAGCTGGTATTGATTTTGCCAGCCTTCATCGAGTCATGCAGCTAGTTATTGCATCTACGATAGGTAGTGATTGGCTATTTGGAAAACTCAGACTCAGAACAGCCCTGCGATAGCCAGCCAGCCGCCGCTCGACTGGGCTGTGGAACTGAAATATTTGCTGAGTCGTTAAATTTTCTTTTCAACGTCAGTTTTCAGAGCACGACATGGACACTTTGGTGCTCTGAAGCCCTTCCGGCTACGATGTTTCGCAATGCATTGCGGAATATATGTCATGACGCCATACCTTGGACTGGTCGTTGTGACGTCAGTGGTTCTTGCCGGATGTCACCAGTTCACCATCGCCCTTGTACCTTTTCATTGGAATCGAGAGTAGGTACCTTCCTCATGTATATAGGTAATGCCTAGTTCCCCTGTTGATTGCGCAATGCGTCCTATTCGACACCATGCATCGTGGCCCGATAGCAGAGTTGGATGGTGCTCGAGTCGTATCATTTTGACAACTACAGGTGTCGGGTGCTGAAATAAGGTATACATGGTCGCAATAGTCAAGGAGTTCAGTGCGAAAAGTGAAAACGATAAGGAATATACGAATCTTAGTATTCAATGATGTTTAGTGAACTGCACTTGAACTGTACTTATTTCAGTAGAATAAAACTCGCATAATGCGCAGTATAATCGAGCAAAGTCACGAGAACTAGGAAGCCATGGCTCACCAACTCAAATAGTACGGTCGACCATATTTTGATCAGGATGGGTCAATGTCTATTAGATTTCACTGAAAAAATCGATGTTATGTTAACTAAGATTACTTTACCACTAATGTTAACCGTCGCCCGGGAACGCTACAAAGTACTGTTGGTTTGGTAGCGTTCAGGTACTTACACTGTTGTGTGGCTTCTGGCGGTCATGGAACATGTGTCAGCGCTGTAATTTGGCTGGATGCCACTAGACAGCAAATAAACCCCTCTTAGCATGCATTGCCATTTCCGCCCACTGAGTTTCGTTATTCGTCCCTACGCCAATCTTCCCCCGCAATGGTTCACATCCTGCGCACACTGGCGGCCCGCCGAACGCTGTTTGTCTGGATATTTGACGGTCATGTTTGCTGTCGCCGTGTTTGTCTCGCAGCGTGACTGGAAGGCGGTGTTTGACCGGTTCGACCTGGACGGGGACGGCTCTGTCCCCCTGATCGAGTTCCGGCGCTACCTCTCGGACCCAGGCCTGCGCGGCCGCCTGCCTGACTCAGTGCTGGATGACATCCTCGCCAAAGCCGACCGCAACATCGACGGTGTCATCAGCTACGAGGAGTTTCTGCAAATGGTGAGCGTGCCGGCCTCGAAATGACCAGCGCCCCGGGACGGTCCTCGAAATACGGAGTGGGTTGTAGGGTTCGCCGAAATGGCCTCCGCAACGGGGTTCGATTGGATGTGGGATCCCGGAAATGGCGAGAAGTGGATTTTAACGACGCAGTGACAAGGGTGACTGGGGTGCATGAATGTGGGTTGCATCAGATGAAACGGGTGACGATGGTGTAATGACATTTCTGGGTACGCCTGATATAGGAACAGCCAGGACTCGGCTTTGGAGTTGAATCTTTGCAACTGAGCGTGAACGATTTTACACATCAGTCAAAGTATACCACATGACAGCAGCTTCCTCAAAATGTTCTATTGTTTCTACTCCTTCACATATTTTTACCCGATTTCTTGGTAATTGTAAAAATCGATTCGTGTTATTTATGTGAACGACATACCTGTGCGTATTTTCAGCAGTTGCTATACTTGATCGTTTGTTTTCCAAAAACTCAACGGATCAAGGTTCACAGGTTCACTCAACTCACAGGTTCACAGACCACTTCACAGCACACTGCGTGGCTCAAACGTAAAACGTATGACGAACATCTGCGTTATTATTAATCCCTCCGCCCTCCCGCCATGTTGCACCTGTAACAAGTAACACCTCTCTCAAATTGACGTCATTTCCCTGGCAGGTGGAGGGGCAGAACCTGAGCCCCATCGGTGGCGGTATGTTCCGCTCGTTCCTTGTGCGCGCCGCTTACAGCGTGGTGCCCAAGTCGCAGCGCACGCGCCGCTACGTAGACCAGTACTCGTGCTGCCCGCCTCCCGTCTTTATGGTGCTCGTCTCGTTGGTTGAGGTGAGTGACGGGCTCATTTGAAAGGGAGAAGTTGTTGAAGGGGAGGTGTTGGGAAAAGTTACTGGTCATATGATTCATTCGGAGCGGTGTTTTGGTGCGTCCTTATTCTGCTTATTTTGGTTGAGTGTGCCACTACGTGGTTATTAAACTTGCTTTAAAGCTTGTTCGCTTTGGGGAAGTTATGTGGATGGGATGGGTAATTTTATTTGGTAATTGTAAGTGTTAGAAGTCAATTTGTAGCGCAAATGCCAATGCCTGCCGTCTTTCATTGAGTGAGTTGCTGATCGGCACTCCCAGGCTCACTTCCCTCCCTTTCTTACATGACGATCCTTCCCTCCGGCTCTCCGCCCCTTCTGACCGTTTTCCCCGCCGAATCTCGGTTTCCCTCCCCCTCTCCATTCTGACTTTCTTCGCCCCTTCTCTGTTTCCCCTCTCTCCCATCTGACTGACTTTCCCCTCCTCTCATTTGACTCGCCTGACTCTCCCTTCCCCCTCCCTCTCTCCCATCTGACTCTCCCCTCGCCCGTCCCCGTGTCCCCAGCTGGTGCTGTTTATAGTGGACGGGATCCGACTGGGCGGCGTCACGGCCAGCGGTCCCGTGGATACCGACTCCGTGCTCATCTACAACCCGCGCCGCCGCCGCGAGGCCTGGCGCTTCCTCTCCTACATGTTCGTCCATGTCGGGTACGTGTCGTCGCCGCCGCTGCCATCACCTCTCGGGCTTGTCCGTGACGAAGAAGAGACGAACAGTTGCAACTCATTAACAACTGTTAAGCGGACAGCTGCGATGCTTACGATAGTTAGTTACGATACCAGTTAGTTACATAGTTACGATTAACAGTAGTTCAGATGTGATAAAAGAAAAAGCGTACCTAATACGGTTTACTTTGTAGTTACCTACACTGCGGTGGGATTAACGGGACATCCTGTTATTGTACTAATCTTTCTTCGTGAACTGTTTTGATCTTTCGCCTCGCCCCGTTTTGTTCGCCGTCTGTCTGGTCTGCCGGCCGCTGACGGTGGCCTATTCCGCAGGTACGTCCACATCACGACCAACATGCTGGTGCAGCTGCTGGTGGGCCTGCCGCTGGAGCTGGTGCACCGCTGGTGGCGGATCGCCATCGTCTACTTGTGCGGCGTACTGGCTGGATCGCTGGGAACATCCGTGTTTGACCCCAAGGTTAGTGCCGAGCCGCTCCTCGCACGGGAAACGAGATAGATGGGACGGAACGAGACTCGGCAGATCCAGGCGACTTTGTTAGAGGCTTAGATAATATAATAATAACGGTGTAGTTCTCGAGTGTTTTGGTTATTGCATGTTTTCACAATGAGAATGGTAGATCACGGATGGTTCTCACTCGCGAAAACCACTCTCATTACCGGCAGTGGGTACCCCATTCCGTCTGTGTTTAGTAACCGCTCACTCCCACTACAGGTATTTCTGGCGGGTGTCTGTGTTTATTGTTTAGTGACCGCTGACTCCCTCTACAGGTGTTTCTGGCGGGCGCCTCTGGCGGCGTGTACGCCATCCTGTCTGTGTTTAGTGACCGCTGACTCCCACTACAGGTATTTCTGGCGGGTGTCTGTGTTTATTGTTTAGTGATGTCTGACTCCCACTATAGGTGTTTTTGGCGGGCGCCTCTGGCGGCGTGTACGCCATCCTGTATGTTCTCTGACCGCTGACTCCCACTACAGGTGTCTCTGGCGGCGTGTACGCCATCCTGTCTGTGTTTAGTGATGGCTGACTCCCACTGTAGGTGTTTTTGGCGGGCGCCTCTGGCGGTGTGTATGCCATCCTGTGTTCGCTAACCGCTGACTCCCACTACAGGTGTTTTTGGCGGGCGCCTCTGGCGGCGTGTATGCCATCCTGTCTGTGTTTAGTGATGGCTGACTCCCACTACAGGTGTTTTTGGCGGGCGCCTCTGGCGGCGTGTACGCCATCCTGTCTGTTCTCTGACCGCTGACTCCCACTACAGGTGTTTTTGGCGGGCGCCTCTGGCGGCGTGTACGCCATCTTGGCGGCTCACCTGGCTGACTTGATCATGAACTGGGCCGAGATGGAGCTGGCCATCGTGCGACTCCTCTTCCTGATGGTGCTGGTCGGCACTGACGTGGGTGTGGCCGTGTACGGCCGCTACACGGGCACCGGAAACAACCAGGTGAGAGACACCGGAAACAGTGGGGAAGGCACCGGAAACAGCGGGTGTGGCCGTGAACAACCGCTACACGGGCACCGGAAACAACCAGGTAAGAGACACCGGAAACAGTGGGGAAGGCACCGGAAACAGTGGGTGTGGCCGTGTACGGCCGCTATACGGGCACCGGGAACAACCAGGTAAGAGACACCGGAAACAGTGGGGAGGCACCGGAAACAGTGGGGAGGCACCGGAAACAGTGGGGAGGCACCGGAAACAGTGGGTGTGACCGTGTACGGCCGCTACACGGGCACCGGAAACAACCAGGTAAGACACCGGAAACAGTTGGGAAGGCACCGGAAACAGTGTGTGTGGCCGTATATGGCCGCTACACGGGCACCGGAAACTGGTGGGGAAAGAAAACAACCATAGTGATTACGGAGCGAGCGAAGCGAGCGGAGTCTTACGTAGAATAACGGAAATTTCTGAGTATGAGCGGCCGGCCGGCCGGCCGGCCGGCCGGCCGTGGTCACGCTTTTGCGACGCTTATATCTCAGCAACCACTTGACCGATTTACATGGGGTAATTTTTGTAGGGTAGCTTCATTCCTTCTGCCAAGTATTGGACTATTCCCGATGCATGTGGGTGACCCCTTATGCACGTGCCACGTGCAAAACGAAGAGGTGTCAGTTTTGTAACAATTGCAATATCTCGGTAACTACTGGGCCGATTGCGCTGAAAGTTGGCACGTAGGTAGGCACCCACTAGGCAATGCATATCCATGTGCCACAGTGGGGGTGCTGCTGCACGTGCGCACGTGCAGGGGTCGATTCCAGATCTCGAGAACGGCTGAACCGATTGCGCTGAAATTTGGTATATAGTTAGGGATCGGTTAGTAGGGTGCAGTGCAAAAGTCAGTTGGGACCCATTTCGCACGTGCGCACGTGCAGGGTGCCGCTTCCAGATCTCGAGAACGGCTAGGCCGATTGTGCTCAAATTTGGCACATCGTTAGGGACCGGCTAGTAGGGTGCCGTGCACAAGTCAGTTGGAGGTACCCCTCGAAATTTCGCACGTGCAAGGCTCACCCTCTCGCTCGCTCCGTCAATCGCCCCAAAAGGCGTTATACTGGTATTAGGAACGGAGAAAGTGGGCTATGCACCGGAAACAAACAGGTGTAGGGGGGGGAGGTACCGGATACAGTGGGGCACCGGAAACAACCAGGTGAGACACGGAAAGAGTGGGGAAGGCACCGGAAACAGTGGATGTGGCCGTGTACGGCCGCTTCACGGGCACCGGAAACAACCAGGTGAGATACAGAAACAACCTTATTAGGAACGGAAACAGTGGGGTATGCACCGGACACAAACAGGTATGGCATCAGGAACAACCTGGTGAGGCGTCGCAAACGGTCAGATGAGGCACGAGAAAGCGAGTCAGGTGAGGGGCGGGATGAACACAAACAAAGATGGTGGGAGAAGTGGTATGGCCAGAGGAAACACTGGGAAGGCGGATAAGCAATGTGTATTCGTCACACCTGAGCAGCCAGTAGCCAGGTACGCCAACGGAATCAACGAGGATAGGGAACAGAAATGACGAGATTAAGAACAAGTATGGTTGAAGCAGGGCAGGAACTGCCTGGTGAACTCAGTGAAACAAGGTCCACGCCAGTTATCGCCTTCATTTTCAATTTTTTGTATTATGTTCGAGTGCTTTATACCATCCGGCATGCCCTCAGAGGCGTATTGAGGTAAATTGTTGCGGCTATAAAACCTCATATAATCCCAAACGGTGCTTACGTTGAAGGTTCCACCGCCGATGTTCCCAATCAATTAGCACTTAGCCTGTGCAGTGTGCACTGTGCAGTGTGCATCTCCTACCCGCACCCGTGAGCCCTGACTGACCCCTGCCCTGTCTCTACCCTCTGCAGGTGAGCTACACGGCCCACCTGGCCGGAGCGCTGGCCGGCGTGCTAATCGGTAACGTGGTACTGCGCAATCTGCGCGTGCACAAATGGGAGCGTGTCGTCTGGTGGGCCTCGCTGGTCGCCTTCCTGGTGCTCGTGCTGGCCGGAGTAATCGTGAACGTGGCGGCGCCGGAGGGCTTCTACCCGAAGCAGGAGATCTAGGGTGCGCGGAGAGGAAGGATGAGGCGCGTCACGGCAGACGGCAGAGCGTGGGGGTGGTGAAGCGGCGGCAATGGGGCCACGGCACTGGCAGGGACGATATGATAGATGGCTGCGGGCAGGGCATTGTCAGAGCTTGTCGGGGTGGCTAGTGAGCGGCGCCCGGGGGTGCTCGCTGCGCACTCCCTAGGGATACTTTCATGTGTTCAACAGTGTCACAAAATGGTATCACATCTATCCCAGCATGCCTCATCTATTCAAACGCCCGATAGACACTTGGAGTGCCGGCGATCGGTGCCTAACTTCTGCCGGCGGTGTCGTGCCTTTTACTCCATCTCCATGGCAAGTGCTGCCACGTCCGTCCTCCCGGCCTTGTATACTGGATGGTCCACTCACCACTGGATGGGTTGTAGGCCCAGTGGCGCAGTACCAGCTGTCGTACACACCTGCAGTGGCGAGACGCACCCCACCACCGGACCATGACTCGCCGCGTGCCCCAGTACAACGTCGTACACATTGACTGTCCGCGCCGCGTGTGACCAGAATTAGTGTACGATTGTGCTTCAGTCGTGTTCTTCGTGTCTGCGTTCTCTGTATGTGTTCATTGTTCGACTTTTTTACTGAACAGTCGGCTGTCTGCTGCTTGATGGGGGTGACTTCCTATCCTTGCTTTTACATGATTATGGTTTTTAATTAAATATTTTGCTCACATTTCAGAAATGATATTTTAGATAATTTCGCGTTGATTAGGCTGCGATATCAATAACCACAGACGTAATTCGGATATTTCTGCAGATAATACGGATGAATGCCAAGCTACCAGACGGGTTTCAAAGTAGCCAATGATTGTTTTCCCAGATATGGTAGGTTCGCTGCATATCTAAATGTAAAGACACCCGTGTACCTCGTGAGCGTCATTTTTTATATTTGTAGATCCTGAAGCATAATTTTTCCGACTGTTCTGTTTCTGCACCAGTTGTATTGCGTCGATTGGGTCACAAATGCATCGATGATTGTGTGCCTCAGCTGTTACCAATCGATTGCGATTTTCTCTTGCTGTCACTATTGTGGGGCCTGCATCGCTAGTTAGTGCACGCTTTGCTCAGGATATCGGAGTCTGTGCTCCACTCTTCACTTACTCCACGCGATATTGGCTGGTGGATGCACTCGTGTGTTTATCCTCAGCTGAGAACAGACTCGGGCTTTATACGCGCTCCGTCTGTCTTTGTGTGGAGCCATAGCTCTACTGTTATCTATGGTGGAGCATTTTTGTTTCACACGTCCGTCGTGTGCTTTATACGTGTTTCCGAATCAAGACAGTGCGCCAGGGCTTCGATCAAGGCTTGTGCTGCTTGTCGCGGTGTTGTGAATTTGTGATACGATTTTCTACTCGCCTATTTATCGCGTAGTTCGGCGGTGATTACAGCTAGCACAATTCACAGTTGTTACCATTTACACATTTTCTATACGGGGTGGCTTCCATTGGCTCAATCGCTGATCAGGTGAATCGTGGTGTTCTGTGATTATCGCTGAATGTTGCTCCTGTCTGGCCAGATTATTTCCTTTTCATAGATGTTTCACAAATGTCGCGTTGCACTGTCTGCAGGACGTGGGGGGGGGGGAAGGGATTGTTAGCATATGCACTGAATGCTTTGTCAGGGGGTTGGTGACATGATAATGTCTCGTATCCCGGTACTTTGGTCCATCTGTGCTGCTTTTGTCGTCTCGTCATTGGTGTAGGTTTTGTTTCGAGTATCGAGTACGTCCCGCTTTATTATAATCGGTTCGATGTCATGTCGCATGGCGGCCTGTTGTTTAACGCCGCATTGTTACAGACGTCAGACTCATTGTTTTGCCTCTGCTTCCTTTGCTTCACTTAGCTATACAAGGTGTTGTGCGAATACGCATATAACGTCGTAAGAAAATTATGCATGTCGATTTCCGTGGTGTCCGCTCTTTCAAAGGACACTATGAGCTGAATTTTTGTATTGTTTTAGAGACCATCTTGTATTTAACCGGATCAGTTGTTTTCTGCTGCCTCCCACATTATTCATACGCACATAATGGAATGGTTCTCTATTAGTGTGCTGTTTGTTGAATGGGGCATAATTTTCCACCAGGCGATCGTGTCAATCACAATCAATGCATGTGGGTGCCGTGGCATTGTGATTTGTGGATCAAAGTTGGGAAATGGGATCATAATTATTTGATTTTTCGAACTTGAAGCTGTATCAATAAAAATAAGTGAACGCCTCACTATGGTTATTGCTTCAAGAACACGAGGCGTGGCTACCTGGTTCTATGGTTTTACGTGATCGCCTGACGAGGTTGGTGTCTACTAGGACACGCCTGCAGCTTAAAATAACGTGTGCCGCACCGTCTACCACCCAGTGCACTGCACAAGTAATCAATCGGTTCGCGTTCCAGTTAGTCGGGTGTACCTGTAAGAATCTAGAGTCGGGTGCAGCGGGCTTTTTGAACCAGGCGATGGATGGTAGCGGTGTCACCGGGCTGTGTCAGTTGAAGTTCCGATGAGCCTTGTGTGGTTGAGTGTGTTGCCGTAGCGTAGCCGTATCATTTGATGGCCGGAAGTCAAGAAGTTATAAAGGTTGAGGGACTAATGACGTCATTTGATAACCGTGATAGGAATCGGAATGCTGACTTCAGTAAAGAAAACCTTGACTGGCTCACGTTGCCTAGCAACGGGTAAATGGCTGCTCTCACTAGCACGTTGCATAGCAACTGCTATCATTTAAATTTGATACTTCTGCTATCGAACAGGCAAAGCATTTGGCTACTTATATTTATGTTATCAAAATTGAAATTTGCTATGTGTATGACGCGATAATGCCTAGGTTTTAGCCTTTATTTTTATGTTTGTGAGTTTTGTGTTTAGTTAGTATGGGATGCGTTTGTGGAAAAGAAGTAGTCACTATTGGTGGCAAGAATTATGTGATAAGAGACAAAATAGGAGAGGGGTGAGTGTGAGTGCGTTGCCTGTGATAATTTTATGATTACCTTTTTATGTGTGAACATGACAAATATGCTGCTGATGCTTGATTGGTTTGAGTTGGCACAGCATGTAACAGAACCTTCACATGCCTGCATTAACTTGGTTAAAGCTGCTAACGTCAGTCGTCGCTCGTCAGTGTGTGGGGGCCCCGGGCTGGGAGTTGACTGGCCCCAATTGTCCAGGAAGACGGGACCAGCTTGAACTTCTTGCACATTGCAGTGAGATTTTTATTTCTGATTTTGAAGATTAAATTATACAAAACTTTCACCTGCCAAATGTTCAAATAAGTGTAATAAGTGTTTAATTTGAAATAATCTTTAATTGAAAAGTTCCCCAGGAAGTTAAAAAAGTCAGCCAAAGTCATGTAAGGTTGATGACCTTGACCTGACCTTTTTGATTGACTTTGACAGTTGACACTCACCCGAAATCATGGAACATACATAATTTCAGAGACTGTAATACCCAAAAATCCTGGAAAGTGGAAACACATGTGTAATGCATGCTGCAGTAACTTTTGATGCATCATCATCCTAACCTGGGAAACAGGTTGGGAGAAACAGGTTTTGAGAAACAGGTCAAATGTCAATTATGATTTGGGTTAAGGTCATGAAATTTTGGGGCTTGGTGTGAAATTTATCAACTCTTGGGAGTAGGGTAGGTACCCACTGTTTGTTTCTTTGTGATCTGCCTTGATTTATGCTAGTTACTCATGGTATATCCCAAATCAACAAGCCCTTATATGTAGCTGTGGTTTAAGTAACTTGTCCTTATAGCAACTGTGTTTTCCTCAAATCTGATTAATTTGACAAGATCTATTCTAGGTTATATATCTTTTATTACACCAACCGCTATTTTTGAACAACTTTGGAGGAAAATAGCATGTTTTGTGTTGCTGAACTTCTGTGAAATCGATTTAAAACTTCATTTAAATTTGTTATCTATGATCATTTCTTTTTTATGTTGCTGTAGATACTATCAAGCATTATTATTAGCTTCTATGTATTGGCAGAATCACAGTGGTACCTAGTAGCTACATATGCTGTTCATAGAAACTGCCCAGTGCCCACCAATGCACAACTAATTTATGATTTACATGTAGCACTGATATTGCTTTATGTAGCAGCACTCAGCACTGATCTATTTAACTTAATAAACTGGGACACCTCTGCTTTTCAGAGGCTTCAGCATTGTGAATCTGGTTGAAGACACAATCTATCACAAGACTTTTGCATTGAAGACACTGACATGTCACAGCAAAGCCGATCTAAAGGTAAGCCTAAAAAGATGCAGAACTGACTTAGGTAACTACTAGAAATGTATGTGTCAACTAAACTGTCAAACATTTTTGACACAGTGTCAAAAATGAAGAGGTTTGTGAGAAAGAGGATGCCATTAATGCTGATTGCTGATTAAAGTATGTGCCCACAGCCCAATGTCCAATCTATTGAGTTTCTTCATACAGAATGGGCCACAAAAGATCGATATCTAGCAGCGATATATCTTGGATCGGGAGTCGGACGGGTGCCAAACGATAGATATCTTGCCGGGAATAACTCAAAGGGCGATACTGGCGTCGGAGCACGCACCGTGAGATCGGAAAGTTTGTTGTAATTAGACATTTAGACAACATTTGATGTTTCGATTGATGTTGAAGTTGGCGAATTCACAGTTGTTTTTATCCAACATTTAATTTACCCGAGTAGTGGTCTGTCGAGCATGAATGCGCAATAGTAATCCTTGAATGGCGAATTTTTACCTCAGACCCTGTTCGACACGAAGCGGTAGTCGTATGTTCCGGAGCCGCCTATGACGGTAAAGTTTGACCGTACCCGATGCCAGAATGCTCAACCTAAGTCCGAATACCTACTAAACGGGTTTGAAGCCGTCCTGGGTTCGCATCCCAATTGGTGAAATGTACCATTGAATATCCCTGATTTCTAATTCATGGGGCGTGCTGTGATCTCGGTGGCACAATAATTTTGCTGTGATCGATAGCTAGCTTTGCACTCTTTTATTTACCGTGCTCCCCCTGACCACCGACGACCACCGACATCCTTTCTGTAAGTGTGCGTGACTCCTCACTGAGTGCCCCTCCATTTTCAGACGGCGCTACAGGAGGTAGCCTTCCACAAGCAGCTACACCACCCGGCCATCCTGCAGTGCCTCGGCTCTGAGGTCACGGGCGAGCCGGACATCGCGGCCAACGTCACCTGTGACGTCTATATTCTGCTGCCCTTCCTGCCCGTGAGTCCCCGGGCCCCCATAGATGCCGATGAGTGACAGCTGTCGTGGAAGTACGTCATGAAGACGACTTTTATGCAGTTACTTGCGTCTTGCAGTGATATGAAGTATATATTTGTGTTGCCACTCTTTGTCCCATCCTAATTCCCATGCCTTGTTCATTTTAAAAAGGAAGAAGGTGCAAAGAAGCCATATCTCTTCTGCCACAAATGGTCATGACTCATGACAGAGGAGCTCATATGAAATGTGAATAAGATTTAACCCATAGCGAAGGCCGTGCATTTCCTCTTGTCAGCTCCCTCCATCTAGGTACTCATATATGTGACTCCTTACTCACCCCCAGGGCGGCACGCTGCACGACGACCTGTTGTCTCGGGCGGCCGCTCGGCGCCACCTTGCCGAGCCGGAAGTGCTCCGTCTGTTCGCCGCCGTCTGCGAAGGCGTGCGCTCCATGCACGAGTCACAGCCGCCGCTGGCTCACCGTGACCTGAAGACGGCTAATGTGCTGCTGACGGCGGACAGACAGCCGGTTATCATGGACCTGGGTATGATGGACGGACGGACGGGAAGGGGCGGCATTGGGTGGGGTGGGGTTTCTTCCGGTTGTCATTGGGACTGAACACTTACAATATAACAGATGGAGCTGATCGGCCGGACAAAATATCACATAGGCAGAAAAAGTTCATATTCAACCGCCAAAAAGTAATTTACGACATTTCACAATTAGTGCTTAACACCAATTCCCCTTCATACATATAGCTGTGCGATAAGTCCGCAGCATTTTCTGGATTTCCCCCTACCACTTAGTCTATCCTACGTTGACCTGACCACCACCCTTCATTATATTTTCAGTCCACCCTCCCCACCGACCCCGCCCCTTTCCTCCCTCCCGTCTCAGCCTGACCGACCGTCTCCCTCTCCCGCCTCTCATCTCAGCCTGACCGTCCCCCGGCCCTCTCTCCGCCCAGGTTCGATGGCAGAGGCCCGGGTAGAAGTGGAGACGAGTGCGCAGGCGCGTCAGCTGCAGGATCTCTGCGCCGAGCGGTGCAGCATGCCCTACCGGGCGCCGGAGCTGTTCAACGTCCAGGCCGGCGATCGGATCGACGAGCGGACGGATATCTGGGTGAGGGCCAGGCGGGGAATGGACGGCTGTGCTATGGGAACTGAGGTCCGGGCGGGGGGAGAGGGGGGGGGGGGCTGAACGAGGACTGGAAGGGTGTCCTGTGAAAATCGAGGGCTGGACGGGGAATGGATAGGTGGCTACTGGCTTGTAACTTGTAAGAACTAAGGGCCGGGTAAGGGGCTGGACGGGCGTCTCAAGAAACGCCCTAGGACTAGGAACACTGAGGGCTGGGTGAGGACTGGGCCGTCTATCTCTGTGTCCTGGGGTGAGTGACGAGTTTTGAGTATCGCTCGCCCCCAGAAGCTTGCCTGTCTGCTGTATGTGTTCCGACGATCCCGAATCCAGTGACGAGTCACTCTCCCTCCTAAGAGTTTCGACTGTATGTGTTGTAAAAGATCCCCCACGCCCTTCCCAGAGCCTGGGCTGTCTGCTGTACGTGTTTGAAAGATCCCTCACCCCCTCCTCAGAGTCTCGGCGGTCTGATGTATGTGTTGTGAAAGATCTCCCACCCCTCCCCAGAGTCTGGGCTGTCTGCTGTACGCGCTTTGCTTCTTCAAGTCGCCGTTTGACGCGGCCTACGAGCGCGGTGACAGCGTGGCGCTGGCGGTGCTGGCCGGCACCGTTCACGTGCCAGAGGACTCGCCCTACTCACAGGTAAATACGATTATTGAACTGATGGGCTCCATCATATATATGTTGTCCTTTTGGTGTGTGTTTTACGTCAGGTGAGGTTTGAATAAATTCGGTAAGTCCGTGTCAATTTAAGTTTCGAGTAAGTTTCGTATTCCGTGTCATACAGATCAGAGTGAATATGTTGATCTCTGATAAAACAAATCGTTCTGTCTCGTTCAATCGAATTTGTTCTGTCTCTATCCCATTCTCTGGCTAATTAAACCCCGTATGTACACATAGCCTGTGGTATGCCTGCGGTAGCCCGCCGACTGACTCCCTCCCTGTCCGTCGCCCCGGCAGTCGCTCATCGACCTGATCCGTCACATGCTGTCCATCTCGGCGGTCGACCGGCCCTTCATCGGGGACGTGCTCCAGCTGACCCGCGCCGTGGCCTCCCAGCACGACGACCACGCCCAGCTCGACTCGGGACGCACCGTGGCCACGTGACACGCGCCGGCCGTAAGTGCGGCGGTCACGTGACCCGCGCCGGCTATGTGGGCTGCGGTCACGTGGCTCAAGTCTAGGAAATGTGCGGAACTCTAGTGATGCACACTGAAGAATTCGATGGTTTCCGGATGCCCTTGTGCGGTAATCATGAGACAGACGGCGGTGAAGCTTACGACAATGACGCGACTAGCCTGTTGATGGTGAGTGGAGATATCAGTAACGTTACCCGCAGCTGTATGACGGCGACAAGCACCGGTAATATTCCATGCAGTTTGCATAGTAATGGAGTCATCCCGACGGCTGAAGAACAAATAGACGTGGAGAGAAGAAACGGACAGGAAGCGAGGCAGCCAGGCTGTTACAGGAAGGGTATACTTACAACCGCAGTGTCATCGGGTACTGCCGTACGCTCTATGCATGCATCATGCATCTATCTTCTACGCAGTTCAAATTTGACGGCAGTTCAATGTCAACAAACTATGCAAACACTTCGGTGGGCTGATTGCAGCACAACGGTGTCATTTTGTGGCCTTTTACGTGTCCGTGTCTATGCATGTTGTTTTTGGAGCTAGGCTGGGTCGGAAATAATGCGTCCTGGTTATTCCTGTGTTTCGCTTCGCACAACAGTGTCCATCTATGCATGTGTTTGTGGCTTCAGTGACCAGAGGTGTCAGTGGATATTGGTCGTGTTCAGTTTGGGCTGGTGATTGTTTTTGGGGAATGGGTGTTCTCCAGATCGGGTCGTTTCGTAGTTCGATGTGTTGCCTTGTCCGTGTTCATACGTGTCGGGTAGCACACAGCATCGGCTCTTCCGACAATCAGAATCGAGCTACTTATTTTGTGAGCATTTACTGTCCGTGCCTCCGAGTTAAGTCCACATGTGATATTCCAGGTCGCCGTGCAATGCGTTCGTCTGGTTTAGTTGATCTAAATGTGGGAGATTTCCACTGGTGAGTCGTGTTGAACAAAATGTATCGCTTTACGCGAGTACCAGCGACCTAGCGCAAATGGGCTGAAACAGTCGAAATTTGTTCAGTTACCTGGTCCTTCCCTTGTTCATGCAGGTTTGCCTTGCCTCGTATTCATTTGAGGAAATATATGATTGTCAACATGGAAGTTTTGATAGGTGGCCCTTAGTGACACTGGCTTACATTCTGGTTTGGTAACCGAGTTACGGAATGAACCATTTGCACGCGAACAACATGCATTTTATTAAAAACGTATCAATGTTTTTCGACATGTAACTTGCCGATGGTTGCGTCTCGAATCATGAAACACTCGGACAAACAGTACCATTCGGACGATCGTCCTAAAACCATCAGTCAGCGTTAGCATCATCACAACTTCATCAGAATATGCTGCAACAACGAACATCGGACTAGGTCCCCGCACATATGGAAGGCAGTGACATGACTTCGCAAAACCATGAACTATTTAACACTGATGATTAATACCCAATGTCAGCCTATTCGAGATTAACTTTTTCACCTCTCCATTCTGGCCACCAGACACCTGCACCGGCACGTAGTTCGTTATTTCGACTTCGATACTATTTCAATTCGTAGGTATCTCAGTCCACTAATACCCTGAATTGAATACCCTGAATTGAAATATGTATCAAGTAGGTATTACTCTAAAAGCCATTTGTACTGTCTCTCCTCAACACACGATAGCGAAAGCCCTGACAACACTGTTCCACAATGCTCTTGCTACCCTCGTTCAGATGTACACTTTGAGCGCATCCTGGATGAACTCCCTGCACATGGGACACCGGCGGTCGCCGGCACCGACCTGCCGGCCGCACGGCTCGCACAGACACACGTGTCGGCACGGCAGCAGAATCACCGACTTGTCCTGGTCCAGGCAGACGACACAGGCGCGGGACGGGTCGGCGGCCGGCCGGCGGGACGGAGAGCTGCAGCCGGCCTTCTGCCGGAGCCGGCGGCGCGGCGCCACAACCGGCGGCGGGGTGGCACGCTCCAGCTCCCAGTCCTGCCGCTCCTGCTCCCAGTCCTGCTCCTGCTGCTCCCAGTCCTGCCGCTCGAGCTCCCAGTCCCGCTCCTGTCGCTCCAGTTCCGCCTGCTCCCGTGGCTCCAGCTCCGCGGCCGGGGCGACAGCCTGCTGTCCGCCGGCCACCCCCAGCCGAAGTCCCAGCGTCACATTCTGAAAGAACGCGTGCACCCCTCGGGTGACGATCTCAGCCGCTGCGAGTAACACAGCCACAGAGAGGCGGCAGACGGCGGCCGCCGCGCGCAGCCCGTCCGACGCCCCTCGCGTGCCTCTGTCGGCCGCGCGCACCAGGCGCTCCGCCAGCGGGCGGGTGCCGCGCCACGCTCGGACACTGGCCGCGGCCGAGACGCGCCGGCCGGCGGTCACCAGTCGGCCGGCGGTGTGGCGCAGCTGTACCAGCGGCGGTCCGCGCGCGGAGACCAGCCGCGCCAGCCGCCGGACGGCCAGCAGCGCCAGCACGAGCAGCGCGGCGCCCAGCACGGCTGCCAGCGGCACGGCGCGCGCGCCGTCCACCACACCGAGCACCGCGCGCCATATGGCGTCCGCCGCGCCGGCGCACACCGCCAGGCACCGGCACAGCAGCCCTACCAGCATGCTCTCCAGCAGAGTGAAGCAGCGCACCACGCCGGCCACCAGTCCGTACGGCACCATCGTCAGCAGGTAGATGGTGGTGTGGTACAGCAGCACCACACTGCGGACGCCGGTGACGACCAAACCGGACACGGCGGCCCACACGGCCGAGACCGCCCCCAGCACGGCGCGGACCAGCCCCAGGACAGCACCGAGCACCGCGCCGACTCCATCCCCGAGCGCAGTGAACACCCGCCCGACGGCGAGCGCCAGCTCCGTCACCGCAGCCGCCGTCAGTTCGGCCAGCACCGTCACCGCGTCACCGATGTCGGCCACGAAGGCGGCGAGGTCGGCCAGCAGGATACCGGCGGCGTCCCGCAGCCGGGCGAGCACCAGCAGCAGGCCGTCGGCGAGCACGGCCAGCGCCGCCACCAGCCGGGCCGCCAGCGCATTGTTGAGCCGCAGCACCAGGGCGACCAGCGAGCCCAGCCCGTCCACGGCCGCGGCCAGCTGCCGACAGCCGGCCGACGCCACCGATAGCGGCGACATCTGGAACACACGACACAGGTCAGTCGGCTGTGGCTGTAATGCTACATGAATAAATCCAATAGGATATTACAATTAATTGATAAATGTTTAATTCTTCGATCGTTGATAAAATGTTTGAATGCTCTCTAAACAAGAATTGAAAGAGTTATTGAACAAAACTTATCTCACCAGCAGCTTAAGTGTTAGCTGAGACCAGCTGCAGCTATTAGACATTGCGCTCAAATTATGCAGTGTCTCCTTTGACACTGAAGTCCAGAGTGCACTGTGCAGTCTGCTTATAGGCTAATAGTGAAAAAGAAAACTATGAAAGTAATGAACTAAATTCTATTACATGAAGTAATTCAAAGCAAACTAGGAAAAAAGTTTTTAAAATATTAAAAATAAATTTCAATATTAACAACAAATGTATTAAAGAAAGCCATATCTGACTTCTGAGACTATCTGCACATGGGGGACATACATGCTTCCAATAGAGGTCCTTTAGCTTAATAAATAACAACTATCACTTCCTTATGACTTGAGATTAGATGTAACAAATCAATCACACTTGTTTCATTCAGGAAAGTTGTTGAGTTTTCTATCCAGGTGAGGAACACTGTAAAACTGCACTAATTTATTGCTGAGGAAAGAGGCCAGTTCCACACCTGGCAGGATACTCTGCTGGGTGTGACATTACACCTCTGGTGACGACTGCCGTTGCAGCCTTCCAATGGCACAATATTTTGTGAAATACTGACCTGACACCTAACAGTATATTCTGCCAGGCCGAAAGACAAGGAAATCATTGACCATGAATGTGAACCAATTTCACACACAAAAAAAGCACTAAAATACAACACAGCACAGCAACTCAGGTCTTTCTCAAATATACTTAGGTACTGTCTGAAAGGGGTAACTAACCAATTCACGCTATTGCTTCATAACTACAAGGAAAAACTCGACCTCAACTGACTTGACCTCAACTGCTTTGTGCGCCACATTGATAAGATAGGTAGCAAAACAATCAAAATCATGAAAGCATCATGTCATATGCAGAGTGGAAGAATATTATTTTGTGACACATACTTCTGAAACTCAGTCTTTGACTCCTATGAGGCAGGTGATGATGCCTACTGGGCATGCATCATGAAATAACAACTCATATTTCCCTATGAAACAGAACAGGCCTCTGCTGTTACGCTGTAGGTCAAGGTGGAGCAGTCAAATTGAAATTGAAATGCTCCGAATCCAAATGGCTCCCCTGCATTGGCGGCGGAACGGGGAGGGCACCGGGGGGTATTAGTAGGGGCATTCCACGTCAAATCAAACACCGAAATCCGTCATCCCCTTCGATTTTTCTGAAAATTTGTAGGCAGACTGGGCATGGTTCAAAACTGAGTTACGTATAATATTTTCGAAATTTGATAACGTATCGCTGAGATATAGGTCATCGAATATAGCGAAAAATGCCACACATCAATTTTTTAAATGGCTATAACTCTGGTTCCTTTTCTGGTATCAAAATGATATTAACAGGGTCTTATAGGCAATTGATAAAGCTTTGCTTTTTAATTATAAAATTAAATTGAAGTGACCTTGAAATGCATTTGACCTTGAATTAAAACAGAAAAATTTAAATAGCAAAAAACACGTCACCTTCGATTTAGGTAATTTTTACATATTATGTCCGTCACAATGTTCCTAACCATCTGTGAAAAAATTGGAGTGGGCCATTCATAACTTTCGCGGCAAACGCCGTTTTCATGCATCAACATCACGCAACCGCGCGTGACCTTGAAAGACAGAGTCAAGACATGCTTGCTTGTGTACAACTGTACACTTTCTGAAATGAATGATTGCTGATTAGTGATATCCCAAACTCTGCGAGAATGGAAATGCATAGTCATCGTAGTCAAACATTTACGTTCCATAGTAAAAGTGTCTCAGGCAAACGGTATTTTGCGGTGAATTTTGAGCTGTGTGGAAATGCATCATGAAGTAAATTCAACGAAAACATTATCACCCAACGATATCTTCACGTCTTTTGATCTTCACTATACGAAAGAACATACATTTTTAGTATGTATGGGGAATTTCTAGTTAATCCAATAATAAATATGGCAGTTAGAGCCGAGGCCCGCTAAGAGTAACATGTCGCCGGCTGAGGCGGGCTCGGCCGATACGGGAAACGCAGCAATCACAATTTTGTGTTTACACGTTCATATTTCAATTGTTTACCAACCGATTTTCAAAATTCTTTCACCATAAGATTGCCTGTACATTTCTTAGTCTTCTCACAAAATTTGACGCGAATCGAACGTAATCAGCGGTAGGGAGCGCGATGTAAAGACGGAACCCACAGTCTACAAATTCAGGCGGCGCGTAGCGGTCGGCGCCGGTTGCCGAGTCGCCGCGTCGCTGCCGCGACAGGATGTTCACTTTACACCGCTATTACTAGAACAGTTGTGAACCGATTTTCTTATTGCTTGCACGATGAGATGTCCAATTCAATTCTTGACAGGTAGCCATAATTAATTTTGCATTAATCTTATGAGATATTGGCGAAAAACAGGAGGGGTGGGCGAAATTCGCTCTCCCCCCTCCACTGCGCGTGCTAACATACGTTTGCATATGTGCAATTTTCTTCAAAACTTATGAATGGCCCACTCTAATTTTTTCACAGGTTGTTAAGAATATGGTAGGCAATAAAATATATGAAAATTAGCCAAATCGAAGGTGACGTGTTTTTTGCTATTTCAATATTTGTGCTTAAGAACAGAGTTAAGCAAATTTCAAGGTCATATATTTAAGTAGGTGCAATTCTAAACAAATGCTTAAGAAATTACCTAAGCAGTAAGGTTTATTTCATTCAAATCAAACAAGTACAACCAAAGTTATGGTCGTTGAAAAATATAAAGATGCAACATTTTGTAAAAAATTTGATGCCCTATATTTAGAAGACCTGTGGTCAGAATGTGCAAAAAACATCAATGTAATGTCCGGGGCCACACAGGAACTCGCTCACAAATTTATAATGAAATCGCTGATGGTAAGGTGCAAAACACCCGATTTTTGTTCAATTTGACGTGGAATGCCCCAGTATATATTAGGTCAGAGTGGACAATTGTGACGCTGTTGATACAAATATGTAACAGCAAAAAATTTAGGTTTTAGGTTAGGTTAGGTTGTAGGTTTGTAGGTTTTAGGTTTTAGGTTGGTAGGTTTGTAGGTTAGGTTAGGTTAGGTTGTAGGTTTGTAGGTTGTAGGTTGGTAGGTTGTAGGTAAATAGGTAAGGTTAGGTCAGGTTTGATTATGTTTTTTCTTTTATTTCCAAGACATATAAGTATCATTTTTTGATTCAGGATGTCAAATAATGGGTAAATGTCAAGTTTAAGTCCTAAGAAGATTTCATTGATAAATTTTTCATATTTTTACATTATTTGACATCCTGAATCCAAAAATGATACTCATATGTCTCACAAATAAAAGAAAAAACATAACCAAACCTGACCTAACCTTACCTACTTACCTATAACCTACCAACCTACAACCTACAAACCTACCCTAACCTAACCTAACCTACAAACCTACCTACCTACAACCTAAAACCTACAAACCTACAACCTAACCTAACCTAAAACCTTAAATTTTTGCTGTTTCATATTCGTATCAAAAGCGCCACGATTGTAGTTAGGACCTAAACTTGACATATACCAAATAATGTAAGAATATGAAAACTTTATCTTTTAACAGTCACTCGGACTCAATGTATACTTTTACCCACCGGGGCACCGTGCCCCCCTTTGATTTTGGCATTTTAACATTAGCCCTATGGGCGGGGCGTTGCATGGAAAGAATGGGACCAAAAGTCGGCAGTGCCCCCCTTAATTGAGGCCCGACTGGAAAAAATGCCTCCACTACGCTGAAGTTCTCGGCGGAGGTGATGCGCCGAAATTTCGGCGCAAGGGTTTATGCGCCAAAATTATTTTACCAAGCCATGCTTCATGCGCCGAAAATTTTCAAGGCTTACTGATGGCTGCAGGCTGTAGCCACGCACTTTTCGTCGAGGGGGGGGGGGCTGGCGTGTGTGTGTGGCTGTCTTCCAGTGACTACTGTCTACAGACGGTTGTTGGCATGGTCGACGGGATCGGGCAGACAATAGACATCAGCAGGCCATGCGGAACCGAGCACCAGCGTTCGCTATCACAAAATCTCCTGACTCACAAACTCACTGGCATGTTCCATAACGTAACCTTTATTTGGTTGCCCGGCTCTGATCAGCAGTAGTGCCCAGCCGGTGACTGACGCCTGACGGGGCCTTCAACAGGCGTGGTGCAAGCACGGCCTATGGGATCGGGCAGATACCAGGCCACGCGGGACCGATTGCCAGCGTCCGCTCGCAAACCACACGCCGGAAATACAGGAATCACAACGGTCAATACGCACACGATAGCATACGTTATCTGAACTAGGGAATCCGACAATCCATAACCTCACTCTCGATCGGTGAACTGTTCCCGCCGTGGGAGAGTCACAATCAGGTTCACTGAGCATGAAAATATTAAATCATATCATATTAAATCACCCTGAAAATATAAAATACCCTAAAAAATAAAGGCGCAAGCCGTCGATTTACGCCGAAGTACGCCGAAAATTTCGGCGCAAGCCGTCGATTTACGCCGAAGTACGCCGAAAATTTTCGGCGCAAACGCCCAACTACGCTCGAGTTCTCGACGAAAGCGTGCATTTTTTCCAGTCGGGAATTGAGGGTGTTCCACCGCTGCTGCTCCCCTGGGCCCTGGACCCTGGATGTGTCAGTGAACATTACTCAGGTTTGGTATAACTCAAACTACCTATATTATTATATGTTACATTCAAATGCGTAAGACGACTGTTGAAGCATCTGCAAAAGATTACAATTGAATTCAAATTGTTTTGGGCATAGAATGTGTAATCGCCTTTGACTCCTTGGTGATTGTGATCCAAGGAAGACTCCAAAGGTGTCAGTGTCTTCCTTGGTGCCATCAATGACAACAAGTGATCCTAACATTCAAATACCCACCTGCACACTTGCCTATCTCAATATATTTGTGACAGCATACCAATACGATTCGCAATTGAGGAATTTCTTTACGCATAAATCAAAATACGTCTGATACGCCTCTGAGCACAACCCACAACAACTTTTTTCCATTTGATTTCAAACCTCAAAGGACGCATGGTGTGTTCGAATAACTTACAATCGTCGCGTATAGACGACTGCGGAGCGTCCTGACGAATCAAATGTGTTTGTTGTCATTTGTTTCCACGACAACTTGCCATGATTTGTAATTTGAACACGTTTTTTGTGCTCGTGCGGGACGCATGTTTTTTAATCCCAGTCAGAAATGACAAACAAAGCCTTTGCGGGATGCAATCTTTATGCGTCAAAATGCACTTATTTTGTACTATTTTTGCTGTGCTAGAACTACTCAAATGTTAACCCTCGCCCGTATCCCAGCCAGCAATTCCCTTGGGCTGAACTGTGGCAAACGTCGGGCAGCTTGGGCTTAGCTTGGGTTTGCCCACTTTGATCAAAACCAATGTATTTTTTACTAGGGCTGAGCTTGGGCATGCCGCAGCTATGCCCACGTGCGGCTAGCAGTAGCTCAGCCCGACATCTGCCCGCGCATCCAAAACAGGCTTAGCTTGGGCGGAGCGCGGGCTGATCAAGCTGGCTGTGTCCTTCGGCTAACTGGAGTAAAGCCGGAGTTTAGCCATACTTGTTCGGCTGTTCGCGCATGCGGAGTTCTGCGCCAATCATGTGCAGCGTTTGTGACAGTCTGCGCGCTGTGCGACGAAACGACACACCGGTGTTGGGGCATTTGGTGGTTGATGTTTGGGCGCGTGTGACAGCGCGAAGAAGGGATAGTGCTCATTGCTCTTATCAAGTGGACTGGCATGGAGTTTTACGGTAGGCCTAATTGTATTGAATGGTGCGCTTGATCGTATGTAAACGTCATTATTTTGACTGAGTTTCACGCCATCAAACATGAAGCTGAATAGCTGTTCAGCCTGGCGACTTATACCCTCGCTCAGAAAAGCCGCATTCCGTGCCTTTATGTAGGTATATCTTTGTGAAATACCAGCACTTCTGAACCAGGAAAATGAAATACAAAACACAAGTATTTATCTACTTATCACGGAGCACGCTCATTCTCTGTCCGCGTTAAAAATCGAATGAACATTTTATACGGATCAATGAGAAGTGCTGTTACAGTATTAACCCGCGCACCGACGGGGGTCTGCACCAACTTCGCACCGACGGGGGGGGGCGGATGACCGCCCCCCCCCCCCTGAGATCTCGAGAACGAAGCAAGATAGCGACAAGCGGTAAACGGCGTCGGATACGCACGGACAAGGTCTACAATTTTTACAAAGGTCATTTTCAGGTCAGGTCAAAGATGACGTCACAGGGGTCGAAAAAGTCAAAATGGCGGCGCTAGATATGGAGAGAGTTTTTCTCGAATAACTTTCGAATTAGTCAAGATAGGAACAAACTAAGGGCATCATCGTGATCCTCTCGTCAATCCGCATCGAATGATATATATGTTGACCTCGAAAGGTCAAGGTCAAAGGTTGACCTCAGGTCACGTGACCTCGAGGTCATCATGTATATCATTCGATGCGTCTTGACGAGCTGAACACAATGACCCAGCTAACAATTTGCCGTTGTTACAACGTCGTTTAAACGTTGTCAAATGGTTACCACAACGTCCCGATTTATCGTTGTGACAACGTAATTTTGTAGACTCCAGACAACGGCGTGACAACGTCATCCGACCATGCATTTGAATGTCATCACAACGTTTCTGTAACGTGGCCGTGACGTCCCAAAACTGTTCTTACAACGTCCCGCCAACGTTATGAAATGTTTTCTGTAACGTACCAACAGTGTTTCTGGAACGTTATCACCACGTTTCCGCAACGTGACTACAGGGAGTATAGAACGCTTTGGCAACGTCTCTGCGACATTTTTATCACGTGCGCACCACGCTGTCGCTACTTCGTATTGCCGTCCCTGCGACCCCGAGTAAACATCCTAAACATTTTCGCAACGCCCTCTCAACGTGTTCGCAACATACTCAGAATGTGTTTCCGACGCTCTCTTCCCGTTCTCTAGACTTGTAAAAAAGGCATGTAAGAAGTGTATATTTCAATACATCACACAGGTCAATTTACAAAAAAAAAACGACGGCGGCGGCATCGGTGATGGGGCATGGGGCCCAGGGCCCAGGGGCGCCCCCATAGGGGCGTGGGACGGAATTGGGTTCTACCGGCTCTGGCGCTAGCCGCTAGCACGCCAGAACTGGTGGAAGTTCACTTCTTCACTAACCCTCGCTGGGAGGATGAGGATCACTCGGCGGACCGTTAGGCACCGGCTCATTTGCGGCCTCGATGTCCCTAGGCAGCTGGCAGTGCTTGACTAGACGGTCTGTGATGTTCCGGTCGCAGCTTCCAGACAGCCACTTCGCTACTGCATTGCCGACAGTAGGCCTGCCACAAGGCGCGCTGACGAGTTGCACGACGTCTGCGGGAAGACATGAGGGAAAATCAGACATTCAATTCATGAGAAAAAAAAATCACAAAAATACCTGCACAACTTTCCGTAACAGTGCGACAGGCTAGATCAAAAATGTCAACACCTTAGAGGCTAGAGCTACAATGAACTATAGCCTAGACCGCACGATATTACAAGGCACAATCTTGCAAATGCTACTCGTAAATGGTACTTTGACTTACCAGTCAAAGCAACAATCGCATCAAACGCAGACAACTGGCGCTATCTTTCATCTTCCAGCTATCTCAGCCGCGCCCGCCGCCGGCCCTCACTGCTCGCTCGCGCCGCGTAGACTGCGGCTCGGCCGGCTGGCTCTGAACGCCGGCCGGTGACACTGACGTCACGGCCCCTCAGGCGAGGTCAGGGCGCGAGCCACCGTTCGCCTGAGTGGCGGCCCGCGTGGCTTGCTGGCAGCCGCGGATAACAGCCGCGTTTGCATAGGGATAGTTGCAAGCCTCTAGCTCCGCCTGTGATGTTGCAAAACATGCCAATGACGCTTTGCAGTTTACACATGTTATATATATATATATATATATATATATATATATATATATATATATATATATATATATATATATATATATATATATATATATATATTAGAGAGAGATAGAGAGAGAAAGGTATCAGAATTTACTTGTAAAAACACCGCTAATTATTCAGTACCTATAATGTCAAGGTTGTGAAAAACCGTTTTAACAACGTGTTGGCGACCACCAGCTGACAACGTGAACAGTCCAAGTGTTAAAATATGTCAAATTTAACGATGAAAACTGAATATGCGCATTGAAAGTCAAAGGAAATGCATTATATGGCCATATATGTCACCATGCATTATCAAAAAATAATGCTTCAAGTGCGCGGTTGCTGCAACGTACCAATAAAACGTTGTCACGACGTTTTACCACGACTTTCGGACCAAACCATGGCTTCACAACGTTCAGAACGTTGCTACAACGTAATTAAAACGTAATTTCGCAACTTACCGAAACACGACGTTGTGACAACGTGGTAGTAACGTTTCCTGTTAGCTGGGGAGGCCATCCGCGCGGCTGTATCTTGTTCCTGTACGGAGTTATTGGCAAAAAACCGCTGGTGACCTTTGATGACGTCACATGACCTTACCATAGGCGTAGGAACGTTTTCGAAAGTGGGGGGGCCAAGGTCCCAGAGGTCCAAAACCTAACCTACCCCCAAAATCCGATTTATCCTCGGATTTCGGCCACTTTGTTTTCGCAAACATGATCAGAGATAAAAAAATCGAGACAAAAACAAAAACAAAATTGGTTAAAATTTCAGGGAGACTCCCGTCCATAAACTCAAACTGATGGACGCGTTCCCCTGTCCTCCGCAGCCGTTGGCACCCACGCAAATTCCAGAGGCATCCAGCAACTTTTTCATTACGAGCAAGCGTGAAACGTGCAAAGCGAGTCTTTTCAATATACCTATAAAAATCAGCATGAACGGCCCAGCTAGGCTCAGCCAGACCTATAACGTTTTTAAGAGGTTTTATATCAGCGACCACTGCAACTGGGCTGATTGACTATCAGAGGCCGGAGTGGGACTTTTAGAGGTCGGTCTGGGCCATCAGAGGCCAGTTTAACCCTCGCCGGACCGGACCTATAGGTTTTCTACATACGCGCCGGCCGAGGGGGCGGGGGCCGGGTACGACCCCCCTCGCCGTTGCGCCCCAGGTTGAGCTAGCGCGTCGCGGAAAAACGAGCGTGTGCGCCGTTACAAGACGCAGAGATCGATACCCGATTTTAAGGTTCTAGGTCAACCGGTGACCTCTGAGGTCAGGTCAAGTGCCTCAAGGCACGGTTCCGTTTTTGGTGAATAACTTCGCAAAAAACGGCCGCAGAGCCGCGATTTTGCCAGCATCGTGTTCGCCTCTCTCAGGCGTGTCGACTGGTGTACTTTTTGTTTGGGTGAGGTAAACTGAGGGTGTTGACCACGGGTCACGGTCAGGTCAGCGCCCCCAGGTCACGAAATTGGTCGAAGGAGGTCATGTCGCATATCATTCGATTCGGCAGGTCTTTCTGAGTCCATTGATGGCTTCCCCGACTCGCTAGCTCAATTTGATCGGTAGTTATTGACGACAAACTTATATGACCCTTATAACTTCATAAATGACGTCGCGCAAGGTCAACATTGCAAAAGTGACGCATCGAACCTTGCAAGGAGTGCATGAAAGATTCAGTGTGCTTGAGATAGTTGAAGATCGTTTACGGCGCCAGAAAAAGTTTTCAGTTTATCCCCATTGACTTATACCAAATGGTGAGGTCACGAAAATGACCTTAGGAAAAATCCGAGATGTACAAGTTGTGAGACTCCTAATGGATACTAGGTCCTCTACGGTTCATTTCCCTGTGAAATCTCCTCTGGCAGTGAGGGCGTTGCGAAGTTGCGACATCTGAAGACCGTGCAGAGGTTCACTTATGACGTCATGGGTCAGTGACCTGATCTGACCCGAAAATGCGGTTGGTGTCAAAAGATCCGGCTTGATTCAAAGGTCAGGTATGCAAAGCTTCAGCTCTCTATCACCGGCGTGTTCGGAGCTATCGCGAAAAAAAAAAACTATGGAGGGGCGGCACCCGCCCCCCCCCCCCATCGAGCGGTGAGGGTTGAGGCTCTCAGAGACCAGTACAGGGCCTGCAAAGGGCAGGATGAGACATTTAGATGCCGACTTGGGCCATCAGAGGCTAATGTAGGCCCTTACAGGCCAGCATGGGCCCTCAGAGGTCAGTGTGGGACCCTAAAATGCCGGCATGGGCCGGTGTTGGACCCCAGAGGCCAGCAGAAGGCCCTCAAAAACCAAGATGGGCCTCAGAGGCCAGCATCGGGTCTTCAGAATCCAGTGCAAGGCCCTCAGAGGCTAATGCGGGTCCTTACAGGCCAGCATGGGCCCTTAGAGGTCAGTGTGGGGCCGTAACAGACCGGCATGGGCGGGACCTGGAACCTAGAGACCAGCGGAAGGCCCTATAGGCCAAGGTGGGCCCTCAGAGGCCGATGCGGACCCTTAGAGACCGGCATAGGATCTTCAGAATCCAGTGCGGGGCCCTTAGAGGTCAATTTGGGACCCTAAAATGCCGGCATGGGCCGGTGTTGGACCCCAGAGGCCAGCAGAAGACTCTCGAAAACAAAGATGGGCCTCAGAGGCCGGCATCAGGTCTTCAGAATCCAGTGCAAGGCCCTCAGAGGCTAATGCGGGTCCTTACAGGCCAGCATGGGCCCTTAGAGGTCAGTGTGGGGCCGTAACAGACCAGCATGGGCGGGACCTGGAACCTAGAGACCAGCGGAAGGCCCTATAGGCCAAGGTGGGCCCTCAGAGGCCGATGCGGACCCTTAGAGACCGGCATAGGATCTTCAGAATCCAGTGCGGGGCCCTTAGAGGTCAATTTGGGACCCTAAAATACCAGCATGGGCCGGTGTTGGACCCCAGAGACCAGCAGAAGACTCTCGAAAACAAAGATGGGCCTCAGAGGCCGGCATCAGGTCTTCAGAATCCCGTACAATGCCCTCATAGGCTAATGACGGGTCCTTACAGGCCAGCATGGGCCCTTAGAGGTCAGTGTGGGGCCCTACAAGACCGGCATGCGCCGGCGTTGGACCTCTAAGGCCAAGATGGACCCTCAGAGACCGATGCGGACCTTAGAGGCCGGCATCGGGTCTTCAGAAATCAGAATTCAGTGCAGGACCCTCAGAGGCACCTAAAGGTTAGTCTTGGGACCCCAGAGACAGAAATGAGGCCACCAGAGGCCGGTGTGAGGCCCTCAGACGCCGACTGGGCCCTTGAGGCCGGTTTAGGGGCCCTCAAATGAGGTCAATGTGGGTTCTCAGCGGTCAATGTTGGCGCTTGACCGCCACTGAAGTGCCCTCCAAGATCAGTGTAGGACCCTCAAAGACTGGCTTGGGAGCTGTTAATAGCTAGCGTGGGATTCTTGAGCCTCGTGACAATCGAATAAGGACCAGAGCCCCATACGCCCATGGGGGCCCATTGGTTGTTTGGGGGGGGGGGGCAAATGATATGATGGCCCCCTGATTAGCCTTTAGAGGGGGGAAGGGCATGGCCCTGATCCCCCCCCCCCTCTGCGACCGCCACTGCATTGAAAGTGGAAGGGAAGGGGCAGATACAGACATTGCTGGCCCCCAGCCTGTTTGAGCCGAGGCGGGGGCATGGTCACCCTGGCCCCCAGCTAGTACGCCTTTGACGAACTATGCCGACCCCAAGCAGATCCGGTCAAGCGTTGGTCGTTTATATACGCATTCTCCTGCACCGTGCTAGTATTGTCTTATACCTTTTCAGTGCTCGCTGTCCCGTGCCTCGTATTCAACAAAATGCTGTCACCAGGACCCACAGTCGTGTCTCTGATATGGTTTCCTTCACTGAGTGAAGGAAATTGCGGTCAATAACGCTGTAGAAACAAAAGGGAATCTTCATTAAAGGGCAAGCTGAATTGTTGTCAAGTTACCGGGTGGTAGCACTGGTAAGTACCTAGGTACAGACAGACACTTAAGTCAGCAAAAAGTGGGGGGGCCAGTTAACATTGCTGGCCCCCCCACCTCCGAAAGTGGGGGGGCCATGGCCCCCCCGGCCCCCCCTGTTCCTACGCCTATGGACCTTACAGCTGCCCAACAGCAAAACAGACCTCAAGGTAGTGAAGGTTGATCGTATATGAAGTCATGTGTGGTATATGGGGCCATTCCGACCCGTTTTAGTGGTAAAAACAGTGAGTTGATTTTTCCCCCATTGACTTATAATGGGGAGGTCGCGAAATTGACCTGACCTTAGGTCACCGACATCAAAATTCCGAGATATGCAAATTGTAGCTACTAATGACCTAATAACATCCTGCGACTTTCAAAGGCCTCCGACATCTACTGTAGCCAGTGGCGTACGCCAGGACATTCCGTGCATGCCCTGTCCCTTTGGCTCATCGTCCCCGGCGCCCTCAGTGACTGGCGCCCCTCTGTCCAGTGTTGGCGCTCCTCCAGTCGATAGCGGCGCGCTTCTAGTTGACGGCGAAGCCCCTCTGTCCAGTATTGGCGCTCCTCTGGTGATAGTGGCGCCCTCCTAGACGATATGGTGGGCCGGTGGCGCCCCTTTGTCCAGTATTGGCGCCCCTCCAATCGATAGCGTCGCGCTCCTAGATGATGGTGGCTGGCGCCCCTCTGTCCAGTGTTGGCGCCCCTCCAGTCGACAGTGTCGCGCTCTTATGTAGATGATGGCGGCGCCCCTCTGTCCAGAGTTAGCGCTCCTCCAGTCGATAGCAGCGCGCTCCTAGATTATGGCGGCGCCCCTCTGTCCAGTATTGGCGCCCCTCCAGTCGACAGTGTCGCGCTCCTAGATGATGGTGGCGCCCCTCTGTCCTGTGTTGGCGCCCCTCCAGTCGACAGCGACGAGCTCCTATGATGATGACGGCGAACCCTCTGTCCAGTCTTGGTGCTCCTCCAGTGATAGCGGTGCCCTCCTAGATGATGGTGGCGCCCTTCTGTCCAGTGTTGGCGCTCCGGCTCCTCTGGTGATAACGGCGCCCTCCTAGACGATGGTGGCGCCCCTCTGTCCAGTGTTGGCGCCCCTCCAGTCGATAGCGGTGCGCTCCTAGATGATGGCGGCGCCCCTCTGTCCAGAGTTGGCGCTCCTGCAGTCGGTAGCGGCGCGCTTCTAGATGATGGCGGCGCCCCTCTGTCCAGAGGGGTGTTCACGGGCACCGCACACTGCTGCGTGCGGTGTGTGCGGTACGTCCAGCAGGCGTGGGGGTAGGGGATGGGTAGGCGGCTCTGACGTCACGGCTGCGTGCG
Source organism: Amphibalanus amphitrite (assembly GCF_019059575.1). Lineage (NCBI taxonomy): Eukaryota > Metazoa > Arthropoda > Thecostraca > Balanomorpha > Balanidae > Amphibalanus > Amphibalanus amphitrite. Next base: position 607,014 of record NW_024881508.1, on the reverse strand, counting down.
GTGGACGGTCCGCTGTGGCCAGTCCCGACCGGCCACAGCGGTCGCTGTGTGCGGTGACGCAAGGCTGACGTAGGGACGCAGTGGGCGGAGCTTGGAGGCTGTGTGCGGTCCGACCGCACACAGGGTCCGTGAACAGCCCTCAGAGTTAGCGCTCCTCCAGTCGATAGCAGCGCGCTCCTAGATGATGGGGCGCCCCTCTGTCCAGTGTTGGCGCCCCTCCAGTTGACAGCGACGAGCTCCTAGATGATGACGGCGAACCCTCTGTCCAGTCTTGGCACTCCTGCAGAGATAGGGTGCCCTCCTAGACGAAGGTGGCGCCCTTCTGTCCAGTGTTGGCGCTCCTCTGGTGATAACGGCGCTCTCATAGACGATGGTGGCGCCCCTCTGTCCAGTGTTGGCGCCCCATAAATGGAGGTCCATGTGCCACACATGTGCGTGGCAGCAGGGACACGCCGGCCCGTATATCGGGCGGCCCGGCTGGACATTGGAGACGGGCGGGCAGTGGGAGAGCAGGGCGGAGAGAGAGAGAGGACGGGTCGGTGTGCGCGTTGAGATGTCTGAACGGTGAAGAAATACAGTCTACGATAGACGCAAAGTTTGAATGCCACAAAGGTCAAATTAAAGATAATTCTGTAAGTAGGAATAATATTATTTAGTGGCCGAGAGCCGTGAAGGATGCACGGCTAAATCGTGTTCCCGGCTGTGGCGGGAAGCGGTCGCGCGTCGGCGCGTGAGCAGAGCAGAGCAGAGCAGAGCGCTGGGCAGAGGGCAAGGCCCTATATGCTCGGGCAGAGGGTGTGTGTGTGTGTGGAGCGCGGCCGGAGGCGCGGCTGGTTGTGTGTTGTGTGTTCGGTCAAGCTGAGAACACAGGAATACAGAGACATGCAGTAAGACCGGAGGCTGTATCTGAAGACTGAGGTGTCTTACAATTCCAAATAACTTGGTGAAACCAACATTACCTATGCTGGTAAACTTGATACCCTCAGTTACCTCAGTTTGACCTCAATAACTCCTGACCTAAGTACAACCTTTTTGGCTAATTCTAATGTTAGTTTTTCCGACTTTTCCTCGCTTCAATCCTCATTTTTCAATTTTTACGGTTTTTGATTTGTTGAGGCTAAGCCTCAGGCCTTAGCTCACATTTGAAACCTCATTTGCGAAAGCGCCTAATAAAAGCTTTAACTTAGATTAGCAGGTCGAAAGAAAGCATAACATGTCTGGGAATGACAGGGTGGCCACCCTGACAGTGTGACGAAGTGAGACATGAGTAGAGATCACCCAGAATGCTCGGCCGCGACACTTTCACGTTCGCAGTTATGAGTTATGTTCGTACCGCACGTGTACCGCTGCCTGAGGCTGATCAATGTGTACGCATGTACAATGTCAGTTATGTTCGTTCCGCACGTGTACGAACATAACTGACACATTCAAGTTTCAGATATGTGGCGCCCTCCTTGTTGTTGGCGCCCTCCTTGATTGGCGCCCTCTCGTCCAATGCCCTGGTCCTTCGCAAATTCCTGGGTACGCCACTGACTGTAGCTCTGGCACGGTGACAAAGTTGCAAAAAAGTGACTTGAGGTTGGGTCATTCAAAGTGACCTGGTGACCTGACCTTGAAAGTTAGGAGGTTCAAACTTGCACACCATGTGCAAAATTGATGAGGGAATAGTCGTACCAAATTTCGCGGCGCTACGCGCCGCGGTTTTCCCGCTATCCGCGAAAAACCTCAGGAGGGGGCGGATATCCGCCCCCCCCGTCGGTGCGCCGGTTAATGCAACAATAAGTTATTTTTCAAGCAAACATGCAATGTAAATTAAACCAATTGATCTCTTTTTCAGGCCTACGTACCATTAGAGCAAATGGTTCCAAAAATGGAATGGTTATACAAACCAGGGCCGGGTGGACGCCGCTGTCGCCCTCGCCAAGTGGTTTAGCGGAAACTGCCTGCTTATAATTAAGTAGGTATACCTACATATACGGAAACTGCGCCGAAAGATGGCCGACCACCTACTGCAGATGTGTGTGTGTGGAGGAGCCAGACGCCTCCAAAACTGCCATTCACCAGAGTGAAGTTCCTTATAAACGATTGTTTGCTAATTGCTTTATGTCTTATGAGCGATTACTTGCTGTCCTTACTTTATGCTTTCGGTTAAGTGTTCAACCAAGTATTATGAACGCCGAACGGGGAGGGAGGCTAGCGGGTCTTGTGATTGATTTATAGTTTTGATGGCGCTTTTTCATGACTCATGCCATATTTTTGCTGCAGTTTGCAGTCCACTGTTTCATGTATTTGTGTTTCATTTGACGTGTCTGTAGTCGTTTGAAATATACATTCAATCAAAGTCAACCACTACTTTCACTTCGCAATGCTCGATGACCGGTTAACAAAGCATATGAGTGACCGTAGCAATTTTAAATATGCATTAAAACCACACAACATGCTGAAAATGCATTGGCTGCTCCTTGCTACTTGATCCAGTGTGAAGCAAAGGCAAGATGAAGTCAAGTCGAGACTTGAGAAAACAGGACTGCCCCGTCACTCGAGCCGAACCCGAGCAAAGCCACAGCAGTTTGCAATGTATAAACCCCATTCACTTCTATGGCTTAAGTCGGGATAGACAGGGCACACAGAGTGGGCTTGCCGGAGTTCAGCCCGCTCGGGCCCAGAGTAATCTCCATTATATAAATGGATTCACTGCTCGAGCTTAAATCGGGCTAACGCCAATCGTCGCTCAACTAGGGCTAAACTACGGCTGCCCGGAGCTCGCAGAGCGGGCATACCTCCGGCAGAGCATGGGCTTTAGTCGGCGTTTCTGTGTCATACGCCGACTTTAGCCCAAGCCCTAGCCGACTTTAGCCCGACTAAAAATCTCGGGCAATCCGCACTTGAGCCTGCTTGGGCCCGGAGCAAAATTGCTGGCTGGGATAGGGGGGGGGGTCGAACGGACCCCCCCCATGGTTTTTCGCGAATAACTCGCGTAAAAAGCGGCCGATCGCGACGAAACTTTCAGTACCCTCGCGTTTATCAATTTTACACCTACCCTGAAAATTTCATGACCCTGACCCCAATGACCTTTGACCTGTGACCTACTTTTCGAGACCATGTTTGGCCGGAATCGCGATTCGGCGTATGTCGGCTCGCATTAGCCGCGCGTTTGCAGTCTTTTCGTGGTTTCAAGCGTTCAAACATGTGATATGATGTTGCCCCCATGCATTAGGGGGGTGTCAAGGTCACCTGAAGGTCAGGTCAGGACTCAGGTCATTGACCTTTGGTGACCTCGGTTCACTTTTTCGAGTTTTGCATGTTTCTAGGCCAGTTTTTGGAGCTGAATTCGAATTTAGCAACCATATGAACATTTACGAAGTAGTTTTGGTGCCTTCGTAACATGTTACGAAGCTGTCAGAGACGGTTGACACCTACTAGGAATACCTGGCAGGACCCCTACTGGTTGACCTGACCTGACCTGACCCGACCTGGACTAAATGCATAAAGACATCATCTGTGATCAAAACTAACATGATATTCGTGATCAGCGCCCCGAAAAACCCCACAGCAGCCACACTTTACGACGTTCTAACAGGTCCCGATTTTCCCGACTTTTGGGTCATTGACGGCTGACCTGCAAGGTCAATCAATGACCTAGGACCTTAAAATTAGGTATCATCGGCTTCCTCTCGTCACGGGCAACACGCTCGTTTTTTCCGCGAAGCTCTAGCTTGATCAGGGGCGAAACGGCAAGGGGGGGTCCAACGGACCCCCCCCCCCCCTTATACGTTCGCGGCTGGAAAAACACCAATACGGGCGAGGGTTAACCCGCGCCCTGGTGGGGGGGGGCTATTTTTTGCCCCCCCTCCAGACTTTTCGATATATCTCCAGAACTGCTGCGCCGATCGTCACCAAACTTTCAGTACCCTCCCGGACATCAATTTTACACATTGTGACCAAAAATTTTTCCAAAGGCTATGATAGGTTGGCCGGAAATGACGTCAGAGTGACGTCATGTTCTGCCGTTTTCGACCCAAAAAAGGGTTTCGCGGGAAGAGCTGTCAGGCCTATAGCTTTGCAAATACAGAAAAACGATAAAGACATAAAAGCTGTACACTGAAAGAAAAGTACACCTTGGTGGTATTTTTGGGTGATATTTGTAACCACTTTACACCACTTTCTAGACTAATTGTACCACCTTTAACCGAAAATTCAGAGTAAAAAGATGACTAGGTGCATTTTTACTCAACTTAGGTGTAATTTATACAGTACTTTAGGCTTTTCTTGCAACTATGGTGTAATTTCATGTTCTTATGTTTTTACACCTCAGCCTTTTGGTAGTAAAATTATTACCCAAGGGTAGTTTGAATCTCATGCGGATAATAAATGGCTAGTTGGTAGCATAAATTTACACTAGCGTGGCTCAGCTGATTACCGCAAAACCTAAATGGAGTAAATTTACACCGTGGGCTTGATGAGCGATGGATTGTTAGGTGTGGTTTTATGCTACATGGTTATTTCACTCTTCAAGGATATATTTTTACAGCTTGGAGCGTTATTTTACAACAGTGTTCCACGTGGCCATTTTAACCGCCATTTTGAATCGCCATTTGCATGGTGAACTGTGAAGCGTGGGGTGGCGTGGATGAAGCGCGGCAGTTCCCTATACACCGTGCATACTGCATATATCGTGAAGCGAGGCCTCCGGTGCGGCGAAGCATGCAGTGTCTGCTAGACGACCAAAACTGCGGCAAGCAGTGAACAACAAAGGTAAGGCTTTAAATGTATCTTTTGGCTAGGTATAGGCAAGGTGAAGGATGTTGCCGCATTGGTTATGATGCGCACATATGCAAGATCCCATTCAGTCTGCGTGAAGACCATGACCGATTTGAAGCTGCATCACAATTGTCAATCATTAACCCGCGCCCCGTAGGGCTATCAGCGAACCCTGCCACCCGTAGCCCCCCCCCCCCCTAAGATCTCGGAAAGTCACCGGCCGATTTTCAAAATTCAAACGGTGTTCGAAAGCCCCACCAAGGAAGTACCTTGTGACTTAATTTCATTGACCTCGGTCCAACCGATGACGTCACAGGTCAGGTCAAAGGTCGCATTTTTACCACTTACAGGCATTCCAAGAAATGTATTGTAAAATAGAGTAAAAGGCATGTTATTAAAAATCATGGATGGATAATTGTCTGTCGAACACATTTTGCTATTAGAGGTCACTGATACTAGGTCAGGTCATAGAGGTCAGGTCACTGAGGGCCACGATATGAAAGTGTCGTTTGATACATGTTTCATGGTCCATTTTACATGACAAATGTGATTGTGTGGATTAGGCAACCTTTGGGGCCATTTTAGGTTATGTTCTGGGAAAGGTCAGGTCAAGGTCAGGTCAAATTAGGTCAAGTTTCAAAGTTGATATTTTGCATAAAATGAGTAATGATTCGATGCAACTCGTCACGGGGAGTCTAATGGTGGTCTTTGTATTGAGCTACGTGATCTAGAATTACTAAAAATTGAGTTTGAAAATATGACCTCATCAATTTTGAAGTTTTCTCTCTACAACTTGGCCAAAAAAGAGGTATCGATCTCAAATTTGGTGTGTGGATGGAAGATAGTAGGGACTATCATACAAATTCCGTTTTTTCAATCCGGAAATTTTTTTGGGATTTTTTGTTATTATATCCAAAAAATAACTTTTTGGATTTTGGGGGTCAAAAACCAAAAGTTACGAAAATCTGAGATGACAGATTGATAGCCCTGGTAATTCTATACCTTCTATGCATTAAACATTTTTCTGTATCTTCAAAGCTGTAGGCCTGACAGCTCTTCCCGCGATTTTTTTTTGTTTTTTTTTGTCGAAAATGACAGAAACTGACGTCATTCTGACGTCATTTGTGGCCAACCTATCGTAGCCTTTGAAAAAATGATCACAATGTGTAAAATTGATGTTCGGAGGGGTTCTGAAAGTTTGATTACGATATCTGCAGTCGTTTAGGAGATATTCACGGAAAAAGACAGGGAGGGGCCGTTTCGCCCCCACCCCCATCCCCCTCCTACGGGGCGCGGGTTAATAAAAATTATGCAAGACTAGGTACAGGCACGTAGTCAGGATTTTGCTCAGGTTGGGCCACAGGTCGCGGCCTGGTGTCGTACCTATACCCCCTCCAAAAAAGGAAAACTTCGGATTTCGCCCACTATTTTCGGGGTGTGTGGTGCAGCTGATTTTTTTTACTTTATTTCATTTTATGTTTGGCCATCAGGGGGACCATGGTCCCTGTGACCCCCCCCCCCCCTTGGCTAAGTCCCTGACTAGGTAAGGTGTTTTAAGGTTTTCAATATTTTCATTAACAGTCATACTTCTTATCGATTCAAGCGGGAACATTTTTTTCTGGTATTTATTATTATTCCATCATTGACTGCATTGTGCCTAAAAGGCTATAGGGGTAATACCTACTATATCAGACACGTCCAACATGCTAACATGCGTCTAGCACGTCTAACAATATTTGTTTTCCTTCCATTTCAGTCGTGGCACGACCTGACCCCTGATTATGGGGACTAGTGAGGAGCCAAATGAGTTAAAGGAAAGAGTCGTCAAGAACATCCAGCAAGTGTGTGAGTAGCGTGGGGGGAACGGTGGTTGCGGGGTCATTGGTTACTTTATATATGTCCCTCTTAGTCTTCACAGACCAGCTACAAGCGTTGGCATTTTGGCCTCTCTCTGATCCCGGCGAAATTAGCACACTATATTCATTCATGACTTAAAGATGCGTAATTATAATTAAACTTTACCTGATTTGTCATTTTGATTCTATCCGTATACACATGTCTCAGGTATCTTTACTCAACAGTAAAAGTAAATCTACGTATTGCATCCTGAACCGGTGAATACATGCAGTCAATTTATATCTCAGCTGCACCACGGGAGGGCAGCGAGCCGCGCTCCTGACGGGTCCCAAGGGGCTGAGGCTTCAACGGTAGTAAGTAACCCCACACAGATTTTTATCCTCCGGGCTCCGCTTTGTCGGGAAATCTATCACTGCTAGTTACCTACTTTATTTCCCTCCTCACAGGTGACGAACTGGTGGCGCTACTCGCCTACGGACGCTGGGCGATCTCAAGAACGAGCAGAGCTCCGTGAGTGTTCACTTCTTCAGTCGTCCCGCCTCAACGTTCAGGGAGCACTGGGCCACTTTAAGCTGTCAAAGTCAAAGGTCGGTGAAGTTGCCACAATCCTTGCAGCCCATGCCCCCATGTTTTGTCTTCCGTTCCGTGGACCATGCAAGCATATATGTACCTATTCGAGGTGCTCTACAAGAAAGCCCTATAGTTCGTTTTTCTTAAGTTCGACCCTCACTGTAAACATCTGTTTGAACACAGCACGAGAATTGCTAGCTGAACTACTTAGAAAACTGGTTAGCGCACATTGAATTAGAGGTATGAATAATATTTTCAAAATAGGTTGTGAACACTGATGATGTACCGTTATGTTAAGGGGACCCTCCCTTCCCACCTTCAAAAAAAATTATGAATTGGCATGAAAGTGATGTCGCTCGGTTCAGAAAGAGCGAAAACGAATATCTACTAAATTTCACCGAAAAATATTCACCGGTTTTCAAGATATTCGACTTTTACTTTTGTTTACTTTTTGGGATCTCCGCTGTTCCTAGCCAAGATTCCTTTACTACTCAGGTTGGTTCACTAGGGAAATAAAGGCGCCGTGGTAACGTAATCAGAGGAAATCCTTCATATTCAAATGAATGGGTCATTTGAATTGCTAATTTTTGCTCGATATAGTCCTACTTTTTTAGTTTCAGTCCCATTTATCGTAATGAGGCGAATTCATTGTTACATTGGTACATCTTTTGATGACATATAAGCCTTGATTTTATCTCCAGCTCGCCCGAAAGATGATGAAATTTGCATGCATGCCTATGGGTGAAGGGAGATTCTGCCGCCGTGGTGACGTCACGGTAAAGGGATTCTGGAGCTCGTGAACGGGGGCTGGTTCCTAGCGACTTTATTTGGAAGCAATAGTTTGGCAGCTGAAAGTGCGGCACTTGTTGCGCGCAAAGCAGCATATACCACCGCGTGCTACAAAACGTTTTAGTCAAACATTTAAAAATCGTTAGATATCTGCGCTGACGTCACACATTCAGAGGGGTATTCCTATGCATTAGCCCCTCTGAATCAAAATGCTGCAATTTTGAAATTCAATATTTCCGATTTCAGGCATTTCTCGATGTTGTGAGTGCCGAAACCGGTAGTTGTGAGCCAGGGACCCCATTTTGGCTATCTCAACTCAAATCTAATGTTAAGGTGGGAGGGTCCCTTTAAGCGCCGCAGGATTCATCAATTAGTTAAGTTATAATTCCTGAGAAGTCGTCCATCTTTGTGTGGTTGTAAACATGGGCAAATACGAGCTACAAGTCTGGGAAGTAGGAGCCAGATATAAATAATTTTGATACAGTTGATCACCTGTGAAATCAATGTGCGCCAACCAGTTTTCTCAGTAATCCAGCCAGCAATTTTCGTGCTGTGTTCAAAGAGACGTTTACAGTGAGGGTCGAACTTAAGAAAAACGAACTATAATTATCATCAATATTTCACTAAGTAAAGCATCGCAGAAAATAGTGTGCTCCCTGGCTGAGTAGAGTGCAAGATGCGCGTGCGAGTATACTGGCAATTGCGGTACGCCACCCTAAATGTCATGCCGGAACTCGGAAGCTCAGATTTATCACTGACCCACACACGAAGAGTGTATACTGCGTAGTCTGCGTGCGTTTCATGTTTCAAAGTTTTTCATGTTCAAGGGCCAAGAGTACAAAGTACAGGGTGGCGCACGCAAAACACCCGATTTGAGGCTTTAATGACTTCCATCATTCTTAACCGAATTAGATACTATTTTCACACAGCGTAGATACACAATTGGAATGATATTCATCCAAGTCTTAGACAAATCCATTCACGTTCAGCTCAGTTGTGCACCTCGACGTGACCCCTATCGTTTTCATCACTTTCTCGAGGCGCTCGCGGTACGCAAACGCTGCTTTCTTGCGCATTTCGACGGTGATCTTTGCAAAGGCGGCTCTGATCCGACCTTTCAACACCGGAAGGTTCGCCGGCCGCGTTACGTATACACTGAAAGAAAAAATGACACCCTGTACGGGGTATTGACGGTCATGTCAAAAATAACACCCGAGTGGGGTGTTTTGAGGGGAGTCGCTGAGCTATTATAAATGGGGTGTTTGGCGTACACCCCAGGAGGGTTTCGACGCATAGTGGGGAGTCGCAGCCGCTAAAGGGGGGTCAGCGCCGGCCCACATGGGGTTCCGTTAGACTGCAGGTGACACCCCTCAAATATCAGCCGAGCACCCCTTTTTGGTCCCTAAGCACCCGACAGGGTGTCAAACTCCCAAATTAGGGTGTAAAATATAGCAGCTCAACTCCCCTATTTTTCTGATATAACTCCCCATATTGTTCCTGACCCCCACGCGGTGAACCGCGCGCCTTCAGCAGGGAATCTCTCAGAGAAGTTTTCACTCCCCTATACTTCCGAAAAACTCCCGGCGAGGATTAAATGTCCTTCGGGACGTTTGTTTGTTTGTTTGTTTTGTTGGGTTAGGCCCTTTCGGTCGACAAGACCATTGCAGAGCCGGAAGGATGATAGGAATTAGGGGGAGACATTGGTCTGGGCAGGCACCCCAGTAAGTCGCCGGGGCTGAGCCCGTCCAGAGGACAGGCCACCCAGCCCCAAGGCACTCACTGCACCCGGCTACGGGTGCGCTCCCTCAGGAGCAGCGGTGCCGCTCCAAGGGAGCAGCCCGCATGAGATAAAGTTGCCTGTCCAGCCCGGAGGGGGGTTGCGGCGTGGAGGAGAAGGATTTCTGTGTCCTGAGGATAGAAGCACGGATAGGTGCCTTCGGGACGAGAATCTCAGACTATATTTATAACCGGGTGAGGAGTTACTCTTTCCGTTCGCGGCCTTGCGGCGCCCTGTAGTGTGCACGACCAACGTATGACACGGTAATCAGTCTAGATATCATCATGATATAGTTGGCCACTCTACGCTATGCACGCTTTTGCCTTAGCTCCAAACATGCACCAGCCATTCGTGAAAAACAGGTCCCGATTTTACCAACTTTAGTTTGCGCCATCTATCGGTAGGATTTGAAGCTGAAAACACGGGGTGTCACTCCAGGATAATGACACCCCAGAGGGGTTTCAACGGGGGTGTCTCAGCGACACTCCAATTTTTTGGCCTGCAATTTTTGGGGAGTTCGCTAGCCAAACCTCTCCCAAGGGGGTCATGTACATTTTTGCGGCGTCAAAAGGTAATGGGGCTCCCGTGTCGGGTGTCACAACACCCATGACATCCTAAAATCATGAAAACGGAGCCTAATTTAGGAGTATTTTGGAGTATGTGGTGTCAGATTGTAAGAAATGGGGTTCCCCGATTTTTTTCAGTGTACCTTCGACTTCACAAGCCCCCACGTGAAAAAATTCACACGCGTGGTGAGGTCGGGCGAGTGCGATGGTCAGGGCACTTTAGGCGAAGCCCAACCTCACCACGTGTGAATTTTTCATGTTGTGGTTTGTGAAGTCGTAGGTATACGTAACGCGGCCGGCGAACATTCCGGAGTTGCAAGGTCGGCTCCGAGCCGCCTTTGCAGAGATCACCGTCGAGATGCGCTAGAAAGCAGCGCTGGCGTACCGCGAGCGCCTCGATAAAGCGATGAAAAACGGTAGGAGGCACGTCGAGGTGCAACACTGAGCTGAACGTGAACGTATTTGTATAAAGCTTGGAAGAATATAATCCCAAATGTGTATCTAACTACATTGTGTTAACCCGCGCCCCACTGGGAGGGGGGGGGGCTATTTATAGCCCCCCTCTCGTTTTTCTGCAATATCTTCAAAACCGCTGGACGTGTCAACACGAAACTTTCAGGACCTTTGCCTGCATCGATTTGACACCTTGTGTCCGAATAAAAACTTTCTAGCTACCATAGGTCGGCCGCAAATGACGTCAGAGTGACGTCATATCCGTCCGGTTTTGATGCAAAACATTGAACTACGGCAATCGCTTTCAAGAGCTCAGTTTTTAAGATAGATCCGATTTCTTTGCATAGAATGACTCAAAACACATTGGACTATCAAACTGCTATCTCTGATTTTTAAAATTTCGATAATTTTGAAAATTATACATATGAACTATCAAAAAATTTTAGATTGGTAATTTTTAAGACAGTTTTTGCTTTTTCGGAAAAACCGATACATTTGTGATAAAACACATACCAGTGACCTACTCTAGGACGTTTTAGCCCGATATCCTACAAAATAGCCAAGTTATATGCTTTAATATAGTAAAAATATCCGTCATTATCAAATTTTCAAATCAATTTTTAGCACGTTTTTGACATCGTACACCAAAATAAATAGCACCATCGTGTTTCTGAGCTCAAACTGCATCTGATAGATACCTTTTCTGTTGAAAATTTCAACTTGAAAATTTGACCTTTTTGACCTGAAAATGACCTGACCTCAGCTTTTTCAGCTGAAAATGGCCTGATATGACACAGACGACACTGATTTCGCAATCTGGCCTAAATGGACCATAAAACATGCGTCACGTGACCAATTAAATATAATATTTCCGTGACCTAGGATGACCTTGCCGTGACCTGAAAAATTCAACAAGTTTGGTACCCTCAGGGTATCTTAGGCATGTATTCATGAGTGTGTAAACCAAAAATGAGCCAGATCCGACTTTTGAGACGGCGGCCAGAGCCCAAATAGTTAACAAGCCAAAACGTCGATAAATTTTACTTTGACCTGACCTGTGACGTCATCGGTGACCTCGAGGTCAATAAGAGTAGGTTCCGCTCGACAGTTGTTCCTGGGCTATCAGACGCCGTTTGAATTTTGACAATCGGCTTAGTAGTTTCGGAGTTAGGAGGGGGGGGGGGGTCGGCGTTATTAAAAGACCCCAGTGGGGCGCAGGTTAGTATCATTCAATTTGGCTACCTATGATGGAAGTTATTCAAGTTTCACATTGGGGGTTTTACGTGCGCCACCCTGTACATAGACCAAGGTGATTGTGTGGTTTGTTACTGTATGTGACTAATGTGTCTGTGATTTAACGTAGTCAACCTCATCGAGATCGATGCGAGTGATTGAACTGTGAGTGATTGAACTATGATCAATACATAATATGTGATAAACATGATTTTTCTTAATTACTATTACATTGGTAGCAATCACGTTTTATCGCACCGACTGGAAGACATTACTGTTTTATGGTTTCATAATTTCGGATCCCTCGTACAACGCGTTCACAATGCGTATCCTGACCATAGCGTATCTGACATCCCATGGTTACACGATATGTAGGGTAAGGGCGGGTAAGAGTACGCGGGCGATAAGAGTACGCATCAGCTGTTTCGGTTGCTTAGCAACGCGGGTTTGTCGAGTTCATGAAGTGACATGAAGCCGCCAGTGCGTGCATGTCACCAACGGAACGTGGGCGTTGAGCTGCGACGCTGTTGAGTTTAAGGCGATGAATATTATTTTCGAGCGTTATGATATTATTATGGTTTGGTACAATAATTTTGATACTTGGCAGTTGAGATAAGGTACATTTCCGTGATTGTTGTGGGAAACTTGTGAGGTTATCTGGGGAAATACTGTACAGTGCAATATTCTGTTTGCGAAGTTTTGCACAACGTTTGGGGGTTATTTTGTGCGCGAATTGCATGTACGGTAAGAGGACGCACTGTTCAGGAGGGTAAGAGTACGCAGAATTATACATTAAATCGAATATACAGAAATATAGAATTATTAATCTATCGCTCAATGACGTTTGTTTTATAGGTATATCATCAATGGAGCACTATGATGCAGATGCGTATCCGAAATTTTTCCAAATACGAGTTATTCTCCTTTTTGATTTTGCATTTTTTAAGAAACACACGACATGATTATTTCCTGATTTATAGACTTGAGAGATTTATTTTATGTTTTTCTTTTTGGATACTAGAATTAGCTTAAATGCCTTCTGAGTTTGAAGTTAAGCATTTGGACAGTGCAAGCTGCATAGGTATGTGTTCATATGCTTGCGTACTCCACCTGCCTGGCGTGCGTACTCTTACACACCCCATATGGTAAGAGTACGCAAGTGCAACGGTTCAGAAAATGTCAGTTTTAGACCACTTCCATTCACGCTGAAGGATCGTTGCCCCATGGGTTGATGGTTAATTCAATGAACTTTAATATTCCCTATTTGCGATTTCTTTCCTTCAAATATTAAACAAATGAGAGCAAGAAATCCACTAAGTGCGTACTCCTATACGACTTCACCCTACTATCTGAAATGGTCATTGCATGCCATCTGTTTGACTTCACCATTAACTTTGGTGCAAAGTATATATAAGCAGACGATATACCATTACATTGCAGCGTAGGCATAAAAATACACCAGAGGGTAAACTGAAATAGTGGTGTATATTTAACTCGGGGTAATTTTACTCTAAAACTTTTCAGTCATAGAATTATCTTTCTGAGTTTTTGTTTCAACGTGAATTAGAATGTGAATTATTTTTACTCTCTCAACTTTTTTCTACTCTGGTGTATAAATGCTGTTTTCTGTTTTTACACCCTGAAGCAGGGGGTGAAATCTGATTTGATATTATTACACTGGGAGTGCAGTATTACTCCCGTAAATCGCATGCTTTATTCGGTTTTACTCCCCTACACCGGGGTGTAAAATTATTCCTCTAGGGTTGGAGTTTTAGGCACCGTACTTTTACTCCAGAGAAAGTGTATTTTTAAGCTCATGGGAGTTATTTGATAACACCCGGTGGTAAAAATAGTCGCTAATCGCCCATGTTAAAGCAGTTTACACTGGGGAGTAGAATGATCACTTAGGGTTGGAGATTTAGGCACCGTAAAATTATTCCAATTTTGGGTGTACTTTTCTTTCAGTGTAGAATTGACAGGGCTACAAAACTGCTATCTCGGATTTTTAAAATTTTTGGATTTTGACCCCAAAAATCAAAAAATAGATTTTTTGATTATAATAGCCAAAAAATCCAAAAAGTTTTTTGAATTTCGAAAAAACCGGAATATATGTGATAGTCCTTACCGCCTTCTATCTACATACCAAATTTGAGATCGATACCTCTTTTTTTGGCCAAGTTACAGCGAAAAAACTGTTCAAAATTGATGACGTCAAATTTTCAAACTCAATTTTTAGCAATTCTAGACCTTGTAGCGCAAAACAAAGACCACCATTAGACTCCCCGTGACGAGCTGCATCGAATCAATACCCATTTTATGCAAAATATCAACTTTGAAATTTGACCTTTTTTGACCTGACCTTGACCTGACCTCCACCAGGAAGTGACCTAAGCCGTACCTGATAGTCTTATAACCAGCACCATTGAGTTGGAAATGAAAAATTGGCCATAAAACATGCATCGCACAACCTTAGTACCTAAAGTTAGGTTCATGTGACCTGACCTGTGACCCTTGTGACCTGACCTGTGACCTGACCTGGTAATGTCAGTGACCTCTTATAGCAATATATGTACTAGGCAACTGACGCCCTATCGCTGATTCTCGACAAAATGCGTTTTCTTCGGTGTTATAGCGCATTCCCTAGATGACCCGTGAACGGTGAAACATTTCATCTTTGACCTGACCTGTGACGTCATCGGTGACCCCGAGGTCAATGAAATTTGGTTTCCCTTGACAAATTTGACAGGCCTTTCGAACGCCGTTTGAATTTTGCGGATCCGTCCAGTAGTTTCGGAGATACGAGGGGGGGCAAAAAATAGCCCCCCCCCCCCCACCAGGTCGCGTTATAAACAGACCCCACCAGGGCGCGGGTTAACGATGTTTCTACCGTGTCTCGACGAGAGGCTGAGGAACACGATGCTGCCAAAAGTAATAGCGTGACTCTCTTGAGTCAATACTTATTGCCGAAAACGTTTTTCGTGAAAACGGCTATTTTTACAGTTTTTACCCTCTGGAGGCTAAACCGTTGACCTTAGGTTAAAGCTGAAAACATTACCAGAAAGGTCTGTGAAATGGGCTATCGAATGCGCTTTTCCGCGGCGCTGTAGCTCTATTGGTTCCCGAGTTAGCCACTGGCAGTTTCCAAAATTATTGAAATGGACTAAATTTGACCTTTGATGATCTCTAAACTCTGGTGACCTGACCTTTGACCTAACCTTAAAAATGACCGAAGTGTTTCCTTGTCTATTTAGGTAGTTCCTTTCAGATCTGTTAGGAAACTCAAGGTACATACTCTATTGTCTATTCCTATTAGGAGGCTTGGTAGCAGTGTTTTTATATAAATACCTACCTTTGGTTGCACCTCGCACAGCGGTACAAGAATCGTGCTGGATTGGGGCTGTCCGAGCTCTTCCAAATTCACGCCGGCTTGGCTTTGGACCCGCAATAGACGGCGGAGGTCATGGTCACTGCTGGGGCGGCGGCGGATTTGCTGCGCCCCTGCAACCCCAACTCGGCACAATTCTCCACCGCTGATTACTTGTATGTCCAACACAGATTATCCTGCACCGGGCCGACCCGTTCGGCGCAGACCGCACCGGGCTGCCCCTCCCCCTCCGCCTCTCCCGTCTAATTCGACTCCTGTGTTTCATCCTGGAGCTTCCATTAGACGGCTGCATCAATGCTGCGCCCAATAGCCAATAGGCATACCTATATGTGCAATTGTGCAGCGTCAGCACGACGTGAGCATGGTCGGAATCGGGACAAAGCCAGTCTTCTCAAAACTCCCATCGTAGGGCGAGGTGAGGTGACTTATTGCTTACTGCTATCGCGAGTCAGAAAGCCCACAGACCAAAACGTAGGTATGACAAATAAAGGTACAGCTTCGCAATATGCTGCGCTGCTAGGCTCCAAAACCAGTCGAGTCCATGGGGACTGCATATAGCGATAAACATAAGGAACAGCTAACCCTCCTCGCGGGGCCGAAGGGGGTGCGGGTTTCATCCCCTTCTCAGGATGTTTTTTTCTTTTTGCGATTACTCGGAATATTATAATAGGGAGCTGAAACTTTACACACCCGACCTTTGATCCAATCGTCTCGCAACTGACCACCTGCATTCACCCATTCGGACTGAATAAAAAACGGGCCTTGATCAGTTACTTGACCTCAAATTTCAAAAGTTTCTGTAAATGCGTCTCGGCGAAACGTTTCCAACACCGTCTTGCGCGTATCGCTGCGATGTTAAGTTTCGTAGATAATCCAAGTGGCCTTAAACGCCCCTCCCCTTCCCTCCCCTCAGTCCATGGTGTTCAGATGGCGACTAAGATGGAATAAAGAAAGCCCATAGGAACGGCGAAGGTCAGGGAATAGGAGCTCAGAAACTGGAACATAGTTCGGTAAGTCGTAACGTAAAAGCCCGATCATTCGAGAAAGGAAAGCACCGTTCCGTGCTTCTATCCTCAGGATACTGAAATCCTACTCCTCCACGCCGCAACCCCCCTCCGGGCTGGACAGGCAACTTTATCTCATGCGGGCTGCTCCCTTGGAGCGGCACCGCTGCTCCCGAGGGAGCGCACCCCGTAGCCGGGTGCAGTGAGTGCCTTGGGGCTGGGTGGCCTGTCCTCTGGACGGGCTCAGCCCCGGCGACTCACTAGGGTGCCTGCCCAGACCAATGTCTCCCCCTAATTCCTATCATCCTTCCGGCTCTGCAATGGTCTTGTCAGACCGAAAGGGCCTAACCCAACAAAACAAAAACAAAGAAAGGAAAGCATTGATTTTGCTTCGTTTTTTGAAGCTATACAGAGTCACAGATCATGAGCACTGAAAGCTACATCACAGTCTTGCAACATAGTCTGTGGTAAAGGCGATGGGTGGGCCGGAAGTGGAAGTGGAGTGGGCACCCGACCCCCCCCCCCCTCCCCTCCCCCACTGCGGTCGGTGCGGGGCAGCCGTTCTGGACACCTCCGTATCTGTCCGTCCGTCCGTCCGTCCGTCCGTCAGTCCTCAGTGCAGGGGACCGTCCCGTTTGTCATCGAGTCGGACTTTTCATCATCGAGGAGAGGCAGAGGCGGTGTGCCTCGTCGGTCCTACCACTGTAAAGGCGTGTTTCGTGGGACCATGGTGCCGTGACCGTCCTTTTGTCATCATTTCGACTAGAACAGCCCGAGGAAGCGTCTTCATTAGTACCTACCTTGCAAGTGGCAGTGGTAGTGTCTGGATGGTGTTGTGCTAGTGTGCGTCTCTGGTATTAGTGCCTGCCGGTGAATCCGCGCTTCGTCTGTAGTGCTCCGGTATCCAGCTGGGAAACCCTGCTCGGCTGGTACGATGATAGGACGGTTAGCGCGGGTGCTTTGCCGATCGGTCAGCAGTATTCGTACCGTCGGCAGTATTGCAGCTCTGACGCTAGTGGCAGGTATGTGGCCTTGGTGGTGGGCATGAGGCATGCTATAGAACAAGGTGCTGTTGCTTTCAGTTATACCTAAGCCTGGCCTTAACGTCCTGTTCCCTAATCAAATTTTGTTTCTGCTGACAAAAATGCATTCAGATAAATTGTTCACTTACG
This sequence comes from Amphibalanus amphitrite, assembly GCF_019059575.1. Classification (NCBI taxonomy): domain Eukaryota; kingdom Metazoa; phylum Arthropoda; class Thecostraca; order Balanomorpha; family Balanidae; genus Amphibalanus; species Amphibalanus amphitrite. The sequence continues at coordinate 589,447 of NW_024881508.1, read as the reverse complement.
ATTACGGGCCACACAAGCAATTACAAATTTACAATCACTCCCATCGATAGATTAAAATAAATTACATCGTCTGCTTAACCCGCGCCCTGGTGGGGTCTGTTTATAACGCGACTGGGGGGGGGCTATTTTTTGCCCCCCCCCCCTCGTATCTCCGAAACTACTGGACGGATCCGCAAGATTCAAACGGCGTTCGAAAGGCCTGTCAAATTTGTTGAGGGAAACCAAATTTCATTGACCTCGGGGTCACCGATGACGTCACAGGTCAGGTCAAAGATGACATGTTTCACCGTTCACGGGTCTTCTAGGGAATGCGCTATAACACCGAGGAAAACGCATTTTGTCGAGAATCAGCGGTAGGGCGTCAGTTGCCTAGTGGATATGTTGCTATTAGAGGTCACTGGCAATACCAGGTCAGGTCACAGGTCAGGTCACCAAGGGTCACAGGTCAGGTCACATGAGCCCAACTTTACTAAGGTTGTGTGATACATGTTTTATGGCCAATTTTTCATTTCCAACTCAATGGTGTTGGTTATAAGACTATCAGATACGGCTTAGGTCACTTTCTGGTGAAGTTCAGGTCAAGGTCAGGTCAAGGTCAGGCCAAAAAAGGTCAAATTTTAAAGTTGATAGTTTTGCATAAAATGGGTATTGATTGGATGCAGCTCGTCACGGGGAGTCTAATGGTGGTCTTTGTTTTGCGCTACGGGGTCTAGAACTGCTAAAAATTGAGTTTGAAAATTTGACGTCATCAATTTTGAACAGTTTTTTCGCTATAACTTCGCCAAAAAAGCGGTATCAATCTCAAATTTGTTATGTGGATGGAAGGCGGTAAGGACTATCACATATATTCCGGTTTTGGCGAAATTCAAAAAACTTTTAGGATTTTTCGATGATTATATCCAAAAAATCTATTTTTTGATTTTTGGGGGTCAAAATCCAAAAATTTCAAAAATCCGAGATAGCAGTTTTGTAGCCCTGTCCAATCTACAGCTTTTATGTCTTTATCATTTTTCTGTATTTGCAAAGCTATAGGCCTGACAGCTCTTCCCGCGAAACCCTTTTTTGGGTCGAAAACGGCAGAACATGACGTCACTCTGACGTCATTTCCGGCCAACCTATCATAGCCTTTGGAAAAATTTTTGGTCACGATGTGTAAAATTGATGTCCGGGAGGGTACTGAAAGTTTGGTGACGATCAGCGCAGCGGTTCTGGAGATATATTGAAAAGTCTGGAGGGGGGGCAAAAAATAGCCCCCCCCCCCCACCAGGTCGCGGGTTAAAAATCATGAACGTTGCAGAGAAGCCAACATTTGTTAGTGAAGCGATATTTATGTAGAGCCCACGACTATATGCCCTTTAAATGACTCGCATAGAGCGCACCTGTTAGCCGCAAGTCGACCGTTTTTCTCCAGCCGGTGGCGCGGCGCTGTGCCCCACCCCGGACACCTGGCCGCTATCCAGTGCCGTCCTGCTGTCTCCCGGGATCAGTTCGCAGCTGCCCTGGGCCGAGGCGCCGCAGGGCACCGTGGCCAGGTACCGCTGCGACCCCGGCTACCTGCCCGTCGGCCTCACGGAGAGGACGTGTCGAGCTGATGGCACCTGGAGCGGGGCCGCCCCGCGCTGCCGTGAGTTCACACCCGGCGGCGCTCAGTCTGAGTATACATCAATGATTATCAACATCTGTCTATTACATTACAGCTATCCATTTACAGCGGCTAGCGTAGGGGAAAAATATGCAAAAAGCGGTCTGTTTAAATGGATTACACTTACAGCAGGGTAGCAACGAATGAATATCATGACCAATTTTGGGTAAACAGTAGCTACGGTCAATCCTGGACACTTCTGCGGAGATCTTGAGAACACCGTTGTCGGTTAGAACCTTTGAGTGGTTAGGAATATTGCGTTACATTTTATTCTATTTCAGTGCTCAACATAGCCAGTCAGACGAGTCTGAGGAGGTGGCCGGCATTGGTCGATGACAGTCTGGAGACGCACATTGAGCTGAGTCAGCTGAATCAGCTGTATTCAGAGGACATCAAGCTGTACACGGTGCCGTCACTGGGAGCCGAACATCAGAGCCGAACGCTGCCCAGCATCCGCGAGATACGGTTCATCACCACAGGAGAACACGATCTCGATGGTACGAAATTATGTTTTGTAGATGTTCTGAGAAACATGTTGTCCATTTTTTCAGAGTTTAAGTATGGCTAAATGTTTGAGAAAAAAATCGAACATCCATGAAAACTTAAGTATGTCCTTAATTAGAGTTAAATGAATTGATAAAATGGTTTGCAATAAAACGGAATATTATTGAATAGGCATTTTCTTTTTAAAAAAAATGTCGCGGTAGAAAAACCATTTCCACACTGTTTAACGTCAAATTGTTGCAACATAACGTTTTCGCGTAACCGTCTTCCAAAATCACTCATAAGAGTCGCGTGCTATGGACGAATTATTTTCATGGACAAAAATGTTTTCACAAATTATGTTGTTTTTGTTTCGCTTTTTCTTAAACATCAGGAAAATATTTCAGTATCTATTCATCACAGGTAAAATAATTTATCGTGCTCATCTTGTCACGTTGAACATTTCTTTTTCAACGTTCAGCATTCGCGTCTATATATTAAAAGTTTCGCCTACGATCTACGATAATTACGAAATGTATTATGTTTGTTTCTACCGGGTGGTAATAATCGCACAACCAATAAATTAATAGCATTATTTGAACTCATATGTTTTTTCGTAACACCGTAAAAGCAGTCTTACTAAGCAATGGCACGGACGGAAATGGCAATTGTGATTCGAGTAGGTTCTTTTTAACGCGATTCGGCCATCGCTAACGTTTACATAATAAGTAAACACTGAATGTTAAAACATAATGAATCATCAATAATTTTGCATCATAATTATACACATTTTCATGCCTGCTCTTTGCGCACTGTTTTTAGGTCTGAAGATATTTGTGACGAAGCCTAAACTGAGCGACCCCTGCGACGGGACAGACAGATTTCCGGCTCCAACAGGTAGGTGGGTTTTTCCTACTCTAAAAGCCAATTCTCCTGGCCTATTCAGGCCATGATTACGAGCGAGCGCGAAGCGTATAGCGAGTCTCCTCTATATAACGGGAAACATGTGTACGAGTATGAGCGGCTCGGCCCGGCCCGCTACTGAGCGTTTTTACTAACCGGCTTAGATCTCAGCAACCGCTGGGCCGATAGACCTGCGGTCTTTTTTGTTGGGTTGTCAGAACTGCGGTCTTTTTTGTTGGGCTGTTGTCACAGGCAATTCCTGCTGAAATTTTCAGAAATTTCAAGGGGAAGCTCCGTGAAAAGTGGCACACTTACAGTCCACACATTTCTTACGAAGTCGTGCTTCAAGAAAATACTGATTAAAAAATCGAACGCCATCAAAAAGACGGACTCCAGCCTACCAGCTGCAGCTGTGCTTGAAGTACAGCTTCTCACTGAGCAGTCGGGTAAGTGAATGTGTAAAAGATGTTTAAAAACTGATTACCCGTTGCTGAATAACGTCCTTACAATTACCGTCCCCACCCTCACACTACTACTGACCCCCGAAAAGGCCGACACGCACTAAATCTCAAGAAATGACGGTCGTAAAAATATTTTTGTCATGCAATATTCGGGAGGGCCTTACTCGTGCGCAAGAGAGCTAATTAGCGCTGGTTTTCTTCACTGTTCTGCACTTGGAAGCAGAACACTTCCCCTTGCTGTTTTGCTTGGAAGCTTCGCTTGGTAACAGTACCGAACAGATTACAAGTCTTCCTTCCAACTTCCAACTCTAAATGTCGACGTTGTTATGCAAGGCTGGTACAAATACCCTCACAACTAGGAAACACGGAAGCTACCGGCTATCCAATTTGTTTCAAATTGACAGTCATTTTCCCCGAAACATTACTTCGATTGTGGGCGCAGTTCAGAGAAAATCGCACCGTCCCACGAAGGCCTCTACCTCGAGTTCTGACCACGGCAGTCTCGCCCCACTGACTGTACTGACCCTCAGGAGTGTCCAGTCAGCAGTGCCGGTTACCGCCGTCACCGGTCGTGTCAGATGATGATCCGGCGATCAGCTGGGCGGCCGGCCCGCTCTGCTATCACCTGTTCAGCGACCGGCTGTCGCGGGCTGCCGCAGCCACCCTCTGCCGTCAGCTCGGGCCGAGCGGGCAGCTGGTGCGGCTTCACAGCAGCGGGGTACACAACATCGCCCAGCTCGTGCTCAGGTAACTACGCTCCTCCCCACTGTCCTACAGCCATCAGAGGCTGGCACCAGTCGGTAAAAGCAGAATTACCGATAATAAAAATATGGACCCGTCTATCTCATTGAAGATATGTGATTCATCGAGCTACCCACGACTGTCAGTGAGCATAAGAATCCTTTCCAATGACACTTCACAATGTAACGCCACCTTACAGGTGTGAGCCATAACGTCGAATTGCTTTCTACGCGCTGCAATGCAGTCGCGAGATAATGCAGGTGTTGCGGCGCAGTCTACCTGCAGGCGCTTACTACTAGTACCATCTAGGGACGTCCGTAGATGGCCAGAAGGTAGACGTTATTTCGTTCTAGAATGTTTTGATTATAACACATCGTTTTACGGTTCTCTCCCAGACAATCATGTTTGGCGAACAGATGGGCTAACGAGTTTATTTGGACAGCAGGCGAAGATCAAGATGACGAACAGACGCGCAACGCTGAAGGTAGGCTGAAGCCTGGATGACAGAAACAAGCTGCTATCCCTTATTCAATGGGATGAGCGATTGTCCTAGATCACATGGAAAAACGATATAAAATAAGCAGCTCAATAACCTAAAGAAAAATTAATTGTTTTTGAAGTTATTCCATAGACGCTTAAGAAGTTAGCGTCAGTACCGGTTTAGCACAATGTCGGTGTGATTTGAATAACACATATGCAGTTTTTAACCGCTAGGTACCCAAAACTCAAAAGAGCCCTTTAATTGAACTTTTCAAATGTATTCCCGATTTGACTGGGATGATTTTTTTTTTTTATAATTCACGGGATCATTTGAACTTACAGACGGTAGTAGCCCACCGCCATCTGGGAAAGAGTACTGTATCGGAATCAAACAAATCAAACGATGGGGCTTCGCACCAGAGCCCTGCGAAGAGAAGTGGATGTTCATTTGTCAAACAGGTCAGTATGCCTAACCTTGGTCCAGCAACTGGCACGACATATAGCAGGCCGAGTTAAAGCCGATATTGTCCTTCCGTAGGGGAGGGAGTCACGATAGCGATGCATTGTTGCACACTGCACAACCATAACCTTCTATTTACCTCTCTGCATGAGAAGTGCCTTTTTATAAGCCGTTTTGCCGCCTTTACGACTCTGCCGCTATCACCGCTATCAGTGACCCGCACCCTGGCCACCACAGCTCCGTCCATGTGCGGCAGTCCGGCGGTGGGCTCGGGCCAGCGGTACGACCCTCCTCCCAGTCCGCACCTGCTCGCCGCCAACGTCACATGCGCCGGATACAGCACCGCCGAAGGAGCCGTGTTTTGCCGGGAGGGCCGCTGGACGCCGGCAGACTTCTGCCCAACAGGTATGGGGCGACATAAACGGAGGCAGAAACGGAGGAAATCAAACGACGACTTTCTGTCCTTAAGAAATAATTTACCGGGACTGTGTGGTATTTTATAATACGGTAGGTCGGTGCCATCAGCTATGTGTCCTATGCATGCAATCGTTACGTCAGTTCACTAATTGTGTCATACGATGTGAGCTACGGAACGTTTTAATGGTATGGGTTTTACCGAAAGTTGAAAACAATAGATAATACATCGGGATCGCTGTTGAAAGTTGAAAATAAAATAAGATTGAAAATAAAATTAAGATTGATTTTTTGGTCAAGTTAACTTTTGATTACATACATTTGTGAACATTTATTATTTCGCTTTAGGCTGGTGAGTGGTGAATTTGGACTGTTTCCCTCAGGGGGACTGCTGGGGACGGCGGTGTTATATCGGGACTGTTTCCCTCAGACGGACTGCTGGGGACTGCCCTGGGCGCCGTGGCCGGAGTGATGCTCCTGCTCGGCTGTGTTCTACTGGCTGCGGCCAGCTACATGAAACACAAACGGGACAACGAGAGCGGCTGGGAGGCGTACACCTACATCCGTCGTCTGAGCCGGCTCTCCCGCTACGGGGGCCGGCGCCATGAGCTGGCCGCCAACCTGGTGACCGATAACGCCTACAGGTCAGTCGAGGGCACATGCAGTTGCACGCACGCACGCTCACGGAGATGCATTTTAGTTGCATTCACTCAACTTTCTCGCGAATGTATAAGCATGCGCACATACACAAATCGTCCCACTTTTAGGCATCCAGAGAAAAGTGCAGACCAAAGCATGCGCACCTTAGTGATGCATGTTTCACGAATTGATCATACATCAATGTTGTTAGTTACTGGTCCAATGAAGGAGACGTGACTTATTTTTTAGCAGTCAAATCGGCTATGTCCAGTTACATATATCGTAATACCAGTAAAACGCCTTTTGGGCGAAGAACGAGCGAGCGAGATAGTGAGCCCTGCACGTGCGGAATGGCGAGAGGGTACTTCCAACGGGCTTGCGCAAAGCACCCTTCTAGCCGGTCGCTAGCGAGTAGCGGTGTACCAAATTTGAACGCAATCGGCCCAGCCATTCCTGAGGTCTGGAAGCGGCATTCTGCACGTGCGCACGTGCAAACGGGGTCCAAACTGACTTTTGCACGGCACTCTACTAACTGGTCCCCAACCGTGTACCAAATTTGAGCGCAATCGGCCCAGCCGTTCTCGAGATCTGGAAGCGCCCCCTGCACGTGCGCACGTGCAGTAGCACCTTAACCGCAACACATGGGAATGCATTGCCTGGTGGGTGCCTACCTGTATGCCAAGTGTCAGCGAAATCGCCCCAGCAATTACCGAGTTATTAAAATGGGAACAAATTTGACACTTCTTATTGTTGTATTTTGCACGTGCACTGGGGGTGACCCACATGCATCGAGAGTATCCTATTTTTGGTAGAAGGGATGCTGCTACCCTACAAAAATTACCGCAAGTCAATCGCCCAAGCGGCTGCTGAGATATGAGCCTCTCAAAATCACTACTTTTGCAAGACAGCTTGAACAACCTTGACTTTTCACGTGGCACGTGCCACGACGGTCACTGAGATGTATCAAAAGTAGTCAATTACGGGGTAGAAGGGATGGGGCCACCCAGCAAAAAAGACCGCAGGCCAATCGGTCCAGCGGTTGCTGAGATATAAGCCTCTCAAAAGCGTTACAGGCCGGGCCGGGCCGGGCCGGGCCGCTCATACTGAGATTTTTCCGTTATATTGAAAAGACTTCGCTTCGCTCGCTGCGCTCGCTCGCTCGTAATCAACAAGTGGATTTTCATTTACCTACCTAGGCACAGGATCATGACGGAGCTAATCCATGCTTACTGTTTGGTAAAATGGATATCAGCGTTTTGCATGGCTGATGGCACTTTCCAAAGTTTCCATAGTGCCGAATCCGATAGATGTTACTTCGAGTGAGTGCCTGAAGATAGGCTGTTGTACCGCATGGCACAGTCGCGAGAGCGTTGGCTCTGGTCGGTGACTTTTAGTGCGCTTTCGTACCGATAGGTGTCACTGCGACTGAGTGCCTGAAGGTAGACTGTACCGCATGGTACAGTCCCGCGATCGTAGGCTCGGTCGGTGATTTTTAGTTCGTACTCTTGCCGATAGGTGTCACTCGAATTAGCGCCTGAAGGTAAACTGTGCCGCATGACATGGCTGCGCAAGCGTAGGTAACTTATAGTGCATACTCTTGCCGATAGATGTCACTAAGAAAGTCCGCCTGAAGGTAGGCTGTACCGCACGACACAGTCGCTCGATCAGGCGGTTCGGTGACTTTTAATGCATACTCTTGCCGATAGATGTCACCTTAAGCTAGCGCCTGAGGGTAGACTGTACCGCACGACACAGTCGCTCGATCAGGCGGTTCGGTGACTTTTAATGCATACTCTTGCCGATAGATGTCACCTCAAGCTAGCGCCTGAGGGTAGGCTGTACCACATGGCACAGTCGCGAGATCGTAGCCTGTTTGATGACTTTTAGCGTGTGCTCTTGCCGATAGATGTCACTATAACTGAGCGCCTGAAGGTAGGCTGTACCGCACGGCACAGTCGCGCGATTGTAGGCTTATCCGTCCAGTCTAGGTTTTGAGAATGGACCGTTCCATGCTTCTATCCTCAGGATACTGAAATCCTTCTCCTCTACACCGCCACCCCCCTCCGGGCTGGACAGGCAACTTTATTTCATGCGGGCTGCTCCCTTGGAGCGGCACCGCTGCTCCCGAGGGAGCGCACCCCGTAGCCGGGTGCAGTGAGTGCCTTGGGGCTGGGTGGCTTATCCTCTGGACGGGCTCAGCCCCGGCGACTCACTAGGGTGCCTGCCCAGACCAATGTCTCCCCCTAATTCCTATCATCCTTCCGGCTCTGAAATGGTCTTGTCAGACCGAAAGGGCCTAACCCAACAAAACAAACAAATTTTGAGAATGAGTTTCTAGAAACATAATGCGCTGTCTAATATGTATCGAATCTTTCGTCGACGATTACGTCAACGTTAATGTGTATCGCTGCCGGCAGGTGTTGACAAGGTCGAAGAGAGACCGGGGCCAGGGACCCTCGCTTAAGCTCTCTAACGGTGTTTCTGTGGGCATTGTTTCACAAGTGCTGCTTTCCATCGCGCACATTGTGTTGTGTTTCAGCGCTCCGATGACGGCGGCCGGCTCCAAGTCTCCCGTCAGCACCAGTGGGGGCTCCCCGCGGGCCTCCTGGCTGTACGGTCAGCCGGCGGCGCGGCGGGGGAACGCCGAGCTACTGCCGCCGCCGCCTCCCTCCAGCAGCCCTGTGAGCTCGGCCGGTCTGGTGAACCCCCACTACCGCGCCCCGTCCGCGTCCGACCAGCCCCCGCCGACGGCCGTCAGCCCAGCTAACCTCGCCGTCGAGTACTCCGTGCCGCTGGTACAGGGGCAGCGGCAGAGTCCGAAGCTGAGCTTCGCCGGCCGACCGGAAGATGGCGCAGTCGGCGATGAGTACGCTGTGCCGTATGATGCCAGAGGACAGGTATCTGAGCGAACGGGGGCGCCCCCTGATGTGGTGACCAGCACTGGAGGGATGTAACTCATTACAGCATAAGTTTGCGAGGCGCGGAAACGGTCCCCGGTAGGGGGAAAGAGCTTTGAGCATTGTGGCCCACGGCAAGTCTGGTCGGGTACAGCTAGAGCTTTGATGTGGCGATGTAGTTGCGAGGGCTGTACCCAAATGTATGCAGCAGGGACGGTTCCATTAGTTAGTGAGATGAAAAGACCGAGGGTGGGTCCCCAGTGCAGACAGCACAGATCGTCTGTGGTTCTTCTGACAGTGGTTTGTTTATCAATATGCACATTCTATCTTCCACAATAATTGCTTAGCAATGTAATGCTTTTATGTGTACTGTACAATGTACAACCCCCCGTGCTATACAACTTGATATAAATTGAACATGAAAATACCCTTTTAGTCTTTTGACTTCCCAGGCAATATGTACGATGACAGCGCATTTCAATCTAGTCTAGAAAAGTGTGCTTTCAAAGCACTGAACCATGACCAGGCACACACAGTTTGCTTGGTGCTATCCCTACATCCCAGAACACCAGGTGAGCAGCGTCCACGGCCTACTTCTACGATACTGTTCCTACTACGATAGATCCGGCACAAGTTGTAAAGCCAAACACGCAGACAGCGTAGGCCTGAATATATTCACCCGGTCCCAGCCGGGAACATTCAACAAGTGGTGAGCAAAGCCATGCGTGGTTCGACTAACAAAGGCCGGAAACGCTGCGTGCCTAGCCGCCCCGCCGCGTGCCCGTCTGCCCCGTCTGCACAGACCCTCAGTAACTGGAAACAAAGCCGACAGCCCCCAATTTGCCCCTCGGCGTGTCGCCAACAGTCGTGACCACATGATTCACCTCCGGGCCGCCCGGAACCCCCCCCCCCCCTCCTCCACAAATCCGCCCCCGTCAGAAACCGGGCGTCTGGCGAAATGCCCACAAGGAAGTCATGTCATAGTGACATCATATCACCGATATTAAAAAAAAAACATATACCAAGTAATACCAGAACGGCAAGGCAATGGTTGGCCCATCTCCACAGGCAGATCAGTAATTACCGTTCACATAGTGATCATACGCGAGGCTCTCAAGTTAAAACTACTCCCGGCTCGTCACCCTGACCGCGCCGGCGCTCGCCGCGCGGACGGCACTCCGCCCGCGCTGCCGGCGCCTCACGATTGCACATCACTCTCTGCGCGCCGCGTGCCGCCAGAGAGCGGCACTGTCGCCGCCGCCCACCCGTCCCCGCCCGCTCCGCGCCGGCCCCCCGGCCGCTATTGGTCCGTCACGGCCGCCGGCGGCTTCAGTTCCTTGATCTGTTTGATCAGGTAGGCCTTCTCGTCGTTAAACTGCTCGTCCTCGCTGCGGTCTGTATGGAAGCGCGTCAGGAAGTCGACTAGTCGCTCCTGGTTTCGTATCAAAATGTCCAGGATCGGCTTGGGCTTGTTCGGGTTCGCCACGAACACCTGTCGGTGGAGAGAGGTGTTATTGAAAGGAAGCGGAAGTTTCCCCTTCCAAACGAGTACGACAAGGGCTACGCATGGCTACACCAACTAAACAACACATCGTATAATACAAGGGTGATATTATAAGCGAATTTATTAGGACGATGTCGATACACATGGGAAGAAAAAAAAGGTTCCATAAAAGGACGACAAATAAAACGAGTCGTGAGTCATAAAAACCTAGACATTATCATAATCTTTATCATAACCTTATCATAACATAACATAATACATTATCATAACCTAGACATGTTCCCAGATTCTCGCGCCAAACAGCGTTCGAATTACTGTGGCCAATCCATGCCACCCTCTTCCAGCCCACGCGAACACTTCTCCGGACTCACCTTGAACACATGGAAGGCCTCGAACTGGATATTTCTGGATCGCTCCCTGAGCATGTTCATCATCAGCTTCAGGTTGTCGGGGCTGGAGATGTACTTGGTCATGACGGTGAAGTTGTGCCGGTCGAGCAGGAGCTCGCCCAGCAGTTTCAGCGACTGCCGGCGCGTCACGTAGTTCTCAGAGTGCAGCAGCTGCTTGTAGTGCTGGTCGAACACGCGGTCGTAGTTCTGCTCCAGAAACTCCGAGCACAGCATCTTGTGTTTGGTTAGCAGCTCCTGCAGGGATAAATAGGGTAGAAACCGTAAACAACAATGCCAGTCAACTCAAGCATGATAATTTTCGACGAGTGAAATCCCAGAGCACGATCACACCAAACGACTCTCTTTACATCTTTTGACCTACTCATAAACGACCCGAGCAACGTATTCCGGCCTCCGGGTAAGCGGAACATTTTTAATCAGAGTCGAACGTTCATACATTGACCTGGCCAGAAACAATTCGAGGCGGGATAGGCAATTTCAGTAAAGTACCTTGAATGTGGAAAAGGCGTCTGAGGCAATGTCGAAGTTCGACACTTCGACGTAGGTGAAGAACTTGTAGAACTCCTCCGAGTGCAGCATTGTCTTGGCGAGCGGCTCGTAGCGGCAGCACTCGCGGAGCATCGACCCGCAGTGGAGAGCCACCTCCTGGTGTTCGTACCTGCAGAAGGACGCGTCGGAGAGAGAGCGAGTGAGCGATATTTGAGAAAGAAAGAGAGCAAAATTAACAATTGACTCCGTCTCGCGTAAATAATAAACACGAGGTAGCAGATGCTGGTAAAAAATAGCCGCTGATATTTTCATTTGTAAACTGTTGAGCATCGACAATGATTAATGTTTTAAATTAGACGAAATTTTCGCTCCGTCGTCAATTCTCAATTGATTGCCTCCAGATAAAAATTATTTGTCCATTAATAGACAGGTACTGGTCAGTACTGTGCCTTCAGCCTTGTGGTTCAGCCAGCGTGCAAGTGCTCACTCACCCTTTCATGAGAGTGAACAGGATCTCGGTCTTGGTGCAGATGTACTCGACCGTGGGCGAGCGGGTGCCAATCTGGCGCCGCAGGATGTTGTTGAAGATGTGAGTCACGTCCTTTTTGCCCTGTTTGCAAACAAAACATAGCATGACTAGAAGACTTGATGACATACCCAGTATCCACTCCATATCTACACATCTGTTATCATACTGGTATTACAACCAGCAAGAAATGAGTTAGGCTCGCCACATTGATAACACTAACTTGCTGAATATTTCCAAGTTGAGGGATCGACTTTAAATGGAATACACTCAGGGGAATACAACTTATGTTCCCAAAGAAATGTGAAGATCAGGTACCTCAAAATCTATTTTGCTCAGGTTACTGATGAGCAGGAACAGCAGGTTGGCATTATACATCTCTTGCGCCAGGCTGGCCAGCTGGTAGTCAGACTGAGCCTCCTGCTCTGCAGATCCAAACAGCATGGTCTTGGCATAGCCCAAGTTCTTGCTGACATCTTCCAATGCCTGTAATAACAAACATGCATATTAATGTTAAAAATCAAATTGAGTAATACTAACTATGTCAGACCACATCACTTCAGTAATACACTGAGGAGTTATATGGAATATGGAAAGATTGCTGTTGGCAGGAATACCACACAAAATTAACTACATTATAACTAGATAACTAGATAGTAGATACTTACCAAATGTTATGCAGGCATATTGTTAAATTATAGGGCTTACCTTTTCTGACTTCTTGTCTCCTCTCTCCAAAGCCACAAGGCCCTCTTTTATGGCCTTGACCACATCAACAGGGTTCTTCTGGGATTTACCCCAAAGTGGCATCTTGGATTATTACAAATCGGATGCCAACTAGAACAGCTGTGAATATTTGCTATTTGTCAGACATAGGTATATATCCAGAAACATGCATTATCATATGACAGATGAGTGCATGAAACAAACAGATATTGAACAATAAGCACTGCACGTGCAGTGCACAGGAGTAAACCTAGGTCAACAGAGGCCTATACCTATATTTTCACCATTCTGCCATTTCAAAAAATAATTGAAAATATCATTCAACAGTCAATTTCCTCATTCAACAGTCAGATTACAGAAAACTTTATGGAGATTTAGTAGATAGGTACCAAATCAGCATGCCATTTTTTGGTCTGATGCAGAAATGAGTTTTAGTGGCAAACAATAAAAAAATTGCCTTTAGTTCCCATAAATAGGAACTCCCGTTCCCATATTTGGGACCTTAATTCCCAAAAATGGGAACGTTCCTATATTTGGGTACTCATGACCATAGTTCCGCCTACTGAAAAACATCTTCAGCAAACATTTTAATAATATTTTGTAGGGGCGCAAAATCGCTTTTGACAGAATTTAACATACAAAAAAGAAAAATGGTGTTAATATGGCTTTTTCATATCAATATCTCTCATCAGCAGTGATTCCGGTTCCCAACAGCGTTCTCAGCCCATCGAGTGAGTCGAGTAGAGTCTCCTCAATATGCCAGCAGAACAGAACCATCTGTGTAACAATAGCACATCCCACACTGTTGCCTGGACGGTTGTTACTTTCTGAACCAGTTCCAGAGCAATTGGACAGGAAGGTATGTAAAATACTCACTAATTTTCAATAAAGTTGCATTGCAATTAACTTTTCCCACCGCGAAGCCAAGCCCAAAAGCCAGGTTCGTCACACTAGCGCAGTATCTGTCTTACTTGTCCCGTTAAATCGATGTCATGTAGAAAGTTGAAAATTACTAAACTGCTGCAGTTCATGGATAAATATGTAGTTTTCGTTTTGGGATTGATTGAGCGCTAATGCTGAAACAATTTGCATGTCGGGACGAATGTTTATAATGATAAAGTCACATCTTTTGGCTCCCACTTAAAGTTTTTATAGAAAAATTTCTTAAAATTACATCGTAACACATATCATATGTAAGGACAAAAACCGACAGTTTTTAATATGAAACAACGAACTCTGTCAGCCTTTTTTTTGCCCAACCAGTGATTCATTCCCAATCGGAATCGGATACAGGTGAGACGTTTAGCCGGCTTAACTACAATTACACAGACAGAACCACACGCATGGGCGCCGCCACCGGGGGGGGGGGACGGGGGGACGCGTCCCCCCCACTCTCAGAATGGAAGGGGGACGTCCCCCCCAAACTCATTACGGAGCGAGCGAAGCGAGCGTAGTCTTTCGTAGGTTAACGGAAATTTCTGATATGCCGTACTGGTCACGCTTTTGCTAGGCTTATATCTCAGTAACCACTTGACCGATTTACATGCGGTAATTTTTGTAGGGTAGCACTAGATTCATTCCTTCTAACGAGCATCGGACTATTCCCGATGCATGTGAGTGACCCCATATGCATTATGCACGTGCCACGTGAAAAACGAAGAGGTGTCAGTTTTGTAACAATTTCAATATCTCGGCAACTACTGGGCCGATTGCGCTGAAAGTTGGCATGTAGCTGGTATAGGTATACCCACTAGGCAATGCATATCCGTGTGCCACAGTTGGGATGCTGCTGCACGACGCACGTGCGCACATGCAGGGGTCGATTCCAGATCTCGAGAACGGCTGAACCGATTGTGCTGAAATTTGATACATGGTTAGGGACCGGTTAGTAGGGTGCCGTGCAAAAGTCAGTTGGGACCCATTTTGCACGTGCGCACGTGCAGGGTGCCGCTTCCAGATCTCGAGAACGGCTAGGCCGATTGCGCTCAAATTTGGCACATCGTTAGGGACCGGTTAGAAGGGTGCAGTGCACAAGTTAGTTGGATGTATCCCCTCGCAAGCTCGCACGTGCAAGGCCCACCCCACCCTCTCGCTCGCTCCGTTGGTCGCCCCAAAAGGCGTTTTACTTATTGTTATCCTACTCGAAATTTGATTAGGCCCTTCGGTCAAATGAGACCATTTCAGAGCCGCAAGTATGAAAGAATTAGTGGGAGACATTGGTCGGGGCAGCCACCCCAGTGAGCCACTTGGGATGAACCCGACCAATTGAACAGGCAGCCCAGCCCACTCGCACTCACTGCACCCGGCAAAGGACTATAGCTCCAGTGGAGCCATTCCCGCATGGGATAGAGTTGCCCGTCCAGCCCGGAGCAGGGGGTTGCGGCGTGGAGGAGAAGGATTTGACTGTCCTGAGGATGGAAGAGATGGAACGGCCGGTGCCGAATCTGAGAGGGTCCAGGAGGTTTAGATACTCAATATATGGGGTTGTGGTGTGGTGCCCTCGGAGAGCCGGCGAACTCTTCAGATGTCGTAGTCGGAGAGGGAGAGGCTTTGGAGAGTCAAACGGGATTCGCCACTGTCATCCCTCGTACTGGGTAGATGTCCCAGCCGGTTGGGCCGTGTCCCCCGTGCACTCTCCTCCACCCCTATGATCGATACCCTCCTCAAGGTGGACGCTGGCCCGTCCCAGTGGTGCCCGTAGGGCTAAACCGCGCCGTAGGAGGTATAGGCGTATATTTAAACGAGTGAGGCTCGTGTCGATCAAAGAGACCAGTTAAACAACGGTACTGAACAGTTTGGCTTTACATGTTTGAGCCACGGAGAACATTGGTAGTAACGGCGTGTCAGGCAGGGAGTTAACATATAATGCAGGACGCAAACAACGATAGAGTCGGTACCGCGAGGTGGTGCAGGTTTATGTCTGAGTAGAGAGGGTGAAGTTAATTACATCATGATAATAACAGAGAACAGCAACAGAAGTTAAGCACTGGTGAAACGGTGAAAGTAAAAGTGACATCTGTGTGTAGCGGCGCAAGTAGAGCTTCGCGGTCTGCCGCCAGGGGCAGACTGAGCAAGCGAGGTGGCGCAGCTGTCGCTACACCACCCTCCCCCCAGCGGCGTACGAGGCTGGGTCCGTGCCGGCGGCGGTCGGCGCGTCGCCGAGGAACTCGGCCGGCAGGCGGAGTGGCTGGCCGTACACCAGTTCCGCGGCTGTGCAGTCCAGGTCTGTCTTGACGGCTGAACGGACGCCGAGCAACACCAGCGGGAGCGAGCGGGTCCAGCGTTCGTTCCCGTGGGCCCGGAGGGCTGCCTTCAGCTGGCGATGCACCCGCTCGACGAGTCCGTTTGCTTGCGGGTGGTAGCTGGTGGTCCGGTGGCGGGTGCAGCCGAGGATGGCAGACAGTTCTTGCCAGAGGTGCGACTCGAACTGCGAACCTCTGTCGGTGGTGACACGTGTCGGCACGCCGAAGCGTGCGATCCAGCCGGACACGAATGCATTGGCGACGGTGGGCGTCTTGATGTCAGGGAGAGGGATAGCCTCCACCCAGCGGGTGAAACGGTCCACGCAGGTGAGGAGGAAGGTCTGACCTTCGCTGGGCGGCAGCGGGCCTACCAGGTCGATGTGAATTTCCTCGAAGCGACCGGAGGGAGGCGTCCATGTTGCTACCGGAGCGCGGGTGTGCCGGTGGACCTTGGAGCGCTGACAGGCGACACAGCTGCGGGTCCAGTCGCGCACGTCCTTGCTCAGTCCCGGCCAGACGAAACGGCTGGAGATGAGCTGCTGTGTCGCGCGGGCGCCGGGGTGCGACAGACCGTGCAGCAGCTGGAAGTAGTGCCGTCGGAGGGCGGTTGGGATGAGCGGTCGCGGTGAGCCGGTCGACTCGTCGCAGAGGAGCGAGCTCCCTCCAGCGAGCGGTACGGCGCGCACCTGCAGGCTGTGGGGCGTGTCGAGGTACGCCTTCAGCTCGCCGTCTTCCTGCTGTGCTGCCGCGAGTGCCTCGAAGTCCTGGAGCGGCGGCGTCGGCGACTTCAGCATGCTGACGGTCCGGGACAGTGCGTCGGCCACCACATTCTCGCTGCCCGGCACGTGACGGACGTCTGTTGAGAACTGGCAGATGAAGTCGAGATGCCTGATCTCCCTGGGCGAGTAGCTGACAGAGCCGGAGCCGATGGCCGACACAAGTGCCTTGTGGTCGGTGAAGATGGTGAAGGGGCGGCCTTCAAGAGAGTGCCGGAAGTGCTTCACCGCCAGGTACACGGCCAGCAGCTCACGGCCGAACGCACTGTAGCGGGTCTCCGGCGGTTTCAGCGTCCTGGAGAAGAATGCCAGCGGGTTCCAGGCTCCGTCGATGTGTTGCTGTAGCACGGCGCCGACCCCGGTGTCCGAGGCGTCAACCTGCAGACTCAGCGCGGCCCGGGCGTGGGGTGCGCGAGCTGGGTGGCCTGTGACAGGGCGATTTTGACGCGCTGGAAGGCGTTCTCTGCGTCTGGTGTCCACTCCAGCGGTGCAGCGCGTTTGCGCTTGTGGTCCAGGAGACGGTGCAGCGGACAGAGGAGGCTGGCGGCACCCGGCAGGAACCGATGGTAGTGGGTTACCATGCCGATGAAGCGGCGTAGCTGGCGCTGCGTGGCGGGCTGCGGAAAGTCCTTCACCGCAGAGACCTTCTCCGGCAGAGGGGCGATGCCGTCCGGTGATACGTCGTGGCCCAGGAACTTGATTCGGCCGGCGCCGAACACGCACTTCTCCGGGTTGACGGTGATGCCGAACCTGTCCAGGCGCTCCAGGACTTGGCGGACGTGGCGGCGGTGTTCCTCGTGGGACGTGCTGGCGACCAGGATGTCGTCGAGGTACACGTAGCAGCACGTCAGGCCGCGCATCACCTCGTCCATGAAGCGCTGGAATGTTTGGCCGGCGTTGCGGAGCCCGAAGCTCATGCGGCACATCTCGAAGAGGCCGAAGGGCGTCACGATCGCCGTCTTCGGAATGTCGGCAGGTTCAACCGGAATCTGATGTGTTGTGTCGTGAGCCGACTGGCGAGACTACGCGGTTCTTGGGCAGGTTTATTCTTGGCTGCGCGATCCACGATCACACGTTTACACGGATCCTACCCGGACCGTGCCGGGGGCGGCGCGCGACTTCCCTCTCCCCCCGTGCTGCCATCTACGCGGGCACGGTAACAATGCTGCCAAAGCAGGGGGATTTCTACCGGCGGAGGGAGTCCTGTTAACATTAACGGGCGACGCCACCACACCTTACCCTCCTTAATTAAAATGGGTGTAACCACATCAGCGTTCGGGCTTGTAACTAAACAACGCGTTAATCCCACCGGCGTACAAAAACACAACCAAAAAAAAAAAGATCCAAACATCGACCTCTACAAACAGCTGCTTTACGTCAATTTCCCCGACGCATCGCCCTCCTTAAAATCGAACGCACGGTACCATGCGAAGAGGTAACGAACATATCAGAGTGCAACGACGATAAAAAAAAAACACAAGTCCAGCTTCTCAAGACACCGGGGAGTCATGGTGTGGGAACAAAAGGTCGCTGCCCCTCACTTATTCGTGGCGGTAAGGTTACAGAGAATCACACAAAGATTGGCTCACAGTATACGACCTGTTCGTTTCAATCACAGTTCCATTATAAGTCGGCGGGTTGCTTTCCGGCGCCTGCCGGACCGGCGGCCGCCGCGTGTGCTGGTCCCAGCTCCGGCGTTCACTGCTTGTGTGCCAGCAGTTACCGGCTGATCCGCCGCGCTGGCGCCGTTTCCCGTTCCCAGCTGTCTGTCTCTGTCCTCGCCGACTCTGGGCGAGTCTGGCGACCCGTCTGTTTCTGGCCGACCAGTGGTGTCGGCGCTGCTGCCGGCGTCCGTACCGGGTCTACCGTCTGCAGGAGATCGGCCGGGTGTGCAGGTGCCGCTGGCCGGTACCGGGTCGCTGCCAGTACCGCTGCTGACCGGGACCGTGCCCGTGTCCGGGCTGCTGGCCGCACCTGAGCCGCCGGCCGCCCCGGTACCGGGCCGCTGCTCGTGACGCTGCTGACCGGGACCGTGTCCGGGCTCCTGGCCGCTCCCGAACCGCTGCCGCTGACCGGTACCACCGACAGCGTCAGGCCCGCTGGCCGCGCCGCGTCCGCTGACGATGCCGTCGCCGTGAGTCGCGCCCGGCCGGCCGACTGCGCCGGGTCCGGGGACTGCACTGGGCTCGGCAGGCGTGTCGGGGTCGCGGGGCGCGCCAGCATGACGGAGCTGATCGGCGTGTCGGGACCAGATCGCGCTCCCCACGTCCACTTCGAACGACAGCGGGCCCGTCCGGGCGGTGATGACGCCCCGCCGCCACTTGGACGGTCCACCGTAGGCCCGTGTCCAGACGTGGTCTCCGATCGAGAACTGCTTGTTGTGACCTGGCCTACCGGCCTGCCACTGGCGAAGTTTTTCCTCGCGCTGCCGCACGTCCACATCCGGCTTTAGGAGGTCCAGGTTGGTTCGCACGTTCCGTCCCAGCATCATTTCCGCTGGAGACCTCCCCGTGGTCGCGTGTGGCGCCACCCGGTATGCCAGCAAGAACCGCTGTAGGCGCTGAGAAAGCGTTCCTCCGTCCTTGAGTGCAGCTTTCAAGCCATTCTTTACGGTTTGCACTGCGCGCTCCGCCGCCCCGTTGCTACTTGGATGCCACGGCGCTGTCCTGATGTGCCGAATCCCATTCGAGTTCAGGAACTGGGAGAACGCAGTGGCGGTCAGCTGGGGTCCATTGTCGCTGACCACCTGGACCGGCAATCCAAACCTGGCGAACATTTCGCGCAGAACACGCACAGTGCTTTCCGTGCTGGTCTCACGCATCGGCACTGCCTCCACCCAGCGCGAGTAGCTGTCATACACTATCAGAAAGAAAGAGCCCTGGAAAGGTCCAGCGAAGTCGATGTGAACCCTGAACCAGCAGCTGTCCGTCGGTTCCCAAGGGTGAAGTTCAGCACGCGGTGGTGCCCCGCGCTTTTCCATGCAAGCCGCGCAGTCACGCGCCAGGGCCTCCAGCTCGGCGTCCATGCCCGGCCACCATACGTATCGGCGCGCCACACCTTTCATTTTGGCGCTGCCCAGGTGACCTTGGTGCAGCTCTGCCAGCACCTGTTGCCGAAGGCAGTGGGGAACCACCGTCCTGCCACCCCAGAGCAGACATCCCAGGTCCGTGGAGAGCTCATCCCGCCTCTGACGGAACGGGGCCAGCTCCTGCTCCACCTGTCCGGGCCACCCACTGTGCACGTACGTCAGGACGCGCGACAGTACCCGATCGCGGCGTGTCGCCGCCGCGAGTTGTTTGGCCGTCAGAACTGGAGCTACACCGTCCATGAACAGCAGATACGAGCCGCCGCTGGTGTCGTCCTCAGCGTCCGCTGGCTCGACCTCTCCGCCTGGCACTGCCATACGAGACAGACTGTCCGCCAGGTGCATGTCTTCTGATGGACGTAGCGGGCGCCCCGGCACCGCCATGCGGGACAGGCTGTCAGCCAGATGCATGTTCTCCGAAGGTCTCAGCTCGACGTCGTACGTGAAGGCTGCGAGCTGCAGTGCGTACCTCTGTAGTCTCGCCGCAGCGAGGGTCGGCAGCTCGCGTTCGGGACAGAGGATACGCGACAGCGCTCTGTTATCCGTGACGAGAGTCCATCGGCGGCCATAGAGGAACTGCCCGAACCGTTTGACGGCGAATGACACTGCCAGAGCCTCCTTTTCCACCATCGGGTACTTCCTCTCGGTGCCGGTGAGTGTGCGGGAGGCGTACATTATTGGGCGCTCCAGTCCTTCGCCGTCGGGCTGTGTCAGTACTGCTCCCACTCCGACCTCGCTGCTGTCCGTTACCAACTTGAGCGGCGCCTCCGGCTCGTACCGCTTGAGTACCGTGTCTCCTGCCAGGAGCTGTCTGACCTGAGTCAGCGCGTGTCGACATTCGCTGCTCCATTCCCACGGCACCCCTTTCTGCAGCAGGCGGTAGAGCGGCGCCAGCAGCGTCGACAGGTTGGGTAGCAGCCGCTGATAGTAGGTGATACTACCCAGGATGCTGCGCAGCGCCTTGACGTCCTTGGGGTCCGGCATGTCCAGCACGGCTTGGACCTTGTCCTTCACCGGCCGCAGTCCGTTCGCCGATATACACCAGCCGAGATACTGCACTTCATCGAGTCCCAGGCGGCACTTTTCTCGCTTCAGTTTGACCCCGTGCTGCTCCAGGCGAGCCAGCACCCGGTCGAGCCGCTGCGCCAGCTCCACCCGGTCAGCGCCTACGATGAGCAAATCGTCCTGGTACGCCACGCAGCCGTCAATTCCATCCAGGATATGATCAATCGCTGATTGGAAAATTGAGCTGCACGCCGAGATCCCGAACGGCAGAGCGAGCATTCGGTATCTTCCTCGGTGTGTGACCACAGTCGTCATGTCACGCGACTCCTCTCCGAGCTCCAGCTGTAGGAACGCGTCCTTAAGATCGAGTTTACAGAACTGCTGTCCTCTGACGTTCGCGAAGATGTCCTCCGGCGTTGGCGTCGGGTGCGTGGCCATCTGCAGTTGCGGATTTACCGTCAGGCGGTAGTCTCCGCACAAACGTATGCCTCCATCAGCCCGCGGGACTGTCACCAGCGGAGTGCCCCATCCCAGGGCGTCGTTCGGTCCGATTTTCTCCGCTATACCGGCTTCCACCCACCGGTCCAGCTCCCGCTCCACGGCTGGTTTGAGCGCGTAGGGAGGCAGACGTACCGGCCTCGACACAGGCTGCGCGTCGGGTTTGAGGACCAGGTGCGCCTTGGTCCCTTTGATCCGCCCCGGGCGGCCATCGAACACCGGCGCGTGCCGATCACAGACCGCTTGCAGATCTGCGGCCACGCCGCCCGGTCCGACGGTCAGTACTGCAGCCTCGCCACTCGCGCTGATGTTCAGGGCCGACATCCAGTCGCGGCCCAGCAGTCGTCTCTCGCCGGGCAGGTCGACCACCACCAGTCGCAAACGGTGATCACGCCCCCGGAACCTCACCGACACCTGACCTTCACCGATCAGAGGGATGACGTGACCGGTGAATGAGGTGAGGTGCAGTGGGCTGGGCCTCAGCTGCAGACCAGGGATGAGCGTGTCACGCCCCACTGCGGTTACGGGGCTGCCGCTGTCCACCAGCATGTTGATTTTTACCCCGTTGACCGGCACGGTGACTGTAACTGCCTGCGTCAGGTTCACCGAGTTGATGCTCCCGAAGCCGAAATCGATGCCCCACATGTCTGTATCGTCCTTCTGAGGGCACTGGTGCCGCAGGTGTCCGACCTTGTTACACTTGAAGCACCGCCGCGTCTCTGGACGCCTGCCGTCGGCGCCGCCTCCGTCAGCCGTTCCGCCGTCGCGCTCCCGGCCGCGCGGCCGCCGCGGCTGCTGCTGCTGGGCAGGGCGCCCCCTGCCTGTTGCCGGCCGATGCTGCTGCTGCTGCTGGTCCTGTCGCGCAGGACAGTCGCGGCGCAGGTGACCCAGCGTTCCGCAGTGATAACAGCGGACCGCTCGCCGTCCGCGCGGCGCCGCCGCCCGGCCACTGTCCGGCCGCCCGCCGGCCACCGCGTCCACGGAGTGCGGCTCTGGCGGATAGGGCGGCTGGTCGCCCACGGCGGCTGGCCTCTCCGTTACGCGC
The DNA here is from genome assembly GCF_019059575.1 of Amphibalanus amphitrite. Lineage (NCBI taxonomy): Eukaryota > Metazoa > Arthropoda > Thecostraca > Balanomorpha > Balanidae > Amphibalanus > Amphibalanus amphitrite. Next base: position 567,021 of record NW_024881508.1, on the reverse strand, counting down.
GTGGCAGCCAGCTGGGCGCCGAGCTGCTGGAGGTCGCGGTGGGCACGGCCCGCCTGCCGGACCTCCTCCAGTGTGAGTTTGTCCCCCTTAGAGGCCGCCAACTGGACAAGCTTCTCTTGGAGACCCGCTCGGCAGCCCAGCACGCACTGATCCCTCAGTTCTGTGTCCGTTTCCGTGGCGGGGTAGCTGCACAGCGCGATTTGGGCACGGAGGCGCCCCAGAAAGTGCTCTAGGTCCTCCGATGCCTCCATCCGCATTTGGTGGAACGCGGAACGCTCTGCCACGGTGTTCCTTACTGGGGACAGGTACGCTGTCAGCTTCTTTTTCAGTTTGTCGTAGTCGTCGGCCTCCGCCGTCGCGTCGGTCTCCTCCGGCAGGGTGTCCACGATGTCGGCGACGTCTGGCCCGATCAGATGCAGGAGGACGGCACTCTTGCGGTTTGAATCCTGAATGCCGACGGCGGCCATGTACCTGTCCACCTCCCTCAGCCACCTCCCAAAATCCCCGCCCGGGGAATAGCGCGCTACAGGCGGGAAGGCCATCCCTTGGGCCTCCATGACAATTGCCTGCACACCACACTCACAGCAGCCACAGGTCGGTCACGCGCACCGGCTATCACCTCACTGGCGCCGACCGCCACACCACCGCTCACTCGTACGGACTGCCCGGCCGCTCGCTGGCCACACGGCAGCCAGTCACGCGGAAGAAGTTACTTGCTGCATCCAGGGGCAGTGAAGTCAATCTACCAACACCCTCGCGTGGGTGGGGATCGACGACACCTGACCGGCCCCAATGTGGTGTCTTGCCGCATCCAAAGAGGGCGTTCCACCCTCCGCACACCGGTCACGGCCCGCCGGCCGCTCCGTTAACAGCACGAGCCGCCACACTCCCGCGCACTTCCGCACCGCTCCGCCGACACCCGGCGACTGGCGGCCCCGCGCCCCGCCGCCGTGGGCTGCCCCCTTGCGGCAGACCGCCGAAGCTCGCGTGACGTCACACTCACCGCCGCGCCGCCGCACGCGTGGCGGGATGCAAAGATGGCCGCCGCGCCGTTCCGCCGCGCGGGCGAGAATAGCCAGCAAAATTACGCCGGCGCCCTATGGCCACACTGGTACGAGCAATTCGGTACACGCGGGACACGAAAACTGTCCGGAAGTTCAACTTGCCACTGCCGCCACTCCACTCCGCTCCGGGCCAAACCAGGCCTCCCACGCACCGGATCGCGATCCCCAGCGTGTCTCGGAGTGCGTCCGCGGCTCGCCAGTCCGAAATCTCAGTCCTGGTCGCCAAGTGTTGTGTCGTGAGCCGACTGGCGAGACTACGCGGTTCTTGGGCAGGTTTATTCTTGGCTGCGCGATCCACGATCACACGTTTACACGGATCCTACCCGGACCGTGCCGGGGGCGGCGCGCGACTTCCCTCTCCCCCCGTGCTGCCATCTACGCGGGCACGGTAACAATGCTGCCAAAGCAGGGGGATTTCTACCGGCGGAGGGAGTCCTGTTAACATTAACGGGCGACGCCACCACATGATGGTACGCGCGCACGAGGTCTATCTTCGTAAAGACGGTGCAGCCATGCAGATTCGCGGCGAAATCCTGAAGAAACGGTATCGGGTACCGGTCGGGCACAGTTACTTTGTTGAGTGCGCGGTAGTCGCCGCACGGTCGCCACTGTCCGGGTGTTGGTTTCGGCGCCAGGTGCAGCGGCGAGGCCCAGCTGCTTTTGGATGGGCGAGCGACGCCGATCTCCACCATCTTTTCGAACTCGTGTCGAGCGAAACGGAGCCGGTCCGGCGGCAGGCGGCGGGGGCGCCCGACGCGAGGGGGGCCCCGCGTGACGATATGGTGCGTCACGCCGTGCCGCACGGGTAGGAGCCGGGTGGAGGTAGACGTCACGCGCGGAAATTCGCGCAGCAGGCCACTATAATCACTCTCCGCGCACATCCGGACGCCAACGGAGCTGACGCTAGCGGGAGAGCCGACGACGCACGTTGCGCCTTGGTCGGAGCGCAGCACCCGGCGGCGCATGTCGACGGTGAGTCGGTGGAAGGCCAAGAAGTCGGCGCCGAGGATTGGTGTGGAGACATCTGCCACCAGGAATTTCCACTGGAGAGACTGTGCGCCGAGCCGTACGGTGGCGTCGACAGCACCGTGGAGCTGGATGGCGGAGCCATTAGCGGCTTCCAGTCGTGGTGCGTCGCGTTGGGCGGTCACTTGGTCGTCCGGCGTCAGAACACCCGGTGGCAGGACGCTAACCTGGGCGCCGGTGTCGACCAGAAACCTCCAGTTCTTTACCGTGTCGGTAACGTAGAACAGAGGCGCCAGTGGTGGGCCGCCCGTCTTTGCTGGCGCGAGGGCAGACAGGCGAGCTAGTTTCCCTGCCACGAGCAGGGCTGGCGGCACTGGTGGGCGTCAGCGCCGAACCGCTCGTGATACCAGCACAGCCCGTCCGTTGCCGGCGGCTGCCGAGTGTCGGCGCGGGCCGTGCCCGTGCCGGGCGTCGCTGGCCGGCGTGCCGGGCGGGACCTGCTGCGTCGCCGCACGTCTGCGCGGTGGCTCTTGTACGATGCCTCCATCCGCGCGACGGTCGCGGTGAGAGCGGCCACGGCAGCTGTGAGATCCGTCCCTGCCGACTGCTGACAGTTACAGGAGTGGCTGGCCGGCGGAGCGACAGCGGCGGCCGGCGGGGCCACAGCGGCGGCCACCACGGCACCTTGCGACGCCTCCTGGAATCGGTCTGCGGCGCTGGCGAGGTCGTCGATTCCGGTCGATTCTGGCAGGAGGGCCAGGGCAGCGCGCGTGGTCTGCGGCAGGCGCTGGAGGAAGAGCGTCCGCAGGAGGCCGGTATCATCTCTTGAATTACCCAGCATGTGCTGCATGTTACGCAGCAGCTGGGTGGGCTTCTGGTCGCCTAACTGCTGGTCCCGGAGCAGGGTCTCTAGGCGAGACGCGCGAGACTGCGCCAGCCGAGACCGCAGCGCCGTCACCAGGTCCGTGAAGGATGGCGGCGTGGCCGTCACTACGTCACGTACCTGGGAGGCTACGTGCACCGGTAGGTTCGCTACCAGCAGCTTGAACTTGGTCGCATTGTCGGTGATGTTTGCGACGTCGAATGCGCAGTCTACCTGCACCAGCCAGAGTTCAGCTTCCTCCGGTGAGAAGGCGGGCAGGCGAAACGTTGCGGACGGACGAGAGTCTGCAGTGTCGGGCATGGTGGCGGAGGTGAACGCTCGTCGCGCACTCGCTGCGCAATCACAGAGCGCGCTCGCTGCGCTGTCACTGGAGTGCACTCGCTGTGCAGCTACTGAGGCGCCCGCTGCGCAATCACAGAGCGCTCGCTGCGCTGTCACTGGAGCGCACTCGCTGTGCGGTCACTGGTGCGCTCGCGGCGCAATCACTGGCGGGTCTCGCGGGCCCGAGTGCCACACACACACACAGTCAATCCGCCGGGCAATTACGAGCCCATTCTTGCCGAGGCGATGGGAGGCCAGGTTCGGGTAGAACCTATTCTTGCCGAGGCGGAGCTGTCAGAATCTCGTAGGATCACGTCGGGGTCACCATTTGTGGTGTGGTGCCCTCGGAGAGCCGGCGAACTCTTCAGATGTCGTAGTCGGAGAGGGAGAGGCTTTGGAGAGTCAAACGGGATTCGCCACTGTCATCCCTCGTACTGGGTAGATGTCCCAGCCGGTTGGGCCGTGTCCCCCGTGCACTCTCCTCCACCCCTATGATCGATACCCTCCTCAAGGTGGACGCTGGCCCGTCCCAGTGGTGCCCGTAGGGCTAAACCGCGCCGTAGGAGGTATAGGCGTATATTTAAACGAGTGAGGCTCGTGTCGATCAAAGAGACCAGTTAAACAACGGTACTGAACAGTTTGGCTTTACATGTTTGAGCCACGGAGAACATTGGTAGTAACGGCGTGTCAGGCAGGGAGTTAACATATAATGCAGGACGCAAACAACGATAGAGTCGGTACCGCGAGGTGGTGCAGGTTTATGTCTGAGTAGAGAGGGTGAAGTTAATTACATCATGATAATAACAGAGAACAGCAACAGAAGTTAAGCACTGGTGAAACGGTGAAAGTAAAAGTGACATCTGTGTGTAGCGGCGCAAGTAGAGCTTCGCGGTCTGCCGCCAGGGGCAGACTGAGCAAGCGAGGTGGCGCAGCTGTCGCTACAGGGTGTGGGCCTACATGCATTGGTCTGACCCCTGCCACCTCGGCCAACAAAATCTCCAGCTCTTATCCGACCTGTCATCGCGGAACTGTCGATTTTTGATATCGTGATCAACGTGTGTCGTATAACACGACTGGCCGAGCACGGGCCTAATACCTATATTTCGTCTAACCAGCCAAGAGCATGACTTTACACTAACTAATCCGACCTCGAAGTCAAAATCCGAACATTTTCGAAGACTTCAACTCCGACTCTGGCCAAAACTGGCCAAAACAGTCAACTCCGACTGATTCCGGCTCCGACTCCACACTTCTGCAGTCCCGCTACACTAAATTCTAAGAAATAAGCTGTACGGTTGACAGGACCACAAAACTTTGAGGCGACTTGACTAGTTGACTTGGTTTTCCTGACCTAAGGTTTTCTGGTATGGTATCAAGCTTGTTACACGGGCTGCAAAATTCGTATTTTGGAGCAGTTTTGCCTAATGTTTTTTTGCCAATTTTCGCGGCGCTTCGCGCCGATTCGTGCATAAACCAATAAGAGAGATTTGTGACTTTCATCTTTCGTAGAGGCTACCTACTTACCTATATTGCAGCGGAAGCTGATTACGCGTTGACCAAGCATAGGCATAGTACGTAGTTCAAACCAGCTGAATGCTGATTGGCTAGCATTTTTCCGTAAGGGAATGGATTCCTCGGTAAGAGAATGACAAAGTGTAATCTATGGGAATGACTTCCGTCTTCAAACCTAAAATCGATACCGATATATTTGGCTAGGGTGATTGTTGGACCATAAAAGCTCCTGATTTGTTCTCGTCTCAGCTCAAGCTACAAAACTGTTACTTCAGTTCAAAACCCTATGTAAAAAGTGGCATATTTGCTTTAAACGTTGAATGCATCCGACCGAAAAAGCCACGGTAAGAATGTCTACTTTTGGGTTTTCAGTCGGTCAGTCCGTCCCCCCCAGTCAAAAATCCGTGGCGGCGCCCCTGACCACACGTCCAAGAAGAACTGGCAGTTGTAGCAGGGGTGGCTGGGACCACAGACGGGTCTATCACTGTGGGGCCTCCTCATCCGATGTCGAGGCGCGGCGTCTGAGATTGAAGGCAGAAGGAGCAGCCCGCAGACTAGTAATACCGCACACAGCCACAGACGAACGTTCAGCATATTGGACTCTAACGGATTATCGGTGTAGACAGTTCCTCTTCGCTGACGGCTGGGAGCCGTTTCCGTGAAAAGTCGAATAAAGACGGAAACGCCAGAGGCGCCAGTTGTCGGTACAAGTGGCTCGGTAGTCGGTTCCGTTCTCCTATTCCTTTGGTCGAGGGAGAGCTGGAACGTTATACAAACGACTGAATGAATCTCTGCGAGTGACAGAGCTGGGCATTGCGCAACTTAAGTCCGCAACTCCGCAACTCCGCAACTTGCGGACTACCCTTTTGGTAGCGGAGTTACGGATCGGCTACCGAGTCCAAAAAAGTTGCGGAGTTGCGAGTTGCGGAAGCGAAAAATTCTAAAGCGCAAGCGCTACCGGGGCCGCCACCGCCGCGCTGGTGGAGGCGCCACTGTACTCTTTGCACTTCACTGCACACTGCACGTGTTTCCAGGCTAGTTTTTGAAGCTGATTTCGAATTTAATGACGGTTTGAACATTTACGAAGTAGTTTTAGTGCCTAAGTAACATGTTACGAGGCTTTCAGTGGTGGTTGACACTGGATAGGCGGTAGGACGCCTACTGGTTGACCTGACCTGACGTGACCCGACCAGGCCCAAATGCATGAAGACGTACGTCATCTTTGATCAAAACCAACATGAAATTTTTTATCAGCGCCCCCCCCCCCCCCAAAAAAAAGCATAAAAGCTTCAGTTTACGAAGTTCTAGCAGGTCCGATTTTCCCGACTTTTGGGTCATTGACCTGGCCTGGCAGGTCAACCAATGACCTATGACCTTAAAATTGGGTATCATCGGCTTCCTCTCGTCACGGGCAACACGCTCGTTTTTTTTCCCCGCGAAGCTCTAGCTCGATCAGGGGCCGAACGGCAGGGGGGAGAGGGGGTCCAACCGACGTACACGTTAGACGCTGTAAAACACCGCACACAGCGAGGGTTAAGTCAAATTTTATGGTCGCCAGCACGGGGCCGGGGGCGGGGGGGGGGGGTGTTTGGACACCCCTCTGTAAGGTTTTCCGCAAATATGTAAAAAAGGCGGCGGCAGCGCGGCTGTTTTCGACACTGCTATTAACACATCCTTTCCACACATTGTATCAACATGTCAGACCCAGGTCACCTCAGGTCAGGTCACCAGGTCAAGTCAAGGGACCCAATCTCCGAAAAAAATTAAACACCCGCCCTAGCAATATAGGGCAATATAACAAAATAGATACACCTATTGACCGATATCACTTTGAAACTGTCTGCATGTGACAAGGGTCACAAGATATAGGTATTAGGTACAAAGTGTATTGTCTCATATTTTTTTTTTATATTTGTGACTTAACCCTATTCCTGGCGGGCTCCGCCGGGACAAGAAACTGGCGGGGGGGGGGGGGGGCCGATTCGGCCCCCCCCTGAGATCTCGAGAACGAAGCAAGATAGCGACAAGCGGTAAACGGCATCGGATACGCACGGTCAAGATCTACAATTTTTACTAAGGTCATTTTCAGGTCAGGTCAAAGATGACGTCACAGGGGTCGAAAAAGTCCAAATGGCGGCGCTAGATATGGAGAGAGTTTTTCTCGAATAACTTTCGAATTAGTCAAGATAGGAACAAACTAAGGGCATCATCGTGATCCTCTCGTCAATCCGCATCGAATGATATATATGTTGACCTCGCAAGGTCAAGGTCAAAGGTTGACCTCAGGTCACGTGACCTCGAGGTCATCATGTATATCATTCGATGCGTCTTGACGAGCTGAACACAATGAGACCATCCACGCGTCTGTATCTTGTTCCTGTACGGAGTTATTGGCCAAAAACCTTTGGTGACCTTTGATGACGTCACATGACCTCACAGCTGCCCAACAGCAAAACAGACCTCAAGGTAGTGAAGGTTGATCGTATATGAAGTCATGTATGGTATATGGGGCCATTCCGACCCGTTTTAGTGGTAAAAACAGGGAGTTGATTTTTCCCCCATTGACTTATAATGGGGAGGTCGCGAAACTGACCTGACCTTAGGTCACCGATATCAAAATTCCGAGATATACAAATTGCACATACTGGTACCCTAACTAAAGCCTGAAGAGAAGAAATTGATCGGTCAAAAACTCTAGCTTTGGCGTGATTGCAAACTTTTCTGAGGTAGGGTCACTAAACCGCCTCTGGTGACATGACCTGAGGTCAGATCAACTCAAAATTTTCAGACATGTTGCGTAGAAGCCTTTTAGGAAAAGTCAGAAAATTTGAGCTTCCTAGCTCAACGCGTTTGGGAGAAATAACCAAAAAACCTCAGGGGGGGGGGCTCCTGAGGCCCCCCCCCCGCCAGGAATAGGGTTAAGGTAAGGTCAACTGTGTGACCTCTCCATTATAAGTCAATGGGAGAAAATACAACTCGTCCGGATTTGCGGCAAAATGATCCCAAACAACTAAAGCATGCAAAGAGTAGCACTGGCGGGTCATTTACGTCGACTGGTGTCGCAATGACTTGCGCATTGAGCATTATAGGTCACGTGACGTCATCAGAGGTCACCAACAGTCAGGTCACCAACAGAGGTCAACCAAAGGTACTACCTGTCAGACATAACACTGCACTTCAGGACTAAAACTGATAAAACATAGGAACCTAATAGAGGTTGGTAGCGGAGTAGCGGAGTTGCGGAGTTGCGAGTTGCGGTTTTACGATCTGCAAAATAGTTTCGGAGTTGCGATTGCGCTTTGGGTACCTTAGGTTGCGGAAGGTAGCGGTAGCGGTTTCCAAATTTCGGTAGCGATGCCCACCTCTGGGCCGAGTGACAACTGTCCGGGGCCACCGTCCGCCTTTATGTATGTACCCGGAAATGGGACCAGCCTCTCTCCATTAGGTCGGATTGGCCTCGGCAGGACCTCAGAGTATGGGTCAGGGGCACCCGCCGCCACACCGGGGTACAGGGACGGCACCAGCACGTGCCTGTGGCCAGTCGGGCGGACGATGTGGTATACCTGATACGCGACGTGCCGGGCGTCCCACACAGCCTCAGCGTTCGCCGTTCCCTGACGAGAGCAGGTGAGCACGTTCCGAAAGAGCGGCCACAAAAACAGCCTATACCTATAGCAGACGGGGCAGGGCAGTGAAACGCCTCACATTCAGACAGGACGATTATAATTAGTGCACAGGGCAAACGGCTCGCCGACGAATCGTTTTTTTTTCTAAGGCTTTCAAACTTAGGTCGCAATAAAAATTAGCGAGACACGTTATCAGAAGAAAATGCATTACGCTAAATGTGTCTGTCAGCAGCTTACTTACCGTTACGCGCTGGCCGGAGATGTATTGCGTAGATAGATAGAATATGTAGTACCTACCTACCGAGGTGATGAAAAGTCGTCGTGGAAACGGCTAATTATCGATATACCTATGCTTGTCGAAATTCGCGTCATTCAGCGAAATAGAACAAAATGAGCCTTGTGCTTTTAAATAACTTTTACTTAAATGCAGATTAATTTTAACCCTCGCCCGCACATGGGGGGGGTGGTTGCCACCCCCCCCAGGCAGTCTTTCTGCTCTGCACTCGACATTTTTAGAGCTAGAAGGCTGATTTTTCGTATAGCTGCTCGTCTATCCTTTCTTGATGTCCACTGAAAATTTCAAGTTTCTGTAATTTTTGGTTTCGGAGATATGACCTTGTTTTTCAGGTCATGTCATGACCCAAATGGCCAATTCTCAACATCTTGCGTTTGCCATGGGCCTTGTGAGCTTTTGACACCCTGATTTCGGCCTTTTTTTGCCAGTCTTACCTCCCACCTATCATGGAACATGTTGTTCGACGATGTACAGGGGTCAAGGTCAGGGTCAAGGTCAACCTAGGTCATCTAGGATAATTGCGTTTTAGGCAAGCTGAATTTACTTTTTGTGAAGTTTTTTGACTGCATTTTTGGTAAAAGCTTCTCAGATCATGATTTCATGTGATATGGACCCAAAAACAATCGGTGCACACATCAGTATACACACAGACACACACAGACATACAAACACATATAATTGACCTTGACCTAACTTGACCTGAAATGACCTCAGCAGCAAAATTCTGGTCGGATAGTGTGACAAAGAGGTTCTAGCTGGCTTGGCACCAGAAAACAGCATCGTCATCGGTATTTGATAAGCAGCGCACTTGATATCCAACGGTGACCCAAAACAGCAACATTTTTTAGTTTGACCTGACCTGGAAGGTCAATGACTGACCTGAGAAGGTAAAACTGGGTATCATTGGATTCGTCTCTTCCCAAAGAATCTTTTTGGTCTTTACTGCTAAGCTCTATCTCCAACAGGAACGAAATGGCGCGGGGGGGGTGGCAACCACCCCCCCCCCCCCATGTGCGTTCTAGGATGGGAAAATGGCATGTGCGGGCGAGGGTTAAACGACACAGTAAATTAACGTCACAGTACCAAACGATTGTAGACGAAGAATCGTGCCTGAATAAAAAAGTTCCGGCGACGTAGGTATGGCACAAGTACTGAATTTAAAGAGAAAATAACCTACATAAGAAAACCCTGTTTAGCACAAATTTACCTATTCAAAAATAAATTCAATTTAGATGAATCATTGGATATTTGTTTTGTTAGTTTTGTTTTCATTGCTTGTGCGTTAAAGATAATTCTAACGGGATGAGGGAGCTAACGCTAAATGCTTATGGGAGCCCAGGTTCGAGACGTTCTAAACGTACTCGTAGGTTCGAGTGGCTACGGCGCTCGATATCTCATATCTGATAGGTACTTTTGTCGATATTGGTCTACCTAGTTCATAGTTGGTCGAAGAAGTGAGACGGATCGCGTTTAGCTATGGTGCACGTTAGACGCAGTAGGGGAGAGCGGGGCCAGTTGAACCACTTTTTATATATTGACATGCACAGCGAGATCTAGTTGACATATCGAAAAATGCACAATGCCATGAAAAAATATGCTCTTTTGGCTTTATTTTAAGATATGTAAAATTATGTTTCAAACATATTTTGCTGCCAAACGCATGCTTATAAAACAGCTCTACGCCCGTTTCAAATGACCCCGATGCGAGGGTCAATTGAACCAGCCCATGGGGTCAATTGCACCTATCCTTAACAATGGGACGTTTTCCTCTTTAAGGCCACTTTCTTAAGGAGATATTTTGTCCGGTTTACTTTTCCAAATGCTACATTCAATAGGTCGTTGGAAAGCTAAAAGTGCAAAGTTCCTCATAATAGGTGACATAAAGCACATAGACTATGGTAAAATGGGCGGATGAGAAAAATGAGAAATATCTCAGGCTATAGTGTGCTTTCAAGCAAAAGGCTGGAGAAAAAGGGGTCAAAAATTGAGCTCTATTAAACTACTATTTCAGTTTAAAAGCTCATTTCAAAGGTGGACTATTTCCTTTAATATTTACAGCCCCTGAACAATAACCATTGCAAAGGTCACCGGGGTCCATTGAAACGGCCTGTGGCCCTGTTTCAACTGACCCTCAGAGAAGCGTTTCAATTGACCCCATCCGCTCCCGCCATCTCGCACGCGCCGTAAAGCACATGTCAAACGAGCTGGAGGGATGGCATCATGCTGAATGAAGGGCCAAATAAGGTGTTATTCCGGAGCCAGGAGTTCTTCTTTCAGCAAACAAAGGTATATGAGATATCACAAAATATTCATAAGAACGATTTCTCCCAAACGCCCCTCAAAAACACAAAAACAAGTGTCAAATCAAAATTACCGTCCGTTTGCCGCCCAAACGCCGTTGACAAAGGAAGTGGTCGAGCGCGGATGCGCAGTGGTGTCGGCAACGCCATATGTTGCATACTGTTGAAAATAAAGCCATGTTTCATCTGACCCCGTGTTTCAACTGGCCCCGCTCTCCCCTAGTTCTCCCGAGATCTTAAATTTCCTTATATTGAATGGTAGAGGTGGGTCTTGTCTTCTGACTTGAAGAATCTTGGGTCTGGTGAACAACCTATGATTGTCGTGGCCCGTGGGGTGAGGCTTCGTGACCTAATCGTTCGTTCAACAAATTCGAACTTATCGCAAAAAAAACGATGTAGATCTTTAACGATGCAGCCCTTTAAAAATGTTCGGAAGATTCCTGAAGCAAAATTCACGTGAGCCTCGGCCATAATAGATTTTAAGCAATTTTAGCGCCTGACCTCCGAAGGGAACGTTAGTTACGACCGAAACAATTTGGAAATAATGGTCTCGAAATATAAGATCGTTTTATCATTGTTCGTGCAAACCAATAATTATTGTCACAGCCCATTAAAACGGTTTAAGCGTTGAAATTTTTATGATAGGACTTGCACTTACGATGAACCCATCAAATTACTAAGCAAGCTGTTTACAAATCCTCAGAACCGTTTCAAGATTATCAAAAACGCTATTGTTGGACCTTTTATAATTGGCGCCGTGTTATCGTGACGAGTTCGTAAGTACCTATCATCAAGGCTGGTAGCCGACCAATTAGTTTCCAATATTTGCTTACCCCTTTTTGGCTCAGATGTTACGTGAACTAATTTTTTCATGTAGTCTTCATCGGGGATATTCTATCTGTCACATTCGCGTTATAAGTTATAATGTGTCATAGCTTGTACCGCCTATACCTTTCTTTAGGAGGCAATGTGAACAAAAAAGGAAAATTAACGATAATTCGAACATAAAGCAGGTACGTTTGCCATGCATATAGCATGTGCAGAACGTTCGCGACATTAATAAATAAGGGGTTTTAAAGCGATAAACGGAACATTCAGACATATAGGTACAATCATATATTAACAGTCAACATTAGGAATCAAACTTAAGTAAATAAGTGTCTATATGCTTACTATGAACAACAACATGATATCTAAGTGCTTATTTCATCCCAAGTTCGCCTCATTTACCGAACCACTGGCCGCGGCCCGTCTACCCCGCAGGCTGACAGGCGGCGCCGCGGGGGGTCGGCCGGCCCGACCCATGCCGGCGATGGCCGCCGATGTTGAGCTGTAACATGATCAGCCGGCTGTGGATCGTCATGACCATAGCAATCAACAACGCCTACATCGTCTCAGGTGAGGGAGCCTCGTATAGCAGACAAGACAGGCTTATAATGGGCTTGTTTACCTCATGCTTATTTGGCGAGATACCTAACCATTGACTGCAGGAGTCCCGTTATCCATACTTTGCCGTATACATTTTACCGATTGTCTGGCTGCCTTTTTGAAACAAGCTTCCCTGAAAAAAATATGTAGTTGTTCGTAACATCTAGCTAGGTAGGTATCGGTCGTCACGCTTAATTTATTTGTGTACTTGCGACAACTTGCAATACATCACTTTTGCCACTAATCGTATGCATTATCGTACCTTGTCCGCTCGAACGTTTCCCAGGCGAGCCCCGACGGTACCCACGGCGACTGCCGCGCTCCTGCGAGGCCCGCAACGTGGACAATCCGTGCCAGAACGGCGGCCGGTGTCACGTGACCGTGTCGGCCGGCGACGCGGCCGAGCCGGCTCTGGTCACGTGTCGCTGCACACCGGCGTGGACCGGTGTCACGTGTGAGCTGGAACGGGACCCGTGCACTGATGGTGAGTGGTCGAGTCGGGAGCTAATGTGAGCCCGTGTCTGACTGAATGTCTCCCTAAAACGGAAATACTTGCGCACTTTAAGACTCTTATCTTGGTCAAAATGTATAGCATTGTTCATTGCTGTCTGCTGGAAGGCAGGGGCATGTCCGTCTATCTATGATGTGTCCGTTTATCTAATGAGTTGACATTTGACGGTGACCGGTTGACGGTGTCTGTGACAGGCAGCGCCGTGTGCGGGCCGGGCTGGAGCTGTGTGCGCAACTCGTCCAACACGGCCGCCGGCTACGACTGCGGCTGCGGCGCCCGCTCCGGCTGGCAGCGGCTGGCCGACGGCCTGCCGCGCTGCGTCGATATCGACGAGTGCGCGCTGCTGGCGCCGGCCTGCTTCAACGGCGGCCAATGTCGGAACCGGGCCGGCTCATATGAGTGCCTCTGCAAACCAGGTCAGTCCACACAGGCAGACTTGCATACCGGCTCTGGGTGAACGAGAGGCTGCAGGATCTGGCACAGTTGACTGTACAATGGGTCGTTTTGAGACAGTCGGGGCATTCTGGGGTTGAACGGGTCGTACATAGGTTTGGTACTCGAACTTGGTCGAAATAGTTCGCAACAGCCTGTGAATCAATGGTTGGTCAGACTCAGAGTCGCTCGAGATTCTTTAGTGTCGGTCGCAAGTCGGCCGATCATTCGATCTTTGTACAAAAGAGGAACGCAAAAAATCAGCTATGGCAGTGTTAGTTTCTTGAAATAAGTTGCAGTCTCCACGTTAATTCGCTTTTTAGTGACAAGTCAGTGTAAAAGACTAGAGGAAACCTATTCAATTATTGAAGGCGTATGCGCTCCACAATTCACTGCCGCCATGCCGCACAACATAACAAAGCAAAAGTGCACGGTAGGCGAGAAGTCACCAGTCACCTAATCTTCTGTCATACGCAAACCATCGGGAGACTGCAACTCAGAACAAGAACATAGCATTGCTCCCTCTCGAATGCCAGATAGGGACTCAGTGCAATGGTAATTAGGGGTACGATTTATTTTCGAAATTATTGAGAGGGCGAGGGCTCAAAGTAGCCATGGTATTGAAAGCAGCTTTAACAATAAAGTAAAGCGACAGCGAATTCGAATTAGGAACGGTATCATCCTGGCGAAACAATAACGGGCGAGTTCCGTCACAAAACTGCATCGCATTGCACTTATGCCATACATACACTCAAGCATGGAATGCACTTTTCTTAAATATTTTAAGCTACCTTCTTACGATAATTTGCACCGTTCCGTCGGCCCCACGGCTGTGCCTGCCGTTCACCGTCTCCCCATCCGGCCCGGTGGCGCCCCCACCTCCTCTGACGGCCGCCCTGTGTCACCGCAGGTTTCTCCGGCCGCCGCTGTGAGCTGGGGGCGCCACCGTCAAGACTCTCGGCCGATGGCTGGCACGACTGGTCGACCTGGTCTCGCTGTGAAGGACCCTGTGGAGCCGGCCAGCAGAAACGCTTTCGGATCTGTGGCCGGAGACGCTCCGGCTGCCCCGGAGAGCCGGAGGAGAGCAGACCGTGCGTCCCACAGGACTGCCGGGACCGCCCAAACCAGTCCTGGTTGAACGATAATGATGAAAGCGGAGAAGACAGCAGCAAAGAGGAAGACGAAGGTGAAGAAGTAGAAGAGAGGTGGATGGAAGACGGTGAGAATCAGCCGCACCAGTCCAGTGCTTGGGGAAATCTAAAGACACGTAAGAAAAATGCAAGTAAGGGAAGTGCAGTGAAAACCCGTCATCGTCGTAAGCAAAAAAGGCTCTCCGACCTCGACGAAGCGACAGATTCCGACTCGAAGATGGAGAAATTGAGACAGTGGCGGGATACGAGAACTGAGGCTTCGATTGCGCGAAACTGGAAGCTGCTGCACTATCTGGGCTTTGAACCGGTCAGAAGGAAGCGGTCACTGGCGCAGATCGAGAGCTACGATGACCTAGAGCTAGCGCTAATGAAGGGCGATTCGAGGTCAGCCAGAGACTTAGGAGCTGAGGAAAAGAACCTAGAAGAAGTTATAAAATCATCAAGAGCTCATGAGAGACATCGGAGATCCCTCGGACCTTTGGAAAGCATTCGGGATACCAACTCTCATATGCATATTCATAAGCGTTCCACTGACATCTTAGGCACATACCACGAAAACATCTTAGGATCTCTAGAGGATGTTGGCATTAGCATGAGCATGCCCAGTTCCCAAGATTCGGCAGACGGAGGACGCGTTCAAACCGTCGCCAATCTGACGGTGGATGGCCACCGGGGCATCCTCCGGGTGGGTCAGAACGTGTCCTCTGCGGCAGAGGCCCTGACAGACTCATCACTCGAGGAGGCGCTCCGGCGTCCGGCGGCGGCCGTCCGAGCACTGGTCGGTCCTGTGGTGGGTCGAGCGCGGGCCGCTCTGCTGCGGCTGAGGCTGACTGAGGCAGCGCGGGCAGAGCGCCAGGAGGCAGCTCTGGCCGCGGCCGAGGCCGCCGAGAGGCAGCTCCGGCAGATCCAGGAGGAGGTCAGTCGACGGGCCGGCAAGCGCCGTGCAGCCGAGCGTCGGCTCTGGCAGTTGCTGGATGCTACCGAGTCGGTGGCCCGCAGAGGTGCCGAGACGCAGCGCGCCGCGCGCCTGCAGTTGGCTCGTAATGAGGCCGCCCAGGGGCGTCTGGATGCCGAGCGGCGCCGGCGGCGGCAGCTGCGACAGAACGAGGCAGCGGCGGCGGCGAACCACGCGGCCGTGCGCGCCAGTCTCCTGCGGCGCATACAGTCGGCACGCCAGCAGGCGGTGGCCCAGAGCCGCGCGCTGACAGAGGCCCGTCGACAGGCAGACAGCGCTGAGGAGAAGGCGCGGAAGGCGGCTGAGGTGCTGCGCCTGGAGCGGCTGGAGCTCCGCCGACTGGAGCAGGCCGAGCGGCAGAAACTGCTGGACCTGCAGCGGCACGGTGTTGAACGGTTAAAGGCCGCGGTCAGAGAGGCAGAGCACGAGGAGAGGCGAGCACAGGAGGCCGAGGACGAGAGGCAGCGGGCCGAGCACCAGGCCAGGCCCGAGCCGGAGCCGCCGCCAATGCCGCCCCAGCCGCCGATATACCGGGACGTCAAAACGGGCGTCCGTGTTCGAGTGTAGGACGACGTCCCAGCGCCAGATGAGGCCATCGAATACGTGAAATGGCCCATTGCCAAAGAGCAAGTTGAAGCAGCCGATCATTCCCACTTTGCTTGATCGGCGTGTGTTCGCAACCAATGTTCGGATAGGTCACAGATGCTTCTAATCGATTCTTGAACATGTTACCTACATGTGTGTGCGTTGTGTCGTGTTGTGAATTGTTTGCAGTGCAATACAATGGCGTTCTATTTTGGCCTTGTGGACATACGATTGGTGCCAGTCAACATTGACATTCACAAAACACACCAACATACAAAACGACAAAGGTTTGGTGACCGGTCCTGTGGGATGATCACACACCAAGGTCGCAGGCTCGATTACCAGTTCAGTCGTTCCGCCCGCCAGGGCAGGGTTTGCCAGTGCGGCGCTGTGAGGTGTTTTTCTCAGTCACCGCCGGCTGAGTCGTTCCCGTCCCCGTCCGGCAGGGTTCACCGGCCGGCGCTGTGGCGAGTCGGACGGCTCGGACGGCTGGACCAACTGGGGTCTCTGGTCACCGTGCAGCAGCCGCTGCGGCCCCGGCACTCGCAGTCGCACCAGGCGGAGACTGTGTGCCGACTGCCGGCCGCGCCAGCAGCGGCAGCGGCAGCCGTGCCGCGGCCCCTGCTGGGCGGGCAGACCTCGTCCGTACACCCAGCGACCGCCGACCGCCCGGCACCGACCGACTACCTCCCGCCCCGCGCCGAGCAGGGTGAAGAGAGAGCTCGGGAGTCAGAAGGGAACGGTAGGACAGCTGGCAGACGGAACACAGCCGGCGGACGACCGTGATAGTGTGGGTGGGAGTGATGTGATCCAAGTACAGCCAGCGGTGCCGGGGCAAGGGCTGGACCAACCGGGACCACCGATATCGGTGGAAGTATCAGAACAAGTGGGACAAGCGATACCAGATGGAGTATCAGAACAACTGCGACCAGTGATACCAGAAGTATCAGGACAGTTAGGACCAGCTATAGCAGGAGAATCAGAACAGCTGAGGCCAACGATACCAGAACCGTCAGAACAGTTGAGACCGGCGATATCAGTGGGAGTATCAGAGCAACTTGGACCGCTACCGGAGGGCGGACTGGACCAATTAGGGCCAGCAGCAACACAGCAAGACCCTGACCAGCCGGGGTCAAGGATACCAGGGGTTGTACCAGATCAGCTAGGACCAGTACTACCAGAGGGCAGCCTAAACAAGCAAGTGTCGATCACAGTCAACCACGGTGGATCCGACCAAGAGCCTGCATCCCCCGAAAGGAAAGCGCTGGACTACTTGGGACCGGTCCGAGCGGACGGTAACGTATCGAGCACAATATTCCCAGGAGGGTCCGATCGGACAGGGCACGAGACATCAAACCGCACTGAGGACGCGGACGAAGCGGCGGCACACCATATGGAGGACGCGGACGAGGTACTGGTGCGCGGACTGGAGGCGGACGGACGTCAGGTGGACAGCGAGGTGTCGGCGTTTGAACACATGGCCGATAAGATGGCAACATTCGCCCGCGATCTGGCCAGCCGCGCGGCCGCTACTGTGGGTCGACTCAGCCACCAGCACGAGGCGCTGCTGAGCAGCATCGCCAACAGTTCCACTGTGCAGAAGGCGCAGCATCGTGCCGAGGCGGCCCGCAGAGCCGCGGCCACCGCCAGGCGAGCCGCCGCGAACGAGACCATTCGTCTGGGGGAGCTGCAGCAGCAGCAGCGTAAGGTAGCGGCGGCGCTGAGAGCTGCGGAGACAGCCGCCGGGCAGTGGAGGAAGGTGGAGGCCAGGGCGCGCCACGCGGTCCGGAGCGCGGAGCGACAGCTGGAGAAGGAGCAGGAGCGGACCCGGGAGGTGGCGCTGCCGAGCCGAGCCGCCGGCCAGGAGCGCACCGAGGAGCGCCGCAGACTCCAGGCCACCGTCCAGCGGCTGGAGACGCTGCTGGAGCGACAGCGGAACATCACGGAGCGGCTGCGGCAGCGGGCGGCGGCGGCGAGCGCGCGCGCCGGCCGGGCCACCCGCCAGTCGGCGCTGGTGGCCGAGCGGCGGCGTCAGGTGCCCGTGGAGCAGGCGGCCGCCCGCCGCAGCTACGCCGAGCTGAATGAGCTGCGCCTGGCGGCGGCACGGCGCCGCGCGCACCAGGCGCTGCTGCGCGCTGACGCCAGCGTGGCGGATCAGCAGGAGCTGCTGGGCCGGGCAGCGGCAGCGGCCACCCAGCCGCCCCGGCAGCGCTGGCGGCCGCCGCTGCCGGAGCCGCCCGCTCCCGTGCTGCGGCTGAGAGTGGTCGTGCCTGAGGAGGAACAGGAGACCACCACACGACCCTCTATTCTACTGTAAGTGAGCAGCTTGTGCGGCTTGGCGTCGAGTATGTCCGAACAATCACCAGATGAACTGTGTAGCGTCAATTGATTGCATGCCACATCGACTGCACTGTGTTCCCAATATAATCGTTGCTTGTTTACGCTCGGTTATTCCCCTATCCAACGCCTATACACCATGATAATCCCCCCTACTCGCCTCGCACCACAAATACCAGAGAGGCAGTTCATTAAAAAGCGTTTATTTTATTAACAAGTTACGTTCGGTTTGATCTCTGTCTAGGCGTGGGAATGTTACTGTTGAGCGGCAGTCTGCTGGTGTTAGTAGAGCTGTGTAGCGCCGCCCGTCCTTCCTTCCCTCTGTCCAGCAGGCGCCCGGTCACATAGGGGACAGGCGGGCCCCAGTCGCCCGCCGTCCCGCTCAGCTTGTCAAGGCCTCGGCAGCGGCAGTGGGACGGCACGTCATCGGCCGTCCACAAAAACAAAACAATATCACCGAAAACCGAACACACGCACACACCGACCAACAGAAATAATTGGCACGTAAAAATGACATATGCATCCGTTCACTCGGACGGCGGTGGTCGGCCACCAGCGGCGCTCTGGCGACTCCATCACTGACCGGTCCGCACACACAGGAACTGAGATCGTCTCCTGGCCGGCAGCGCGCGGCTCCTTCTCCCTGACTTACGTCGGGTCGCACTCACTCACTCTCTCATTCGACTAGACTAGACGCGGCTCGCTGGCCGGCCGGCCGGGGTGGCGGTCCGGCGGCAGCGGCGACCAAGGCACGGAGTGACGCCCGGCCGCAGCTGCTATTGCAATCACAGATCAGAGGGGCCGGCCCGGGCTGGGCGGCCCGTGGTGGGCGCGCCGCCTCAGTCCAGCGCCTGCATTAGGATCTGCAGCTCGCGGAATGTCTGACCGATCTTGCCCTGCAGCGTTTGCCGTTTTAGCAGGAAGGCTCGGATCGAGAGCAGCTGGTCGTTGCAGCCCTTGCACTTGTTGTACCTGCAACGGAAAGACAGACGTTCAGGTGAGGTTGGGATGGAACACTGTGAAGCTAACAGACTATGACACTTTTCAGACATGTTGGAACAGATAACATGATCTACCATCGACAATCTTCCATAGACAACATGGTAGTTCATGTTATCCATGGCTGGAATAATTTGATGGAATAGATGGATTAGATAGCGAACAACAACCAGAAAAAACAGTACTCCGTGATATTTGCGCACACAACTAGAAATTGGCTCTCGGAAGCCTTATCTACAACAAAACTCGCACGATCAATTTACTCCTGAGACAGGGAAAGGCCAGGTTCATCCTCTCACCTCTCTTCTCGCGAGATATCCACGCCGTGGGTGTAGACAGGACTCTCGATGTTGGTTTTGATCATGTGCGCGAAGTTTTTGAGGATGAGTTTGAGCGAGCTGCACCCGATCGTCATATACATCTCGTACTTGGACTGAAGCATCTCCTGTATCGACGGCAGGAGGACCTGACAGATGTCAAGGTTCCATATGGACCTGGCGGGAGGCGGAAAGATAAGAGCGTTAAACAACCAGCACCATGATGACATACACCCAACATTCTTAACAGTCTGAATTGCCTCAAATATAGCTCCACAGTGCACACTTTCCTTACGTCCACAGGTCCTCACATTCGCCATTGAGCCCATGACTATTGCCCGTTTATTCAAAAGCTACACTATCAGCTACTTTGGACTGCCACAGCCATCGACCCTTCCTCCTTCCCGGGTGGAACCATCTCCCCGGCGGCGCCGTCTCACTCACGGTCGGAGGTTGAGCTGGCTCAGCAGATCCACACTGACGGAGAGGTCGTTACGCGCCACCACGTGCTCCAGCGCAGTCTTGGCGTCCTTGCTACACCAGAGCGAGTGAGCGATCTCCAGCTGCCTGTGGCGCCCCGTCAGCACCGACATCATCGAGTCGTGACCCTTGACGATGCTGGTGAACGCCTCGGCCTCGGAGACGGCCGACTGGGACGAATACTGGCCGCCGCCCATGCCCAGACGAGAGAACTTGTTCTGCGGACAGACAAGACAAGAGTGTGAGGGTGACTGATCTGCGATGTGAGGGTGAGCAGTGAGCACATTTGGGCTGGTCGCGCTCCGACCTAACCCACGGCAATAGCCAATCGCACTACGTCGTCACATAATCCACACAGGGCAGGTCCAAGACGTTAAATCCCTTCAAAAAGCAAGAAAAAATAATCACCCTGCGGCACATTGACCACCCACGTCATGCAGGGCGATGTCTGAAGGCTGTCCCAGTCTAGCCCTTTAACGATTGACCTCAACCGACAGCCGTCGTTGCGGACAGCCGCTGTCGTCGTTGCGGACAGGCGCGGGTTGTTTGTGGATCGACCCGGCCCGACTAGCACCGTCCGATAACTGGCCGCCGGTCGGCTCAGCCACGTGTAACTCGGCCAGCACCGGCCGGACAGACGGCGCTAACAAGGCCGTGGGGAGGGCCTGTCAGAACGACAACAAACAGACGGTACACACGGCTACACAGGGGGTGACTGACCGGTTACGGAAGATGATAAGATATGCACAGTTGACCACACAAAAATATCAAAATGCTCTGATAAAAAGCGACACGGTATCTAACTTATATTTGGCGTTCCGTTCAAAAGCAATCACCGTGCCAAGATGAATGGACGATTCCTTCATCGATTTCGAAATGAAAATGATTAAAACTCGTCCTAGATCATTCATCTATTTTACCAGACTTGGTGATCAGTAAGCCCAGCACGCAGCCTAAACCCCGCCGTGAACCCTCACCGGCAGGAAGTCGTCGATGTCCAGGCCGGACGGCTTGTCGCCGGTCATGGGCACGATGTTGGAGCCGTCCATGTCCGGGTCGAGGGCGGCGGCCGGCGGCGGCGGCGGGTGCGCGTGCCGCGTGTAGGAGCCGTACGGCGGCCGGGTGTCGGTGGGGACCGGCGCCAGTTCCGGGCCACCGCCGCGGATTATCACCGGGTCCGACGGACTGTGGCGCAGACCGGTCGGCGGAGGCCTGGCGACGGAGGGGAAGACATGGTTAGACAATGCACTGGGTAGGATGATTGACAGGCGGACAGAGGGGCGGACAGACGAATGAATGGATCGTTGGACGGACGGAAGAATGGAGAAAATCAACAGTGGGACGCCTATGACACCCGCATCAGCAGCAGCATCTACTGCAGCTGGAGCAGTGAGAACAGCACAACGCTCACCGAAGAAAATACACTACAAAAACACACTTCACATATCCACCTGTCCACACCCAAACAGCACCAGCGTCGGCTAGTCCAGAATAAGTTCGCTCACAGAACAGCACGGTGGAGGACGCAGCAGGAGGTAACTGCAGCAACAATTAGTTCTCAGAAACACTGCAGTGTTCCCAGACCAAAGCCGACCCTACACACCCCGCCGACCGCCCACCACCGACCACAGCCAGCGCGTCAGGTCACCTGGCGAGCGGCGGCGGTAGTGGCGGCTGGCCGGTCCGAGTGGGCACGGTCGATCCCCACTGCCCGCCGCGCGCCGAGGCGGCGGTCACACCTGACCAGTTCGGCGGCCGGCCCAATAGGACAGGCAATGCGGCACTGACACGGCACTGGCACAGGAGACTGATGCATGGACGGACGGCGGACATGGACCGTACACACCAACAACACACCAGGGTGGGGATGAAATTGGTTGCAAAGAAATCGACTGTTCCTCAGAAAAAACAACAACAATACAACAAATGGCCACTTAGCACTCAGCTCTGAACGCACTGATTTTCAATCATATGAAATCGCATGAAATATAGACGGGAATAGCCAATCAAACACGGATACTATACAGACATTGTATTTGTCACACAAGCAATGAAACCAGTCTGCCCCACAACCTCACCCCATAAAAGCGGCTTACATCTATACGACTCATCCTGCCTATCAACCAGGGCATCATCCTAAAACATCGATAACTTATCGGAACTCCAATTGACTAATATCGATCTTCACCAAGGAACCCAAAAGTCGTAACTTCAGACACCGACCACCCCCGGCCATTCCCCAAACCCTCTCGCGTGTGAGACTCGCATTTGACGGCCGGGCGTCACGCCGCCTCTACCGACAGGGCGTCAGCGACCATTAGGCGGCGGACGGGCTCGTTAGCGTTCCACGGATATTCTCCGGGACGATACGCCCCTATTCCAGCCGGCTCGGCCTCCATGGAGGTTGTGAGCCGTGACCTCAACGGGCTGTCACGTGCCGGCGGTAGTTTACAGCGTGGGAAATGTGAGGAATGCGCCTATCGCTGCTTTGGGAGTGAATGTTCGTTGCTTCGACGAAGCATAGAAAAAGGAGAGACAAACAGTGGGCTGGTAGGCAGGAAGTTAATACTGGAAGAAAATCAAATAATGCGAAATTACTAGTGTTTGAATCAGTTTACCTTCTATGGGAACTGACACTAAGGAACTCACGTTAGAAAGAACTCACGTGGTCGTTATCAGGCCCATGAATCTAACATAATAATTCGAACTGCGTTGTGCATATCCGGGAATAGCATTCATCGGCTCCCGTCATTACCACTCCACACCACACCCCGTAGACTGGCCGACTGATCGACCGACCAACTTATCAATTGACCGCCTGACTGACCTGTAGGGTTCAGTGGGGATGGGCACACTGTCGGGCCGGACGTCCGGGGTCGAGTGGTAGACCGCCTGCCGGCCGGCCAGCTGAGTCCGCACCGGGGACGGAGGTGTGTGGCCGAGCGGCGGACGACGCGCCGACGGCGGCGGGTCGGTGGGGCCCGCGGTCGGTGGCGACGGCGGGCCCGGCTCGGCCGGCGACCGCGACACCGGCGGCAGGTCTGCCGGAGGAGAGGGATGAACGTTAGCGTCGTCGCGTTGACAAGCACATCGCACAGAGCAGCAACACTGACAGATTACGGGTAGGGCACGGCTGAAGGGTACATGCAAGCTTACTTCACTGCAACGTACACATCGCTTTTCGACACATACTGACAATTCCGTCAAGTAAACGCAGGAGCGGAGGAGATTGGGAGAACAGATTACGAGCAGATAGGGCCACGCCACACAGATGATTACTCGGTCCTCACTTCTCTGCACACAGCAGCCGCCGCAGCACATTCCTCCGTTACGGACGCCGCCAGCGGGCCTCGCTCCGGCCGTTCGGCCGTTCGGCCGCGCGTGTTCAATAGTTACCTGAGGCGCGCGGTGCGCCCGGCCCGCTCGGCGTCGCCAGCCGGGCGCGGACGGGAGTGGACGGCGGCAGCGGCGGCAGGGACGGCGACGGGTCGGCGGGCGGCGCCGGCTCCGGCGGCGGGGTGCGGTTCACTGTAATACGGACACGAGCAGATGCAGACAGGCGGACAGAGAGCGAGCGAGAGGGGCGCAGAGACACGCGGACAGAGCACCGCATGCACCGGGCGGGCGGCAGGACAGAGTGGTGCGGACCCGGGGACTGTGGACCGAGGTACGGTGCAGTGCGGTGCTGAGACAGAAACCCGCCCGCCGAGGTGCTTTGGTGATAGGTCCACCCCCCCCCCCCCCCACAGGAATAGCGCAGGGCGCGGCCCTGAACAACACATGCGCGCTGTGCTAAACTAGCCCGAGCGCCTCTACGCTGCATAACAGCGCATGGGATCCAAATAGAACAATCTTAACATTCCATTCCTGCCATGATGGGAACGAAGAATGGGCACAGCTAACAGGGGACCAGCGAGGTGCACCCAAACACCGCGACATTCTAGTGCAGAACATGGTGACACATATTACCCCTCCTTCCCTCTGAACACACAAAACGCATCCATGTAGTGCCCAAACCTCTATTACCTAACCCAGGCCTTTCACCAGTGCGAATCCCCGGGTGCTAGTGACAAAGTAACAACGATTTAAGACAATGCCCGGTACTCACAAGCGCGGGTACGTGGCCTGAAGATCTCCGTGTAGTCGTGCTGATCCTTGACATCCACCACGGAGAGGAGGTCGTCCTCTGGGTCCGTGTTGACGTTGGTGTCAGACGACTCCTCCACCCGCATCGCCATGCTGCCAGACGGGAAGAAGTATGAAAACATGACACCGGGAATTTGAAACGCGATGAAAAGCGATATGATACACTGAAAATTTGGATAAACAGCGAATAGCTGTGCACGACATTGTTCTCGAAGCCGCGCACAATTCGTAAACTGTTGACGAATTAACACCTTTGCCACGGAGCAACTCCTAGCACCTGACAAAACACAACACGATCCTTCAAATAAAGAGGTCAAGGACATAACGCAACACAGTCTTTACCTGCGTCTACCACTCAGACTGCTAAAACGACGTCCCTCCTATCGCGATACAGCAGCCTACGTACACCAAGTTGACAACGGGCAAAATCAAGATAACTTTACTAATGGGCAAAACAACTCACTCGTTGCCGTTTCCATCTGGCGGTTTCTCCTTGATGAAGCTCTTGCGCACGTGTTGGTTGTGCCTGAAGACGGGCGGCGGTGCCGAGGCCGGCTCGGGCTGGATTTGTGGCCGGCCGAACGGCTGGACCTTCTTCAGGTCCACCATGTAGACGGAGACGTTGGACGAGTGGAACGCCGCGCCGATCTGAAGGAACACAAGACAGGAGGGTGTGAACAATGCAACTGTAACCAAACTTGTCCGTCTAATAATATTTATACAGTTACACCGCAAATAATACAAGACACTGACGAGTTGAACCACACTCACGAAACATTGCCACACCCACAAGCCAGGAACATGAAGGTTAATCCCTCTGACAGCGAGACAAATCCCGGCGACCAAGTTCTAACAAGTCACACGTCATCGTAATCGCCGGCAACACACCATGGCCAGGCAGGCGGAGTGGATGAGCGAGTCGTGTAGCAGGCTGGGCCGCCGGCCGGCACACTGGGCACACTGGCCGGGGGAGTGGCGGCGACGGCACCCGATCGGGGGCAGGGGCCGCAGCGGGGACAGGAGGCGCCGGCGGCGCTCGGCCATAACGTGGGCACCGAAAATTGACTAGCCACTTCACAAAGATCGGGCACTAGGAGTTCATCAAGGGGAGCTTGTATCTCAGACCGGACACAAGGTCCGAAAGTTCACGTCGTTGCAAAGAATGTCACAATTTTACTCCGGCCCGGCGCAAGACCTCTGGGGCCTCACACCGTCTGGCATTTCAGGGTAGGTGACATCTCACATACGTACGGTCGTCACTTAACACTGTCTCTCACACCGCTGACGAGAATCCACCTCACACCGACTACGTCCCATGGACAATGGACTGCGACTGCCCACCGCAACGCCGAGTGGCTGCCGTATACTCCCGTGGTGCGCGTGTATTGGCCGCAATCGTCCCATCTCTGGCTGAGTTATTAACACAGGAGGGCTAGCTGGCCGATGGATCCCGATACCGCCCTAACACTACACTGGCACGACACGATCAGGTGTACCATAAGGGGGCACTGCCGGCGGACAGATACACCTGTCCGTCAGATACACCTGCCCATGCATGAACAATGACACACAGCACACAGCACAAGGCAACACAAACAAGCACAACACGGAACAACACCAAACACAACCGGCGGGCCGCGACCCGCTCGGCGCGCCGCGGGTCGGGGCCCGCCTGGCAGGCCGCTGACGCCATCAATGCGTGGGTGACCGAGCGCCGCCGCGGGAGGTCCCCCGCCGTTCGGGGCGACTGAGGGGACGGCCCCCGCCGCTGAGCTAACCAGCCGACCATCGAAGGCATTATAAGGACGGTCTGCGCAGCTGCGCAAATACTCGGACTCAGGCAACACCTCATCAATCAGCTGCTCGCCCCGCCGTCTCTGACAGTGGGCGTGTCGACAGGGAACGATTCCCGAGCGGTGACCGTTAGGCGAGCCGGGCCTACGCTGTGAGTAGTGACACCCCATCTCCCAGACGGGCCGGCACCCCCCCCCCCCGCCCTCCCGGCTGGGGCTGGGTTTCCGGTGCCGGTTCGTACAGCGCCGGCCGTACATGCGTCCAGTGTTAAACATAACCAAATCACCTTACATGACCTTGTGTATATTGCATATTGCCCATCATATATTTCTTGTGCTCAGTGTGATATGATTTCCCACCTGACAACGATGCACGAGTTAACGATAGCTGTGCCCAGTCGTCGTATGTCATTTTTTTTTTTATATGCTTTAACGTTTCGGAGCTATCAATGTCTATCATCTCCGCTTTCTCGACGCATAGAGACAAAAGTATGCGGATGTACTTGCTCATCTCTCAAAATCAGTGTCATCTTGCCAAAAGTTAAGCCATAGCCCACATAGCTGTGCCCAGTCGTCGGGCTATGGCTTATGTGGGCTATGGCTTAACTTTTGTTTTATGTAAACTGTTCTCTCGCCACCCGCCGCCAGTCGAAGCGCCTTCCCCGTGCCCACAATGCCACCAGTAACTGGTACGCTCCGAAGCGATGGTGTTAACATCTCCGCAATTAATATCAACTCCATCACTGCCAACGAAAGGCTACAGGAGCTTCAAAGCTACGTTGACATTAACGATATTAGCATACTAGCACTATCTGAAACAAAACTTGACACCACTATACATTCCAGTCTTTACTCTCTGAAAGGTTTTCATGCACCATTACTAAAAAACAGGACAAGGATGGGCGGAGGAGTTGCAGTATATGTCAGAGACACACTACCTTTTTCGCAAATATCACATCTTGAGTGTGAGCTCTTTGAAACCCTATGGGTGAAAATCAAATTCCATAAAACGACGCTGCTGCTCTGCTCAGTTTACCTTCCACCGAACACCACTAGCGACCGACAATCTCAATTCCTAGATTACTTGTCTGACTGTGTCCTTGAAGCTAAACAGCATAGTCCCGATCTTCTGGTCCTCGTTGGCGATTTTAATGCTGGAAACTGCTGGCTGCCTAGTAATTCACCCAACCACTCCCCCATCACCACTTTCGAAAACAAACTGAAAAATATCACTGAAGCGTCAAACTTAACTCAAATTATTAACACAGCAACCCGCGTACAAGGGGACACCCACAACTTAAGAGATTTGATTTTTGTAGACCGAACCGAACTAATTAAATCTTCAGGAGTTTTACCGGCTTTCTCAAACATCGACCATTTCCCTCTACTTATTTCTTTGTCCCTTCAGAAAATCGACGCTGACCGACATGTAACAACAACCCGCTGGGACTACTCAAATACCAACGTTGACGGTTTCATTAATACACTGAGAAACATAGACTGGAGCGCCATAACAAATGCCGACACCGATGATGCAATTGAAATGTTAACAGAAGCCATCTTGCATACTGCAGTAGCTCACATACCAAAGAAAACCGTAAAGATCCGCAATCACAAACCGTGGCTAACAGCAGAGCTGAGGCGCGAAATGCGTAAACGAGACCGGTTATTCAAGCTTGCTCAACGTCACAACTCAGAAAGAGATTGGTCGATCTGGCGATCTCAGCGCAACCTTGTAACCAGCCTTAATAGAAAACTCAAAAATGAAACCATTAAACACAAAGTACATCTACTTGTCACTAGCAAGAAAACCCCTTACAAATACCACAAAATCCTGAAAAGCGTTACGGGGTTCAAGCAAAACTCCATTATGGCTCCTCTGATTGTCGAAAATGATCTTGTAAGTGACGACCACCGCAAGGCCGAGGCCCTCAATTCGTACTTTTGTTCCCAGACAGAAATAAACATTACAGATAAACACTTACAGCTCGTACGCGAATACAAATCTTCATATAACAGCACTCAGCACACCTTCCAGTTTTCTCCCATTACACCTCGAGATGTTTTGAAGACCATCAATGGGCTGGATTCGTCTAAAGCCACCGGCTCCGACGGCGTACCGGCGAAACTAATCAAAATGTCAGCGGCTTACATTGCTGAGCCTCTATCCAGAATTTTAAACAAATCAGTCCAAAAAGGCAGGTACCCAACTCAGTGGAAGAAAGCCACAGTTAAACCAATTTTTAAAGGGAAGGGCTCCCCATCTGAGGCTGCATCATATCGACCAATAAGCTTACTGCCGTGTCTATCGAAAATATTCGAAAAACTTATGTTCACTCAGATATATGAGCACATTCACAGTCATTCGCTCTTAACACAAAAACAAAGTGGTTATCGCCCTGGTCACAACACAGAGCTCCAGCTTGCTTATCTAACTCACAGGTTATATAGAGCCATGGACTCGGGTGAGGATTACACAATCATTTACCTGGATATATCAAGATACTTCGAAAAGATTTGGCATGAGGGGCTGCTAGCAAAATGTGATAAAGAATTTGGTATAAGAGGTGCACAACTTGATTGGCTAAGCTCTTATCTAAGTGACAGGAGACAAGTAGTCCAGCTAGGCCAAACTACGTCCACCCAGCGTGAGTTATCCGCAGGAGTGCCACAGGGATCCATCCTAGGCCCACTGCTGGCCATAATGTATCTAAATGGGCTCAGTAGCGTTACCAACAATGAAATGCTATTTTTGCGGATGACAGCTCCTTACATGCCAGTCACAATGTTAATAATTTTCATGAAGTTGAAAAATCACTGCAAATCGACTTAAATCGCATCAAACGCTATGGAGACGACTGGATAATAACATTTAATGCTACAAAAACAGTCCAACAAACGCTTAGTAACAAAAAAAACACACATTCCATGCCTGGAATTTGGCGGTTCACCAATTCCCATTCGCAATTCCCACAAACACCTTGGAGTAACAATCTCAACTGATCTGAGATTCAAGTCTCACGTCAACAACATCCTATCAAAATTTTACCGCACGATGAGTCCTCTCTTCCCAATAGCATCTCTACTTCCACGACAAATCTTACTTCAGATCTATCAAATGTATGTCCAGCCCCATCTCGACTACTGCGACTCAATATTTGATTGCCATCTGACAGCATTTGACAAGTCCAGACTAGAGAAAGCACAGAACAGGGCGGCACGCCTTATCACTGACACACCTCGAAGGACGTCTACAGCGGGCCTCCGGAAAGAGCTGGGCTGGACCTCACTAGTAGACAGACGTCGCGCCCACAAAGTGCAACTCTATCACAAGATAGCATTAGATGATCGTGTTCCGGACTTCATAAAAGACATCATACCCAAAACGAGAAACCTAGAGATGGAGAGAAATCTGCGATGCACACAGTCCACTCAACGCACCATCCCAGCAGTCCGCTCAGCTTCCTACGCGAGATCTATCATCCCAACAACAACAAGAATCTGGAACGAACTACCCAACGACGTACGAGCCGAACACAGCCAAAAATTCTTCAAAAAGAGGCTGTATGCATATGCCGGTATAAACATGTCACCTAGCTCCTACCTAAGCAAAGGTTCCAAAATTGGAAACCGGCTTCACACCCGACTCAGGCTTAATTCATCAGATCTTAAAGACCACAGATTCAAATTAGGGAAAAGTGATTCAGCCAAGTGCAGTTGTGGTGCTGCTACAGAAAACAACGAGCATTTCCTCCTAATCTGTCCACTCTTTCGCACAGAACGAGAAGAATTGTTCGAAAGGTTAACTGAAATTCTCAGTGAGAACTTTCAAAACATTCCTCGGAAAAAGAAAATAGAAACACTGCTAAATGGGCCTTCGCGAGTTATGAAGGTTACCCGCCATGACACCGCCATGGCCGTCCAGAGCTATATACTCAAAACGCGGAGATTTGCCTGCTAGAACTAGGAGCAGCACTTCCATTTCGGAACACAGAGCAGTGGCGCGAGTAGGGGCGGGGACAGGCGCTTCGGCCAAGGCAGGGTCGACTTCGCTATGTTAATATTGACATTTTGATTAAGATCAGTAGTGATTAGTACTAGTAGTGTTCGATTAGAAGTGTTATTGTCTGCTTTCTACGTGTTTCGAGCGGCGTCTCGTTTTAAGCGCCATAGCGCTTCTACGCCAATCGTAATGTTTCGACAAGTGTAAATATGGATGCTCAAATAAATCATCTCTCATCTCATCTCATCACAACCCATCAATCGTCACATAGGGCAAATACAGCACACAGCGTCAGCACACCACATCAAAATATAATCAAATTTCATGTCACAGCACCGCCACACTACATTTAAGCCCACGCACACTCTCCCACTACCAGTCCGGTCCCATCCGATCCACGTTTCTCACCAGCTGCGTCTGGGCCACGGCGATGTCGGCGATCTTGCCCCAGCCCATGGCGACCGTGTCGTGCGACCGGAACGGCTCCCAGCCGTACACCTTGAGCATGTCGTGGCAGCCGGCGAACACGCAGTCGCCATCCGCCGCGAACGCGATACACCTGTGGACGGGACGGGGTGGATAGCGCTGAGGGGTGGCTCTGGAGTGAATTTGTAGGGTGTCCAGTGAGTATGTGTGGAAATCTGACCAAGAGCGGACGGTGTTCCGTAGACGGACATGCCCACACGGTGGATGATACGTCCCGCTAATACAGCACTGGACATCGATAACAAATGATGCACTCAAAAGGTTCAAGCGTGTCCGTTAAAAATGTCCCGCGCCGTTCATATTCTCATTAGACTAGATTCCTTTTATTATGATTGGCCTACACATCATCACCTGGTTGACCCACATTCTCCTCCGATTGGTCCACACTCCCCTTCCCCTCACCTGATTGGTCCACACTCCTATTTTCCCTCACCTGATTGGTCCACACTTCCCCGTCCACTCACCTGATTGGTCCATGCTCTCTCCCGTCCCCTCACCTGATTGGTCCACACTCTCCGTCTGTGCTGGTGACCAGCTGGAAGTTCTCCAGGTCCCAGAGGTTGACCACGCGGTCGAAGCCGCCAGAGGCCACCAGGAACTCGTGTGGGTGAAACTCCACGTCTACCACCGGTCCAGTGTGCCGCACCAGCTCAGTCAGCATCTTACCGGCCCGCAGGTCCCATAGCTGGGGGCACAGGACGCAGCAGGGGTCAGTTAGGGGCATACAGGACGGAGTCTGATATCTGAGGATCAACTTTGGGCTAGTGGTGTACTTTTCTTGATCTAACACAGCCTAAATTAAGAGCGACACCGGCGGGTATACGACGGACAACGATACCACCGAATTGATTCGTACGGTCTCTTATTGGATGGAGATTCACTTGTCCATGTAACTGATTTTCGCTATTACAGAAGGGAACCGGAGTCATCAAATACTAGGCATCTAAAGCAGCAAAATATTTTACAACCGACACCAGAAACCCGTTGAATTGTAACATTACCCTAATCTTGCATCTAACTAGACACAAATCCTTGTCTGGCATAGCCCGACTATCACATTAAAGCACTCATGAGGTCACCATTACCACGACTAAGCGGCTATCGCTTCCATCACCTCCCATCACCAAACCCCGTCCCCAAATACACCCAGTCAGCGCGGTGGACAGCGAGGCCCCACACCGACGGCCGGTACAAGCGACATTATACAGCGGGCACGAGCAATCAGCAGCCGGCCGCAATCAGCGGGCGCACACAGGGCCGCACACGCCGCCCGGTACCGTGTGCATATTTTATAGGCTCTTAGGACGGACATGCAAGCTCGGGGACCGATGTAACAACGAATCGTGCCTATGGTCCCAGGTAACACGCCATGGGTTGACGCTGCCCCCTGTGGCAACCGGCAAATGATTAGTCGTCTATTCATGCGGAGAGCTCTGATCAATAACTGCTGTAGGCTTTCACGTTATTCCATCAATTCTTATTTTTGGACACCCGGCGGCGAGTGACACACGTAGCCACTGCGTGCTGGCGGCCCCCAAGCCGGCACCGACCCGACCCGACCACGTGTCCCTCCGTGTGTATGCGTGTGACTCAGCGTCCTCGGCGAAGTGTGTACGCTGCACTCAGCTCTGAGAACCGGCCCGCGGAAGAGCTGGACAAACACAGCGGGGGGAGAGTCGACCCGCAGCTGAGAGGGGCGCAGGGAATGGACCAGCTGGGAATCAGCATGAGCGAGAAAAATCCTTCTACAGGTCTTGTAGTCAAATAACCACACAGAGGACATAATAGAACGCGTAATTTTGTTCTACTACAGGCGCCCTTATTCTAGTCAGTTCGAAAATAGGCACTGAGGCCAGGGGGGGGGGGGGGGCACTTCGTGCACCAAGTAGACGCCAGGACAGTAGACAGTACCCTTCGTGGGCATCACCAATCCAGGAATGTTAATGGGCTCGTTAACATTAACCCTTATCGCCGCCGGGGCTCGGCAGGGATTCATCGCGCTCCCACGCAGCTAATGGACGAGCCGGGATAAAAACCATGTTCGTGATTGACTGGCGAACCCAGCAAAACCCGATATCGATGGAGGAGGGTTGATACCCTGGGGATGCCACAGTTTCGGGAAAACAATGCAAATGTGGTTAAGTTTTTCAATTCTTAATTAAATCTAATGATGAGCTTAGGCCACAATTACCAGGTCATCATATTACCATAGTGTAATAAATAACAAGTGAAGACACTTCTATTATTTTGTGTAATGCGTTTTCTTCCGTCGGAAGTGCTCTCTCAGAAAATCAACGATATCTGATGACAATTGATGACGTTTTCGTCATTGTAGTGCAAAAGTTTCATCCCTGTAGTGAAAACTTCTATCCCAAGAAACTACTATCCAAGCCTTTAGTTATGTAAGTGTTGGTTTTAACAGCTAATTCACCCTTATTTTCTACAAAACACTGAAAATAAATCCTTCTACACGCAACTTGAAATGAAATATCACTTAAACATAATGAGAAGACCAAAAACCTATTTTTACTACACATCTTTACAAGCTAAGAATGTCTTCTTTATGCTAGAATGGGTATAGCGTATGAACACAGGGACAGGCCCCACAGCTCGCAATACCTAAGAATTCATGTTCTCTTATCAGGCATATCGTTCGGAAGCTGTGTAAATGCCGACGCAGTGTTAAAATGGGCCAAACAGCTATTCATCAACTGGGCATTTCACCGGGCTGAAACGCATCGATGTCCCCTGATTTTGCATACTATAATGCATTCAATGGGAACAATGAACATGCGATGACTCTCATTCATTTCGCGCAATAAAAAGCATAGGTTCTCAAGTCAAAGTGAAGGAAAAGACCGATCAAAATGGCTCGTATAATACAGACTTTGTTTAAATACTCTACACTTTTAGGGGCTGGTACTGTTATGGTGTCCTCTATTTTCGAATATTTTCATACCGGTTCTGTCACATTGCATTCAGTTAGCGATCATACATGCAATAAAAACAGTGAGTTCCCGAGAGTAAAGTTACGGAATAGAGTGAATGCTGATACGATGTTCAGCATGTTGGAGCGCAGTTAGATCGAAGAGCACTTTCATCGGGCTGTGGCACATCGATGTCCTCTTATTTTGAATATTTTCACGCATTTTACAAGAAAATGCGATTATTTTCTTTCATTAAATGCAATAAGAAACATGGGTTCTCGAGTCTATGTCATTCATAGGACCGATCAAAATGGGTCATGTTTTAGAGACGTTGTCAAAATACCATACACTTTTTAGGAGTCGGTGGTCTTATGATGTCCTCTGTTTTTGAATATTTCCATACCGGTTCTGTCAAATTGCATTCAGTAAGCGACCATACATGCAATATAATAGTGGGTTCTCGAGAGTAACGTTATGGAATAGAGTGAATGCTGATACGATGTTCAGCATGTTGGAGCGCAGTTAGATCGAGTAGGACTTTCATCGGGCTGTGGCACATCGATGCCGTCTGATTTTGAATATTTTCACGCATTTTATAAAAAATGCTATTATTTTCTTTCATTAAATGCAATAAAAGCATGGGTTCTCGAGTCTATGTCATTCATAGGACCGATCAAAATGGGTCATGTTTTAGAGACGTTGTCAAAATACCCTACACTTTCTAGGAGCCGGTGGTCTTATGATGTCCTCTGTTTTTGAATATTTTCATACCGGTTCTGTCAAATTGCATTCAGTTAGCGATCATACATGCAATAAAAACAGTGGGTTCTCGAGAGTAAAGTTACGGAATAGAGTGAATGCTGATACGATGTTCAGCATGTTGGAGCGCAGCTAGATCGAGTAGGACATTCATCGGGCTGTGGCACATCGATGTCCTCTGATTTTGAATATTTTCACGCATTTAATAAGAAAATGCGATTATTTTCTTTCATTAAATGCAATAAAAAACATGGGTTCTCGAGTCTATGTCAATCAAAGGATCGATCAAAATGGGTTATGTTTTAGAGACGTTGTCAAAATACCCTACACTTTTTAGGAGCCGGTGGTGTTATGATGTCCTCTGTTTTTGAATATTTTCATACCGGTTCTGTCAAATTGCATTCAGTAAGCGACCATACGTGCAATAAAAACAGTGGGTTCTCGAGAGTAACGTTACGGAATAAGAGTGAATGCTGATACGATGTTCAGCATGTTAGAGCGCAGTTAGATCGAGTAGGACTTTCATCGGGCTGTGGCACATCGATGTCCTCTGAATTTGTGTGTACCAAGGCATTCTGTAAGAGACTGGGATTATTTACCTTCATTTAGTGGAATAAAAAACGTGGGTTTTCATGTCTAAGTCAATTAAAAAATCCATCATGACGGGGCATGGAAGACGATGATGTAGCCTGAGGATAACGTTCAACGATTGAGGGAGTGACGTTTTATGACGTTTTATTACGTCATACTGCAGCGTGAGTAGCTACATAGCCCACTTCCAGCTGAAGAAAAGTTGTTACATGAGTTTGCATTATATATTGGTGAAGTGTCTTCACTTGTTATTTATTACACTATGATATTACACCGACACACTAGCATAGTATACCAAGTGCTATGCCTCAAGGCTATCCAAGCCGACCCTTCACAAATCGTTCACCCGACCTTGACACAGTGCCTTCACACACCATCAGTAGACTCTCTGACCTTGGCAATGACCTTCAGACACCACCGGACAAAGCCTCCCCATTTAGATACTAGCCATCAGCAGCTGCTCTCTGTGGCGTGCCTACCCGAGTACTGACAAAAACTACCTGCATTAGTTATTGACCCCACCCTTCCAATATTCTATACACGCGAACCGTCGCGGCGGCTTGCGTTACCGGAGCACGGTCCATATCTACAGCGCGCGGCAGTGCGTATGTCAGTGACCCCAGGTTGACCTTGACACTGACCTTGACACCCCCGTCCTCCCCGGCCGAGGCGATCCACTGGCCGTCCGGCGAGAACTTGACGCTGTTGACCATCTGGTTGTGGCCCTTGTAGGTGAAGATGCAGCCCTTCCGTCGGATATCCCAAAGCTGACGGGCAGACCGGTTGACAAGTTAAAAACCGAGCAGAGTCAAAGACAAGTTCATGCCAATTAGTTTATGTTAATAATCGTCCGAGAAATGAGCACAGGGATGAGGGAATATATGTGGCGTATTTCAACTGAGGCTGTCAACGGAGAATCTTTCCAATCAGCATCACTTTCATCACTTCCAAAAGCCCAACATCCAAAGAACGTATTTTAATCGCAGCTACCAAGCTACACCCGATAAGAGCTGGAATTTGGGACGTACCTTGATGTTGGTGTCGAAACTGCCGGAGGCCAGGAAGTCGCCGTAAGGATGGAAGTCGATACAGCGGGTGTTGCTCTTGTGGCCGGTCAGGGTCCGTACTAGCCGCGCGGCCTCCAGGTCCCATATTTTGATGGCGCCCGAGCTGGAGCCCGCACAGACCAGCTCCTCTGTGTTCCCGAACCGTACACATTCCACGGAGGTGGTGTGGCCGCTCAGGCTCTGAAACAGAAGATTTTAGGACTAAAGTACGTATCGCTAAAGTACGTAGGACAAAAGTACGCATGCAAATGTTCGTACGCAAATATACGTAGGCGATAAAGTTCGTATGCCAAAAGTACGTACGCAAATGTTCGTACGCAAAAGTACGTATGCAAAAGTACGTAGTGCATAAAGTACGTATGTCAAAAGTACGTACGCAAATGTTCGTACGCAAAAGTACGCATGAAAAAGAACGTAGTGCATAAACTACGTATGCCAAAAGTACGTACGCAAATGTTCGTACGCAAAAGTACGTATGCAAAAGTACGTAGTGTAAAATGTACGTATGCCAAAAGTACGTACGCAAATGTTCGTACGCAAAAGTTCGTATGCAAAAGTACGTAGTGTATAAAGTACGTATGCCAAAAGTACGTACGCAAATGTTCGTATGCAAAAGTACGTAGTGTATAAAGTACGTATGCTAAAAGTACGTACGGTTCGTATGCCAAAGTACGTAGTGTATAAAGTACGTATGCTAGAAGTATGGTATAGTAGTGTAAGTCGAGCCACTTTTTCTTTATTGCTGCTCTGTTGCCATACTAACAGGGAACTCATGATAAATTCATATACCAAATAATATAGCTTTGTCCATTTCGCCCATTTACTCATCGAGAAATTTTGCTGTGCCTTGTAACAAATGCTCATTAAATAAAGAATAAGAAAGGTATTACACGTTGATCAACTTCACCCAAGGGTGGGGTACGTACTTAATACCCTACGTGCATTTGCTATACGTACTTTTGTCCGTGACGTACTTTTGTCCACACGTAGGGTAGACCGGGGCAAGTCGCCCCGCCGAGGTAAAACGCCTCACCGATGTTTCTGGGAACTGGTAGGGTTTTGGGGAAAGATCCTCTCTTCTGTTAACCCTCGCCGGACCTATTGGTTTTCTACATACGCGCCGGCCGAGGGGGGGGGGGGGGCGGGTACGACCCCCCCCCCTCGCCGTTTCGCCCCTGGTGGAGCTAGCGCGTCGCGGAAAAAACGAGCGTGTGCGCCGTTACGAGACGCAGAGATTGGTACCCGATTTTAAGGTCCTAGGTCAACCGGTGACCTCTGAGGTCAGGTCAAGTGCCCCAGGGTACGGTTCAGTTTTTGGCGAATAACTTCGCAAAAAACGGTCGCAGAGCCGCGATTTTGGCAGCATCGTGTTCGCCTCGCTCAGGCGCGTCGAATGATATACTTTTTGTCCGGGTCAGGTCACCTTGGGGTGTTGACCTCAGGTCAAGGTCAGGTCAGCGCCCCCAGGTCACGAAATTGGTCGAAAGAGGTCATGTCGCATATCATTCGATTCGGCAGGTCTTCCTGAGTCCATTGGTGGCTTTCTCGACTCGCTAGCTCAATTTGATCAAGAGTTATTGACGAAAAACTAATATGACCTTGATGACGTCATAAATGACGTCACGCAAGGTCAACATTGCAAAAGTGACGCATCTAACCTTGCAAGGAGTGCATCAAATCACGATTCTGCGTGCTTGAGATAGTTGGAGATCGTTCCCGGCGCCAGAATAGCAGTTTTCATTTTCCCCCATTGACTTATAATGGTGAGGTCACGAAAATGACCTGACCTCATATGACCTTTAGGAAAAATCCGAGATATACAAGTTGTTAGACTCATAATGGATACTAGATCCTGCAAGTTTCATTTCCCTGTGACATCTCCTCTGGCAGTGAGGGCGTTGCGAAGTTGCGACATCTGAAGACCGTGCAGAGGTTCACTTATGACGTCATAGGTCAGTGACCTGACCTGACCCAAAAATGCGGTTGGTGTCAAAAGATGTGGCTTGGATCAAAGGTCAGGTATGCCAAGTTTCAGCTCTCTATCGCCAGCGTGTTCGGAGCTATCGCGAAAAAACCCTATGGGGGGGGCGGCACCCGCCCCCCCCCTCGGCCGGCGAGGGTTAAATGTGCACTATATGATCATTATATGGGCAGACTGGAAAGAAATTGTGATAATTCTCTTGGTAGATATAGCCAAAAATGTGTTTGTTGAGTGATTTTTATGTTTGGTTGTCTGATTATACATAATCGCGTTCTTTTGTGGTCCACATCAGGTTAACAACTTTTATGTATTTTGAACAACTATTGTCTAACGCTTATGATGCCGGGTTGGTTCGTGTTAAATTATGTCTTGCTGGAGCGCAAGGCGTTGTTCGCTGACCGAACTACGTGATCGGGTAAAACGCCCCAGTAGGTCGCGGGGCAAAAAGCCCCGTGGGGCGTTTTACCTCATGTGTTGTTCGGACTACCCACTTCCTAATGTTCGGTTCGGTAGCTGGCGAACAAATTTCTATGCATTTATATGTATTTTTCTCAGCAACTGTATGGCAAAGGAAGTATATTGTTAACTGATTTGCATTGCAATAATTTATCAGTTGGCCTTATGAGGCAGGTGAAAAACCTGGTAATACCTACAATAGTGTCATAGCTGAACACTTGATAGGATGGAAGGTGTCACCTTCAGTGCCGTGCCTCCAGCGGTCTAACGGACCTCTAATATAAGATTTAGCCAACTACCATGTTCAATCTTTAATCTAGTGTATGGGGCTTCTTGCCTCAGGCCGTGGGGCGTTTTGCCCTGGGGTTGGGGCAAAATGCCCCATTTGCAGTTGCTTCACAAATCACTTCCTAGCTGGGAGTCCGATCATAAGTGAATGAATTTGAGGGGTGGAATTTAAAATCAAATGTCCAAAGAACACATTGAGCACAATTTTGGCCTTCCAGGTGATGTGAGACAAAAGAAGGTACCTATGTAGCAAAATAAATTATCTGGGGCGTTTTGCCCAAGGCTACCCTACTTTATACCCTACGTACATTTGCTATGCGTAGGCTTTTGTACGTGACGTACTTTTGTCCATACGTACTTTATACCCTACGTACGTTCTTCTGCGATACGTACTTTTGTCCGTGACGTACTTTTGCCCATACGTACTTTTTACCCTACGTACATTAGCTATACGTACTTTTGTCCGTGACGTACTTTTGTCCATACGTACTTTATACCCTACGTACTTCTGCAATGCGTACTTTTGTCCCTGACGTACTTTTGTCCATACGAACTTTATACAGTACGTACTTCTGCGATACGTACTTTTGTCCCTGACGTACTTTTGTCCATACGTACTTTATACTGTGCGTACTTCTGCGATACGAACTTTTGTCCTTGACGTACTTTTGTCCATACGTACTTTATATTGTACGTACTTCTGCGATACGTACTTTTATCCCTGACGTACTTTTGTCCGTACGTACTTTTTACTGTACGTACTTCTGCGATACGTACTTTAATCCTACGTACTTTTGCTTACGTACTTTTGTCCTACGTACTTTAGCGATACGTACTTTTGTCCGTAACCCGAAACAGAAGGCAGTGATTCGTCAGTACACGCCAGGTGGCAGTAGAAGCGCGAGTAGGTGGCAGCACGGTTGAAGAATGGGGCAAGGTAGAGGCGGATGGCATTACCGCTTCCCATGTCTTTTCTCGGGGAAAATTGCGAGAAAAATATCGGTGGTTTAGCGCAGGAAATCTGTTTCTCAAGTACCTTTCCTGTTGCACATCTAACAGTTCTGTGGAACATTTGAGTAATTATCTCTGAGGAAACAAAACCCTAATTGATTGACCTTCATCACCGAGTAGGTAGGTAGGTAGGTCGTCGACCCGGATAAATTAAGGCAGGCCTGCAAATACAATCCAAATTCAGTCGACTATTTGCCAATGTTCGTCACCACAATGTTCGAAAACCACACATCATCCCGTACAGGCAGGTCTGTGACCGGTGTGATAATGCGTCACGCCCGTACGACTCCTTCACCGCCCCCCACAGCCCATCCCCCAATGTGACATCACCCTGCACAGCTGAGAACACGTGGGGAAAACCGGTCGACCGGCCAGGCTCGGCTCAAAGAAAGGATGCATGCTGTGCAATACTTTTTGTCGGCACAGACGCACAGAGAACAAACACATCTGAACAAGAAAAAACATAACCTGTAACGAAACATAACCTGTATGAGCCTGACGAAACATAACCTGTAATGTCCAATTCGGGCATATCATTTAGCCGTCCCCATACGCATACAGGCCATTCGAGAGCAGGTGCGCAGTTAGATCAGGGAGGAGGATAAATGATGAACGTTGTATAGATGAAACTCGATGACCTGAAATGTCTCCACGTGCCAAATACGTCGAGCTAATGCATTGTTTGGGGTCTCACTCTCATACCTGGCCTGACTCACACATTCATCGATCTAGGGCTCTGACACGTCATTCGAAAACCATTTATCATCATCAGTAAATCTCCATTTATAATCTGGTGGCAAGGAAAACGATTCAAAACCGTTTAGAGGCTGACACTAGCCTTCACGATCACTCTTTTTATGTGACACTCATCGACGTCTCAGTCCTTCGCGGAAACATTGAAATCGTGTGAGGAAGTTTCTTGGTCAGCGATCACGACATCGTCCTTGTGACACCGTCCAAGGCTCTCTGTTGCAACGCCCGTGGTCCGATATCTATCTCCAGATCTCCGCTAACAATCACAGAGCAGCCTAAGCCTGACGTGTACCGCATCATCAGAGATGATGATGATGAAGGAAAGCGAGGAAGAGAAGAGGAGAGGGAGCGAAGGAGAGAGGAGCGAGGAAAGGAGAGGAGAGAGGAAGAGAAAAGGCCGGAGCAACGCCTCAGACTGACCGGTCGCCGTCGGACAACAATGCTATCCGGGAGCGGTCAGCGCAGTCCACCGCCACGCCGACAGCGCGGCAGTGAAACACTGCCACAGTGCGGAATTGAGACACTGCCACGGACAATACGACAGTGAGGTAGGGTGACACAGAGAGCGCCGGTTGTCACGGCCTTTCTCCGCTGACCGATTGTTCGCAGATGGTCGGCACGGTGTGACTGTGACGCTGACTGACACGGCTAGTGACCGCAGGTCCGCGGAGACCATTCACCGCTCCTGATCACCGGAGGTCAGCGCTGACCGTCACCGAAAGTCTCATAGCATAGACCACCCAGTGACACACTGACCCGGCGGCCAGCCCACCCGCGGTCAGCCACCTCTTAGGAAAGGTCAACCAAGTACGCCAGTGTAACGTTGAAACGAACATCGGGCAGCTAACTGACATGCTTCACAAGCACAACGATTGCACCCTGCGGCTATCACCCACGACTGGCGTAGCATCGTGACTTCTCCGAGATCAAAGCTCTCCTGTCACGCCACGGCCCAGTTCTGCAATCCGTTACCCCGTTAAATTCCCATCTCCTCGCACACCCGCGGCCTTTGAACCTGCAGCTCGTGTCGGCGTCGGGAGCGGCTCCGCACGGACCTTTGATCCACGACCCCGGAAGGACAGCCGACACCACGCGGAAGCTGTCTCCCACTGCGGTAGCCCACACCTGTCGGAGGAGGACGGGCCGGGCCGACAGGTCGACAGCCGACGTCCTGGCCGACAGGTCGCTGACAGGACAGCTCTGTTCGGTCGGCCGGAGCTCTATCCGGGTCGACAGCCGGCGCCGCGGGACGAATGAAGATCCCAGCGATAAGGACGGAGGTAATTATTCGTCCTTCACATTCAATTACGATGACGTGAAAAAAGGACTAAACAAACAAGTGAGGAAGGTCACTAAGGCTTCCACCGAGCGATGATGTGTCCTTTTGGTTTGTATTTTTACCTCAGAGAAGCGGAAGTAATCAACGGAGTGGTTTCCTGAGAGTGGAGGCGCTCCGGAGCCGAAACACGGCGTCCTGTCTTCTCAGCAGACAGAGACAGAGTTCCTCCACTGGCGGCAGCGCCCCACCCCCCAACCCCCCTCAACGCACGTCAGCCGGTCGATACGAAGGCGGCGCCCCTCCCGATCCAGCTATCCCAGCAGACGCTCCAGCATCCGGGGAGCGAGTTACGGCGTCTGAAACGGCCCGCTGAGCGACCGAATGGGAGCCCGGCCTGGTCTGAGAGCTCGAACTGGCCTGGTCAAACCGGCCGGCACAAATTCAGGGCGGGACAGGGCAGGACAGGGCGGAGCGCCACAGATGGGCGTCGCGATGACCCGATAGCCACATTCAGTCGCTGCTTCTGGTGTCAGTAGCTCGCTTGTCACATGTCGCCTGTCCAGCCGGTCCGTCGGAGGTCATCGGTCCCGTCCTGAGTCCTGAGAGTTCATGAGAGCGGCGGGAGCACCGCGGTCAGGAGCGTTTCAAGAGCCGGGTGAGTTCGTTATTCGTCACGTTTCGACCAGACCGATGAGTAATCGATAGCTGACCGCTAGACTGCACAATTATAAGGAGCTCCCACACATGCAAACACTTCGGACTATCAACTGCTTCTCGGACGCCAATACAATACCCGTTATATATGTTACCCGGTTTGGACGTTGTTTTCCTAATAAATCGCAATCTAATCCACCTGCAGCAGCGGTTATCGACACCTACCAATCGATACTGTCCACAGAGGGCGGGTCCGTTCGTCTGGCTATGTGTCAGGTCACGGAACCGGGCACGGCTCAGCGGACTAGTAAACAGGGCCGGGCCGGGCCGTGGCGTGCACAGCCGCATCGATCGATGGGGCGGCCTCGAACACGTGCTGCCGGGGCCGACGGGGCCGACGGGGGTGGGGCGGGGCCGGTCAAGGTTGCCCAACCGACTCACCCGGGCCAAAGTCGGTCCGAGGACAGACTGGGGACCCTATCGACCGCCCTGAGGCCGTCTCTGGGCGGTGATGGGTGACCGGTCACTACCACTGCGGACCGATACCGCCCTGTCCTCAGACATGGCTCGCCGACCGCCAAGGCCGCGACTGTGCTGTCCCAGCACTGAGCCGGCGCTGAGCGGCCTGAGCCGGGATCAGACCTATGCAATAGGCGCACGGCGCCTGCAGACGCCTCATCAGACTCCGTGCTAACACCGTCTTGACGGGATCACCGATCTGCCGAGGGCCGGCGATGGGAAGGTCAGTCTGGGTAGGAGCAGGACCAAGACGCTAGGGACGGCGGGGCAACCCGTGCCAGGCGCCGAACAACGCACCAATTAGCGACCGCCGGGAGCCGACCGATCGCCCCCGTAGCCGGTGACACGGCGCCAGGTCGCCGCGGCTCGTCCGTCACCACACCGACAGCCGCCGACACATGCGTCATCGTTTACGACCGGCCACCAATTGGGGGGTATTTGCCGACGGCGTCACACGGCGTCTGATTGTCAGTAACGGCCGGTAAAGCAGCCGCCGCACGATCAGCACCAGACACTCTGGGTGTCTGAGCCACTGCGCAGTGACCGTGGACGCTGCAGTGAGGTCACCCGGGTCACTCGGGTCACAAGGGACACACAAAGTGGACAGAGCCAGTCGTGGGCGACGGGCGAGGTCAGAATTGACTTAGCACCACTCCGCCGCTGGCAACCAACAACTGCATTAGCAGCCGTCGTAAACGACAGCCATGGCACGACAAAGAACTGGAAAGGCGAGCCACACGTCACAAGTCTGGGACACTTCGATTCAGAAGTCAGCCATTTCGAGTCCCACATCACCACCCCAAAAAAGTTCCCGAACCGCCAAGGTGGTCGGCCCAACCGACTG
The DNA here is from genome assembly GCF_019059575.1 of Amphibalanus amphitrite. Taxonomy (NCBI): domain Eukaryota; kingdom Metazoa; phylum Arthropoda; class Thecostraca; order Balanomorpha; family Balanidae; genus Amphibalanus; species Amphibalanus amphitrite. The sequence goes on along the minus strand of NW_024881508.1, from coordinate 523,302 downwards.
GTCAGCCGGCCAGTCTGGTCGCAGCCCACAGGCCGCCACAGCGCGACTGCTGCGGTCCGGCGCGGCGGAGAGCCGGCTGACCGGCCGGGAGCCGAGGCGGCGCCGGGCCAGGTAGCGGCCGGCGGTCACGGCTTATTTATCGGTGTGCCGGCGGCGTGGCCAGCACGCTGACCGTTACTGTGCCACTGCCGGCGCCGTGCCGGGCGGGCGCCAACACGGCACATCTGCCCGGCCAGTGGTTATCCACGGTCTGCGCCGGACAATATCTCATCCTACAGTAACAGTAACAACAACGGACCGGCGGCAGTGCCGCCCCACACCGGACTATAACTGGACACGGTTCGTCGGAAGGTCATCTCAGGCTCAAAAGAAACGGTATATACCATTCGAAAGCTGACGGAGAGCTGAATCCAAAAATGTAATTTTTATCAAAATCGATCGATGGCCTTTTTTGAAAATTGCGTTTTTGTAAAAACTTAATAACCTTTTATTCAACGGGTTGTCCCGGACATTCTTGAAAACATAGACATGTATTATTGAGTTCCAGTGAAAGCTGAACGCCAAAAGAACAATACTTAGCGAAGCAATATTTCCAAACATTAATATGCGTCTCCCACAGCCGAAAATAAGGTGCAATCACACATCTCAGTGTCACGATGGACCAAAGTCAGCCACACAGAAGCGTGAAATGACCCTTATCGACTCGCAGACCCGGCGCTCTCGGCCCGCCTGACCGGCCACGGAAAGAACGTTCGGCTCTCGTTCTACTGTGACTAAACAAATGTCATATTTGTCACTTTAACTGTCCACATCGCTATTAAAGTTATTCAGGATACCTGGGAAGAAAATTCATTGTTCTGCTTGATTTAAAACATGCTTTAATTTACATTTTTCTTATACATGTTTTGTTCCATCCAGCTGCGATCAGTGCCCGCACAGGGGAAGTGAGCGGGGTTTCACTGTCAGAGGCTGTACTGGTGACAGCTACTCGGCCGTGCGACCGGTCAAAGGTTACACTGCCCCGCCGGGCGCTACCCCCACTCCACCCGAGCTGAGGCCGGTGCAACCTCTGACATTTCAGCGCGGCCAATTTTCCTTATATGGGCATGATACCAAGCTCAATTGAGCAAAGTAGACATGAACAAATGCAAATTAATGCATGATGTGAAGATGACAGAACAATGAATTTTCTTCACATGTATCCTGAATAACTTTAACAGCGATGTGGACAGTTAAACTGACAAATTTGACATTTGTTTAGTAGAACGAGAGCCGAACGTTCTTTCCGTGGCCGGTCAGGCGGGCCGAGAGCGCCGGGTGTGCGAGTCGATAAGGGTCATTTCACGCTTCTGTGTGGCTGACTTTGGTCCATCGTGACACTGAGCTGTGGGATTGCGCCTTATTGTCGGCTGTGGGAGACGCATATTAATGTTTGGAAATATTGCTTCGCTAAATATTGTTCTTTTGGCGTTCAGCTTTCACTGGAACTCAAAAATATATGTTTATGTTTTCAAGAATGTCCGGGACAGCCCGTTGAATAAAAGATTTTTAAGTTTTTATAAAAACGCAATTTTCAAAAAAGGCCATCGATCGATTTTGATAAAAATTACATTTTTGGATTCAGCTCACCGTCAGCTTTCGAATGGTATATATCGTTTCTTTTGAGCCCGAGATGACCTTCCGACGAACCGTGTGGACTCTGACGACGCCTTGGTATCGCTCGACTCAACCATCACAGCAAAACATTCGAACCGTCCATCACTTATGTAGAATCCTCGTGAGGCCTCAGTTCCCTGACCAGCAGCAGCACCGGTCCAAAAACCACCCGCGTCATGCGGTCACTCGTCGCCGCCGGCGAGTCCTGGACCCAGCGCGATCTCCGGGCGAGCCAGTCACGGTCACGACGAGAGAAGCAGGGCGGCGCCTCGTCACGGAGAGGCCGGAGAAACCCGGACCGGCACAGCCCTCCGGACGTAATGCGATCGCCATTAGTTCGGCATCAAGCCCGGCTATCAGACTGAGGAAGATCAGAGAAGAGATCCGACACGGCAGTGGGCCTCGCCGGCTCCCTGACTAGGTCACATGATCAATAACTTCAGCCGGAGGCGCCGAATCAGTCACAGAGCTCTTCTGTAGTTTGCTGGCGACTGATCGCGGCTGTATGCCTTTACGCCTTTACAGAACCTCACGCCGAACAGAACGAGAGCTGCGGATACTCGGTATGTTCCTCAGCATCGATCAGACTACGGTATGTGGATAATCACGTGCGCTGGCTGTGTGCCTTTCTGCTTTAGGTTGGATTAATGATGAAACTGTAATCGTATTACGTTCTGGAGCTTCTTACGGCTGAGCGACCCCCTAAGGAGTCTACATAAAATATTAAGGTCGATCGGTGGACCAAACGGTAGGGGCAGTCCGGACTGTCGTATCGATCTGGGTTCCAGTCAGAGACGGCAGAAGGATAATCATTCTAACATTTTAGCCTCGCTGCCTTTTCAAGCCGGGAGAAGCGTCAGACTAGATTGCTCTGTTTATTTTGCGCGCCAGACTTTCTGTTCATTTGGCGCAACGCCACTTCACCACTGCACTCTGCGCTTTTCAACTGAAGTTGGAAACGATCTCAACATCATCGCCGAGCAAGAGGACGGTCAACAAAACTCCAAAAAGAACACTCGACGCCACAAGCCCAATGATAAAAAACTGTCCGACCACCATACCGAGCTAACCGACCCAGTGTAAAAGGAGAGGCAACCACTGCCGTCCATCTTCGTGTGGGAGGCTACAGGCGCACACGCGGTCAGCCGAACGCGTCTCGGCCGAGCCACATCGCCACTTTCCTCGCAGAGCCGTCGCAGCGCTCTCGCTCTGTGCGAATCGTTCGCCAGTCGGTCCGGGCCGGTGTTTGGAGCTCGACACGCTGCGATGTGCCGCCGTCCGGAACACATCGTCGACAGCCGTCGGTCCAGTCGATGAAGCGAGACACACTCGGGAGGACAGCAGAAAAACACACACACGGAGACGACATTAGGCGGTGTTGAATCCATCAGACGACGGCGACAGTCAACTGCCGCCAAAAGTCGCTCCCGAGTGTTCCCATTCGTCGCCCGAGCTTCACGATCTGATAGCTTAGTATCGGCGACCGGTCATTCCGTCTCCACAGAGGAAGTCGTGAAACGTTATTAGCTCCTCGATCGGCCACTGTGAGAGACAGTCCTACACCGCAGGACGCGGACGGCCCGTGTCCGCCAGCCTCTCAGTTATTCACTGACAGGCTGATAGAGCCGCATTAGCCAAGAACGTAGACCGTGGCACCTGCTGGGAACAACTGAAGACCGCAGCTCAGGAGACGTCAACGAAAGCGGGCCACACGAAAAACCAGAGATGCATACTAATTGAAAACGTTTGAGATTCATGAGCAGTGAACAGTGGAGGTTTCCCGCACAGAGGGAGAGAAATTGAATTTAGTTGTCGTGAGAGCTCGTGCGCCTACCTCCATGAAAGTCTGGATGCTTGCGTGAAGCATTTTTAAGTACAGTGATCCACCAAACCCCTGCCCTACACTCGGCGGGTCAGGCTCGACCTCGGGTCAGCAGCGGGCACCCGTCCGTTGGAGAACTGGGCCGCCGCCGTCCGGCCCCTCGTGCTCGGCTGTTCTGGATCTCAAACCGTTTATCACACTGCACAGAGCCCCGCACCATTACATCATCACGATCCGCTACCGGGCCGGCCAGTAGGCCAGCTGGAATCGATACCCTCCACCTGTGACCTGACATCGGCAGTCGGCACAGAGCCGCTGGGAGCGCTGCAGGCATGCTCACTCTTCCTTCCTCTCTTCACCTCCCGCCGGGTCTCTCTCTCTCTCTCTCTCTCTCTCTCTCTCTCTCTTTCTCTCTCTCCCGCACCTCCCACCAAGCCAATCCCCTCTCTCCACCACCACTGAGCCAGCGTCCCAGTGTTGACCCGGGCTAATGGCAGCACAAACCTGCCCCGCGTCTCGGCCGGTGGCACTCCGCGGCAGGGTCAGCTCCGGTGACCCGCCGGGCCGGAAGTGAGGCGTGCCGCGGACCGACCCGCCGGTCAGTCATCCATCACCACCGGCCGCGCAAAAAGCGTCACGACGATCGTCCGTGACGCGGCGCCGTCACGGACGTTTCACCACCGTCCGCCGGCGCGGTGGACGGCACAGGAGCGCCGGTGGCAATCCGCCCGGTGCAAAAACGTCCGCACACGCACACAGGTGTTCGCCGTTCGGTGTGCGACAGTCCGACACGTCGCAAAAACGCACAGCAGGCACGCGCCGTATTCAAACAATGGGAGGCGACCGACCGACTTTGTTCGCCGACTGTGTAATGACTTGATCAAGACAGACCTCGGGATGCGTGAGCATAGGCACATGCAAAAAGTTTACAAACGTAAACGAGTCCAGCATTATCTGGAACAGACCATCGCCATCGCCACCATGAACTTCCTTCTTCCGTGTAATAGGAACACTATCCTTTGCCTATCGAGGCGTAAGTAATACCACAGCGGATGATCAGTCCATCCTATTGAACCGAAGCAATGCTTCATTATGCATGCCAACCAGACACACTGGCTGCCGCGCCAGGCCGGCCGGCGGGCGCTGGCGGCCCGTGGGCACTCCCCAGGGCCGCTGTTATCCCGCCCCGCGTCCGTCGACGACCGGCGATCGACACACGCCGGCCCAATTACGACCGACGGGGTCGGGTCAGCCGCTTCGGTAGTGACGGGCCGTGAGACCCGCCGGGCCGCGGCAGGACGCACCAGGTACGGCTGGCGGCCTCAGATACGTCCCTTGGGACACTGTCCACTGCAAGACTCTCCTGAACCAGGAACAAAAACTCTCCTCACACAATTCTTCCAAAACAGGCCGGGACGGCTGAATGCGCCTGAAACCGACTCCCACACAATCTAGCTGATATCGAGACCGCGGATCTCATCCCGCAGCAGCCGACCACAGGCGGCAGAGCGGGACCGAACCGCCGCCGGTCGTCTTCACGAAAAGTAATCACGTCCTCACGGGATTCACCGACGCGGCACCCGGTTCCCAGGGCACCACTTTCTCGGCGCGAGTGCGCTAGTCCCGGCACGCGAGTCGTCTAAATCAGAGGCGACGCGGCGATGGCCAGCTAACTCGGCTGGTTTCCAACGCTTTGTCGGGTTATCACAGCACTCACATGCATCTAGTCTGACGTACAGACACCCAACAGGCGGCAGCTGACCGCACAGAGAGTAGTCAGCCTGCTGTGTATGATTCAGCGAGCCGTCCCGCGCGCTCGCGTGGTCCTCGTCACGCCCCCGGGCGAGGCGACATTGGCTGGTATGCCGCTCTTCCCTGTGCCGTCGGACCCAGTCACGCTCCAGCTACCGAGCGCGACACGGCGCCGTCGACTCGGTGCCGCGCTCCGCCGCACGGAACTCTCTTAGCACGCTGCTGACTGAGACACACCTGTCCGGTACCACTGCAAAGCATGGCGATAAGGAGAACACACGCAAGTTCCTCTAACGGAGAGATTCTTTTGCACTATAATCATCGTCCGTAACTCATGGAAGACCACCGCGGAAGTGCACAAAGGGGGCCGGCTGCACTCCGCGCGCGTTCCCGCCCTGTCACGGATCGGTGCTGCTGTCACCGGTCCGCGAACGGAACACACCTGGCGCGGCGCCGGCTCATCCTTCTGCGAAAAGAGGCGGCCGGTGAGCCGCCGCACGCCACCGGCCGGTGCACGCCCCGGCCCCGTGTCATGCCCTGACCCGGTGTCACGTTCGTGTCGCCGCCGGCGTGCCACTCGACACGAACCTACCGCGCTCTCCGCTCAGGTCGGTCGTTCGCCGGGCTGTCAGCGGCCAGCCGGGCAGCCGTGCCCGGCGAGTGAGTTCCCGTGAGAAACGCACACGGTTCGCCGTAATGTCCGCCGGCGGCGGTCGGACGCGCCGCCCCCGTCGTGGGAGCTGCCGCCGCCCGGACACCGTCCGGCCACCGCCGGCCGGCCGCGCCGCGACGCGCCAGAAACAAAAGAGGGGCGAAGACGCTACCTTGCGGAACGCCGGGTCCGCTCGGCTGCCGGCGGCGTGGTGGGGTGGCGTAGGGTGCGGTAGGAGTGCGGTGGGGTTGTGTGGCCGGAGATTGGGCAGTCTGCGCCCGACGGCTCACGTAGAGGAGCTCTCTGCCCGCCGGCGGGGCCAGCTAAGTACCGGATCTGGTGGTCAATTAGGTACCGCGAGCACCAGCCTAGGGCGCAGACGTGGCTTCTTTGTGCACCCTTTACTACAACGGCAAACCATCATTGGTTTACTGCTTACTGCCGTTCGGGATCATCGAACAAACAGCAGACGTGACCTGCCGAGTTGAAATGATGCAAGCTTTTCAACTTTACTGTCGCCCTCATCTCACGTTACACTCGAGAACAATAAACACCCCATCATGTAAACACGGCCGGCAGCTCGATGTTCCTTTGATGAGCAGTAAGACGACAAGAGGCGGTCAAGGGCCACTGAGTAATGACTAGATTGTTTTAGACGTTCATCGCCTCCTAACCGGCTATTGTTAGCCCACTGACAATCCGTCGCAGCGCCCGTCAAGTGGGCTAATCAGAATGTATGGGCCGCGGAGCCTGTGGGTGGGACGGAGGTCGCCCGCCAAGGCAACAGGTCAGCCGTCGCTCCAACACTGAAAAGCGCACAGCCGCGTGAAGGTCGGCATTTATACAATGAAAATCCGTGAGATTTCCATCAATATTCCAAGCACGACCGCACATGGCGACGCGCGACCTTCACCAAAACTGCATGCACCACTTGCGTTTCAATTCACATTTACGGCGATAGGTTTTAGCGCTTTGTGAAAGCGGATGGCCAACAATTACAGCGTGTGAGCAGGATGTAGCCGCCATGGTCACGATCGAAGTTGGCATGACCGTACACGCATTCTTTGATCGCTTTCAACACCTTGACCGACTTGATCTATTGTCATTGAAATGCGAAAATGAATAAAAAAGAAATGAGTGGATCTCACGACCAGCTGACAAGTAACAACCCTCCATGGCGTTCTTCATCGTTCTATGCATACATAGAAATGAAAGCTACAATAATCCGCCACCCGTATGCTCCGCAGCGACACGAGCGATCTCTTAACGCAAAACACCAAACCGCTGAGCATCAATGGCTGATGAATTACAGCCGGTAGACGTCGGAGAGCGCGTAATAAGTCAACATCTAGTCAATGATTCAAAGCCACAATGATTCAATGCCTAGAAAATGCATTAGTCACGCTGATAAAATCCATAAGTAATACGCGATTGAAGGGCGACACAATCACCGAAATTGGCAGAAGCGGATCGCAGCAGTCCATCTCAACAGAACCGGCCGGAACCAGCCCAGGCCCGCTCGCCGACACGGGCTTGTCGGATCGTCTCTATCCGACTCCATAGCTCTTACGGTCAGCGGCTGTCGGTACCGACACGACAGGGAGCGGAGCTGGACAAGGGTTCGGCTTGCACACCAGCCTGCAGCGTCGGGGCGAGCCACGCTACAAGTCTGCTGTCTTAACCAGGCCACAGCTTGGAGCAGACGTGAGGAAACCCTCTTCCAGACAGGTGCCAGATATACGGTCGCGCTAGAAGCGAGCCGCGATGAACTACCGTCTTAACACGCCGTAGACTAGGGCAGCAGACCTGAGACCACCTACTGAGGAAAAGACCTCTCACTGACAGTGAGTCACGTCGAGGCATCGCTCGCTGGCAGCCACCGAGGCTTTGGGGATATACCCTGTCTCCATCACGAGAATTGCTAACTCGGCACTCACGGCAGCCTGCAGTTCTTCGCCCAGCCGACGTTGGCCACTTGTTAGCCGGTGGTTACATCTGAACACCGCTTAATCAGCACTTGTAACAGGTTTGAGTGCAATGCAATATAAAAACGCTGATGCAACCTAACCACTCGACCCGCGGCTAGTTGAGGTGCGGTAGTACTGGTCAATGGAGGAAAGGCAGGAATAGTTACAGTCGAGCGGCACCATCAGATTAAAATGACTGCAAATGTCCCGTGATGATGAATTTAACATAGCTCGGCAGGAAACCGCGCTCACTTACGAGACAATCTGAGTAATTGCATATGGCCCCATGAGATCTACAGCAGCCGGCCCGTCGGACACATTTCATTTCGACCAAACCGGGTCAGCAGTTGCCTGAAGGGTCCGGGGTTCGCTCCACCTCACTATGACCGGTCCAGAGCTTCGGTCTCACACCAGTCAGGCCAGAGACGTCCTGAGACAACCTGTCACAAACTGACAGCCTGGCGGCGTCTTCAGCGCCACCAACATCACAGTCGTCATCAGCGTCAACGTCAGAACCACTGCAGCTGTCACAGTGGCGCTCCTTTGTTTCCTCTGCTCTTGCCGAACGGCCGTCGCCAGCTCACCGGCTCGCCCCGTCAGTCAGACCAACTGTCCGAGCTGGACGCCGCTGGCCGACGCTGCCGGCCGCGCCAGCTCTCCGGGTGTCCGAACGGGGAGGGGAGGGGAGCAGGGGAGGGGAAGGAGGGTAATAGTTACTCCCCGCCGACCGCGAGCTGCGACAGCTCTCTCAGTAGCCGTCGTTTTTGTACAGTTCCGCCGCGTGCAGCCACTAGCCAGTTCATTTCCGTGCGGTACATCACCTAAAACAGTGCCCCGTGACCAATTCATTTTTGTGCGATAGCTAACTGAAAACGGTGTCCCGTGACCATTTAATCATTTTGGGCGCTAAAATAGAGCAAGCAGCCATAAACGCAGCGGAGGGTCAAGTCTCTGAGCGGCAACAATTCAGGTACACTGTAAATGGCGAGCGGGGTTCCAGTTAGCTACAATCAAGCTCCACAAGGCTTTTGGCGGAAGTCGTGGGCTCGAACGCCTGACGAGCAAATGCAGCTGCACCAGCAGCCGTGACATCACCAGTAGCAGCTCAGGGGCAGTCGAAACAGCAGCATAAACGGCAGCAGCAGAAGCAGGTCGACGGGGCCCGGCTCCGGTATCAGCAGCACGCTCCGCCGAGCCCACTACCTTTTACCGCCCAGGCCGGTCGGCAGCGGTATCGGCTGACCGGGCAGGTCACGTCAGGTGACCATTACTGGGGCACAGCATGACCGATCACACGGCACCCGTCGATACGGGGTCGGGCCGCGGCCGTGCTGACCACCGAGTGCTGCGAGCAAAACCCGCCGCCGGCAGCACGGACAGACCTGGCGCGGGGGCGGCGGAGGAACACGAGCGTGAAGGGTTTCTGCAGTAAAACGCGAGCCAACTCTGCTCCGAACGTGCGGAGAGGTTGGCCAAACGATACCGGGTCAAGTCAGGGTGTCGAATTGTGCAAGCAGACTGCGCTGCTGCACGTGCTAATGATCAGTCAATGTTAGCAGAGCACCTGACCTGATGTTAGTTTCACAACAAGGAAGCCACGACCTTGCATTAGCAGTGTCTGGCATTAGTGAAGTTATCGTGATAATAGTATCATAGCAGTATCAAGGCACCCAAAGGCCAAACATCGCAGGAAGCAGATGCAAAACATCTCTTATTTAGATCCTCGCGGCGATAACTGTCTAAGGAGCAGCACTGCTGATTCAGCTATATCAGCTATATCACATCAGTTGCTGCTGTATCGATCAGCTGAGGGCGGCACAAAGACCAGACCGGTTGCGCAACCTTAGCACTCAGCTGCATCGCTGGTCGCAAACATGCCAAAAGAGCGTTCCACGCCACGGCAGTAGGACGGGCATCCACAACACGAGCGTTTGGCCTCGGCAGAACACAACGAGCGTCCACAGGTCGGCGGACAGCGGATCAAAGGCACACGCCGCCGGCTCGATCATCTTAGTGACGTCAGAACAGCTGGGCTATCGGGCCGTATCGGGCACAGCGCAATGCCGGGGCAATCCGGGAAAATACTGCAGCACTCTGAGAAATACCGCTGGCGGCAGCGGCGGCAATGTCAGGCATCAACAATAATCACAACACAACAGTCATATAGCTGACCTCCCATTCAAGATCCGCGGTGACCTGGCAAACTACCATGACGTGTTACTTCCGTGACCCCAGAGAGGCCACCATCACTGGCCTGCCGGACTGCAATCCCGTCCGCCGACTCCGGTCAGGGCTATCAGCCTGGCTGGCAACATCGGCCGTCGATCAGGTCCACCCTGGCATCCATGTATAGTCAATGAAGCCAGCCGCATGCAAACAGCACAGCGTACACCCGTTACATCGGCCGACAGAAGGATCTCCGTGACCGTCTTCGGCGGTCGGTCGGTCGGTCGGAGGGCGGGAGTACGGAGCTGACCTGCAGTGTTGGTTCCGTTAGGGGCCTCCGTGTTTATCACTGCTCTGGTCTGCTGCCTTTGGCTAGAATTCCGTGGGGACTGGGGCCAGCGTGGTTGGTTTTCTGGATGCTTTTGGGTTCATCATATCTTCACGGAAAGCTCGTTCTAGGCTGCTCTGACGTCAAAAGGCTGTTATCGACGCAGATCTAAGCTGAAACTTTCACACCTTCCGTTTGGAAATTCCTTCGCGAAAAAAACTCACTTGACACAACCCATCCCACCCGCCTTCCACGTATTCCCAGCAGTCTCTGGCAGTCCCCCAGCGCTGTGAAAACCGCAGCATCACCTCCCAGGCCCCAGCCTCAGTAATTACCTGCCGGGGCCCGTGTGAGCGCGCTGAGCGGGTCGCGACCCGGCGCCGCGGTCGTGCGCCGCGTTCCTCGACCCCGTCACGACGGAGATGGTCGGGTAACGAGCATCAGCCACGCGCCGGCCGGCCCGGTGTAAACAGGATACGGAGCGGACCGAGCCGCCGAGACCCCGGGCGGCTTCAGCCTCGGCGGCGCCTGAGCGGCAGCGACAAAGGAGGCCGACGCGTGGCTCGCAGTCGGGCTGTCTGACGGGGACGGCGTGCCATTTGTCGCAGTGCCGACCGCACATCGCTCAGCGCCGCCCCCGTGCGTACCGTGCACCGCGTGTGGGCCGAGCGTTACGAGCGGTCCCTCCGTGTCGTGTCGAGCCACAGTGTGTCATTGGTGGGGTGTCACGGGACACGGGACAGGTCAGTGACCCTAGACACGCAGCTGGCAGCCCGACTCATCACCGCCGCTACCGAAGACAGCTAGGGCTGACATCCGCCCGTCACATTATCGCACAAAATGACGAATCGGCTGCTCGGCAATGTTCATCACCACCTCAGTCGGCTCTCCTTCCCTCTCGTCGTCGAGACACTTCATCGGTGGACAGCCAGTAGCCACACAGCCGCAACAGGCTGACAGACCGCGCCGACAGCCCCGACCAGAGGAGGGTGGTTCCCAGGCACCGCCAGACGACGGTGGGCGGTCCGGAAGCGCGTGACAATGGGCCGTCACCGCCCGGTGGTAGCGGCGTGGGAGGCAGAAGAGGCGGGCTGCGCGACCGGGCCGCCACGGCACCGCGGCTAGAACATGACTGGCAGACGTGGACCAAAACGTAGGCCGTCTGTCTGTGTTTCCCTGTCTGTCTCCATCCCTCTGCCTGTCGTCTGTCTGTCTGTCCCGATCCTCTCTTCCTCTCTCTCCTTCAGGCTGATGCCTTGTGTGACCGGCCATTGACCAAATCGACAAAATGACCGGGAGGCACGGAAGCCAACTAACTTCACAAACAGAGGCCATCAAACAATTGTACGCTGAGAAAGCATTGAGGAGTAGGTAATACGGAACAACAGCGCCGCTGAAGTATGCCTGCCTCCAACGGAGCACCTGGATTTTCCCCGGTACCGGCCACGCCCTGTTCGTTCGATTTCCTGTGTATCAGACCCCACCAGCTCATCCCTGCACCCACCAGCACGCTTCTCCTCCGCGTTCCAGGCCGGAGGGACGCACGACGGGCGGCTGGCGGCGGCGAGCGGGACAATCAATGCGTGCCGCCACCCCCGCCCGGGCCCGCAGCCAGCCTCAGTTAGCAATCAATGTGGCGCGGTGTGGCGTGGTGCGGCGCGGCGCGGGCTCGGCCACCCGCTCCAGGGGAGGAGCGGGTCGATCGACGCAGCGGCGGAGGGGCAGCGGCCGGACAGTGACCAGCGGACAGTCACGGTCGACAAACAGACACCGCTTCTGACAGTGACCGACGGACGGCGAATCGACGGCGACAAAACCCCGCTGCAGGGTCGTCACCATGACGCAATGCCCACAAAGCACTAGCCGCACAGAGCACCCCACCAGGGCCAATTTGTGTACTCGCGCTGAAATTATTACCCAGGTAAACACTGCAAATGAACGTCATATGAGGTAATTTGTAGTCATGTAAGACAACCGACAGTAGCTTTGTCCCTGAAGAGGATAAATAGATGACAAATTACAGGGCCATAAAGCGGTGCACAAAGTCCCTAACATCAGCTCAGCGCTGCCGGCTTATCAACAGCGTCAGAGACTGTGACGATGCCGTCATTCTCATGACGTCAATGCTCTGTGGGAGGCACACTTCGGCCTCATCCTTCAGTCGCTGCCGCTCAGCCATCAGTCCCATAACACATCGGCGGATCTAATGCACACATCTCCCGCCGGCGTGGGCGTAGATTCCGAGACGGTCTTAAAAAAAGCAGCGTTGCCGCTCGGCGACTCGCCCGGGGAGTACGGTAGCTCATTTGCTAGTCAGGCAGACAAAGAACGTCATGATGAAGCGAGTCCGGCCGGCGAGCCGGCAATGATGCCGACTGTCAAGCAGGATGACCGGATGACCAAACACCGGTGTTTCCTCACCACCCACGCGGCCCCGACGGTAAAAAGTCGACCCATTCACAGTGCAGGTCGGGTCATAGAGCCAACTACCGGCGAGAGTCCACACCGGCTCCCACGGCCGACTTCCCCAGTTTCGACACCGGCACTTCAGGAACTCCAGGGGACAAAGACAAAAACGTGGTAATGTTGGCATTCGGGGTTTCGCCGCGAGCATGAACAAGTTGCAGCGGCTGGCAATTTTATTATCATGGTCGGCCTGTCGGTTTCGTCAGGGCTGGTTTACAATGGGGGAAGAGGGAGGAAGGGCGGGGAGAGGGAGAAACCAGCCGAGGGCCACCGAGTCAGCCAGCCTTGTCTGGAATGTGTCGCTGGATCGCGTGCCACCCGACAGGAATCAATACGTAACTACTTCCAGACGGCGCAAACAGGCGTCACACGAGGCCGGCGCGCGCCCGTCTGACCGAATCTGGGCCAGCGGCAGTGAAATGGCACGCCGCCGCCACCTCCCCGGTTCTGCCGGCCCCGCCCATACGCGGCACAACAATGAGGGCCAAGGGCGACACTTATATCACCCCCGTCAGCCGCCCGCAGTCCGCACCGCCTGCCAGACAGGCAGCGAGGCCGAACGTAGGCCGAGCCAACTGATTAACTAGCTCCCACGCGCATCCATCTAGCTCATGGCACAGCCTTGTCGGCGTGTTGTGATTGGATTCAAACGTTTATAAATCGAAGTCTTGTTCTAATCTACCGTCCATAGTATCTAACGTCTAACAGCCATAATCAGAATCAATTCATAAATCTAATCTAATCTAATTGTGATAAAACACTTGAGTTCTGGGGTCCAACTGTCCTGTATTTCGACACCCCAGTTAACCATCAAAACATCGGTATTGGTCGCGTGAGGATGATGCGAGGGAGCTCCGCATTTCACAACATCCTCCCCCCGCGAAAGTGCGCCAGCACGCGCTTCTGTTGTTCCGGTCTCTGTGACACTGGAAGTCAGGTTGCTTCCAGGGGGTATAGTCTCTGGACTGGCCGCGCGAGCTCACCACCAGCTGTTCGCACTGTCGCAGACCGGGTCAAACCGTCCCGTCCCTGGTGCAGCTGGGTGATTTTGCCCATCTGCCAGAGTGCTGGTGATGTCTTCGTGTTATCGCCGATCAAGACCATGTCCCCCACCTTGGGCTGATCATTTGGCTCACGGCGCGGTACTCTCAGCTCCCTCACGTACTCTCGTGCCCACCTTTGCCATAGGTGCTGAAGGACCTGCCGTCGGTACCTCCATCTTGCTCCCAGAGAGCGCCCAGGTTCGCCATCCGTCTCCGGGTGGTCCGTGGCGGCACGCTCCGCAGACTCATGTGACGTATCTCGCAGGAAGTCTTCAGGCGAAAGAGTTCGTACGTGATGTCCTCAGTGAGCGGTGAAAGTGGTCTCGCATTTATGACACTCTCAATGCGACATAACACTGTTTGCAGCTCGGAGAACGTCATCAGGCTCTTGTACAATGTCTTTCTCAGAGCGTCTTTTGTTGTCCGCACCATTCGTTCAAAAAATCCTCCCCACCAGGGGGCTCTTGGCACGTTAAACTTCCAGGTCACGCCTAGATGGGTCAAGCGGGATGCGGCTCCTTGAAAGTTTGTGGCGTTGTCGCTGAAAACTACTGTGGGTTTTCCACGACGAGCCACGAACCGCTCGAAGGCCGCCAGGAAGTCTTCTGTCGAAAGCGTTTCCACAAGCTCCAGGTGGACGGCGCGGACGGCAGTGCAGGTGAAGAGGACGAAGTAGGCCTTCACCGGTTCAGATTTCTCGCCATCTTTGAAGTACAGGGGTCCACCCAGGTCGACACCGATGCGCGAGAAGGGTGCGCCACCGCATACCCTCTCCTTGGGAAGCGGCGCCCTCTCCTGTGACAGTGGCTTCAGGCGAAACACCCGACATCTTGCACAGTCATGTATGGTCTGGCGCACTGTCTGGCGACTCCGGGGTACCCAGAACCGGGATCGGAGAGCGAACATTGTCTGCTGTATCCCTGCATGACAGAGATTCTCATGCAGGTCTAGAATGACCAGCTTGGTGTAGCGGTGTTTGCTGGGCAGTATCAGCGGGTACTTTTCTTGTGCAGTCAGTTCTGATTCTTGGAGACGGCCGGTCACTCTCAGGAACCCGTTGTTTAGATGCGGATTCAGATGGAAGACATCTGAAGTCCCGGGAACATCTTGTCCGCTCTGAAGCCTTGCTTTCTCATCTTTAAATGCGTCGGTCTGAGCTAGTGCAACCCATAGGTCGCCAGCTCTCCGGATCTCCTCCTGGGTGAGTTCTCCCGCCGTGTCTTCTTCTCGCCGTGCCTTCTTCGTCCAGCGAATGACCCAGGCGGTGACGCGATGCAGACGTTTCAGGGAGCTGTAGTTCTCCAGTGGCACCAGCTGACCGATTCCAGCGACATCTTCCGCGGTGGAGCACGCGTTGACGCTCACTTCTTGTTTCTCTTGCTCCACCGTGCAGTCAGCTGGTACCTCCTCATCTTCATACCGTGCCGGCCACTGTGCGTGAGGCATGCGTAGCCACACGGGGCCACGTGTCCACAGGTCATTTGCCAGTGCTGACGATGATGCTCCTCGAGATGGCAGGTCTGCGGGATTGTCCACCCCTGGGCAATGCCTCCAGGCGTCAGGTGAGGTCAGTGCTTGGATTTCGTGGACTCTGTTCCGAACGTACGTTCCCCACCTCAGTGCATTACTTCGGATCCAGTGCAAGGTGACTGATGAGTCCGTCCAGAGGAACTCTGCTGACGGCGCGATTGGCAGGTGCTTCTTCACGAAGGTCAGGAGACGCGCTCCGATGAGCGCCGCAGTAAGTTCGAGTCTGGGAATTGATAGGCCTTGTGACGGCGCGAGTCGTGTTTTGCAGATGACCAATGCCGTTTCCTGGACGGGTGCATCAGTACTGCTGCGAATGTACACTACTGCGGCGAGAGCGTCTTTACTGGCATCACAGAAGACATGTAACTGGAAGACTTCGTCATGTCGCCCGTAGAAGCGTGGAACCCTGAAGGCCACGAACTGCGTTAGCTCTGCAAGCCACTTTCTCCATTGGAATCGTGACTCTGACGTGATTGGTTCGTCCCAGTCCAGACCTTGTCTCCACAGGGCCCTCAGGAGCATCTTGACTCTGACAGAAAAAGCCGCCATCAGGCCAAGCGGGTCATAGAACGCAGCGGCGATCTTCAGGATGGTCCGCTTGGTCTCCGGCAACGCCGCAGCATAGGGTAGTGTGGGGTAATTTGAACATATTTTTACGTCTTCTCCGTTGTACCAAATTCCAGTTCAACCCTGGATGAAGAAAAACTGCTTCAGTAGCGCAAGTGTCACTTGCTTTCACCATGCAAGCCTCATTTTTGGACGAGCCGAGCATACCTTGAATAGCATAGCCTCACTTCTCCACCAAGTCACGGTGTGTTCAAATTGCCCAACCGTGGGGTAATTTGAACATACTGCCTTTACCTGTCATAAAAACGATAGTCTCGCCAGCACCGATGTTGTTTGACCCATAAACAAATAGGCAGAACAATTCTAAACATACCTTCACTTGAAAAATCAACACAACAGCAAAAATAACAGTTGCAGAGTATCAATATCTGCACGCTGCACACCGGTCAGTTGACAGAATTCGCCCCTCTTCAATTAACAGAACGTCTATCATTTTTGTTCGATAAAAACTCTCCCAACCGTACTACATCTGTTAAAGTGGTGCCAATCGAAACCTGGACATTTGGAGTTCTGATTTTATCCAATGTCCAATTCGGAATTGTTTGGACAAAGGTAGCAGACTGGACAATATTGGACGATGGCTTGCTACACTTCAGCGCTTTTTATAAAGTAATCGTGCATAGCATTGATTGGCGAATGGAAAGCTTGTTAAGATCTCAATATAATGAACACTTTTCGGCTGGTAAAATTACATGATAAGCAATATAAATGACGGTTTTGAGTGTTGATAGCTGCATAATTTTCGGACATATTTGGACAAATAGTTGACTTTAACATTTTTGGACGGAAAATCAACAAAAATGCCGGACATTAGACGGATATTAGACGTAAATTTTCTAAAACTGGCATCACTTATCTGCTACTGCCTTGGGTCGAAAATATTGGCAAAAAAAACTGAGAGCGTTGTTTTTTTTTCGGAGCTATCCCTGTCTTCATTCAAATTCTCACACTATGTTCAAATTACCCCACGCTAAAAGTTATTTTGCCATTTTAAAAAACAGGGTTGAAAAGCAAATTTCTTGGATTGACGGCGCTGATTAGGTCATTATACAACAAAAGCCGTTGCGCATTAGGCGCTAGCAATGCAAGATTTTGCGCTGCAATGAAGTTGCAATGACGTGTTGTTAGGCGTTTTTCCTTGCGAAATTGATTTTTTACACTGTGCGTCAACATCTTCATTCCCTGAAACTTAAAACCCCGTTCATATGATAGCCCTTTTAGTTACGATACTTTCTCTCATTGGTCTTATTGTCATGCCACTTATGGATTTTCCGTAATTTTCTGTTATTCACACTATGTTCAAATTGCCCCACATGTTCAAATTACCCCACCCTACCCTACTCTGCCAGTGTGCGTGTGCACATCTCCAGAACGTCTGAAGCAGGCTGCCAGATCACCCCCAGTACCTTCCGGTCAGTTTCCCCACAATCACCGAGATTCCTTTCAGTCTTTTCACCCGAGGCACTCCTGTCCCACTTTGTCATGACCATCCCTGCATCAAGGAAGATATACTGTGTCCGAGCTTTGACCTCCTCCGCCTCCTCTTCCGTGTCGACACTAGTGATGAGGTCATCACAGTATATGTCTCGCTTCAGCAATGTCACCAGCTCGGGGTCGCACTGTTCGTAGAGCTTCAGGTGATGCCTGATGGTAGCTTGGAGGAGGAACGGGGACGCATTTACGCCGAAGATAACTCTTGTCATCCGGTAAGTCGTCGGGACAGGATCGGTCGCTCTTTCCCTCCATAGGAAGCGCGTGACGTCCCGCTCAGCTGGATGCAGTGCCACTTGCAGGAATGCCTTCTCGAGGTCAGCTACGAGACCCACTCGTCTGAACCGGAAGCGAATGAGAAGGCCGGTGAGATCGGCTATCAGGTTGGGTCCAGCATTGATATGATCGTTCAGGGCACTCGGTTGTCCAGCTGCAGCATCGAAGACTACTCGCACTTTGCTCTTTTTGTAGACAGCTTGATGAGCCAAAATATGCACTGGCCCGTCGGGTACGGTTGGCGCCTTCTCCGCGTGATCGTCATCCAAGTAGTTTTGGATTGCGTTATCATACTCGTTCAGCCGTCCTTTCTTCTTAAGTGACCTTTCACAGGCTTCTAGCCTCGTACTCGCGAGTATTTCATTCGTCGGGACGGAGGCTCTCATCCCTTCCTTCCAAGGCCAACAGACTTGATACCTTCCGTTTGGTAGGCGCTCCAGCGTCTCTTCAAAAGAGCGTTTAACTTCATCGTCGCAGCGAATGCGGTCCTTTCCACCATCGGCTTCCTCGGTACTAATTCCTACCTTCTCCAGGCTCCAGAGGTCTTGTAAGAGGTCTTCGGCCTTCTCCGCTCTGATGAAGTTGGAAGTCGCTGCCTGAGTTGCTTCCCCAGAGCCGGAGGGACCGGAGATGATCCAGCCGAATCGCGAGCCCAGCGCGATGGGCCCGGCAGTTCCGATCTTCATGCGGCCGTCGATCACTTCCCGCATGTAGTCCTGTCCAATCAGTACGGAGATGGTGTGATCTTCGCCTTCCAGTGTCACCGGTTCAGCCAGATGCAGTCCTTTCAAGTGAGCGTGACGTCTGATCGCCGGCTCCGCTCTCGGTGGTGAGCTGCAGATCGTCGGCACGACATAGGCTGTGATCGCCAGAGGTGGGGTTCCGTCACAGAGGCCTTTTAGTGATATCTGCACCTTCCTCATCTTTTGCTTCGTCTGCCCACCTCCGAACGACTGCACGTTCATGTCGTCGAGGGCCAGCTGCTGGCAGTGAAGCTGGTCGGCCACGGCGGATGTCACAAACGACTGGTTACTACCAGTGTCAAGCATTACCCTTACTACTTTTCGGTCCGCTTCGCCCATTGCATACACCTTCGCCGTCTGCATTAGAATGACCCCATTGCCTCCAGCGCTCGCTCCGCTAGCGCTTGCGGCTATTACCGTCGGGTTCGAGGACGGCTCTGTCGCTGATGTCTCGAGTTGTGCTGTGTTGACCGTCCGAGATGCGGATCGTTCGCACAACAACGAGTGGTGGGGGCCCGAGCACCGCTCGCACCTGGGTCTGTTGGCCGGGCATTCCGCTGCGCGGTGCCGGGGTTCTAAGCACCAAAAACATGCGCCGGCTCGAATCAGACGATCTCGCCGGTCAGTTATGGTCATATGCTTACCTTTCCGACATTTGCTCGTGGCATGTTGGTACTCGCAGAACAGGCATGTCTGACCAAGAGATCCAGAACTGGTCGCAAGGGCGGTGGCTGATGCTATATTTTTGCCGACTGATCGTCTTGACATCGACTCCAAGGTTTTACCGTGCGCGACTAAATATTGCGCCGCATGCTCGACTAAGTCAGCAGACACCTTGCATCCTTTCTCCTTGAGATAGACTTCCAAGGAGTCCGGGCAGCTTTCCAGGAACTGTTCGGTCACGATGAGATCGAAGAGACCTTCGTATGAAGCATCAGTTCCCGACAGCTCGATCCACCTGGCCAAGTATGACTCAAGACGAGACAAAAATTGACTTGGGCTCTCGTCTGTCTCTGGTAAGATATTTCTCAGTTTCAGGCGGTAACCCTCTGATGTTAGCCCATACCGCTCGAGCAAGGCTGCCTTTAAATCCTCATACCGCTCCGCTTGTTCTTCTGAAAGCCGGGAATATGTTTCTAGAGCCTTTCCTGTGAGGATGGCACTAAGGTGCCCTGCCCATTGGTGCTCCGGCCAATCATTGAGCCGGGCGTGGCGCTCGAATCTCTTGATGTAGGCATCCATTTTGTCTTTTTCTTCGTCGAACGTGGGCATTTTGGGACCCGTAACGGTGCCTCGTCTCGGCCTCTCCGTGTCCGCCGAAGTTTCCGACGGGGCGCGTAATCTTGCTAGCTCCAGTTCATGTTTTCGTTCCTTTTCGCGTTCTTCCCTATCTCTTTCCTTGGCTTTTTCTTCTCTCTCTTCCTTTTCTCTCTCTCTTTCCTTTTCTCTCTCTTCCTTTTCCTTTTCCCTCTCTCTTTCCAGTCTTCTCTCCTCTCTTTCTAGTTGTTTGCATGCGAAAGTCAACGCTGCTTCGCCTGTCCATGGATGATATAACACTGGATTGGTGTCTCGTGGAAATTAACATTGGGATCCGCGACATTGGGATCAGGCCTGCCATCTAGCGAGAGAATTATCGTAAGTTAGGAGCAAGCCCGGTGAACGCCATCTCTCAGCATTATGACACACGTGGGTGTGGTGTGTTAGTTGGCTTGAAGTGCATATTCCCACGAGTTGGAGGTAATCTTACTGGACCTGAGACGACAAAAATGTCTTAAATGCTTGAAAGCCAAAAACGTCAAGCAGCCTTTAGGTAATAACGAAAATAAAATGCGTAAGACGGTGTGTATTGAAACGCCCAGTCCCATCGGCTTGTACGACCTTTTATATGGTCATTTACTCACAATGGTACAGCAGTTTGATAATATGCTATACATATTTGGTAAGCTTATTCCTTCTTCTCCGAATTTCCGGCCCGATTTTCTTTGTCTTAGTTAATGTTACGGCACGTGCCACGTGCCAACTTAGGGGTTTCGAAATTGTTCCACATAAAGTAACTCCGCAATGGCTGGGCTCAATACAGTATAACTTCGTCAATAGTTAGGCACCCAGTGGCCAATGCATTTCCATGTGTCACTATGGGGGGGGGGGGGGGTGCTACTGCACGTGCGCACGTGCGGGGTGCCGCTTCCATATCTCAAGAACGGCTGGGCGGATAACACTCAGACTTCGTACACAAATGTCACATCGATGCTCGCACTGCATTGATCAGTGCTTACATTGGTGCAGAATCGTTAGGAAAACGATGAAATGAGATGCATGGTGTTTATGCCTTTCTGTTCCAGCAGCTGATTGATCCGCAACAGGAGATCCTTGTTTGTGAAGGCTTCGCCTCCCTTTTCCACTTCTTGTTTAACATAACATTAACAATGTACGAAGAAGATCACACACCAAAGTTGTTTTAGGCGGCTATCTTGGGCCAGGGCTGCGGAGTTGTAGTCAGAGCCAGCGGTTCTGTTCCGACTCGGAGTCGGTTGATTTTTAAAAGCTGTAATCGGAGTATGAGTCGAACGTCACTGAAAAGTCATCGACTCCACAGACTTACCAGGGCTGCAGAGTTGAGTCAGAGTCGGAGTCTGTGTGAATCGACAGTTCTGCCCGGAGGAGTCGGAGTCGATATTTGGATACCGGAATCGGAGTTGGAGTCAAAGTCACTGAAATTTCATCGACTACACAGCACTGGTTGGGTCCTTTTCATAGAGCGTCTTGAATGACATATTGAGCGGCAATGACGTTAGCAATTCCGTTCAACTTTTTCATTAGACTTATAGATAGTACTTACGTTCGTTTTGCTCTTTGATCGGACAATTTGTTTGATTTAGGCCAAGTAAAGACTCATGTGAAAAATAGCGAAAACGACACGTGCTGGCGGAGTCTCCAATAACTCCCTGTTTCACGATTTAATGAAGAAATAACATGGAACTGCTTATCTTATTACTGACCCTGCACATAAATCTATTGATTTCTTCGCTTTTACTGACATATAAAGACATAACCTTTTGAAAAATTGCACAACAAGCCTGCTACTACACCACACTCCCGTGTGTCACAATGCTAATCAGCGGCGTTCACTCGGCTTGCTCCTAACTTACGATAATTCTCCCGCTAGATGGCAGGCCTGAGCTCAATGTCGCCAAAAACTGCGAAGACACCAATCCATTATTATCTCATCCATGGCCTGTCAATCCATGTCTAGCTGCGACTTCAATGTAAGCTTCCATTTCGCTAGTCCTGAGTCCTGTCACGGTCGCCAGATGTTGTGATTGGATTCAAACGTTTATAAATCGAAGTCTTGTTCTAATCTACCGTCCATAGTATCTAACGTCTAACAGCCATAATCAGAATCAATTCATAAATCTAATCTAATCTAATTGTGATAAAACACTTGAGTTCTGGGGTCCAACTGTCCTGTATTTCGACACCCCAGTTAACCATCAAAACATCGGTATTGGTCGCGTGAGGATGATGCGAGGGAGCTCCGCATTTCACAACAGGCGTTAAAATGGCTCAGTTTAATTCCCGATCTCTATCGTCTAATAACTACGACTCACATCTCCCTAAGCGAACACCACAAGGTACTGCATCAAAGCAAGTCCACGCCGGCGGGCGCGCTCGGCCCGGTGTAACTCGTGTGAAGCCAGGTGGACGGTGGGGCAGGTGAGGAGGGATGGGGAGCGGGGAGGGAGGTGGGCCGAGTGTCGGACGGCGCCTCAGGCCCGCCCGGCGGCGGAGGATCATTACGGCTCAGACTCGACAGTCAGCCATTAGCCGGCGTGGGAGGAAGGAGGGAGCGAAGGAACGAAAGAGCAAGGGGAAGAGGAGAGCAGAGAACAGAGAGGAAGAGAGAGGTAATTACCCCCAGTCAGCGGCCACCCGCTGACCAGGCCGTCTATCCGGGACGGTCCCAGGGCCACCGCTGACCCTGTCTGACCCCCGCTGACCTCAGCTGACCCGGCAGCCGTTCCCGCCTGATTAGGGTCAGGTCACGGCAGATGGTGCTGCGCAGGAAGCCAGCCCGGACGTCCAGTGACCGGGCCGGGTCACTAATGGTGCCATGACTACCATTAATCCTGTCAGACAGCCGCGGCAGACCGCCAAACAACGCCCACCGACCCGGTCCGGCCCGGAGTGAGGTGCCGGAGCAACCCAGCGCTACTCTCCCATGACCTGCCTGGGAGCCCGGCCCAGTCTGATGTCCGGGTCACGTGCCCCCTGTGGTCAGCGCGGCCACAGTCACAGCAGTGATGGACGGTTGGCGTTACCCCGCTCCCAGGACCGCACACCGACACGGCTATCTCACACCATCGGCCGACTCTCAGGCCACACAGACGCGGGCATTGTCTTCCCCCGGCCCCGATATGGTGGAGCAGACCACGCTCGCACGGCACAGTCGACGACCGATATGGCCAAACTCAGCGACAAGGGAGACGAGACGGGCACGAGGCGGAGAATAGACGAAGACGGGAGACGAAAGACGAAGTGAGAGGCAAGATGGTGAAAGAACTATGTAGAGGCGGCAGATGCGAAGGGAGGTGTGTAGCGGGAGAGCAGGGGCGGGGATGGAAGGCGGCGACTAAGCGACAGCCGATACGAAAGATAGGAGACGGGAGAAGAGAGACGACCACCCACCGTCAAGCAGACGAGCCATCTCCCCAGACGCGATAGCAGCCACCTCCGCGCCGCTATCGCCTGGTATCAGACAGCCACCAATTTGGTACACGCCCGGCGCAATCAGCCCGATACCAATTAAACGGATAGAGGCACCATTAGCCGTGGCGTATCGGGCCGGGTAGCACGTGGACGGTGGGGCTGAGAGTGACCCAAAAACAGACGCCGGCGTGGATACGAGCGGTAATGGTGGGTAATGGTGCTAATCAGCGGAGCAGCTCAGACAAAGGATAAAGGCAGAGAGCAAATATGTAAAAGATGGGATACAAGAAAGAAAGATAATGAGAAGAAAAAGGCAGAAGCTAATGGACAAAACCAGGGAGACAGACAAAACAACAGACAAACAAAAAAGGTAAACATACCGACAAGCAGATAGACAGACAAACAGTCAGACAGGCCGTCCTCCAGATGCATCCGCACACACGCCCGCGGCGGTGGCACTCCTTGCTGCCACTCTGTATCAGCGGCCAGGGTCGGCTACAAGGTGTGACTGTGTGCCCACCGGGAGGACGCTCAGCGCTGGGTCAGGGACAGGACGGGGTCAGCAGGGCCCCAGACCGGCCCCGTGACCACCCGGGGACGAGGAGCCACTCACACATCAGCCAGAGGCAGCGGTCCGTCCGACCTCAGTGTGTGTACTGACAGGTGTGACAAATGACCAGACGTAAAAACCCAGAGAGAGCCAGACTTTTTACCACTTCGACGTCCATTGCTCGTTAGGTGGCAGTGGGGATGGTTCGTAGAAGACTTACAGCTCAACATGGGTGGAGATAGACGATATTACGGCGCCCATTAGATGTCGACCCAGTTGCCATGGTAGCTCTCTTTGATAAAAACTGTGCCGAGATAAATACAACAGAGGAGACGAGCAAAAACACCTGACCGACATCAGAATACCATCCAAAAGCCACTTAGGTAAAAAAAAAAACTTGTCACATAAAATTAGTCGCGGTCCCTGACACGACCCACTAGCCCAAACAAGGTCGGGTCCGTCTCTGTTCCTTCCCGGTGACCGGTTTGGACATCTAACATGTGACGCGTGCGGATAACTGTTCAGCGGAGCTACACGTGCGGACGCCGGTCACAAAAAGCCAATCCTATTTCATCCCCAGCCCTTTAGCTGCCTCGTCACTCGCAGCCACCACGCAGCGCTAAGCGGTCCGCACCGAACCGGTCCGAGTCGTCTCTCCAACGGTCCAGTTACTCGACACATAACAGTGAGATGAGCGTCCCACCGTCGGCGGAAGTGGCGTCACCGGCACGACGGCGCCCGGCTGCCGTCTTCCCACCGCCGCCTGTCCGGTGGACCGCCCGGCCAGGTAACCCACACCGAAACAGCATCGTACCGGTCCACCGTACCGACAACGGGGCCTGAGTGCCGGGAGGGTGTCCCAGCTGCCGGACGGGGCTCCGGAGGATGAGATTGGGTTTTGGGATGATCCGAATTTAATCGCCATTCACTGCTACCGGCATCCATACCGTGGCCAATACAGAAGTGGTGAGAATGGCCACCGCCCACACTTCTCCCGTCGAGAGGATGCCGGAAGGGCGGCGCCGCGGCGGTGCGTCCCACGCGGCTTGGTATCACACAGTGCCGCCCTTCGGGACCTCGAAGAGACCTATCACAAGCACACAGAAACCGAGCCGCCCGTTGGAGGAGGGAAACAAGACTGAGACTATAGCACATCAGAAGGAAAAACACCTTGAGTAGGATCCATTGGAGACCGGCGCCGATTTTCTGGGAGTCATTGCACCCCAGAGGTGATGAGCCCCATCGGGATAAAAAGACCGTGTGAGTTTCTAACCTTTCCCGAGCAGAACAAAACACACCGTGAGAACTTGTCCTGGACTGCCATGGTGAACGCGAGAGTTGTCTCGCCCGGTCACCAAGATCCTCCTTTCTTGTCGTCGGTCACCAAGATCTCCAAAGCTTCTGTTCTGTCCGATCACATAAGCCGCAAATGGTGCGGCCATGTCCAGTAAAAATACTGTGAAAACTCCTCCCTGATTCTTTTTCGACCACAGCGACCGCAGCTCTGTGTCCTGTGTCTTACTTCGACCTGTCGTGTCGCGTTAGCTGAACAGACCCGCAGCCGGTCGACCCTGACCCAAACGGACCACGGACACGACCAAGATTACTCTGCCGCTGCCTGTCTCAGGTGATTACACCTGTGTCTCAGGCGAGCCACAGGTGACGCCGCCCGCCTACCGCCGATGATGACCCCAGGTGCGATAGGTTGCGACCAACTGACCAGCCCATTCACACACACGCACAAGCACGCGAGTGAAAGCGACAGACGAAACCGTGCCCCCTGCCTTCTAAGAAATAAGCCAATGTTCAACGGCGTTCAACACTAAAAGGGAGTGCCGACCTACCCAATCACTCCCCAGTTTCAGCTGTCAGTTGTGATGAGACGACGAATAGCGATGAGATGAGAGCAGCAAAGTGAGAGGGCATCACGGTCAGTACTCACCATGATACAGTGGGGCTTGCCGACGGCCCACAGGTTGACCTTTTTGTCATCTCCGCCGGTGACCAGCACCCGGCCCGACTTATGACCCAGCGCCAGGCAGTTGACATTGGAGTTGTGCGCTACAAACTCCTCTGCGAAAGGCAAAAGAGACGGGAGGTCAGTTAGGCGGTAACTCAGCAGATGAGGAACTAAACAGTTGAGGCAAGTGGATGTAAATAATCAATACTACATAACATAGGATATTACAGTCATCACATAAACATCAATCAATACCACAAACATCAACAGTAACAGCGGTCAGCGTTCAGTATTGGGATTTAGTGAGCAACAGTCGGCCATCACAGTCAACATTGGTACTTTATGCGAACGGTCAGCAACTAACAACCTCCAGGCTCCGAGCAGACCCACACATACCGATTTCAACGGTTATCACCGTGTCCAGCCCTGCGAAATCTGTGCCACCTCACCGTCACATCAATGCGCTGCAGGGCGTGTAGCGGCATTGTACGCGCCGCTGAATACAAACTATGCGCTAGAAAACGGCCGCGTATGACCGACACTGGATACTGGTCGAGCGTGCTCCGCAATGACCACGTGCTACGGATGTAGCACAAGTAATACATGGCGGGCGCAGGTAGCACGTGTCGGATGGAGTGTGCTGTTGGCATGTCGCGGGGCTCGTGAAGGCAACAGTTATGTGGGCAGTGTCATAGTGATCTTAAACGGTAGTGAGCAAAGTTCAAATGCACTGCGTTGAAACTTGAGTGGTTGAGCATTGGACAAACAACACTCAGCGAAGTGCCCAGCGCACAACCACTCAAAGAAGTGCAAACGCACAGGGATGATGGGAATGTTTTGAATACAGGATAGTCCACAAAGGAGCATCAGTGTACTATGCATGAAATATAAGAAATCGACCACTCACTGCAATAATGCACAACCACACCAACATGCTTCCTGCAGAGGGTTAACATCAAACCGTTGTTCCATAAACCCATAGATATACCGATTTCACTTCCGTTTGTCTGCACGACATATGACAATATCTCGAACATCACTCGGTCATTCGGCTAACACGGCTGCAGCCGGCGTGCCTTTCTCAATATATTCCCGTGTGACACGGCATGGCACGACCGGGAGAACGGAAGCCGGACGACTCAGTGTTGAAGCCCATATCGTGCTGATCTTGCCCTCCACAACTGTCACGAACGGAAACATGATCCCGCGTCGGCAGTCCGAACACGGCCCTTGTCTAACAGCGTTGCAAGTGGTGTATCAGTGCCGACCCAGCGCTGGGGATTCCGTACATTGACGAGCGTATAGACCAGTTGACAACAAACGCACTTGTTCCATCCACGCAGCAGTGGCGGGGATGGCATTCACTGACAGTGATGCTGATACAGTCCGATCCGCAGCCCGCCCGCCAAGGTCGGAGTGACAAACTAGGATTGTGAGCGATGAGGGTGATTGCTTTGTGTTATGAACAACAAAAGTCTTGTTGTTCCCTTTTAACCTGATTTGGCACTCGGTATATCCATGTTATATTATGGAGCTTTGGAATATTTTTAAACAATACCAATACAAATACTATGTGACAATCAACAAAAAGGGCAAGAGGTGGGCCGCCGATCAATTCTTTATTCGATCTCCCAAATTGTTTTTAAACTAAAAATATGGTAGCGGCTTTAAAACGCTGGTAAATTCACCAGCCGCGGTTGCACAGTTTCTGGTCCGACAGCCTCCTGCAGAGCCGGCTTTGGCAAACAATCACACAGTGACCGACAAGGCCGTTCGCCAGAGCTCCCACGCGGCCACCCGAATCGAGGGCGGATCACAGCTGAAACCGGTCTCCGCTCGCTCTCTGGGCGCAGAGCTCGACACCACGGCCGGCCCGCAGCGCGTGTGGGCCTGGGCGCTCCTCCACTGGAGCGGGGCTGGATGTCGGGCCGGCGAACCACGTCACCGCCGTATGTAATCCGTACTGTCAGACTGTGTCGCACGCCGCGCGTGTTGGGCCGGCCGAGAGGTGGATTGTGCCGCCTCGGAGCCCAGCTGGGCTGCCTTCACACAGACAAACAGGCCCGCGCTGAATTCCGACTCAGGCTCACACACCCCGACACAACAGACGAAGGAATCCAGCATAATAAAACAACAGAAAGCTGTACCGGCGCAGTGCCCGTGCTATGAACATGCAGCAATGCACTTGCGCGACTAGCAGCACCTGCTCTGCCGAATTTCAATGCGCTGCGGGCGGGTGCATTGGCCGCAGGTGGCAGACGCTCTGTCACCGTTTGACTCGGATCGCGCCGGCCAGCGACTCAGCGGCCGTTGACAGCGCCTGGCGGGGGCGGGTGGAGCCTCGGGGGCACCTCTCCGTGACCGGGAGCAGCGGCCGACAACCCTCAGCCGCGGCCGGCGGCGACCTCACGACCTTGAGGCGTCTGCGGCCGCTCCGGCGCCGCTGGAGGGAGACGGAACGAGACGGGACCGACGGACGGGAAGGGGAGGGAGACAGGTGAGGGGACCACACCTGGCCGCGCGGCGCGTCCGTCCGCCACCATCATCGGCTCAGGTGGCCGGGGGCGGCCGACGCTCCAATTACCGCCGACGGAGGTGGGTGGCAGGGGCGAAACGATTAACACGCGCACTGCAGGGGGGGTTGTTTTCACCCCCCCCCCCTGTGGTTTTTCGCAAATCGCGAGAAAACGGCGGCGCGTAGCGCCGCCAAATTTTGCATACCTGTTCTCCCAACTTTTGCACACCTTGAGTAAAAATTTTGACCCCAGGTGACCTATGGTCAGGTCACCAGGTCAGGTCTAGTGACCCTACCTCGAAACGTAAATTTCGAAGTTTGCAATCCCACCAAGCCCACAGTTGTTGAGATATGATCTTGAAACCCACAGGAAATAGTAAAGTCATCACGAGCTACAACTTGTATATCTCGGAATTTTTATATCGATGACCTAAGGTCAGGTCATTTTTGCGACCGGCCCATTATAAGTCAATGGGAGAAATTTCAACTTACTCTGAATGCCATCCTATGACTTCAATACGCTCAGGATCATAGTATTACAGGTCCCTGTTGCTGATTTCACCGAAACATATCACTTATGACCTTTGGAAGGTGATCTCCAGGTCATCTTAGGTCACCTGAGGTCACCAGCGGTTTTTCTTCAATAACTTGGGATTGAATAGAGATAGAGACTCCGTTCGACGTTTATCGTGTTTTTCTCGTCAATGCGGATCGAATGATATGCAACATGACCTATTTCGGTCAGGTCATGACCTTGACCTGAGGTCAATTTTTCAACTTGACCTTTCGAGGTCATATCATATATCATTCGATGCGCCTTGACGAGCTAAGAACGATGGCGTTCGAATCGATCCTCTGTCTTGTGTGCAAGACAAGTTATTCAAAAAAAACTACCGCGAAATTCCTGTTGTGAAAATCGTAACATTTTGTCTTCGGTGACCTCTGGTGACCTCGTTTTTGACCTGACCCAAAAATGATCTTAGTATTTCTTGTAGATCTCATCTCAACCTATCCAACGCCGTTTACCGCTTGTCGCTACGTTGCGCCGTTTTCGAGATCTCAGGGGGGGGGGGGGTTGTTTTCAACCCCCCCTGCAGTTCGTGTTCGGCTCAGACCCGCTGCAGTGCGCGTGTTAACGCCGGCGTCCGGCGCAGCCCACACCTTCGAGCCAGACACCTGGTCTACAGCATTCAGGCTCACGCTAACACTCACGCTCACACTAACAATCAAGCCCACGCTCACGCTCACGCCCAGATGTGACCACCTCCAAAGAAGCCAGGTCAGACGCCCGCCCGTCTCTCTGCAGCCCACGGCTTGACACACACGGTGACTCAATCGCTCAATGACAGCCCGACCTCAGTCGCTGACAGCCGGAGCAGTGACACTCCGCCCGCATACACCGGCTGGGCGAGATGGCGTTCATTCAAACCAGTAACCAGGCACCGCATGTTCTACACCGACCACCGCATGTCAAACCGGTCACATGGCCGGCAATGGAGTCGCTCCGTCCGGTGGCGGCGCGACATGACCATAGCGCGACAAACCGTTGTCAAACGGTAGCCGGCGCGGTGACAACAAACGGACCCTACAGCACGAGCAACACACTAAAGCTGGAAGAAGCGTTTTCGGTCCCATCTTCCGCAGGCGGGACGGCCCGCCCAGACGGCTTGTTGATCTAGCAGAACCGTCACGACAGCCAGCTCGTTTCCAGCGTGCCGAGCTCGCCTTGCGCCATCGTCACGTCGTCACCGGTCACCGCGGCGTCACGACACGCCAGCGGGTCACGTCACGTCACGGCGCGACACGACGGGTCGACAGGTGGCCCCGATCGGGCCGCGTTCCCGGAACGGTCGATCTGTGACCCGGTCGGTGACATGGCACGACACGACGGGCCAGGGCGGTCAGCGAGCCAAGGCTGACCGACAAGACAGAGTATCGCAGGCCATGGCAGAACACGGCTGATCTGCATGGCGGGATACGACAGGCCTAGGTGAGCTATGGCAGACTAGATCTCGGCACCCCTTGGTGACAAGTGACTATAATGAGTCGCATATGTAATAATGCGGCAGCCTTCGTTAGGGTCGGCGGAGCAGGGGCCGACGATCGGGTCACAGCTGGAATGTCTAGTCGTGACCGCAGACGGGGCAGGGAGCCAGTTCCACGACACTCGCTTCGCAGAATATATCAATATCGGAATCCGCACTGTAAGCAATGGCCTGCATGCCATTTGCATACCTAATGTTTCTTGGGAACCAGCATGGGTCGATCGCAACAAGTCTGATGCAATGCGACAAAAATATAAGGCGTCGTTATTATAGCACACATGTAGGGCTGAAATCAAAGACGCGACCCACTTGCTTTTCCTGCCCGTTTTTCTGAAGGGCAATCAGTCTATGAGCTCCACGCATTGACCGTAGGGTTGCACTATCAGTTTCGTGACCACGACCAGCCCCGCCAAACAGCACCAGCAGCCACAGTAACCGATCTCACCGATCAGTGAAGCTGTGTGGGCGCTGGTGACGGTCAAATGGGCGGACAGCCTCCAGACGGCACCGAAGGCCGGCGCCGGAGGGTCACCCTGATCACTCTGTAGGACGACTGAGTGAATGGGTGGGTGGACAGACCGCGCCCATGGTAAGGGCACGGCATCCGACGCCCCGGTCGCGCCTCAAGACGAGAGTGTCATGGTCAAATGGGGCCGGCCAGCCTTCTCTCACAGGCTGATGTTCAGAGTTACTTAAAACCGACCTCGGAAAACTGAGAGTGACTTTCTTGTGGTTTCCCCATCCATGTAAAACAGAGCCAAGCTTTTGAACCAAACTGCTCAGCAAAGCGGTGCGCCATGCAGAGACGGTAGCTGTTCAGAGAACGCTGTGCCTCCATATTAGTTTGCCAGCACCACTGTGTCTCTCTAGGCGTCCGTAGTAAGCCAAAGCCCGTCTGACCAAGCATATCTAACGGACGAGCCGAGATAGCGCGATCGAAAGCAGTCGAGAGGGGACTCCTACGGCAATTCTGAACATGGGATAACGCTGTGATTTTGGCCTATCGCACAGCCCGAGAAACTTAATGATCACTGAATAACGCCTATCGTTGGAGAGAACTGAAAATTGGAGTGACCTCTACTCCGTTGTGAGAAAGGGTGGTTTAACAAGGATTTGATTTCTCCTGATATAAGTGGGACAAAGCCATTCGTTCATGGGCCTTTGATTCCAACGTTTATGGTCTCTCAGGGGCAACCAAACCAGCGAACGCTTTACACGCGATCAGATGTCCTAGCCAGCAGAAATTAACACCCACAGCAATAACACCTACTTAGCCATGAGTTCCCAAGTGAGGGTTTCGAAAACAGCCTTTCTTTGCCTCATTCGAAGACGGCGACCCCACGAGCGCGGTGACCCCGGTGCTCGAGAGCGGCGGCGATCTCGCGTGTTCTACGTGCGGCTCACGCACAGTCCCCGGAGAAACGCTGTCATAGGCAGCACGAACGGAACGCCATCAATTCCGTTCACGGACGCCGATGTAAATAGACACGGTTCGGGCATCAAACATAGAGCTGGAGACAGCGCACGGAACGCCCCCGCCCGGTCCTTATCGACGCGATCAGCGGGTCGACCAGGAGCTGGGGCCATTGGTAATTCATTGATAAAAACTCTGCGGCTGGCTGCGCTGACGGAGATGACCTTCAGTGGCGGAGACGGGCGCTCGTCGGACGCGGGAGGTCACCGGCCACCTGGACATTCTCCCAACAAGATCGTCGAGAAAATCGCTCGATTGGAGACCAAACAGACCACGAGAGTAGCCAGGGCATAAGAAAAGACACGGGAACAAACTATCTAGCATCACAACATACCCAACACCCAATAAGCTCTGCAGCCGTGCCATCAAATTCCTGCAGCACGCTAATGAAGCAGTAAACAAGCGCTGTCTGTCGTCTGAGCATTCGCTTATCGTATGCGCATCACGTCACAGCATCCATCCACTCCACCTGCACACCTCTAACGATTGTGGGGACCCGGTGACCGTTGCTGGTCCTGGCAGCTCCCGGCACGGGCCCCAGGATCGCACCCACCGCCGGACAGGCCCACCTGTGCGCCTCCTAATAAGGCGCGCCGATCCGGCCGGCTCCAACCGTCGCTCGGCCGAGGGAGTGTCCTCTCCAACGGCCGTTCGGCTGGCGACCTTCCACAGTACGGAGAGCGTGCGGCCAATCCGCGGCTGACCCCGGCCCTGACACTGCTGACCGAAGTCACCGCGCCGGGCCTGCAGAGTTGCCAAGAGCGTTGCCACATACCGGCCCGCGCAGTAGCAATCAGCAACTTACTGAGCTTTGCTGACCAGAGTGAGAGTGAGACACATGGACATCAACCAGGTCATCTGAGCACCCAAGCGCGCTAGCTGTGACCAGCGCCAACGCCCCCCCCCCCCCCCCTGACCGTGATATCGCCCGCCACCGTTCGCTGCGCTCAGCCTTCTGCAACAAAGCGGGGCGTGCCGTCCGGCCCCGTCCCCTCCCACAGCATCAATCGGTGTCGGTAAACACATGTTTTGCCCGGCGCCGGTCGCTACCCGAGGGATAGAGACCACACCGGTCGACACGGGAGCCGGTCTATTGTGACCCGTCCGCCAATAATACAACGCTACCAACCGGCAATAGCTGAGAGCCAACAAGAGACGCTATCGCTCGAAATGGCACGGTTTAGGTCATCCGAACGGTGTCACAGATTTAAAACGTGATCGCACTTCCGAGAAAACGTCTGAGATGATGGGCGAGTGACGCACGAGTGCGATAGCGCAGGTGATATCACGGCTGATGGTGGCTTAGGAGACTGAAGTGCCGTAAGGACTTCCAATGAATGGCATCTGTGTACTGCAGTCGAATGTATGTACTGTGTACCGATCGGCCGCTTGACTCTGAGATAGATGGCAGCTGCACTAGATAATGATGGAGTATTATCGGCCGGTTGCATCGTATCGACAAGTTGATGCAGAACTTCCGTAAATAAAACCCTTGAATAGTGCTTATAGAAATAGCCTGAAGGTAAAGCAATCTCAAGTTCTAACCCTTGATAGATAGGAACACCAACTGGTTGATTAAGTGATTTATCTTTTGATCTGCCGCGATACACGCGCCAGAATTATTAAAGCACTGAAGTGCAAAGCTAAAAAGTGGCGTCGTGAGCTCGTGAAACACCTCCAGCCCCGGTCGCGCATCGTGATGTCACGGTCCCCCGCGCGACACCAAACTCCCCTGTTTTTGAACTAACATCGCCGGAGCCGCGTGTCGCGAGGCGCCGCTGCCACGGCCGCGTCCACCAGTATCGGGGTAGGTCGTGAGCACATATTTCCCGTCCCAGGGCAAAAACGTGCAGGTGAGCGAGTGCGTCAATACGGGTCTAATAAGCCACACAAAGAAGGCGGCCAGGGACTCCCTCGCAGGCGATGACCCGCTTTCTTAGTCACAAACATCGACATCGGTGCTTTGAATAATCCTGTGAAGCATCCAAACGTCGGTACTTTGATGTAGTGTCATGAATCCGAAAACATACAAAAGGGTTGATAACCAAAAGGAGCCGCTAGTCGCGGCTAAAGGGCTGAACGCAGAGGTCCGCGTCACAGTCCGGAACTGAGCGCGTCACGCCGGCGTCACGTCAGGCGTCACGGCGTGACTCAGCGCGGGCGTCACGGCGTCACGATCCCATCTGTCGGTGACGCTGACTGTGGGGAGGGGGGCTGAAGACACGCCATCGCGGCGTCATTGTTCGTCTTCGTCATCCGTACCGTCATCATCGGTAGCCGTCAGTGTGACCGTCACATGGTCAGTTCAAACTTGCCTCCAAGGTCAGCGTGGCAGTGCGTGAGGGGAAAGTTATGAAACACAACAATAAACACACCCGTTTCCGCCACCGTCATCGGCCCCGTCATCGTTACCATTTCTGCCACCGTTCGGGCGCCTCTCGACGTCGACTGACGAGGCACTTCACCTCGGCACCGACCAGTGCTCGGCGCCCGTTTGGCTGACAGTCTGACATTCCGCGCGATGTCGGAGCACAAGAGCGGCTGATTTCGCAATGCGTTCTCCCGCCGGGCGGGTCTCGCTCTCCGCCCACCGGGTGTCGAGCAGGGACAAAGGCCCGACGGCGAGTCATCAGCCCCGTGCCGCTCGGTGGGTGATGTCCATGAGGAAAACAAAGCCGGTCGATGCACTGTGCAATGGTGCATAGCTAATCGTGCCGCCGCCCCCGCGAGGCTATAATACAGGCCGGCGGGAGTCACAAGTTCACAACAGAGGGACAAGGACATCTGGATGGGAGAGGGTTCAGCGAACCAACTGACCTTGCCTGACCTGACCTGACCTGACTTGGTACGAGAGGAAAGTATACACAATCCAGGAAACTCCGACATCGCAGTCACACCACCCACTAGCGAACAGCCCAAAGTTTAGATGGGTCCAGCAGGAGCACTAGGACAGACAAACAAACTCAGCATGTGACCTGTCGCGGCGCGGCGTGTCGAGCACGGCGAGCCAGGTGTTCAGCGTTTCCCTCCCTCCCTCCCCCCCCCCCCCCCGAGACGCCGTGGAGCGGTCGGTCGGACGGTTGGTCGGTTTCCTGTCTCCCACCGTTCCTGCCGAGCGGCCGTTTCCTGTCCACCGCCGCCGGCATCCCTCCTGCGGCCTTCCCCGTCCCCTGACTCATCCACCCACCTTGCGAATAGGCGATGGTGCGCGCCGCCGCGCGGGCGCGTCGCGTCGCCGGCGACGGCGAGCCGCGGCGGAACTTGCGCGGCAGCGAGCGCGCGCTACCGGGCCCGTCGGTGAGCCGCTGTCGCGAGGAGGCCGGCCGCAGCTGGTCCCGCATGGCTCGAGGCGCTGTCACGCTGCCGGCGCCGGCCTGCATGCGCGTCGCTCTCACCGGCTCTCGGTGTTCGGTCTTTGTGCCACGCTCGCCGGTCCCGGTGAGCTCGGCGGGCCGGCGCGGTCAGGGAGCGCGCCGCCGGCCCCGGTACGACGGAGGAGACCCGAAGGCCCCGGCGCGTTTTTCTCTACTGCAGCGACCAGTAGCGAATGACACAGCGGTGTTGAGGACAGCTCACGGATGAACACGATGAAAACCAGGGACGCACGCAGCCGCTGGACCAGGCACACTTAGTCCGCGTTTCACACCAGTCCTAATCCAACTCCCGAGCGAGGGTTAGCTCATAGTTCGGCCACGAAGTCCTGGCTGATCGATCAGTCCGCGAGCGTAATTCAGTCACGAAAGCGTCGGAGTAACCAAGGAAACTCTACGCCACTCAATAGGTCACAGCCACGAGTATTGCGCCGATGACTTCACCAACCACAGACAGCGAATTGCACACCAATGTTCCCGCAGTGTTCCTTCACAGTCTACACAGTTCGTCTCAGCAGTCAGCTGTTGGGACACACGATCGACGGCGCACGGAACCTTCTCGGCTGACGGTCGTCGTACTACTGCCTGAACGGAGCGGCGGCGACGGTGCCGGTGCGCGCGCGCGGCGAGGTGCAAAACCAGCGCCACCTGCCGACGACGGTCCGTAGTGGAACTCGCCAGGTAGAGCGCCGTGGAGGTGCAAACCTTCCGACCGGTCAGCGCACCGCAAGGCGGGACTGTGACGGCAGCGGACAAAGTTGAAACAAGCAAAGCAAAGCTAGGGATACTGGGATGAAGCTTACACCTGCCATGTATACTAGCTGGCAGGTCAAAACACTCAAATCCAGGCATTCACTTGAACCAACCACGCACCCAAGCCTTTCAACCGTCAACGAGGACAGAAATTAGAACTATGTAAAATAATGGAAGGGAGATAAATAAGTGGAAAACACAACTTTTACAAAAAGAAAGAAGTTTCTCGACTGTAGCTCCCACCAGCGGATCGCCAGTCGAGTCATCGGACGGCGACACCAATCGACAGGTAACATCGGTCCAATAATGACCGCAGACCGGGGCCCAGTCAGCTGTGAACACACTCACGGTGGCCCGGCGGCTCGTCTGTGGGAAACGAGTCACGTCAGGAGCTAAAGAGTCACTTCAGGATTCGGCGAGTCATTATGAGGAGTCGGAGAGTCATTTCGGGAAGTTGGCGAATCCCTCGGACTCTGGTTGGATGACCAAGGCCTACGCCTGACATCGTCTCAGAACCGATGGGAATACATAACATTATCGAGTCGTCGGTCTCAGAACTTGGGAAGTGAGCACCCACATGTACTCGCCATGGCTCTGGGGGCAGAAAGCTAAGTCGCCAGGAGATAAGCGCAGCTGGATCACAGGACGATCCTATAGCTTTCAGGAGCCGTGCGGTCAGTCCGCGGCAGGAGGGCCGGACCGCAGTCGGACCACAACACCGCCGCGCGCGGTCAGTTGGATCGCATCGCAATGCGGTCCAACTTTGCCAGCGGCGAAATGGGCAAACAAACACAAGCGGCAAACGCTCCCAATTGGATTTTAATCACTGCACTCACCTATCAATCACAATTAGAAAACGGACCCATTTTATAATTCTACCACTGAATGAATGCTTTGAAGGCACCACTGTTAGCATAGCAGTCAATAATACATTGCGGCTTAAAGGGACCCTCCAACCTTAACATTAGATTTGAGTTGAGATAGCCAAAATGGGGTCCCTGGCTCACAATTACCGGTTTCGGCACTCACAACATCGAGAAATGCCTTAAATCGGAAATATTGAATTTCAAAATTGCAGCATTTTGATTCAGAGGGGCTAATGCATAGGAATACCCCTCTGAATGTGTGACGTCAGCGCAGATATCTAACGATTTTTAAATGTTTGACAAAAACGTTTTGTAGCACGCGGTGGTATATGCTGCTTTGCGCGCAACAAGTGCCGCACTTTCAGCTGCCAAACTATTGCTTCCAAATAAAGTCGCTAGGAACAGCGGATATCCCAAAAAGTAAACAAAAGTAAAAGTTTAATATCTTGAAAACCGGTGAATATTTTTCGGTGAAATTTGGTAGATATTCGTTTTCGCTCTTTCTGAACCGAGCGACATCACTTTCATGCCAATTCATAAACTTTTTTGAAGGTGGGAGCCGGGAGGGTCCCTTTAACAATTCTTCCCAGTAAATGAAACGGTCAATATAGGTCGCAATCCCCAAATTTTACCCCACATCACTTCATATTTTTCCTTATAAAGAAAAATCAAACATTATCATTGCTCGTTTCCCGCCCCGTGTCCAGCGCTATCCTGCACTGCTGGCGGAGCCATTGCGTCGTCCAGTGGGCAGGTGTGCTGTGTGTGGGCGGGACGGGTAGCCAGCGCGGCGAGGGGTGGCCACCGGCCCTCCGAGGGGTTCTGGTCGTCCTGACCGGATGTCCACCATCGTCCCGGCGTACCGTGTCGTCACGGGGCCCTCTCACCGGCTGTTAACGCGGGGCATTAGTCGCCCAGGTGAGTCCAAGGACGGAGGGGGAGGGGACTGATGGACCCATCGCTGCACAGACGGACCACCAGGCGCGCCCGGTCCGAACCATGGCGTCTAATCAATAACAAACGACAGCGACACGGCCCGACTTATCCCCAATCGATCAGTAGAAACAACAGCATGTTTCCAATGGAAATGTGAAGTTAAACACCATGGTGAACAAAAAGCGTGCGCAACCAAATGTCACGCATTTCGAGGAACAATGCAAAATGATGCACAGTAGCGGCTAAATGAATTAATGTAACCACACTCTTGGAGGCATGAATGCATGGCTTGTCATGTAGGTAATAAATAGCTTAAGTGTTTTCAAGTAAATATGAATTCATTAAAATTCTAATACCACAGACACGCAATCCAAGACTGTCTCTGTTACCTAGCTCGAATAAACCAGTCCTATCAAATTGCCATCTACAATCTGAATTCTGAATATACTATGGTTACAAGAAACGACACTAATCTTTGCAAAATGCAAATAAATCATGTGCAAATGACAGCACTAGTAAGCCAATGAAATGGAGTACCACACTAGCTAGCCAGGTCATTCCTTGTGCTCCTTCCTTCCCCCCCCCCCCCCCCCACTATCGCTTGCCGTTACTCCCGGCCTGTCACCGGTGTCGCAGTTTCTAGACAACATCGAATAGTCATTAGTCATGACCATTCCGTTAAATTTTGATCCGGCAGGATCAAATATTTTCCATGACAACTGACATATACCTAATTTGAGCTCAACAGTCACCCAGTCATAGAAACCACAATAACTTAGAGCAAAAAGACCCAAGCAAAAAAGCATAGTGCACCTTTCTGACTGTGAGCCAAACCTCCTCGCCGTTCCACTGACAGACTCGGCGGGTGTTTCACCACCGGCACACCCGGGTGCGCCGTCTGCGTGGGCCGTGTGACGGAACCGTCAGAGGAGAGACCGACGAGAAAGTCGCCGCAGAAACACCCCGATAGCCATCACTCGGGATCTCGCCCACGGCCGGCCGAACCCACGGACGGGGGTGCACGACTCACGGGCGGTCAAACCCACGTGCGACCCACCGTTACCACAATAATATCGACAGGAGAGGCGACTAGAACGACAGGCTTAGGAGTGCACTATCGAACGGAGCTTGACGGCTAGGTAAACAAGCTCCGGGAACTCCAAAACGGGACCAGTAGCCGGCTACCGCATCACCCGTGAGAACCATCAGCCCCGATCGTGTGAATCAGATTCTCAGGAGCTCGTCCATCAACCGCGGTCAGCACCCGAAACAGTCCGACAATGCCGCTTTCCTATGAGAGAAAAATACAAATAGGCTGAGTATAAATATAAAATGATTAATGTAACCGCCTGACGTCTCTACTAAATGAAGAGTCATCCATCAAAGAATGATGACGAGAGAAAACAGGCGATTGTTAAAATACAATTACTTTCGCTTTAGATGCTATTTAAATACATTTTCCAGCAGCATTTCCATGAAATCATTGGGCAAAAAAACAACAGAAAACTAAAGAAATCATTCAGTCGGGCTTCAATGGCACTAGACGCTACTGAATGATGTTCAAACTACGGCCCAAATTTATCAGGATCATGGGTTCAAGGCGGATACTTGTTCGTCAGCTATAAGCCTCATGCTGTGGGCTGTGTTCGTGAGATCTGCATAGGTTTCACCGTTTCTCCGCGCCTGTGTTGGGCGGGCTGCCCTTGATCAGAGGTCACATCGCGATCCATCACCAGGGAGGGTCTATTGGCACTACGGCACGTGGGCAGGGCCAAGATTCTTACAGATAGGCAGGGCGCACTGAACTCTAATATATACTGGAAGGAGCATTGGTGACTTGTTTTTGTCTATCGATTTCCGCCATGTTGTGTATACCAGAAATATAAATCGCATATACGGTAGCAGAGGTGCAGTTTAGTGAGAGGTACACTACTCAAAAGTGCTGCTGCTTCATGCTTGCAGTTTGATTGCAGTGATCAACTTTTCAAGACTTTGGTATACACAACATGGCGGAAATCGTTAGACATTCTGGCCCATATACGGCCAAGGCGAGTGCCTCCCCCTGGCAGGGCGTCATTATGACGTCACGGTTACGTCACTCGTGTCCGGCTCCTCTCCTGTCCACCCGAGATGAAATGGCCAACGGGGCAGAACCACGAGCAAGGAAGCCGTGACCCTTGAGACACTGAAAATTATAGTCGATCGTAAATGTGCCATTTAGCAAGATGCAAGGAGCTAATTCAAACATTTCCAATGAAGTTTCCGTCAGAGGATTATGGTTTTATGCACAAAATTGATTACGGACGCGGGACGTGGCCACAGCATGCCAGGGCTTGGCTGACGCGAATTTATGCAGATTCTCTGGCGACAAGGAAAAACGACACCACCTAATCAAAATTCATAAATCACCCTCATTTATCCCAATCAGACGGCACGCCAAAGACCCGGCCTCCGCCCCACGGTATCGATGGCCAAACTAACGTCCATTCACCACGGTAAGATCTCCACTAACTCAGGCCGACAGCAACCCTGGGTGGCCGCTTGCGTTACCATAATGCAGCGGGAACGCAACCCGTGACCATCTAGTCACTAACGGAAGATCGCCATCCATGGCGGCATGGACAAAAGTTTAGGTAAGTTGCACCGTCAGCAGTGTCAACACCATGAGCAGTGAGCACCATCAGCAGTGGAGCAGAACAGAGCACCGTCAGTTGTCACCGCTCACAGGCGATGACGGCGTCGCCACACGGCCACCCGCGGCGACGATGACGGTGCCCCGATGACGGTGCCGATGACGCCGCTGTTGACATTGTTCCGATGACGCCCAGAATCCAACAGGAGTACCAGCTGGATGGAGTTGCCATTGACCACACGCTGGCGGTTACGACATCATGAGCCCTCAGCGCCACTCTAACGACCCTGAGCCGAGTGTCGCCGGGCTATCAGATCCTTGATCGGCTAAATCCCCGGTTGTCCACAACTCACAGGAACAGGTTATGGAGCTGATCTGGGGAAAGTCATGGCTCAGCGAGAACCGACGGCCCTGAGTGACAAGGCGCCGACCTCGGGCCCAGTGGCGAGCCGCAGAGCAGTCTTTCCAGAGGTCGCCAATCAGGACACATTCAAACTCGTCGATTTATGCGACAGACGCGCCCAATAAATTTCCGACAGTTCACGATTCGGCTCGAAGTTCATCCCTGCGTACCTCACACTATCTAAGATCTAATTACATGTCACCGATATGCTCCAATTGAACTGCGATGATTGAGTCAGTCAAAAGGCCTCGGGAACGCAGAAACCTGAGTAGATCCTCATCCCTGCCCGAGTTCCACGATGTCAACCTATGTGGGTATCATACAGACATCAAATGACCATGGTGTTAGCACTATTAACAAAAGCACCGCGACATAAAGCTCAAATCCTGCAGGAGACGGTAAGCTTATGACGAGAAGTTTGTGATGATGTCACACGGCCCACAGGTCAGCCCAAGGGGTTCGCACAACAGAAACAATCTGCAAAGTCAACAACAAAGAGTTACCTCCAGTTACTTCACCGGCTCGTGATAATAAACATGAGTAGTTATCGCTGCATGTGACACAAAAGCATCGAATGCTATCCACTATATCCCGGCATCGCTGATGCGCTTCCTTGGGGCTGCCCAGTACAGCGTGGACCAAAAAGGATGGAAACATTTTGAACTCGCATAAAATATGTGTTATTGCATGCAGGTGACTGAAAATGATACCAAACGAGAGAACATTTCGTGGAAATTCATGATGACATCTCTCTCCTCTGCTTTCTCTCGTTTTCAGTCTCTCAGTCTCACAGCAAATGTTCGAAGAGGCCATCTTTGCGAGACAGGCACAGAGCGGCCCGCCTGCCGGCTGACGCGATAGCCCGATGACACATGTCCTCTGGTATGACTCGCACAGCCTTGGTGATCGCTCTTTTCAGATAACAGAGGCCTACATAACCTTCCTTGTAGACCTGGCCCTTGAGATGACTCCACAGGAAAGGAATCCATAGGTCAGATGAGAAGACAGGTCAGTTCCACTTCGGCTCGAGGATGGGAGCGACAACACCGTGGCTGACGATCAAAAGCGCTACCAAGCGACGCTAAAGAAGTTGTTGAAGTGAGCCCAAACGAAGTATGGCAGTCTCATGGACCTCATGTGATTCCAGCCAGACGGTGCGCCTCCTCACATCGCGAAACAACGCTCAAGTGGAGCGAGAACCACTTTGGTGACAGGCTGATATCCCGCAGTGCCTGTCGGAACTGGCCTGTCTGATCACCTGACCTGACCCCGATGGATTTTTTCCTGTGGGGTCATCTCAAGGCCAGGTCTACAAGGAAGGTTCTAAAGGCATCTGCTACCTGAAGAGAGTGATCACCAAGGCTGTGCGAGCCAAACCAGCGAACATGTGTCATCGGGCTATCGCGTCAGCAGCCAGGCGGGCCGCTCTTTGCCTGTCTCGCAAAAGTGGCCTCTTCGAACATTTGCTGTGGGAGACTGAAAACGAGAGAAAGCAGATGAGAGAGATGTCATTATGAATTTCCACGAAATGTACTCTCGTTTGGTATCATTTTCAGTCACCTGCATGCAATAACACATATTTTATGCGAGTTCAAAATGTTTCCATCCTTTTTGGTCCACCCTGTACATCAACTATCGACGGTGGTACGTGCATACGAGCAACTGCTCCTTATTTATCTCCAGTGTATCTTCAATACGACAGCTGATCGCCGCCTAGTGAGCCCCGTGGGACATATCGATATGGTACATTGGCACATGATCGAACGGCGACCGCACGACTCAAGGAAATACGAAAAGCGTTTCGTAATTATATATGATAATCGATCAATGGTGGCAGACGAAAATTCAGTGATATTGAAAAGCTTTTTTTGCAATTCAAATATCGCTGTCGAGCTAAGTAACGGTACCTATCGATGTAGGTATTCGCCATGAACATGGGTGGAAATTGGATATTTTCACAAAGTTCGTCCGTGTTTTTCATAGCCAGGTTGGAAAATCGAAATCTGCGGAGACAGCTGGTTAGGTCAAGTCGACTCCGTTGACTGCTCAGTGCTCACTGCCCAGTGCCCAATGCTCCAGCCCCCATCCGACCTCACCCACCAATGTATCTTCCAGTTTGCTTCCAGTATCTTCCAGGCAGTCGGCCGTTTCCATAGGTGGCGCCACCGCTTTGGCCAGCAGACCACCGGCTACCAAGATCGGTACGAGACGCTGCGAGAGGGCAGTGTTGGATCGAGGGACCCTCTACCACGAGGGTGCCTCTATTATAGACAGTCAACCTTCGACAAGGGTAGACAGGCTTTTCTCTGACACCAACCAAAAGCTTTGGAGTCAGGTTCTACCACTCGTGACAATAGCGAGGGCAAATACAAACAAATCGAGGGACAAACAGTTAAAATACTCGTACTACCGCAGTCCTGCATAGTACCGAAGCAACACACCGCCGTCCGCACCGCCTTTCCACTTCTCTCTCGCACGGTATCCGCCTAGTCAGCCACGTGTGTGGAGCGTGAGATATGAGTGAGGCGGACGGAGAGCAGCGCCCGGGGACGGCGCAGCAGTGCAGCACCTGCACTCGGCCGCTGTGAAGCAGGCCACGAGCCGCACGTTACGATACCTCCGGCGCCGTGACCGGTGGAGAGACGTGAGTGCCCCCGGCTGCAAGACGAACTACTGCCGCGGCCGTGCGGTCGCCTAGAGGCCGGTTCACACAGCACCGGGCCACCGGCGGTGACCGGCGTCTCACGGCTCACACCGCTTATACCGAGACCCGTTAGTTCCGCAATACATCGCGCGGAAACTGGCACCGAGAGGGAACACTGCGGTGGATAGTTTACCAGCCCAGCGGCTGTGCGTAAAATCACACACCACGACACCATTATGCAGCGGCTGCGCTAGGCTGACAGACCATTAGCGGTCCCTCGATTTGACTTGTGGGTTCTAAACGTTGCCATATTATCAACGTAAACCGTATCATGTTACGGTCTTCACTGGAATCGTTTTACACAGCATTGCGCTAGACTTGTCGCTGAATAGTGCAACACACGATTTCAGCCATCACCGGCCAGCCAGAGCAGTGCAGCGGGGACCAAACATATCCACTGTCCAGCCGGCTAGCAAGAGATGAAGGCACCGCCTTCAGGTCCCATTCGCCAGCAGTTGGACCCTATGTCCCCTAACTAGAGTTGGGCCACGTGATGTCTCAACGGGCACATTTCGCCGTCACCGCCACCAGTGCGAGGCTGCTAGCACCATGTGCCACTTCCCAGCCGGCCGGCGGCGGTCAGATCTGACGCGCTGGTACCGCCCGCACGCACACCACGCACAGTGGTGACGTCAGAGCTGCGTCACCGTCCGCCCCGGGCCGCGAGTTTCCTAAGTGTGGAACTATTCATACCGTCGCCCGTTCGAGTGACGTCATCAGTTGGCGCTGGCGGCTAGGTGCATGGATTGGCGGGTCCTCAAGTTGGCGAAGAGGCGGAGCCAGTTATCCTGCGTAAATATTTAGCCAGTCTTAATTTTAGCGAGTTCCCTAGTTAGGGAAAAAGCAACTTGTTCTACGTGAATATATAACCGGTGTTATTTCAGTTATCGTTCGTGCATTCGCCCACCTTGGAAGCATATCTCCTACGAGGTGCTTGAGTTTTGACGGTGGGGTTTGTGCACTGCGTGTCTTCAGTATTACGGCTGGTGATACTGCCTGTCGGCGTTGAATGATGTTTGACACCAATAGGACACAGATTAGCAGGTAGTGCGGATTTATTATTAGCAGATTTATTAGCGAGATTATTAGCGGATTTATTATTTATTTCATTAGCAGGTAGTGCGGATCTATAGCGCGGATAGTGAGTGACGCCGTCTGGACCGATGCTGGAGATGGTAGCGCCACCTGCCGCCACTTAACTGCTCGCTACTTGTAACAGTGCCTGGCTGGTGCTGTGTGCTGATTGTTTGAAGCGTAG
The DNA here is from genome assembly GCF_019059575.1 of Amphibalanus amphitrite. Classification (NCBI taxonomy): domain Eukaryota; kingdom Metazoa; phylum Arthropoda; class Thecostraca; order Balanomorpha; family Balanidae; genus Amphibalanus; species Amphibalanus amphitrite. The sequence continues at coordinate 478,609 of NW_024881508.1, read as the reverse complement.
TACCTTATGACGCACAATATAAGGTCACTTTGCAAAATTTGAGGAGCATGGACGAATTAATTTGTGAGACATTGACGCCTTAGTAATACGTAATTGTTCCCAACACAAGCTAAGCTACGTATTAGATTTCAATGTATTGCTCAACTTCCCATAATAACACCAGGGGCGCTAGTGCCGCGCGCCGCTAGCCTATAATCGTGCAGCGATTGGTCGGCCGACTGTGAGCCATGACGTCACAGCCTGCAACGTCATCTTGGCGAAGCTTACGCCAATCAGAGACCTTAGGTATGGGCAGTTCCACACTTAGGAAACTCGCCCCCGGGCCCGACCTACAGCCCGCAGCGAGCGCGCTCACGCCTTGATAGAGATCGCAACGTGAGATGACCGGACCTCGGGGGGTCAAATGGACAACAGAGCAGAAGCGAGGGCAGGTTTCTCCCATACCTACCAACGAACAAAGAAGAGGACTATCTGTCGATTGGAAACCAGCCCAAAAAGCGTCCGCGCTATACAGTCTCGGACTCGGTCCTTCCTTCGGACTACCGAGGTCGAAATTCACTGTTTAAATGTAAGCGACAAAGGAAATAAATTTTCACTGGATTTAATAAATGAGTCCGAATGAGAATCACGAAAGAGTGGGAGCTTGGAGAGAATTGTTTGTCACAACTCACATTTATCGTTAAAACGGTGACATAGTAAGATTGTAAGCAGGAGTAGCTAAGCTGACGATAAGGGTGGCGTGGCACTCGTGACAATAAGATAACTATCGATTATCAAGGCTAAATTTTGATAGTAAGAACTTCACATGTTTGATAGGTACAGTCCACAGCAGAAGTAATGTGTGGTTTCAGTCATGGGTATGTTCTGCTTCTGAAGCCTAGGAACGATCAGCCAGACTGCAACGAGACTTTAAATGTAGCTTACATGTATCTTCACCCTTGCAGCTACAACTTTATCTATTGACGTCTTCTTTTCAATCAGTCCGCATTTAAAAATCGTCGGTCAAAGCCATCCGTTGAGATTGGTAAAACCACACATTACTTTAGCGGTGGGCTGTACTAAAAGCATATACCTAAGTGGATACGTGGCTTTAATTCGTAATGCTAGTATTATGTAACTCAAAACTATGTAGCTTTTGACAAAACCTGTACAAAGTACTCGCTCTCATTCATGCATGCATGCGTCAATTCATTTGCCGTTGTACCTCGGTCCGTATAGTTCCTTGTTGACCAATGTCTAATAAAACAACGTCGTTTTTTTCATTACGGGACTTCATGCATGCATGCATGCATGCATGCATTCATTCATAATTATGCCACTTGGTTTACTTAGTTATTTTCAACTGTTGATTGACTTCTGATGTTTCAGCTAGTTACCGATCATGCATGCATAGTTTCACACCTTTAAGTAGTTATATCCATTTTTGTTTTCTTTCTCGACTTATGCAGCCACAGAGCTTACCATCCTAACAAACAAACGATCAGCGACAAAGAACAATGCCGTTTGGCTCCGGAAAAATAGACGATACATTGCTACTGTCAAGCAACCGCAACCCGGTGATTAAAAGAATACTAACGGTCATACCGTCCGGCGACACGCCACTCATTCAGTGCCTGCTGTTAGTCGGTCAACAGAGACGCTATGCACCTCGCGATGCTCTGGGTCGGGAAATAACGTGTAGCGAATGAATGGAGGACTAGGCGGTGAATGGACAGAGGACAGCCGTACCTGGCAGACAGAAGTCAGCTTCCTCAATATAGACAGAAGTCAGCTTCCTGAATATAGACAGAAGTCAGCTTACTGAATATGGAGATGGTCATTATCCCACTGATTGATCTCTACATGCGGCATTGACATTCATGACATCGCCATCCTGTAAACGTCACGGTAAATTTAGAACTTACTTAGGAAGAATTCAGAGGCCGGAGACGACCATGCATATGTTTATTTTGTCCGAGCCTGGTGTGGCGGCTGCTACCTTCCACCATCAGATTGTGTCCCCACTAGTCTGAGCATCTCTTCAGTTGACTTGACTGTTATCTTCCCTGTTAACTGTGTATGAGCGTACGAGCTCAATTCTCAAAGTATTGTGTGATGGTGGAGTGCAACTAACTCGAGCGAAGTGCAACATGAAGTGTTCTCAACCACTTACACCATATTTCTGTGTTTTATTGTCCTATTATACGATCTTTCCTAATTATCAGGTACATCGTACCTGACAGGAGCCTAGAAAAGTCCAAAAGGTCATGAGCTCAATGAGAACGGTTCCCTGCAGGCCAAGTTGCTGACCAAATTAAATTCTGACCAAATTAAGGTAATGTAGGGTAATTAATGGATTGCAACCTGACCTAAGCTCTCAACCTCCAGTCGTTCAGGCACAAGACCATGGGCGCCGCCACCGGGGGGGACGGGGGGGACGCGTCCCCCCCACTCTCAGAATGGAAGGGGGACGTCCCCCCAAACTCATTACGGAGCGAGCGAAGCGAGCGTAGTCTTTCGTAGGTTAACGGAAATTTCTGAGTATGCCGTGGTCACGCTTTTGCTAGGCTTATATCTCAGCAACCACTTGACCGATTTACGTGTACATGCGGTAATTTTTGTAGGGTAGCTTCATTCCTTCTACCAAGTATTGGACTATTCCCGATGCATGTGGGTGGCCCCTTATGCACGTGCCACGTGCAAAACGAAGAGGTGTCAGTTTTATAATTGTTGCAATATCTCGGTAACTACTTGGCCGATTGCGCTGAAAGTTGGCATGTAGGTAGGCACCCATTAGGCACTGCATATCCATGTGCCAGAGTTGGGGTGCTGCTGCACGTGCGCACATGCAGGGGTCGATTCCAGATCTCGAGAACGGCTGAACCGATTGTGCTGAAATCTGATACATGGTTAGGGACCGGTTAGTAGGGTGCCGTGCAAAAGTCAGTTGGGACCCATTTTGCACGTGCGCACGTGCAGGGTGCCGCTTCCAGATCTCGAGAACGGCTAGGCCGGTTGCGCTCAAATTTGGCACATCGTTAGGGACCGGTTAGAAGGGTGCAGTGCACAAGTTAGTTGGAGGTATCCCCTCGCAATTTCGCACGTGCAAGGCCCACCCCACCCTCTCGCTCGCTCCGTTGGTCGCCCCAAAAGGCGTTTTACTTATTGTTATCCTACTCGAAATTTGATTAGGCCCTTCGGTCCAATGAGACCATTTCAGAGCCGCAAGTATGAAAGAATTAGTGGGAGACATTTTACTTATTGTTATCCTACTCGAAATTTGATTAGGCCCTTCGGTCCGATGAGACCATTTCAGAGCCGCAAGTATGAAAGAATTAGTTGGAGACATTGGTCGGGGCAACCACCCCAGTGAGCCACTTGGGATGAACCCGACCAATTGAACAGGCAGCCCAGCCCACTGGCACTCACTGCACCCGGCAAAGGACTATAGCTCCAGTGGAGCCATTCCCGCATGAGATAGAGTTGCCCGTCCAGCCCGGAGCAGGGGCTTGCGGCGTGGAGGAGAAGGATTTGACTGTCCTGAGGATGGAAGAGATGGAACGGCCGGTGCCGAATCTGAGAGGGTCCAGGAGGTTTAGCTACTCAGTTTATGGGGTGTGGGCCTACGTGCATTGGTCTGACCCCTGCCACCTCGGCCAACAAAATCTCCAGCTCTTATCCGACCTGTCATCGCGGAACTGCCGATTTTTGATATCGTGATCAACGTGTGTCGTATAACACGACTGACCGAACACGGGCCTAATATATTTCGTCTAGCCAGCCAAGAGCATGACTTTACACCAATCCGACCTCGAAGTCAAAATCCGAACATTTTCGAAGACTTCAACTCCGACTCTGGCCAAAACTGGCCAAAACAGTCAACTCCGACTGATTCCGGCTCCGACCCCACACTTCTGCAGTCACGCTACACTAAATTTCCAGCTTCTTGGAAATAAGCTATACGGTTGACAGGACCACAAAACTTTGAGGCGACTTGACTACTTGACTTGGTTTTCCTGACCTAAGGTTTTCTGGTATCAAGCTTGTTACACGGGCTGCAAAATTCGTATTTTGGAGCAGTTTTGCCCAATGTTTTTTTGCCAATTTTCGCGGCGCTTCGCGCCGATTCGTGCACAAACCAAAAAGAGAGATTTGTGACTATACAACGCCCCCTCCCCCACGCGGGTATGCAATATGCCTTACCTATGCAATATATGCATTATGGATCATATTAGTGGCATACCTACATCAGCAATTATACCGTGATAGAACACGAGGCTTTGCCGTGTCAAACTGAATCGGACATCAGATGTGTATATAGGTAGGCACTCGATGGGAATGCGGTCTATTAGCCATTACTTTAAGGAAATACCTAAAACCTAAACTACCTACTTTCCTCAAACCAGTTGTTTTGCCACAGTTTTATGAGTTTTTAAACTTAAAATGGTCAGGAAATAATGAATATTTGCAAAAGGATTTTATGTTTATTTTACATCACTATTTTCCATCTTTCGTAGAGGCTACTTACCTATATTGCAGCGGAAGATGATTACGCGTTGACCAAGCATAGTACGTAGTTCAAACCAGCTGAATGCTGATTGGCTAGCATTTTTCCGTAAGGGAATGGATTCCTCAGTAAGAGAATGACAAAGTGTAATCTCTGGGAATGACTTCAGTCTTCAAACCTAAAATCGATACCGATATATTTGGCTAGGGTAATCGTTGGGCCTTAAAAGCTCCCGATTTGTTCTCGTTGCAGCTCAAGCTACAAAACTGTTACTTCAGTTCAAAACCCTATGTTTAAAGTGGCATATTTATTTGCTTTAAACGTTGAATGCATCCGACCGAAAAAGCCACGGTAAGAATGTCTACTTTTGGGTTTTCAGTCGGTCAGTCCGTCCCCCCCAGTCAAAAATCCGTGGCGGCGCCCCTGCACAAGACACTATGACTGGTGGCGCTAAGCCACTTAACTCAGTGCCGGTACTCACCAATTTTGGATCCTCTTCTAACTGGGCGGGCCGCCATGATTTCTACGGACCCGCCTCGACTCTCAAAGGTAACAGGCTACCAGGGATGCAACAATAATTCCTGCAACAAAGAGTGCTTTCCTGAAAATCACTACACACTTACAATTTTAAGCTGTGGTGTAAAACAAGTTTTGTGATTGCATGGATGGATTGAGGCAAAAGTCCAAAGTCAGACTTTGAAGTCCAGGCTAAGAAAGGCATGCTGTGAAGACCTTGACCTCCACAATATTGCCGAGTACAGGCCAGGTGGCGGGTACACTGGACTACACCATAAAACTTCTAAATCATGTTGGCAAACAAAGCAGCAGAATGTTCATTGACAGGTGAGTAAACAGGGATCTTTCCTAGTTATTCTAAGGAATAACAAATGCATGTCTGGTGGCAGCAGCCAGCAGATTTATAGGTAGGTAAATATTGACAATTGACGAGAACCTGCGTAATTCTGAAAATAAGAATAATTCAGACGAGAAAACCCACCAAAAACATTGACATCACAGGCATTGACACACTGCATGTTGTCTGATTCATCAAAATTAATAAAATATTCAAAATTACCAATCCTAGGCTCAAAAATTTCAAAAATCTGACAAAAAATAAAAAATGAGCGCCGAGTTCGCCTCTATAATGATAAATAAACACCGATAACCGAAACCCGCACAACCAACATTGACATGCCCCTAAATTCTTACACAAAATGAAGCGGTGATCAAACCAGAAGTGATGATAAGCCCCCATTTCACGCGGCACAGATAATTAATCGTAATCGAACAATTGAATCACTATCACGCGGTCAAACAAAATTGACACCAATTGACACGAAGGAAAAGCGGTTAGATGCTGTTGAAATTTTAGCATTTGGCAGTCATTTACAAAATTTGGCAGCAACTTTTTGACTCAAATATGGCGCAGCTAGGACATTGCATTGTGTCGCAGGCACAGGGGAGCACTGCCGCTTCAACTCTATTGGCCGTAGTGTCTAACGGTGGCGGCCATATTGCGCAGACCAGAAACCGGCTGCCGCCTGTGTTGAGGAATAGGGAATTCGGGACCTTGATTTACGTTTGCGGCCGCCGCATCCGTTACGTTCAAGTTACGTAGATACGGAACCCGGCATCTTACGCAGAATTGAGTGGAGAACACGATCGTATCTTCAGAATTCCTCAAATTCACTCGCCGGACCTACATTTGCCCCGGCCGAGGGGGTTGATTGAACCCACCTCGCTAATGTGCCGCTAATTAAACTAGAATTAAGCGGTAAAGTGGTCGTATGCGGCAAATTATAATGCAGAATGACTGGTAGGAACCCGCTGTAAAGGTCTCAGGTCAACCGGTGACCTCTGAGGTCAGGTCAAGTGATCTAAGGCACGGGTTCGGTTTCTGGTTAATAACTTCGCCAAAAATGGCCGTAGAGCCGCGATTTTGGCATCATCGTGTTCAGCTAGCTCAGGCGCATCGAGTGATATACTTTTTATTCGGGTCAGGTCAACTTAGGGTGTTGACCTCAGGTCAAGGTCAGGTCAGCACCCCCAGGTCACGAAGTTGGTCGAAAGAGGTCATGTCGCATATCATTCGATTCGGCAGGTCTTCCTGAGTCCATTGGTGGCTTTCGCGACTCGCTAGCTCAATTTAATCGGGAGTTATTGAAGAAAAATTGTGACACTTGTGACGTCACAAATGACGTCACGCAAGGGCAACAATGCAAATATGAAGCATAGAACCTTGCAAGGAGTGCATGAAAGCATGATTCTATATGCTTGAGATAGTTTTAGATCATTCTCGGCGCAAATATAGCAATTTTCATATTTCCCCATTAACTTATAAGGGTTTAACGTATTAGTTCCTTGTATCTGAGGATTTTTTAGGGATTCCATCTTGTTCTCCACTCAATTCTGCGTAAGATACCGGGTTCCGTGTCCACATAGCTTGAACGTAACGGATGCAGCGACCGCAAACGTAAATCGAGGTCCCGAATTCCCTATTCCCCAACACAGGCGGCGGCCGCTTCTTGGTCTGCGCAACATGGCGGCACCGTTGGACACCATCTGGCGGCCGATGCGCATTCCACATTATATACCGGGGTTACATGAGCGATCCGTTCCAAATACGCACTACGCTAATGCGCATCAGCTCCCCACAAACGTATCTACGGCACCGGTTACATGAGACTAATTCGTTTTATCTACGTCAAACGGATCTTGTTTGGCTCACCCGGGCTGACTCCTCGACGGCCGGTAATTCGCATCACAAACGGAATAGGATTAGCGTACAGTCATGGCGCAGTTGCGGCATTTACCGGGACGACTGAACTAAATTTTAAATACTTTTATCATTTGATAGGCTCAAAAACATTTAAAATTAACATGAAATCAAAAAATGAAAACAAAGTTTTCTTGTTTTAAGTCAGTGGGCACTGATTCGCCATGCAGCGACAGCAGGGTGGTCAGAAAAAATTATCTATCAAAATATTTCATTCATTTTATTTCACATGCAAAGACTAAACCAAAATACCAACAGTTTTTTGCTATTTTCTACGAGGCAGCCAATAAAAAAATGCTTAGTATTTTGCATGTTGACGCTTCCAGTCAGCAAAGAATAGTTCTTGTGAAATACGGCCCGAATCGTGTGCCTCAGGCCTGGTGGTTACATGAGCGATCCGTTCCCAAATACGCACTACACTAATTCGCATCAGCTCCCCAAGAACGCATTCGGTGCACCGACTACATGAGCAAATTCGTATCAGTGACGTCAAACGGATCTAGTTTGGCTCTCGGCCCGATGCGCATTACAAACGAAATAGCATACAAATGTGGCGCACTTCCGTAGCAATAGAGGTGACTGAATTAAAAACTTAATATCTTATGTCTTTTTTGCATTTAATCTGCTCAAAACATTCTCAATTAACTTAACAAAAAAAAGTTAAACATAAAGTTGTCTTGCTTTGACTCATTGAGCACTTGCCTCTCTTGATTCGTCTGTAGTGCTGTCAGAAAAATGTTTCAACTGAAAGTACTTTGATATTTTCTTTTTGGTTTGCACTATATTTATTGACAAAATACCGACATATTTTTTTAATAATTATTTCAAAAGAAGCAAATGAAAAAAATACCTATTATTTTGCATTTTAATGTTTCTTTTTGGAAAGAAATAGTTCCTGTAATACGTATCTTGGTCCTATTCGCTTCTAAGCCTCTTTCTGGACATGCCTAAGAGCTGGACTTTTTGCACGCGTTCCCCGCCAGGGGGCGCCACTAAGGAAGCACCCTCTGACGTCACGATAAAACTGCGCGCACTGTGCGCACGGTTCTGTAAGCAAGTAACATAGTGGTGGTTTCACGGTGGAAATTGGAATAAGTATTTTGACGTTGTAAAATTTCAAGCCGTTTTTGTGAAATTAATTAGTAAATGCATTTCAAAAGTATTTATTTAAAGTGTGAAAGGAGAATGATTAGAAGAACATGCATATTTTTGTTCCAATAGCTTATTATGTGAGACATGATCGGTACTAACGGGTACTTCTAAGAAATAGTGAAGAAGTACCAAAGAGCCTGCTCGGCTACGATCGTCAGCTGTCCTTTGGAGCTGGACTTCAACGCTGTAAAAAAATGTGTGCTGAATTAATTTATAGTTTTACCAAAATATAGGCAATTTATCATTTCCTTTTCACTTTTGTAATTTTTGTTGAGTAAAGAGATATGTTGCTAGTTCTGACAATATAAATTATTAATTAAAAAAACGAAATGCGACGGTAAGTATCTGCTACTAAATTATCACTTTCACCAAATACGTGGAAAATCTTGCTACCATTGCTTATAAAACGTGCTTATCAATACACAAATGTTTTATTTCAGACAAGAACGATTTATTTGCCTGAAGTCTTGCGTCATGTGCTACTGCTTTGATTCCAAAGACGCTCTCCGGGTCGGGGTAATTTAGTTCTTCATCGATCGATAAGAGATTTTGATTCCATTGATATCCAAATTGATAAGCTCGGCACCATGGAGTAAGGGCGTCCCCACAGGGGTGACGCAGGAAATATGAATGGCGTTTACACCGACAGCAGTTTCCCACAGCCGGCAATGGGAATCTCCTGTCGGTGTAAACGCTACTATAGTCCCATCCACCTCAAACACTGGGGAATATCCCCGCACTTTTGAGGACGGAAATCTACTGGACCTGCTCGAAAAATAGTGGATAAAATACGGCGAGCTTTCAGTTTTATGGTTGGGTCTCCCTTCCGAGGCACATATTTACGGGGGATATTGGGTCATATTCCCCCGGCGTCCTGATGATCGGCGCCCAGCTAAACGTCGAAGGCGCCCTGGCCCCTGATACGCGGCACTGCTATCTGTGAAGGTGCCCAGATTGCTGCCGCTCGAATTTTGGTCGCCTACTTAACAAACCTCCGTTGGTGCCATCTCAGTTTCCTCGAGGTCAGGCAACCTTCACACGCCGTTGGCTACCTTGGCTGGCCGGCGACTCGTTCCCCTCGTGGCGACGCTCTTGACATCCAGTCAAAAGTTGAGTGGCTGGGCGCTGGCGCCCCCAGTGGGGGCCGGGGAAGGGGCAGTGGGCCTCCACGTTGCTCTCTTCCCGAGCCTATGGTGACTTGGCTCAACTCTCCTCAATAGAATCTGGATTCTGCGCGCTGTATGAACATGGGCGTATTGTATTGTATTGTATTGAACAATCATGAGCGATCCACATTCTGAAAGTGCGTGGCGATTACTGCTCAGACACCACTACGGACAATACGGACAGTGGGTGTGACAATCAGTAGTGCCATTCATATAGAGGGTGTCATATATGAGCGGAGAGGCAACAGTACAGCTGAGCGGAGAGACAACATTAAAGCAACAGTACAGCTGGCGTTGCATGGAGCTGCAGGCAACCGGGCAGCGGAGGCTTGCGAAAAATAAACAATTCGTCACTTCAACGTATAAACAATAGTATCAAAAGCAGCATAAACACATATTCTCATGGTCGAACCCATGCACTAGCGGCTCACGGCGGGCACAGGCACGCAGTGCGGTAGCGGTACCGGATCACACGTCATGGGCGTTGTCTCAGCATAGGTTGTTATGAGCGGAGAGGCAACAGCAGAGCTGAGCGGAGAGACAACATTAAAACAACAGTACAGCTAGCGTTGCATGGAGCTGCAGGCAACCGGACAGCGGAGGCTTGCGAAAAATAAACAATTCGTCACTTCAACGTATAAACAACAGTATCAAAAGCAGCATAAACACATATTCTCATGGTCGAACCCATGCACTAGCGGCTCACGGCGGGCACAGGCACGCAGTGCGGTAGCGGTACCGGATCACACGTCATGGGCGTTGTCTCAGCATAGGTTGTTATGAGCGGAGAGGCAACAGTAGAGCTGAGCGGAGAGACAACATTAAAACAACAGTACAGCTAGCGTTGCATGGAGCTGCAGGCAACCGGACAGCGGAGGCTTGCGAAAAATAAACAATTCGTCACTTCAACGTATAAACAATAGTAAAAGCAACATAAACACATATTCTCATGGTCGTCGGAACCCATGCACTAGCGGCTCACGGCGGGCACAGGCACGCAGTGCGGTAGCGGTACCGGATCACACGTCATGGGCGTTGTCTCAGCATAGGTTGTTCGCAATCTAGTTGAAGCCTAAGAAGACGGCCAGTGGGGTCTCACTGCTGCTGAGGCGACCTCGGAGACGATGCGTCGCCCCTCCTGTCGGCGACCTGCGGTGAGCAGGACTCCAGATAGCTGTCTGGCACGTTGCCGACACTGCCAGACGCTGTCAGCAGGCCTCACTGCTGCAAGTGATGTGCAGATGGACGTCAGGTGACTTCGTCTGCAGGCGATTCCGGAGACCGCGGCCTCACCAGGCAGCACCACCTGCATCGCCATGTCGGTGTTTCTAGAAATGGAAAAATAACAGTATCGGTGAAGGACAAGCAATACAATGTATTCTGTTTTCCTCTCTTGCAGGTATACGTAATCTACAATTATCATTGTTCCTATTTCATTCAACTCAACCTGAAAATTCCATATTGGCACATTGTTTGACTAAATTTGTGTAGTTGGGAACAGGGGCGACGCCACGGTGCGACAACTGGAGGGGACATTGACCATTTTGGAGGGGACAAGGACCATTTCAAGTCGATTCTTTCCATGCAACGCCATGGGCGTAATGTTAAAATTTTAAAAAGTGGAGGGGACGAGATCCCCTCTGTCCCCCCCCCCCCTGTGGTGACGCCCTTGGTTGGGAAGCAGATTCTGATTGTTTGAAATACATGTTTGGCTGAACAGTGCGGAAAATATTTCATTGATCACTATAGCTGCAACAAAAATACTGAGACAGAAAACATTTGCGCTTACCTGGCTCCTTAGTCAGCCCCGCACAACGGAAGTGGTACCATTTATCGCAGCCGTCGCATCCGACCATCGGTGCTGCACTGATGCTGCTGCACTCCCCACATTCCCAGTACCTTAGTAGCGTCTTGGCTGTGAAAAGATTACATGAGTCATGGCGCATTCATGAATAGTAAGATGTTTTATATGTTTAACATTGCATAGCAAAGACACAACAGCTGGGAGTCAAGTGTAAGGACTTTTGACAAGGGTGTTTGAACTCAGTGGGGTGAGGTTTGGTTGGTCAAGAGTGGTCATTTTTAGCAATGCTGTTTTTGACTACAGCTTTGCTAAGTATGACTACGGTGATGATGTCATGGTAATCAAATTTGACCACCATTATACCAATTTTGCACCCTGGTGGAGAAAACACAAGTTTCAGGTTACGGGAAGTAAGATAGGAAAGTTATTCCGGCAGTTCTTAAAAGAAGACAAAGAATCTTGATTCTGGTTGTTGTAAATGGGGGTCCAAGGTTGAACAGAGCCAGCATTTGGCGCTGAAATTCAAAGTTTGAACACAATGAAAAAGATGCTTGATATCACTATAAAAGTTTATTTCAGGGGGAAATGGATGCATTCACGTAAAAGCGCACAAAAGTACTCTAGCAAAGTGGATTACTAAGGTACTGAAAAAATCTTGCCAAACAGCTGTTCGGAATATCAAATCTGACATACAGAATTTTCAATGGCCATTAAAATAATATCATATCACCATTTTCCCAGTGAGTGTTGTCATTATAACTTTGAGGCAAGAAAAGCTTTGCTAAAAATGACGCTTGGCGAAGCCTCATCCTACTGGGCTGTCTGACATGTCTCCCTGTAAAAAACATGTGGTCCTTATATTGTATATATGATGAATATGTTAATAATGCAGAGAAAACACAGTATAAATTATACCCAACGTTTCATCTTAATCGACTTTGTCAAGGGTGTTTGAACAACTTGAGATGAGTGAAGTGTAAGAGTACCTAGGTACATCTGAAAATAAACTGAATCTGCGTCCAATAAACATTGATTTTCATAATACATTTCACAAATCAACTGCTAATAACAATCATACTAAAATAGCACGACAGATACCTAACTAACAATCGCATGAAGAACTTCTTGATTCGCCTTGACTATTGTCGTCCGAACGAATGTTGTCTAAAACGCAGTTCACACTTGCCCGTAAGGTCTGCCGGTGACGGGCCCGACACCGTCAAAACGGCCGAATCTGACGGAGCGACGGCCGTCAGGTCGACGGGCATGTGTGAACCGGCAGCGTTTGACGGTCGGCAACAGCTGACTGCGCCGGCGCCGGACCTGACGGCCGTCGCTTTGGAAAGTTCAGCAATGTTCAACTTTTGACGGTGACGGGCCCGTCGGTTTGAATATCTGCGTGTTGGAGGAAGAGGAAAAGGAACGTTCTCATGCAGCATTAAGCTTATATGCATTTTTAAGAGTATTAATACCAATTTCCATCCATTTTTTAGATGAAAGTGTTTATTACGGCACGATATTTTGAGATTCGATCCCTGATTTAAATCAGCGAACCTATGTGTCTTTCATTTAAATAAAATTTCAGCAATATTTGACATAAAAATGTAAATGCGTGGTATTTTATTTCTGTAATTCAAATAATATTTTAACCTCTCGGCCTCCCATCCCCTTCCCCCATCTGCGTCAATCTCGAAAATGGTGCGCCATTTCTGTCACAATATATGGCAGCCAATGTGAGCTACCAAATCTCAACTTTCGTTCGACGGGCTGCAGGCCGTCAGGTCGACGGTGACGGGCCCGACACCGACAGACTGACGGTCAAGTGTGAACTGCGTTTAACGTGGTCTAAAGTTACACATTTGTCTTTTCTGCGCAGTATTTGTGTTTGCCATTTACCGCACCAATGTTCGCCAGCGGTGGTGACTTTTCCTTACCTGCTCACGAAACGTCACACACGACATGACGTCACCCGAAGACGTCATCAAAAAGTCCAGCTCTTAGGCGTGTCCCTCTTTCTCAGCGGATTTTGTTTGGACCGCCGATTCGTATTAGCAGGTGGATACATGAGTCGGTAGTACGCTCCTGATTCGCATTAGCGGTGAATCCGATCGTGATACGTATTTGCTTTGCTCATGTAACCGCGGATCGGATCGCCAATTCGTACTAGCAGGTGGCTACATGAGTCGGTAATGCGTTCCTTATTCGAATTAGCGGCTAAATACGTATTTACTGTGCTCATGTAACCCCGATAATTGAGTTCAGTGGTCGCAGGTCGGTCCAGAAGGGTAGGACGAACTTTGGTAGGAATTTCTAGTATAACTACTAGAAAACCTACTATATGTGGTCGGGACTAGCAAAAAGTTAGTTCAAACTAGAATATGGTAGCGCTTATGGTTGGCAGTCGTGACGCGCACGTGACATTCATTTCTTAAATTTCTTAAATAACAGGTTTTAGGGGCCGATTAGTGGGCAGATACATTCAATTAGCTATTAATAATTGATAATGCAAACATTCAAGAATCTACATCATACAATTATAGCCAAAATCACGTGGCGCTCCCAGGATTCGAACTCACGACCCTCGGGTCCGTAGCCCGATACGCTACCGACTGCGCTACCGAGGAACGCGCGCCGACGATCGGAGAGGCGGATCGCGGGTGCTGGCGTGCAGAGAAATCTTTACCCTGTACGCCGTAGAAGATCGGCTGGGTTTCGTGAAAAATGGTAGAGGAATTGTCGAAAGAAAATTCATCGATCTATCATTTGAGACTAAGAACCATCGATTCCTTCAAAGGTTGACCGAGATATCGCTCGCCGAAAACAGGCCATTTAACACGTAAACCCTATGGGCTGGTAGGAAATGTACGCCGTGGAGCAGCAGTGCTACCAACTAACTTCGGCGGGGGCCGAGGTCGGTCGATAAGGTCCGAAATTCGCTAGCTAGACTGTCTTACTGCTATATAAAACTTTGCTTATCAAGACTGTTTACATTTTACAGTGAAGCTGGTTGTGTATCATTATATGCATTATATAATTGATGAAAAATTCTACGAGTAGCCGAAGTCAAAGTATTCTAATCACGAGACTAATTAGCAGTGCTGTGGAATCTTGTGAAGGTCTAAGCTCCGTGCAAGCAGGCACCGTAGGTACCCGGTACCGGGTGTCCTCCCTTGATTTTGCCGTTTCAGTTTTATCATTAGCCCTATTATGGGCGTTGCATGGAAAGAACGGGACCAAGGCAAAAGTCGTCAGGTCCCCCCCCCCCCCCCCGTAATTGAAGGCGTTCCGCTGCTTCTGTGTGCAAGGCTCCGTGTTTCTTTGATATTGCGGCCAGTGGCTGGTTAATTTTTACTTTTAATTAAGTGGGTTTAGCTTGATGATGCAAATATTTTCTAGTGATTTGCAACATGACCTTTTCTACTTTGACCTGAGGCAAATTTTTCCAGTTGACCTTTTCAGGTCAACTTATAGCCCATTTCAGGCATCACAATACAAACATTATGTCTGTAAAATCAGCATAATGCAAGGACCAAGCTTTGTGTTAAAAGTTATTGCAGAAAAACATTTTCCTCAAAAACATCAAGTTTTGGAAACTTTTGACATCAGGTGACACTTGACCTCCACAATATTGCCGAGTACAGGCCAGGTGGCGGGTACACTGGACTACACCGTAAAACTTCGAAATCATGTTGGCAAACTTTTGACACCGGTGATAGCAGCATGTGCTGCTATCACCGGTGAAATGGAATATTCCATTTCGCGAGCTGATGTCACACTTCTGTTAGTGTTGGAGGGATAGGCTTGTTGACAATGACGTCTCCATAGAAACCCAATTTGACACGTGTCATAGACTCATAGCAGCGTGCTGCTTAGCTGCTTTCACCAGTGAAACAGGGCCCTGGAGGTCAAACCATTGACCTAGTTCAAATCTGGTATCATCATTCTGAAAGAGCTTTGATAGAGCCATCAAATGAGTTTTCTGCAGTGCTGTGGCTCTATTTGTTCCAGAGTCATAGACCAATTGGTGAAAATTGTCAAAATCGAGGAACAAATTCATGGCAGTTTTATTTTTGGTGACCTCCAGTCACCTCAGCAATGACTTGATCAATTAAAAAGGACTTGGATAATTCTGAAAGATCTTGTAATGAGCCATCTGCTGATTTTTTCTTGCATTTTTCTATTTTCATAAATCACAAACAGGCCTATGCCTAATCATCTAATGACAGGTGAAGTCACATGCACACACAATACACATGCATAACTACACTGCCCTCCCCCCCACTCACACGCCACTCCTTTGCATCTGACAGAGGCCTACTCCATCTCATAATGCATATCAGAGTTGAAACGTATGCTGACACCTCTCGCTTGAGCTGCCCGATCGGGTCAAAGAAAATATCTGACTTGGGCGAGAACCCATCTTTTTTCAGTGTCTTTCAAGCTACTTTCCAAAATGACCAGGGCCCTGTTCGCCCGCTGTTTTTATATCAGGAAGTTATTGCTGGCGCAGCTTGGCCTCTCATTGGTCTAACGAATAGACCACTTGAATTCGACCAATGAGGAGCCAAAAAGTAGCAGCATGGTCGCAGCCTGCTGATAAATAAACGGGGTGCGAACACAGCTCTGGTGTGGCCAATTATGTCTTCACCCCCTCCCACCTGGCGAAGTTGGCTAAGAGGCCCAAGTCCAACCGGGCGTGGGTTAAGTCTACTTCTCCCATCCTCCTTTTTTTTGGCTTTCCAATCATGTTGGTCTGGCAATTCATCTCCAGTTTTGTTGTAGCGGTGGGAAAAGTAATTTTATAGTGGTTATCTGAGTCCCATGTGCCGTTGTAACTAAGCCGGCATTCGATTTTTGGTCTCTGGGCGCCTCCTGTCTCGTTTCCCCTCGTCCCTGCCGCCGGCTATCTCCTGAACTCGCCGCAACTCCTGTAAATGTTTCTGTACTGATATCCAAGACCCAGCGAATGTGAGATACCTTACCGCCAATATGTGGCTCGTATAATTGATTTTGACTGTGGTGACTCACTTTGCAGGTGATATTCGCCAGACAGAATGCAGTGCTCTTTCAGAGTTGTGAAGTCTTCATGGATGGCAGTGTGGCTGCAAAGGCAACTCACATTAGCACATGCCAAAAGATGCTGCTCACAAAATGCTTCATCCACCCACTTTGGTTATAGCACAGTTAAGGAAGAGGAGAAGGCAGGAAAAGGTGAGGTGATTTGTACACTGTATGTTGAAGTTTGTGGCTGCATACCTAGTTATTTTTTTACAGTTTATTGAAACAGTCTTGTTGAAAGTCAGGTAGAAATGGAGACATGCCTCTTAAGGTGGTTTATGTAATAAGTATTTAGCATCGATTTTGCCATCTTAAAACGCAACTAAAGAGGCTCAACTGTGTGACGTTTGGCTACTAGTGTTGAGGGAAGATGGCAGTGTGTTCAGTTCAAGTCCAGATCCACCTATGAAACTGGCACCTACTTTTCAGTTCACGAGGTCTTCTCCAGCGTAGCGGCGAAGTATGACCTGATGAACGACGCCATGAGTTTCGGCACCCACCGGCTTTGGAAGGACACCTTGATGAGACGACTGCGGCCCTCCCACCGGACCAAACTGCTAGATGTCGCGGGTGGTACAGGTGAGGACAATGGGCGGCCGAACACGGCGTGAAAAATAACTGGGGCAAAATAGTGACATTTTTCTGTATAGAAGTGATTGTCTGGAGTGTTTCAAAATAAGTGACGTTTTCGTCGATGCATCATGCATAACACAAGTTCTGTTAAACTTAGGTACAAGAACAAAATTTTATCAGATGTTCCCATGCCTCCATCTGGAATGGGAATCAAATGATCTAGTGGATAAACGTTTCGGTGTCGTTTTTTGTTTTTTGCCTAAACGTTGGGCGCACAGAAGCCAGCAATGACGCATATTTGTTTGAAGTTGATATTTCGGCAGCTTTGCTCAGCTTTGTCTGATCAATCAGCTCTGTTTGTAGAATCTAGCGCGACATTACACATCCATTAGCACTGTGATAATATTCTACCGGCGCCGGCCTTTTAACGCTCAGTCGGCGACGACCCCTGACCCTGGATATCGCCCCTGACTCACCGCTCTGGCGCCTCACCGCCGGGCGGCGCTGACAGACAGCTCATCAGTCCCGGCGACCAGTATATCAGCTCTCCTGGCCGCGTTCCCAGGTGATGTGGCGTTCCGGTATCTGACCCACGCCGACCTGTCGGCCGGAGAGGCCGGCGAGGTTGGCGGCGTAGAGCCGGCTGCTGTCGATGTCGATCTGGAAGCAGAGGCGGCGCGTCTGGGAGTAGCTCCGATCGAGCTGGACGAGCCGGTGGACGTGACGCCGCCCTCGGACCCGACGGTGGTCGTCTGCGACATCAATGCGGACATGCTGGAGGAGGGGCGGCGGCGCGCGCGAGAGGCCGGCATCGAACACCGACTCCGCTGGGTGGAGGGTGACGCGGAACGGCTGCCGTTTGAAGACGGAGAGTTTGACGCCTACACGATCGCCTTTGGCATCAGGAACGTGACTCACATTGATCGGGTTAGTGGCCGGTAGATGGCTACACTGGAGCCCGGAGTCCGTAGGAGGTTCGGGGCAGCGGCCCTTTGAGGATTTGTTGATGATCACTCGGTACCTTAGTACTTTCAGCTTTATTTTGCGTTGCAGTTACCGTCAAAAATGTTGTGCCTTGCTTGGAGTCCGTTTCGAGCTTACCTGATGCTGATGCTCTGATGCTTTGAGCTTGCTGGTGCTCTGATGCTTACTCATCACTTGTTCGTTTGGAGCCCTCGCTGAGTGGGTAAAGCTAATATTTGTTTATCTGTTCCGTCTTGTCGTTTGAGTTCCAGGAACAGAGGCCGTCTCTAGCCATTTCTGTAAAACTGGCGGGCCAGCTGGCGCCCAGATGACCCCCCCCGGCCCTGGTATCTGCCGCAGGCACTGGCTGAGGCGTACCGCGTGCTGAGACCCGGCGGACGGTTCCTCTGCCTCGAGTTCAGCCACGTTCCCAACCCGCTCATACGATGGTGCGTCGTTACATAATTGTATTGGCAATTGGCATAGCTGTTGAGGGTGTTGGTAATGGGAGGTGTTGAAGATAATGGATTGCTAGTTTGCAATAATTAGCGTGGTGTAATAATAAATAGCTGTTGCGGCTCGTATGATCTGCACCAAAAGTTTATACGATCCCAAACATATTGCGGCCAGCATCATCATAACAAAACGTCAAATTGAATGCTTGTTTTTCAGCGACTAAAGCACCGACTGGAAACCAGATCGCGTGTCCCTGCTATCTCAGATATTCGCCACTGCCGTCTTGAATATCCGATCGATCGATATCACTCCAGTATAACTCGATCTGTGGTGTTCCAGGGCGTACGACCAATACTCCTTCCAAGTGATCCCTCCAATGGGCACAGTCCTGGCAGGCGACTGGAAGTCCTACCAGTATCTGGTAGAGAGCATCCGACGGTTTCCCGCACAGGTAAGAACACACCGTGGACGCCCATCGCCGCGTACCGGTGTGGCGGCTATGTCGTCTTGAGAGGTTGGGCTTTCTTTTCTGTGAAGTTACGTGGAGCCAAGATCATTCGCAGTCGGTATTATTTGAAATATGAGTGAGCACGGTAAATAAATGAAGTACTTAGTTTGTGAGAGGGTATGTTTGTCATTTCACCTATTGTACATTGCCGACAGTCTAAGATCACACCACTAAGAATGTGCTCCGCACTGGTTTTGTTTACTGAGTAATCAGTCTGCATACCTGGCACGAACCTCAGAAACAGCCCGGAGTGTGTCACGCCAGTCGACAACATACAGTCGCCCTTCCCACACGCCTGACATTGTGGCGTCTGTGCTGCCCGCCGCGCTGGTGTGGTAAATAATACCGTGGCCCCTCCCCTCCCTCCTATCCCCTCCCCGGACTGTTTCTAACCGGCCTGATAGTTTGATGCCTCCCCGGCGCCTCGTTCAGAGCATCAGCTGTTTGCCGCTTGGCCCGTGGCCAGCGCCGGAGTGGTCGTGAGGAGTGATCTATCACTGCGCCCAGACAGAGAAACGGAGATCCCTCCGGGCACGCTGGGGGCACGGAGGTGGCCAATGGCCGATCCAGGGAGACGAATATAACACAGCTATGTGTCATAAACAAGACGTTGTTCGATCCCCGCAAATTCATTCCACGATATTGGGTCTCCAGAGTTTTCGCTCCATCCCTTCCCGTGTTTTACAATTGTGATAAGTTTCTTCGATATGTGCTGTATTTTTTTTTTTTTTCTGTGAGGATGTCGGCAAACTCGACGATTCCCCACAGTATGATGAAAGACACTCTTCCCTCCAAATGCCCAATCCCCTTTGATCAGCCAGTGATCACTGATCACGGTCGTGGCCCGTGTCGCCCCTCCCCCGATCCCACCGTGACAATCCCGCAGCTGTGGCGTGCCGACAGCACTGACAGCGTCCCCGGCCCGGACCCTTTCAGGAGGAGTTCGCTCAGATGATCCGCTCGGCCGGATTCGGGCACGTCACCTACGAGAACCTAACGTTCGGTGTCGTAGCCATCCACTCCGGCTTCAAGATGCCAAACTGGAGCGCAAAGAGATAGGGAAGAAAGGTGTGACGCGTACCAAGTGTGCAATCAAGTGACACTTGATCTCAAGTGATCAAGTGTGTACAACTTGCAAGTGACGCGTACAATTCATTGTCATGTGATAAGTTATTGAGTGAAGCTCTTGCGAACGATGTGAACTATAGTAGACTACAATGTCTGTGTTGCGTAACTCTATTGACTCGTGAGTTGTGACAAGCATGTCAAGACGCAAATCATGCTCATGATTTTGATTTCATCGATACAGTATGGTGACGCTCCTAACCAGGTCTTTTCTGATCATTTAACGAGCTGAATGTCGGTTAGTAATTTCTCTGATCTTACCAAAAACTAGGTCGAAAATAGCCGGCTTTTCGATCAAATTTAGATATTATCAGGCGCACCGCAAACACATATGTACCGACGAACCTGGATTTATAACAGCTCTGGCGCGCAAAGGCCACGCCCAAACTTGTGTCAGGCGCAGACCGCGACGATAGTCTGGTAATGGATGTTGCACTTCAGCCACGGGTGCGCGCGGTGGAGCAGAGAGTCGCTGGGCCCGGCTCCCTTTAGGGTGACATTTACATGCAATGAACGCATTCTTGTTCATGATTTATTTATCTGGGGTCAATCGCCAAAGACGCATCGCTGTGGAGGCTACCTACATTGCCTGTGGGCTTCAAAGACGCGAGATTGCATTGCAATTCTCTAATTAAGAAAAGGTATAGTACCGCAAAAACTGACTTTATTAGCAAAGCTTGCACATTGCACACCCCGATAATTCACGCGGATAAGCGACGACAAAGTCGACAGCCGAGAACACGCTGTACAAAACACAATCCCAAAAGGGAAACAAGTCTTCCGGGAAGCCGCACCGCTGGGCGGTGGGATGTTGGGATCGTACTCAGTCGATGAAAATCAGCCCTGGGAATGCATTTGGCACTACGACACAATGCTGACAGTCCTCCAAGGCACAATACGAGAGAGATACTCACTACAAAGATAGAAAAACGACGGTGGGAAGAGCCATGATAATCAGATCATATTCATTCCAAGCACCTGGCAAGCTAGGGCATTCCGGCTCCAAATAAATATGCCCAGATTACATTGTACCACTATCTGTTAACATTGTTGTAGAAACACGAGACTGTATTGCTTTGACTTGCGATTAAGTTATCACCTAACTTAGCCGCTGACATAGCACCGCTGTAAGCATTGCACATTGCATCAAGTCATACGCATACCGTATACAGGACTGAAGACGGAACTGGCAGGACACTGACTCTGGTAGGCAGTCTAGGAAGCACCGGTATCTGCCGGCCGGTCCAGGCCGGTCTAGAAGCGCGCGTGCCCGTGGCGTGCAGTAGAAGGCCGGGGGGCCGGCACAGTGCCAAGATATGCAAGCAAATAGTGTCGCTTGAGCCAGTAGAGCAGTGGCAGCTACCGCCAGCAACACTGAGGCCCTATTGTTCTACACAACGGATCTAGCAAACTTCCGTGGAGTGACCTTAGTTCTACGACACAGCAACTGCTCAGCTAAACAGCCTGACTCGCTCCACATCTATCCTGACTCGGGAGTCTGGCGAACTCCCGACCGCTTGTGACAAGCCGGTTTAAAGAGCATGTGATATCGCTCTGAGGAAGAAAATGTGCACTTTATAACGCCGCTCACTAGCCCATTCCCACACAAACTACTCACTAGCTCACTACTACAATACTACGGACTGAACGACCCTAATTTCGAGATAGGTAACCTGTCAGAACAATGAGGATTCGATGAGACAGATCAACCGAGTACGCGGCCACATCACCGGCACAAGCCATATGAGCAACTATCTTGTAAAGACCGTGCTTCGAAAGACGAGCAGAAATCGCAAGTGGCATGCCTTTTACACGTCAGAGAGCAAACGAAGCCGCGCAAGTCGTTCCCCAGACATTCCACCGCACTTCGGGGCCATCAAAACCAAACGGAAGGACATCTCCGAAGACAGAAATAAACTCAGATCCAAAAGTTCCAAGTGGCTCCCGCTCCATACGAGCATCACTCACATTGAGGTGCCAGAACCGCGGATGGAAGACTGGACGGTCCTGGGCAGTCTCGAACGCACATCTCCGGCGTGCAGTAGCGCTCCGTCCGGACGCCGCTCAGCAGAGGTGGATGCCGCCGGCGCCGCGGCCGTGCGCACGCCGGACGCTGGAGATGAAAGCCGAGAACGTGGCGGCGCCGGTGACGGCACCCAGCGCGGCCGGGTTGTTCCTCACGGTGCGAACGGTGAACTCCGCTCCCGGCTCGCCCGGACCGGTCACCTCCACCTCCACAATGTGCATGTCCGGGATGCTGCCAGCAGACACAGATATGGTAGGGTAAGAAAACGCACACGAAATAGGTAAGAGGCCAAGATGGTTAACGGATGAGGACACATAGAAACCACAAAAGACATAAGCACACGAGAAGACGTGAAAGACCCAGGCACGGTGGGAGAAGAGGACTGGCAGACGAGGACACGACGAAGCCCGAAAGCGCAGTATGTTGTGCCTTTAAAAAATGGGCATTTATTTCTTTCTCCCGGCCATCCAATTATCGTTTCTGACCTGGCGTTACCCACAGGTGGGTCAGGTCAGGTCTGACATCATGTGTCAGGTCTGACATCATGAGGTCAGGTCTGACATCATGTGTGATGTCAGACCTGATGTCAGGTCTGACATCAGGCTACCTCTGATCCGATGCCCGTACGCTGAATCAGGGTTCGCCTGGCCCTCTCTCTGACCCATCCTCGCTCTGACCCTAATGTCCCCCTATGACCTCAGCAACTCCGCACTGACCTGGGGTCGGCGACCAGCCGGCCGATGACGCCGTCGAAGCCGAGGTTGTGCGCGGCCAGCGCGGCGGCCGCCATTGTGTTGACATTGTGCGGCGCCAGCGGACAGAGCTCGCGCACCGGTCCCTCGTACAGGGTCACCTCCTGGTCAGAATCGGCGGCCTCGGCGGCCAGCTCGGCCAGCTGACCCGTCAGACGGTACGACTCCGGGTGCTTCCGCATCGTCACACGCAGACCCTGGTAAGGAGATAAGTCGGGCGTGAGCAGGGCAGGTCCGATTTCACATCGTCACACGCAGACCCTGGCGGAGCGGAGGGGCGGGGGTGTCGGCAGGGTCCGATTTCAGATAATCACACGCAGCCACTGGCGGGGCGGGGTGTGTCAGCAGGGTCTTACAGCTAGCCATACACAGACCCTGACAGGCAGGGGCAGCAGGGCTGCACGTGGACGAGGCAGAATATTTAGAGGAAGAAGATTTGAATGATAAGCACTTTAAGGGACAAAAACGTATCGAGTCCATAAACCACCAAGGGTATTGTAGTGAGGATCATCGTGATAATTTGAATGAAAATTACCTAAATTCATCCAAAAGCATCAACGTCACGACTTGACCAAAGACCTATCGACGTGACATGTACGGACTACCTCGGCCAGCAGAGGCACCACACGCTAGTTTGGCCGTCTAGTGCACCACATGGAGCTCCTGGAACGGGCGTTCCTGGATGTCCGCCGTTCGGCCAAGGACACGGACACTGCTGTCCCATGTCCGAGAGGACGGGTATTGTCCGCGGCGCAGTGTGTCCGGTCATACTCCGAAACAGTATACGAAACATAAATAAACCGAACCAAACTCCCGTAATGAGCGCCGGATAGGCGCCGACTACAGCCCAATGGAATGTTGCCTTTGCGGAGTTATGGCCCACACAGTGCTCTCGGTAAATCTGCGTGGATAAACTGCCGATAAAGACGTGGGCGGTCTTGTGCGTGACGGACGCGTATATCAGAGGAAGTGACATCATGTCCGGCTATGTTGTGCTAGACGGTTTTATGGTGTGGATTTAGCTCATATGTAGACGTTTGCATGAAGGGAAGAGCAATAATCCAACGTCTCATTCGCAAAGTTGATAGGAGATAGAACATTTTACATGGGTGATATAGAGGAATCATGCACTGTACAAGGCCATCGTGCGAATTGTGTATAGTTTTCACCCAGTAAAACGCATTCTGGGTGACGAACGAGAGGGCACAGTAGTGAGCTCTGCGCGCGCACATGTGCATTGTGCAAAATGAGACATGAAACTGATTTTCGCGGGTCACTCGCCATCCGGTCTCTAACGGTGTACACTTTCAGCACACTTACCATCCCATCATGAAATTCTGCGAAACGGGAGAACTTTGACGGCTTGTGGCTGTCTATCAAAGCAGAACACAGTCCACCCCACTCAACAGACTTGAAGTGACTACAGCTGTTCCCACCAACTGCAAACCATCGTCGTCAGGAGTCTCATGATAGCGAGTGCCGGAGCGTCTCGAACCCGGGCTCTCACTGCCGGGAGTTATCACTCTACTAACTGAGCTAGTAGAGTTCTCTCGTTTAGTAGAGTTAGAGTTAGAGAACTGTAGCTAGTAGGACAAACCGAGCTACCGAACAAACTGAGCTACCGGACAAACCGAACAAAGGACGGACGGAAAGGACGTGTTGGAGCTCCCCTAGCCCAGACATCCGACCATTATCATCTATCCGTCCGTTACCTTGAGTGTGTCCAGATCGGCCATCTTCTTGATGTCCTCGCCACCCCAGAGCGCGCCGGCGGAGATGTAGATGGCGTGTCCGGATGTGGAGGCTACGTCTCGCAGTCCCTTCTCCAGTAGGCCGTCGGCCAGCGCCGTCGGAGAGCCGATCAGGTAGTCGCAGACAGACAGGAACAGCGCGCCGTACTGTCACCATGTGCAGGCAATGGGGGAGTCATAAATGGAGAGGAACAGTGCAGACACAGATACAGTCAGCCATGACCTATGTAGTATGCATGTATGGCTAAGCACACTGAGAAAAGCAGGGCTAAGTTCTGCCCGCATGAATTAAACAAAGCAAAGGGTACAAAGCCAAAAGTTCAACTAAAATTATCATCATTTATTTTGAGTAAGATAATCAATTATTTCAAATTAGCAAAAAAGGTGCGGGGTATTTGTGTAGATCAAGTGTAGATGAGGTATGGTTGTTAAGTTGGTAGGTTGCAGGTTGGTAGGTTGTAGGTTGGTAGGTTCAAGGATGTAGTTACTAGTTAGGTAGGTAAGGTTGGGTCAGATAAGATTACGTTTTTATCTTCACTGCATTTCATCTACATATTTAGTATTTACCAAGGTGTGTCTGATACTAAGCTAAATCTGAATGTGCAACTAATGCCTTTGACATTTCTAAATTTTAGCTTATTTTGCAGCCATTGAGGGGGCTGTCTGATTTCCTAATTAATTCAAGTTTTTGGTGTACATGTCTGTTTGATCCCAAAAACATCACAGCCTCTGTTGTGGTACAAATATAAAAAAGTCGTCTCTTGCTTCTAATGTGGCAACAATATTCATTTACAGGTAGTAGAGAGGTAAATAGAGTATTAAGAGGCATACAAATAGATAGGAAATGCAAATGATAGAAAAGATAGCTTCAACTTTAGTCTGGCACTTAAGCTTGTGGCAGATGTTACACAATGTTAAATTGTTTTTTACCTTAAAGGTGGTTTAAGCAAAAATACCAGTAACAAACTCTCCAGCTTGACAGTTTAAGCAGAGAGTACATGAACAGTCCCGGCCAATGTCTAATTCACCACATGAAGCAGCCACTTACCCGAGCTGTTATGGATGGATGAGCTACCTCAACAACCAGATCAGGCTCCCTCTCAGCAAACTGCTCCAGATTATCTAGAGCTAAGCCACCTATGCCCCTCAGAACATCCTTGGTTCGGTTCCATACAAATACCACCTCCAATGATGGCTCATTCAGAATGGCATTGAAGATGCTCTGCCCTGAAAACAGAAAAATGAATATAAATACCTACCCTGTTAGACTAATAAATAAGGGTCAATTGAGTATAACAGTCCTTAATTAGGCCAATAATGGTTTTGTCAAAGGACATAACATCAACTTTTATCATTGAGCATTGCTTTCCAATCAATAAATGAGGCTGAATAAAAAGTGGAACAAGATCTAGCTTGCTGGTATCAATGTGAATGCACGCATCTCACCTGGTTTAACACTAGAAAAGCAAGCACTTGTTCAATATCCTCTGGTGACTCACCCAACATTAATATATTTTGCATAAATTAAAAATTGATGCAGGTTTTTGTTTGTACATGAGACAAAATAGCAAAACACATCCACACATTTCGTTTATTAGCACTTAAACTCTAAGTGTTTTGCCTCACTCAACTGTATTTTCTCAAAATATTTAACCACGTTTTTTACAAGAGAAAAACATATCAAAGCTCTCACCTAAGTTCCCGAAGCCAACAATCCCGACACGCCTTCTGGACATCATTTTCGCAGCTTGCAGAGATCTTTCGTTTTAGACTTGAAATCTGTTGAAGTATGTAAGTAAGTATGTAGTAGGTACACGCCACACAGCAGGTATTCAGCAACCCACCAACTCGGCCCCTCACGATCCACCGCCCAGAAAAGCAATGGCTGACTGCGCTAGCGCTCACCTTCAACAAGACCTTCGCTCACACAGTTTGTAAACAATCCACTCAGCCTCAAAATGCGCCACTTCACGAATGAGCTGCGCAATGACTGCCTTTTATCTTTAATTCTGGATTGTTTTTGCCCTGGTTTTTGCTTCGTCTTTCTTTGATTGCAGCTTTGCACCAAAAATACCGAAAGTATCAAATATTCATATCATTTTGGAATTAAATAAACTTTTTTAAAAACAGTTTAAGCAAAAATAATAATTTTAAAAACTAATATGAGGAAAATACTCTTGAGTTGCCTAGCAACAGTCAGCTGTGAAGTGGCAGTGGCCTGGCAGTGGCTGTGAACTGTGTAGGACCGGAAACCGGAAACCGCGCCAGTCGTCAGCCAGTCGTGGGAGGCTTGGCAGCAGAACGCCGGAAAAGAAGCAGACGATAAGGTATAAAGCGTGGCAGTTTGAATGGTTGTGAGCTGCGATTAAATTTGTTTTTTGTGTTTTTCGCCAAAAACTGCGAACGCATCTGTAATTTAATCAATTAATCAATCTAGTGATTTACTGACGCCATTTGTGAGTTGGGACCCGTGTCGGTGTGCCGCTGTTGACGAAAGCACGGTATAAGAAGTCAACGGTCAAGGCAGCTCAAGGTAGGTGCCAGTGCCTATTTATTGGCATGGATGTGTATATTTGCGATCATGACATGTATGGCTCACTGACCACCTAAATCTATGTATAACATATTGCAGTTCACTTTAAATGATGCCTGAGTTGTCGCGAGTTGAGGCGGCAGTCGCCAGTCGGCACTCTTGCGGCTTACAGTTTGCATTATGCTAAGTAAATTGCATTTTATTTATGCGTTCAATGTTTCAAATATGAAATGAGCTTCGCATTCTGACTGCTTTTTCGGACGTTTCCCTCGTCTTCCTCACATTTTTCTTCAAAGTTCTTGCGAATCCTATTTCATCAATCGGGCCACCTCTCACAGCATAATTTCTTAACCTCTGCAGCATTCCCCTCTCCTAATTCCTTTCGTGCTCGCCATGCCTCCTAAACGCAGGTCAAAGAAAGGGGTGAAGTTCAGCAAGTTGTCTGAGGAAGAAAAGCAGAAGTTCCTCGAGAAGAAGGCAGCCATGGAGGAAGAACAGCGGCGCAGGAGGCAGGAGCTCCTCTCCATTTTCCTCAAGGTCGGTTTTGAGCTTTTTCATGCATCGAAATTGCTCGCCCTTTTTCATTCGCTTTAACACGCGCAGTGGAAGGGTTGCGAGTACCTACTACGCCCAGTGGAAGGGGGGGGCGGATGTCGCCCCCCTAAGATCTCAGCTCCCACTGGAGCTAGAATAACGAAATTTGGAGGGTAGGCGGGGGCCATGGGGAAATATGTTGTGTGTGAATTTCATGACCCTAGGTCAATATCTTCAAGGTCAAATGGGGTCAAATGTGGTCAAATCTGCCATATTAGCGACTTTTTTGCGTTTACACGCCGATAACTCAAAAAGTTACCGACCGATTTTCTTTAATCTTTCACTATACGAAAGAACAAACAGTTGTGAGTATGTATGGTGAATTTCTAGATAATCCAACAATAAATATGGCAGTAAGAAGCCTGCTAAGGGTAAGATGTCGCCGGCTGAAGCGGGATCGGCCGACGCGGGAAACGCGGCAATCACAATTTTGTGTTTACACACTCATAACTCAAGTTGTTACCGGCCGATTTTCAAAATTCTTTGACCATATGATTGCCTGTACGTTCCTCAGCCTTCTCACCGAATTTGACGCGAATCTAATATAATCAGCGGTAAGGAGCGCGATGTAAAGACGGAACCGTCCCGCCCCGGCACAGTCTACAATTCAGGCGGCGCGTAACGGCTAGCGCCGGCCGCCGCGCCGCCGCGGCGGCAGGATGTTTGACTTTACACCGCTATTACTAGAAAAGTTGTGAACCGATTTTCTTACTTCTTGCACTAGAAGATCCGAAATTCAATTTTGGACAGGTAGCCGAAATTTCACATTGATATTATGCTTGCGGCGCGAGTTATTGGCGAAAAACAGGAGGGGTGGGCGAAATCCGCCTCCCCCCTTCCACTGCGCGTGTTAAAATATCATGATCATTTCGTTCCGTTAAACGTTTTCGATATAAGATTGCCAACAACTATCTATCTCGTTTTCGTTAAAAGCAAGCATTGCAACGCTTATTTGTAATTCAATGAATTTGTAATTCAATGAAATTAATGACTAATTCGCATTGTTCGGACTTAGTTTGAACCTGATGCATGATTCGGCCGATTTCAGATCAAACTTACAAAGGAAGAGGAGATGACCAAGACCAACACTCACAAGCTCAACGATAGATGGAGAACAATTATGAGGGATCTAAAAGCGAAGGAACTTATCGGCGAAATCGAGGTGAGCATCCACAACGTTCGGAATCCGGTGTTACTTTGCGGTGCCGGTGTCGGTTGACCCAAAGACTATTCCGTTTTATGCCCAAGCGTCATTCGGACTTTTCCGAAAGTATTAATGAAACAGTCGTTTTCATTTGTGGCATGATAATGATTCCACACTTACTGCTTAGTCTAGCTAGCCTTTCCGAAATGTTTGTTTGTGGGGGGGGGAGGGGTAACCGTGTGAGCAGTGAAAGTGAGGAAATGATTCGTACACCATCCAGAATGTCACAGACTCACTGCTAAGTTTTCTCACTAAACGGCTTTCTAACGTGATTCCCCAAAAATGAGCTGAGTTGTGCCGGAAATATCGTCCTGCTGCTGTGACCCGGCGCCGCCGAATAACACGTCTCCATGGCTCCACAGACACTGCGTCAGGTGTTCGAATCGCAGCTGGACAAACGGGACGAGATCATCCGGCGACTGTTTAAAGAAATCGAGGACGGCGACGAGCAGCACAACATCGCCGTCCGCACGCACATCGAAAACCTGGAGCGCATCGTCGGTACGTGTGGGGTGTATTATCTACGTATGTTCGTAAGGGTTGGCGATGGTTGACCGAAGTTTAAGCGTGTCTACCGTCATGATTCGGAGACAGCTAGTATTTTGGGAGCTTGTTGCCGTGTTTTAGCTATGTTCCGTTTATTCCGGATACCGGACAACAGCACGGGACAATTTTTATATCGCATCGCAGCGAAGACCATGTTGTTTGCTTGCTTGACAGACGGCCATCGTCTTCACCTGCGGGAGGCTCGCACCACCTTTGACGAGCGGCTGGTGACGCTCAACTACCGGTACGAGCGGGAGATGAAGGGCATTACCGAGCTGCACACTACTGATATGGACAAACTGGGCGACATCCTGTACAAAATCGACACGGACATGTCGGAGGCCGACAAGGAGGCCCGCGCCGAGTTCCAGAGCAAGAAGGAGGAGGTCAAAAATAAGGTACGGTGTCGGCAAAGGGAACGAGATGTTAGCGGTGAAAATGAACACCGCGCTCATTCCAACAACGCAGATACGAGTAAATACCGACACTGCCATGGGTTACCGTAGGTTTATTTTGGAGGCATCAACACTGTTTGACAATGGAAGTATTTCTTTTTTATATTTTCAAGCACTGGTAACTTATTTTATATGCTTATCGATTCATGTAATTTTCACCCGTGGTTTTGTGTCTGACGGACCACGGTCGCCGCGTTTCAGAACATCGAGGAGCGCCAGGGTCTGAAGCTGTTCCTAGAGAGTGTGATCGAGGGTCTCTGGGATCGATTTCAGAAGACGCTCCGCACCTACTACGAGGTATGAATGAGTTCGGGCCTCGGGGCTGTCACGGGCGGTTAGCGGGTCATCTTTGCACCGCGTAGGACGGGACTGGGAGGACGTGGCAAGGATTCGATATCTCCCGGCCGCGGCTGGTCTCCATTAGGACTGTTATCGTTATCGTATGCCATTTATGTATGACTGAATGACTGGTTTACCACCCCCACCTTACTCAACAGGAGACTGAGGGCAGAAGGAAGGCCTTCTATGAGCTGAAGGCCAGGGAGGAAAACTCAGTCGAAGTTATCGCCAATCAGACCAAGAAAATACAAAACCTTCAGGTCGGTTTTATGATTTATCGGCTTCTCATCTGATAGCGTAAAAGTCTTGGCCATTTTCTGTAAGTTTGTTCAAACGCGATTCATAAGAAAGCTTCGTCCTAATTAGGACACTAATTAATTACTGACCAGTTCGTCGGCCGTGGTTTCATACTTTCATGTTTCCGACTGTTCTGTGTCGCTGGCGAAGGAATCGTCCTTAGAGTGTCTGCGGTGCCCTATCGTATAATAAGCGGTGTTTCTCTCCGAACCTCTCCCGTTCCCAGGACGAGATCAGCAAGTTGCGCTCCCGCCTGGTGGACGGCGCCCAGGAGCACTCGCGGCGTACCAGCAGTCTGAAGGAGGACCGCAACAACATGAAGCTGTACCTGCGCCGGGTGAAGACGGACGTGGCCACCCAGCGCCGGCAGGAGGACGTCAGGATGAAACAGCTGACCGTCATCACCGGACAGGTCATCAAGGTACAGGTCATGGGGCCAGTAAGGCTATGCACAATGCACATTGCACAGCTTATTGAGATACGGGTATTATTTGATTATGAACGTCGAACAGTACAACGGAAGGTTGTGCGGAGTCACACTCGTTGTCAGGGTATCGACATGGCCATCAAGATGCGAAGTTATTGTCATATATGAACATGATCCTCGGGGGCGTCGCTGGGCTGTTTTAACGTCCAAATGGCGACGTTTCTTCGTTTTTTTTTACAATGTGCCTTGCCGTGACTGCCGGCTGCGGTCGTGTGTCTGGCTACCCGTCTAACAGTCCCGCCGGTCTGCGCTATCCTCAGCAACTGGAGCTGCGGGAGCGGGACGCCGACCAGATCATGAAGCTCTCCGAGTGCTGCAGGAAGCTGGAGACCGAGGAGCAGAAGATCATGCCGTTCCGGGAGGCGCCGCTCACCGACCGAGAGAAGCGGATGCTGGAGGCCTCCGCGCAGGAGCCGGCCCAGGAGCCGCTGGCAGAGGTGAGGACGGAGCGTAGGAGCCGGCCCAGGAGCCGCTGGCAGAGGTGAGGACGGAGCGTAGGAGCCGGCCCAGGAGCCGCTGGCAGAGGTGAGGACGGAGCGCAGGAGCCGCTGGCAGAGGTGAGGACGGAGCGTAGGAGCCGAGAGGTGAGGACGGAGCGCAGGAGCCGGCCCAGGAGCCGCTGGCAGAGGTGAGGATGGAACACAGGAACCGATGACGGAGGTGAGAACGGAGCGCAGGAGCCGCTAGCTGAGGTGAGAACGGAGCGCAGGAGCCGCTGGCGGAGGTGAGAATACAGGAACCGCTGGGAAAAAGAACTTGCTGAGCACACGAAGCAACTGACACAAAAATGTTGGCTGAGAAAATGGCGTTAGCATTGCCGTCACGGGAACCTTCATCTTGGTCATGGTGACTGTTCTGAGTATTTACCTCAGCACCCCGTACCTATCATTAGGCCCTGCCCAGTATCTGTCCCGGCCTGAGGCCATCTCCTGACCGCTGTCCCGTCGTTTGTGTCCAGGCTCTGACCGAGTACAGCGCGCTGGAGAACTTCTGGCGCCGCTACAACACGGCGCTGCTGGACCGGACGGCACTGGCGCTGCAGAAGGCAGACCTGCGCTCGGAGAACCAGCAGCTGCAGGAGATGCTCAGAGACTACCTGGAGAACCTGCGAGCCGGCACAGTGACGAAGGCAGAGGGAATTCTGCCGCAGGTGAGACGCTGGCAAGGCAGTCACGGGGAGATGGTCACGACATTGAGGACGAAGGTTGTTGTCAGTGCGGTTTTATGACAACATGATCATGTATGAAGGTCTTTCATAAAATTGTTTGATGACGTATTCGGTACGTCTGATGTGTGGTGGATTCGCAATTCACACATCATTCCTGATGTTTTATGACCGTTCTTGCGCCTCTGATGCTTCCCCGAATATTGAATAGTGTCTTGTGAGATTTCCGTGCGCTGTCACGCTGTATCTCTTTCTCAGATGAAGGCATCCAGTCTGTCGGTGGCCCCAGCGGCCAGCCGGCGCGCCAGCACAGCTAACGTGATCGAAGCCGCTCACGTCGCCAAACACCTGCTGCCCAGCTGCTCGCGGCTGCCGCCCTGCTGCCGATAGGCTTCACAGAGGTACCGGCCCTTCCACTATAGATGACGCGCCAGCGCTGGTCGCTACGAGACGGGACAGGGGCGTGTGACAATGCGATCTTGTAGACCTGACTGCAGTCGAATCAACGTAGAATGACGATTAGAATTGACTGTTTTGTGCCTGCATTTTACTGCACTTATACAGTGTATTATGCAAATTTGTCCTGTGATTATGTTTCGTCCAAGCGTTTTCACATGTCTGCGCTTCAAAGTGACGTCTTATAAAGAAAATCATCGAAAACTTATTTATTAAATCATGTCCGTGCAAATAAACTCGGTAAACATCTAGTGCAAGTACACAAACATAAAACAAACTGCCTGCGGCTATGTACTCGGGCGAATATCGGCTCTGGTTCGGCGCGGGCCCACACTCCCCCCCACACACAGACACACGTGCGCACGCCGCGCGGGACCGATAATACTGGGCCGGCGACGCTCTGGCCCGGCCGGCGGAGCCCTATCATCACACCAGTCGCTCGCTCACACGTCTGACAAAAATACAGCGCTGCCGCGGCCGGCTCCCGGCAGGTGGCCTGTCAGCTGCAGTAGCTGCACAGAGCTGTCACAGCGGAGGGCAAACGCCGGCTACCGTTCACAGCTGTGCACAGGCCGCCGGTCGCACGCACGAGCTCTCTTGCGAGTCCACTCTACAGGGTGGCTTTCTACCATCCTCCCAACACTCGTCGCACGCCTTACTCTACCTCACTCATCACTCCCACTCACTCAGTCACTCGGTTCAGTCATCAGTCACAGCTCGGCCACTGGTCGCACGCCGCAGAGCAGCGGAGCGGAGAGAGAGAGGGTGAGAGGGAAGAAGGCCCGCGCGGTCGCGAGTTTCACAGTCTCTAGGTGGGAAACAGAGCGTCGGACGGTCACCGCCGACCGTCTAAACCTTGACGATGTCGGCGTTGGCGTTGAGATCGCTGATGGGCGTGGTCCCGTTCAGCTTGGTCTTGGCGACGGTCTTGTTGGGTCCGTCCAGGTCCATCCACAGTTTGCGGAGGACGGACTGTTTCTGCACCACCTCTGGGACAGAGCCCAGAGACTGCAGGGAGAGCGGGCAGGTCAGAGACGATGATCAGGGGTCCAAGAAGCGGAGTAAAACACTGTCGTATTGAAGAACAAAGTGATGAAACATTGGCGTGGTCTGACGGCAATATTCGGAAACCTCGCGTTAGTTTTCACGAAATGATATCACCGAAAGCTTCGTCAGCTACACCGATTTAAAGTTATCGCCTTCGCGCCAGGTGTTATCGTAAAATAAGCTACCAGGTGGAGGGTGCCGAAATCGATTTCAGACATCAGATATGAACATTTGGCGATTATGAAGCCTTATCACCACTGATACTGGGATGTTCACATGAATTGTTGCATGCATAACAGTCTGTTAAATTACTCCAGAAGCGTGCTCAAATTCCACAAATGGTAAGCGTTTATGTCATGGCAGGAAAACGCTTTTCCCTAAGCCACTAATGCGTAAGGATAACAGTCGACGATGCATGATATCAGAACTATCACATCGCGTGCACAGTTTGACTTACGACGATGACGTAGTCGATGATTTCGTCGAGCGTCTGAATCTCGGACTCGGCTTTCTGGACGTTCTCTGTGAGGATCTGCTTGTGTTTGGTGTACTTTTGTTTGAGCTCGTCCAGCTGCCGCTCCTTCCTAGAAAGCTCCTGACGCAGACTGGTTGTCTGGGGAGACAAGTGGCATGCAACCGTGTCAGCACTGACACCGTGATACAAAGCCGTGTCAACACAACGCTGACAATGACACCCGGCGTATCCGCGGAGCGCACGTGACCGCAACGCAGAGACCAACGCAAGACGCACAAAGACATCAAGCATATCGGTAACAATATTCCAACCTGATTCACTACCAAGTTTTCCGAGGGTGTGATGTCACGAAACTGCTAAACTAGCCGATGATGTTGACCATGACTCAGAAACACACACAAGAAACCACAGAACCATCGGTCTGCATGCCACTGTAAGGCGCCAGCTGCGCCACTCCCCATCACCTGCACGCGGTGGTCACCCCCGTCCAGCCCGCACCGGGCCGTACCTCAGTTTCAGAGCCCGCGCCGGGCGGTGGGGGAGCCTGTCGCCGCCGCAGCTCGGCGTTCTCAGCCTCCAGCCGGGCTAGCCGATCCCGCAGCTCCCGTTCAGAGTCGCCGGACGTGGGGGCGGGCCTGTAGAATGAGTAGATGGACAAATGTTAGGTGGAGCGCGAACACTTGGGCATACGTTGTGAGGCATACTGTGGACTGGACAGCTGGTGATTCAGGGCCAGAAATACAACTGATTTGGGTCACAAACTGACATAAAACCGTCAGTCACCGTTGGGAAGCGTATCGGCAATATGTAGCGGAATAAAACAAGGGACATTGGTGATTGTTAGCTCGCACGTTTTATTTTGGACTTGCATGATAATTTAAAGCAGTAAATAGACGCACCAAGTAGCAATTATAACTTAATTTTATGGCTAGGCTAAGATAGATCTGATCACCCGTCGCTGGCAATCGACACCCGTTCCGTCGTTTCCATCCTCAGGACATTTCAAATCCCCTCATCCACGCCGCGACCCCTCGATCCGGGCTGGACAGGCAACTTTATCACCTGCGGGTTGCGCCCTCGGAGCGCACCGCTGCTTTTAGGGAGCCCACCCGTGACCGGGTGCAGTAAGTGCTGGGGGCGGGGGGGGGGGGGGGGCTGGTCGGCCTGTCCTAACGGATGGGCTCAGCTGCGGCGACTCACCAGGGTGCCTGCCCAGACCAATGTTTCCCCCAAATTCCTATCATCCTCCCGGCTCTGCAATAGTCTCAATAGACCGAAAGGGTCTAACCCAACAAAACAAACAAAACAAAACGGCAATCGAACACTGTCGCGCCAACTGGCGCCCTTATCCTGCTCACCTGTCAGTGGCCGGCGTGGGGGTCTGAGTGGCCGCCTGGGCGGGCACCGGGGCCGCCGGTGACGGTGTCTGCGCCACGGCCTTCTGCCCGAGGGTGGCCGCCGCCCGGATCAGCCTCTCCACCAGCAGGTCCACCTGGGTGACCTGTTCCTCCAGCCCGGACCCCCCACCGACCGCCGCCTCGCCGCGCTCTGAGCAGCTCTCCTCGCCCTCGGGGGAGTCCCGACCCTCGAGTAGATGTCGCACGGCCAGCTCCTGGAGGCTGTCTCCGCCGGAGAGCGGGCAGCGCTCGTCCGCCAGCGTCTCACCGGCCGGGAGATCCAGGGCGCGCACCATCTGTGAGAGGGAGCGCGGGGGGCCGGCCAGCGCGGCGGCCACCGAGGCTGAGCGGCGCGGCGCCGTCACCGTCTCGGCCAGCCGCGCCGGGACGGAGCTGGAGAGCGGCAGGTCCAGGTCGGCCAGCAGGTGGGCCGGAACCAGGGAGCGCAGCGCCGTCTCCAGCCGGCCGGCCAGCTGACTGAGGGCGACTGAGGCGCCGCTCACCCCGGCCCCCTGACACAGCAGCAGCTCTTTGGTTCTGTTCTGCACGTGGCGCAGGTCGGCCTTCAGCGCCGCCATCTCCTCCCTGGAGACAGAAGAAGCAGAAAATGTAAGGTCACGGTATCCAGAGGTCGGAACTAAGGACTGTGCACTCACCGGTCAGAGGTCATAGAGTTAGTGAACGAGACGGGATGTCAAAGCAGGGTCGGGGCGACAGGTCCACCGTGGCACCCATTGACTGGTCTAATAGCATCACTGGTCAGAAGCCAGAAACGGAAGAGGACGAAGAGGGAAGTCATAACAGGGAAAGCAGCACGAAGGGAGGACGTCCTTCCGCGCTGATTCCTGACCGGTCAGACGGGTGAACGGTTACTAACTACATCGTTAGTCAACACTGACCATGAAAGTTGGACAACCAGTTGAAAATTAATCATGACCAAAAGCAGCATCTTACAATCACTCCCCACATCGTACACCGGGACCTGAACATTGATGGCGATCATATGCACAGTGGATGATCACCGCATCACCATCCATCACTGGCCGAGTGACTCCGTTCGATATCCACGATCGGCACAGCCACCAGACGAGCTCCGTCTGGCCACACACAATACCACCGGCGCCGCACGTCAGACCACACAGCGGCAAAAACATAACGAGGCACGGCCGCCCAGGGCGCCGCGGCGGCTGTGGCCACAGAGCAATCAACCGATGGAAACCGGGGGGTAGAGGACGGGCGGGAGGATAGTGCGCGGAGGATATCGACGGCTTGGAGAGACAAAAGGTGAACTTCAGGATGAGGAGCACAAACAACGTAGGGATAGCGATGGCAAACTTATAAAAGAAGATCAAAGAGATAATTCGTTTCCTATATCCTTGATAGTAACTTGACGATAACATTGCATTACTCAGTTTCGGACAACCGATAAATCAAACATTGGCACACTGTCGCTGAGTGTCGAAGGTCACGGGACAAACAACAGAGAACGGGTCTGACCGGGCGGACAGCGCACACATACCGACATGTGGGAGGTCGGTAGTCGGCACTGAGTGCTACCCGTTACCGGAGTCACAGGCTGTGACTCGCGCACCCGACCATCTGTGTGGCCATCTGCGCCTTTCGGCTGCGCGAGGTGTGTCGTAATATAGAGAGGACGTACAAACATACGGACAGGACACTGGGGCACACATACAGTTGGTCAAGATCGGGATACCGTGACACACGGTGACACGGACGGGCTAGCCACTAGGGTACAGAGAGAGGACAAAGGCCGAGGCCGGACTAGGTCCGATGGAGCACTGGGACACGCATACTAGCATACAGTGCAGTCTGAGATACTGGGGCAAACGGCGGCACATATCGGACTGAGACACTGGGAGACTCTGGGATACACACCGACACAAAGGGGAGTGAGGTGGACTGTCTGGACGGTGGCTAGGTCTGGTATGTAGTAAAAAGCAATAAGAATTGCAAACGAAACATAAGCGCTGATATTGCTGTCAGGTTTTATCAGGCAACACGTGAGGCAAGTTTACTTAGAGATAAGGACTCCAATAAAAAAGGTCAAGATGAATCCTCAAAGACAAGGAGGATAACCATCCAGACACATAAACAAAATGACCGGCGGTGCAGTAGGTAAAAACGGCGACATCCGCCCACCCTGCTCTCGTCAGATGGACCGGCAGTAGGCGAGTCCCAGAGGACCCGACCCAGTAGCGGTGCCCATCCGTGTACTTACGCCCTCTGGTCGGAGATCCGGGTCAGCTGGGCACAGCGGTCCTCCTTCTCTCTGAGGGCGTCCTCGGCGGCGGCAGAGGCCGTCCTCATACTGGCCACCTGTGTACGGGGTCAGAGGTCAGTATCAGAGGGCGGTAGTCTGGTGAATTCGTCCCGATGGAGCAGTGGCCACTGGAGTTGCCGGGCGAGGGTCACAGGCATCGGAAGAGACACGGATGCTACGCAGTATGCAGATCATGCCAGCCATGCTGTTCCTGACTTTCAGATATTGAACACAGTTTTAAAATATTTTATAAGCGGCGTCTTGAAATGGTGACACTGAAATATTATCCATCGGGCATCGATGATGTAAGTATTGATTTCGCTAGAAATAACAAAGGCATGTCATGTTATATCGTTACAGCAAACTGTGGGCTATTCATTTGGCTAGGTGAACTCGTTTGACCACATTGTCGCATATAAATGTCATGAAGGATTGTCGATTGTCAGCCGCGTCACATAAAAGTCCATCGAGTGTGCGTCTCCCATCCAGTCCACCACCACCAAACAACAGGCAATGCCAGTCGTCAGTCAGTGAGTCTGTCAGTCAGAGAATGAAAGTCCGCCACCGACCAGTCCCGCTCCATGCATACACATAACCCGGTGTAGGAGGTGTCAGCAGTCCCTCATAGTCAGTCCGCCGGTCATGCAAGTTGGTAAGTTCGCAGTCAAAACCGTCAGATACGGTCTCAGTCCCTCGTGGTTACCGTTCAGGGTTACAGTCCGTCATCGGCGATTACCACGCCGGTTTCAGTCAACCATCGGACGTCAGTCTTTGCCGTCTACGTCGGGTCTTCTCACTCCGCTGATGACGTCGTCTGTTCGCGCATGCGCCGTCGTGCCCGCTGCCACCCTCACCTCATTCTCAGCCTCCCTGAGTGCATCAACCAGTGCGTTTTTCTCCAGCTGCATGAACTCGTGCAGTTCGCATGACTCAGCCTCCGTTTCCTGTACCTGCTGGAGAAGTGTCTTCTGAGCGGCCACCGATTTCTCCAGGTCCTGTGGAGATGGTCGAGTATACAGTCAGCTTCCGTTACGGTATCAGAACAACAGACGGCGTCACAATGACAATAAACAGCCGTTGACTGAGTCACTGTCAGGGCACAGTGGCTGCTTGATCAACGGGTTAGAGAAGCCCTCGATCAAGCAGTCACATTCATCGATCTCGTACACTACGTCAAAAGCTCAGCTACTATAATCTTGCAGGCGAATATTGCACACATGGATCATCGACTAATGACCAATGGCCATACAGCATCATGAACTCAACAAAAGGTCCAAATTTACAATCTAATTAAAGGGGAGAACTTCCATAAAAGACGGCCCCACCTTCTACATGTTCTCGTACGTAAAACATACCGACAAAATCGATGACTAGCCCATTCTCGTAAATCGCGAATAATAGTCCGTAAAACAAGACGAAGGCGTTTACCGCTAGCTACCGGCAATAAACGACCGGTTCTCGGAAAAGCAGCCCCACCTTTCTTCAGGCCGACGCTCCTGAAAGCTCGCGACGTCTAATTGAACCATTCCCGGGAGATATATTCCGCTCCGTTTCGCCGGAATTACCGTTATAGGAGGACCGACCCATCAGGAGTTGGCCAAAAACGACCGTGAAAAGTATTTCCGTGAAAAGTAGAGACACGTGAGTAGTATCAATGAGGCACAGTCGCCGAGACATTGAGACATAGACGCTGAGACATGGATGTACTGCTACTCCTATCTTCCAGGGTCTTTGACAGGATGCGAGTGTTTCGCCCACAACAATGGCACACTGCATGGCATTTATCCAGCTGACGGTCCACCTGCTCCAAACCCTATCTGCGCGCTCACGCAGTCGACTGCAGAAGTGATGTCCTCCCCTAGACCCCGGGCACCCCTCTAAACGCTCGCTTAACCAAATAAGAACGCAAATCTAGGCAGAGCAGGACCACCCAAACCCCCGCCCCCGTGACCGTGGGTTTGTTAGTGTCACCTCGGCACTATGTTATCGTTACTATCATCTCACGACCCATCCATTCCCCGCCGTGAACCTAGACACAGCCGGAGTCATGGGTAAAGGGACGACTCAAAATAAACAGCCACACTAACAGCGTGGCCATGCGTGTGGGAGCTGGCCGCAGTGGCTTCCGTTTAAAGAACGCCCAAGTTGCTATTTAAATAAATGTTACCATGAATGGGCGAGTTCATTTCAGCAGGTAATTGGTAGTTTTTCTCACACTGACCGTCTTCCCATTTCCCATTCCATCCCCATCGGCGACCTGTACAGTTCTTCAGTATCCGTGTAGTAGCCTGACTGCTACGTGTCCTAACTCACCAAGAAGAAGTGCAGTTCTTTCGTACCTACCTTCAAGACCCGCCGCTCCTCTTAACCGTGACCTGCCATTACCACATCCCTGCTCCCCTGTTACGGTCATCCATGATCCACCGTTACTCCATTCGTGGCCTGTTGTTAACCTCCTCCCCCTGCTCCCCATCCCCGTTACAGCCATCCGTGACCCTCCGTTACCTCCGAGAGCCTTGCGACGGCCGCGCGCGAGAGCTCCAGCTCGTGCTGGAGCGCCTCGGCGGCCGAGTCGGCGTGCTGGGCGCGCAGCTCGGCGCTCTGCAGGTGCTCCTGGTGACGGAGCAGCTCCTGTTCGACGCCTTCCATACGGCCCATCATGTGCTGCACGCGGTCCGTGGTGCGGCCCAGCTCGGTCTGCACCTCCTGTTTGTCGGCCTGCTCCTCCTCGAGCTGGCGCCGCGCCGCCCATAGCTCCTCCTGTGAGAGTCAATCACAGTCGGTCACTGTAACAGTAAATAATCGGCACGCACAGGTCCTCCTGTGAGAGATCCAGTCACCATCACAGTCATTATCTGCCGCCCACAGTT
Source organism: Amphibalanus amphitrite (assembly GCF_019059575.1). Classification (NCBI taxonomy): domain Eukaryota; kingdom Metazoa; phylum Arthropoda; class Thecostraca; order Balanomorpha; family Balanidae; genus Amphibalanus; species Amphibalanus amphitrite. The sequence goes on along the minus strand of NW_024881508.1, from coordinate 437,867 downwards.
CTTTCTCAGAAAGAACCCAAGTCATTCACAGACCACAATTGAGAGTAGCTCAAATGTCACAAATACGGACACTTCACCAGTCACCGTCACACAGTTCCTGAAAATCGTGGCGGGTTACGAGTACATACAATCAATCAGCCACAGTTACAGACACGGAAGGAGAGCTCACATTTATAGAAGACAAAACCCCACCTATCACGGATGGTCTAATTCAAAATTCACAAAGACGAACACGCTCGCTGTCACCGTAATCAGCACTATCACTTCTGAACTGATCATGAGATCAGTCTCCCGAAGAAACCCCTAGGATCTCCTGAGAGGATGCATATTGCATACCGTATCAATTCGTCATCTAACCGCGGGCTAAGAGAAATGCACGGCCAGCAATCTAACCCCGGGGTGCATGAATGCAGGGATGATGTCTCATCTGCCGCTGCGCCAAGGCGGGACCCACAGGCGCGAGCGGCGCCGCAGGGGTGGGGATAGTGACGCAGCCTACAGTCCGTCAGAACCGCACGGCATAGTGATCGGACTAGCAACCCGTCTGAGTCAGGTAGCGTGCTGCTTGCCGTGACGCGACGGGGAGCTGCTCAGGGGAAATTTACGAGGGTGAACTTCCGGCAGTGCACGAGCCACGAGATTGGTCACGAAAGGGACCCACTCATCGGGAGCGTCGGTTAGCAGGCTATGTCAGGCACTACTCAGAGCTCGTCTGAATTCAGCTCATTCGCCCCCACCAGTCATCTTTTTATAGACATTCAGACCAGTCACATCAGTCATCCCAACTCTTCATACCTCCCCGCAGCTAGTAGATCAGACGCCATCTGTGAAACCCATTCCGCGCGGTTCCGCTCCCGTATCTGTCGTCGAGTGTCGCGAACCGACGACCCTCACCACCCCCTCCCCCGAGGGTCTGAGTGTCGGAAGCGCCTGGCGTCAGCCCATCTCGTCTCTCCCTGCCGGGGCCGCCCGTCCGTCCGTCCGCTCCGCCCCTAGACGCCGCCGCTGTCGCCGACACAATTACTGCTGGCGCCATCGGGGACCGCCGGACCGACAGACGACGTGGCCGACGGGTCAACGGGACCGACGGGACGGCAGACGACGGGCCGAGGAAACTGCCGAAAAGTCGGACCCGAAAAACCGCCGCGTCGGTCGGCCAGTGGGCGGCTCAGACTCCGACCAATGCCGCAGTGTAGGCCACCCGAGCCCACACCACGCGACCCATACCCCGGCCGCCGCCGCAGTACACGGACTAACGGCCGTCACCAAGCGACACAAACACCATCCCGCTGTGTTGATGGCTCACGGCACGGGTATAAACAACGGGGCCGACCAGACACCACAATCCCGGCGGCAGCCGGGGTGCACAAACTTGAGCCACACCCGGGTTAGCTCAGACCCGACGTTTGGCTCGGAAGGGGTGAGGTCAACCAACGGTTTGACACCTTTGGGCGGGTTTGATTTTTTTTATTATAAGATTGGTAAGATGCCATGCTCGACATGAGATGAATGAACTGATCCAAAACAAACACATTTTAGAGTAATTTCCGGTCACATCAATAGTTCCAATCAATTTTAAAACGTCGCAGCAGTAGATTGATACGCTGGGTGAGAGCCAATCACCATTTCAAAGTAAATCACCGCACGATTACATCAAGAGCCCGTAAAACTGATCCGACGCAACAGCTCGCGATATTCGCTGAGAGCCGGGAGTTCAATCAGCCCCTGACCTTTACCGGCGGGCAGATCGGGTCAGTGCCGGGCGAGAGGACCAGTAATTCAGGCCACTCCGCTCGCTGCCAGACGCGGGACGAGCTGACGCGACCGGCCTACCGACGCGAGGGAGCGACCGAGCGAGCGAGCGGGCGCCGGGCGGCGCGCCGGCCATAGCAGCTGTCAGATAGTGCCCCCGTGCGCCGCCCTCGCTCTCCCGGGAGCCCTGCTCCGCCTCCTCCCTGCCCAGACCCTGTGATCACCCCCACAGTCGGCTAAGGGGTGAATGGGTCAGATTGGGTCACAGCTGGGACGTCCCACACCCAGAACGGAACTGCGGAATTTCAAATAACGGGAGCAATTGACTCAGAGTTGGTAGGAGCGAGCCCCCACGGAGCCTGGTAAGCCTTCAGCACCGGTCGGCTATCGTAGAACGGTGGAAGGGTCCCGCCAGGCAGTGACATCTGACGCAGGCATTTGACCACACTGACACACGGACGGACGTCCCGACAGACAGGCGGCTGCTACTGACAGTCGCAGCGCGGGATGACGAAAGACAGACCTCTGTGTCGGCGGCCGGAGCCAAACGAACCCCTCTCCCGACCCCCTCTCACCGCCACTCCGATCCCGTCACTACCAGCATCACCAGGATAGTGACCAGAGGTCAGTCGGCTTGTGCGCAACCCCCCCCCCCCCCCCCTGAAGCCGGTCCGTGGTCCGACGAACCGTCACCGCCGCAGTGCTGTCCGACGGTTCACAGTATTGATCTCCAGAACGGACACCACGCCGAGACTCCGCGGGTCCACCGACCACGCCCGAACTCAGTCAACATAGGCACGAGGAGGACAGTCGCCACAGTCAGTGCCGAGTCAACGAAGACAATGATAGTGACACAGGCACGGGGAGTACAGCCACCACAGTTAGCACCAAGTCAACGAAGACACAGTAGCATGGACACACCAGGTAGGTACCGTAAAGTGAGGCTATTTGAGACAGTGGGGCTATTTGAGACAGTATTTAAAATCGCTATAAAATGAAGATCGTTTGATTCTTTTGTGATGTTTTGCTTCAGTGAGGTGTGGAATCGAGCAGTAAATCGCCTAGCCAAAAATTGAGCATAAATTTCAAATGCTTTTTATTTTATAGCAATTTTAAATACTGTCTCAAACAGCCCTACTGTCTAAAATAGCCCCACTGTCTCAAATAGCCCCACTTTACGGTACCGAAACAGTCAACCAGCGAGGTGCCACGTCCAACCCACGCTATATCGGCCACCACACAACAGACACGGCACCACGTCAGACACGACGAGCGGCACAATGATGGAGGAAGGCCGTCTCGGGCCGCTCAGCCGGTGTCGGTAATGGCGTTCAATTACCAACTAATTGACGGACGGACATACAGACAGTCAATGACGGTATCAGCAGCCGCCGGTAACGGAATTAGGACGACGTGCGCGGGACAGAGCGACGTGGGATGGCGGTGGCACCGTTCGCAGAAACGATAATCGCCCTATGAACGACACACAGACACGCAAACACATTACACAAACACACAGCACACGTGTACGCGCACGCACAAGGCGAGCGGTGACTGACAGAGGTGCACTGTGCTGTTACTCCTATCCCCGCCAAAAGTCACTGTCCTGTGTACAAAGTACACCGCATAAACACATTGCATCGCCACATTGCTACCACAAAGGGCGGACAGAGGAACAGTAGGCGACGGTTCTATTGTGAACGGTATGTGAGCAACGGCCCGCCCACTCAGCTGAAGCGTGTCAGCCCGCTAGACATGACACGGAACGGAAAACCGGGAAATTGACCGCTAATAGCTTCCCGCTCCACAATCATTGAGCGGTGTCTATCGAGATGAAAAACTAAATGGATTCCATTACTGCGGACACCGCGTGAGAAACGCCAGCCCGTGTTAGCTGCCCGTTCTACTTAGTGTCTACCGCAAATAGTTCCAAAACTCATCCACTCAGTTACAAAACAGATTCAGCGAAGCGTTGGGATGGGATGATTATGAATGAGTACAAACATACTGAGCACAACTCGTGATGATTACCCATACAACAAATTTTAATGTCTCTTTCATAATGAAGGAAACGAATACGGCCTCAACTAGCCTGTAGTTTAGTATCCACATAAAACGGCTAGGCATAAGGTAAGAGAGACAGTTCTAGCTCACATTAGGACAGTTTGCGGTCTCACCTGGATCTGTTTCAGCTGCTCCTGCGCCTGCCGCGCGCGCTCCGCCTCCGCCTGCAGCCGGGCCAGCTCGGCTGCCTGCTGCGCAGCCTGCGGGCTGGCAATCTCCGCCTGACACGCCGCCTCCAAACAGGTGACGGCCGGCTGCGGTCGCAGGCTGGCCGCCGCGCTCAGGTCGCCGCCGGTCAGCACTGTCTGACAGCCAGTCTCCAGACAGATCAGGGTTCGCTCGCGCACCTTCCCGGCTGAGGCGGCAGCGGTCGTCCTGCCGGCCGGCCGGGCCAGCGGCCGGGCAGCCGCCGCCGGCCGCCGAGCCGCGGCAGACGCGGAGGTGGCCGGTCGGGGGCTGGTGGTTTTGGTGGAGGCTGAGGCAGGGCGAGAACTACTCGCCACCGCTGGTGCCGCAGGCTTTGCTGCAGCCTCCGACCGAGCTGGAGCTGCCGCCGGCTTGGCCGCAGCGGGCGCCTTCTTCCTCCTGCCGAGGGTGCCGAATGTATCTGCTCCTCGCTTTAGCTCCTCGGCAGTGAACGTTGTCGTCTTGGCTGAAGCACTGTCCGCTGCCGCAGACTTGGGCTCTTTGCGGCGCGTTAGAGTGCCGTACTTGTCTGCACTGCTCTTTAACTCTGCCTCGGCCGAAGGCTTCCTACTCCTAGACTGGTCCGAGCCAGAGGACGGCGCCGACTCGCTCTTCTTCAACTCAGAGATCTTCTTATCCATCGGTCGGCGTCGCAGAGGCGCGGCGCACGCCGCCGGTTTCACAGTGGGCCGGGTTCCCGGTGCCGGCTGCTTCCTGGTGATTTCAGACACAGCGGGCAGCTCCTCCTTTTTACCCGCCTCGGAGGACGGCGGCGACTTCTTCCCCCGGCGCGGTAGCGTGCCGTAGCTGGACAGCGCGCGCTTCTCCTCGCGTGTGGTGGACGAGGAGCGCGCCTTAGCCAGGTCCTGCTGGGCGCGAGCTGTCAGCGAGGACCGCGGACTGGCGCGGGCCGCGCCGGGCCGTGTGGACGCCGTTCGACCACCGGTGCGCGGCGGCGTCGAGCGATCCGAGGACGAAGTCGTGGCGTCCCGCTCACCCTCGCCCTTCAGCTCAACGCTCTCATCGATTTTCAACACGGGCAGCGCGCCGGCAGCGTTATTGTCGACTGAGGGCGCGGCGGGCGCTGCGGATTCCCAGAGGGTTCCATCGGCCGGGGCGTCGGCTGGCGGCGCGGCGGCGGCCGTCGGCAGGACGATACCCACCAGACTAACCGGGCCGGAGATGGCGGTGGCCGGCTCCACGGGGCTCACCAAACTCACAGCCTCTGGTGGGTCCTCAGCGGCCTCGGCAGGCTGTTCCAACACATGGAACGGGTCTGAGAAACTGACCGGACCCAGCGATTGGGTCATGAGAGCCGGTGGGCTGGACCGAGCCGGCGGACTGGGTACAGTCATTGACTGAGTCATGTCTGCGATACTGGAGAGGGTGGCCGACTGAGTGATTTCGCCACCACTGGAGCCGGTCGGTTCTGTCGGCTCGGTGGGACTGGCTGTGTCGGTCACAGGTCGGGCTGAATCGACGGAGCTATTCGCAGTGACCGACTGGGTCAGGTCACTAGGACTGCCCGCGTTCTGAGGCTGTGTGGAGTCTGTGGTATCCACAGGAGGGGTACCGTCCGACTGTGACGACTCACTTGGTTTGGAGACTGCTGTTGCCGCAGCAGAGTTCTCTGACCTTTTATCATCAGCAGGCTGCACTTGTTTCTCTTGTGACCCAGCTTCCACACCGGACGACGCTGACGACTCCGACTTATCCACACCACCACCGTCCACGGTAGGCCCCACTTCAGTCACATTACCACTGTCCACGGCCGGCGTCGGCTCAGCGTCCCCATCGAGCGCCGCGCGGCCCACCCCGCCACCCCACACGTCGCCGGCAGGCGCCCGGTCGCGTGTCGTCGCCGCCATGTCCGCTCCCGACGCGGCGTCGGCGGGCACTGGCGGCGCGGCGGCGGCGGCCCGTCCCGTCGGTGGCGACAGCGCCGCCGCCGACACGGGGGCGGGGAGGGAGACGGCACGGGCCGGCGGCTCCTGCGCCGCCTCAGACTCGTCCTCCTCTGTCAGACTCTCCAGCCGGCGGCCGGCCTGCTGCAACGAACTCAGCACCGCCGCGCCCGTCACCTGCATGTAACTGAGAGCGCTGCCCGCCACACACTGACGCATGTCCGAGAACAGCTGCAGGTGGCCGGCGCCACCCGCCGACTCCTCCATGAGAAAGAAATCGCTGAACCGATCCGGGTCGACCAGTTTCACCGCCGGCTCGTCGTCCGGCTCGGGCGTGCAGTAGCTGTGCTCGATGGTCAGATGGCCGACGGTCATGCTCGGTCCGCGCGGCCCGTTCTGGATGTAGATCTCCTCCGCGTCCTTGACCTCGCCGTTGAAGGCGAACTCGTCGTCACTGTCGTCACCGACGATCACTTCGGACTCGACCAGGTCGTCGAGCGGCGCCGGGTCGAGCGCGTGCAGGTTCTCCGCCGACAGCGAGAGGCCGGCCGGCGGCCGAGACGCCGCCACCTCAGCCATCAGCCCCGCCTGCAGAGACAGAGAAAAGGAACGGTCACACACTGTAAAACTTCCACAAAGGGGCGTCAACACGGCAACACATAAGTTAATGAGAAAAAAAATCGAACGATATTTCTATGCACACCTAATAACGTCAAATAAACCACTCCGTTCAATTATATCGAGATTTTAATGCGAATTCCTGTGAACTGGCAACTACATGAACAGGAAGCAACGGAGGCAAGACTAAAAATATCAACAAATATATACGGGAAATAATGACAAATAATGATGAGCAAAGGCTGGCAGAGGATGTGAAGGTTTGTAGGTACGACGTAATTGGGGAAAATCTACACGGAGGTAGACGCACGGAAAACCCCAAGGTGCACATGATAAATACGACAGCACGATGATAAAGGTCAATAAACGTATAAAGAGCATACTTAAATATCGAAGGTTGCTTTATAGCCAAACATTTTAATCCTTAGATAGACCATTCATACGTGGGTAACAACGTAATGGCAATAATTATATCGTAACACAATAAAAATTCTTACAAAATTGACACAAACCACATGAATCTAACTTTGACTGCATTCAGAAAAATGCCTAACGAACTGGCGTCTACTGAGACATAACGAATTGCCGTCTACTACACGTGCATATTTTCGAATGACGCTCCGAGATCAACCTGACCAAGTGACACAGATTTGCCGTTTGTGTACAGTAGGTCTATTAAAAAAGTCCCCAGCACCAGTGGGCGCTGCCTTCGCTGAGCCGAACCCCCGTCTGCCTGTCCCATATCGCGCCGGGCTCAGGTCAGGTAGGGTCAGCGGGACCGCTCGGTCCGGCCCGCGGGCGGTGGACGGGCGGCCGGTAACGCTTTCCGCCAGCCAGCTGTAGAATCCAGCAAACGGGACGGCCACCGCTCAGCGCAGCGAAACCGATGTTAAAGAATGGCAGTAGATGTGCATGGCCACAATGATTATGAGATAGGCATTGTTAGCTCGTGCCCCACAGGAATGCCTAGACTCTCACGCCCTGTTGGAGGGGAAATGGGGATTGAGCATCATTCTTATAACTCAGCTTTGGGCATTTAAGTGGTATTCGAAGTAGCGTCAAAAGTGGCAAAAAAAAGAAAAAAATACTTCAGTCAATTTTAGACCGGGTTAGAGCCAGAGGTCATGTCACCAGAGGTCATCGATGGTAAAATTTTGCTTGGACAGGGTGCGTTGCGCGCATCGGTGCATTGGGTTTCCAATTTCCATGGAAACATCAACAGACTCGGAAGCTCGCAACGTTAGCGTGGAGCCGAATTCATATCAACCGCCGCAACAATGCAGCAGCGCAGCGCAGCGTGCTGCAGCGCGGGACCGTGAAACACCGCCCAGGGCTATCCATGTGTCAGGGCAATCCAACCCACGTGATGGGCTCGGCCCCAGCGCAGCCTGAGGTCCAGGACTCCCGCCCAGGCCCCCTGTCTCCCTCTAATTCCTGTCATCCTTCCCACTCTGAAATCGACCGAAAGAGCCTAACCTAACACAACAAACAGCTCGTTTACCGCTATGTCTGAATAATATTGTCAGATTTAATTAAGGTCAACGGCTTAGCATGTAAATAACAACAACTGCTACCATCGGTATTATGAGATAACCAATTGTTTTCCCACAAACACTTAAAAGTTTTTAGCTTAAAACTTGCATGAAATTAATTTTACCAGCCTCGTGTTCCTCTTATCAAAACGCTTCGAATGAATCAAATGTTGACCTTTAAAGGTCATTTGAAAAATTTGGCCGATGTTCAAAGACATGACTTGACCAGAAATGGTCATGATGCATAGCAGGATATTAGATCCGCATCGTGGAACTTTACAAACACTTCAGATGATTTCATGTCTATCAAAAATAATTATTACATGGCTCATATGTAAGCTGGGTGTGTGATCATGCTTACGAGTATGTTGAACGCAGCTGATAATGTTCTGTTGGCCACAATTTCTATATCTAATTTATCCTTCCGGATTTCATATTTTTATTTATGACACCTTGACGATGTCGAGAAAAAAAAAACACTTAGGAGATTTAACAGCCTGAAATACATTCAATATAAGGAAGGGTCAAGGGTGCTAGATTCCTTCCGTCCTCGCTATCCTCAGGAAAAACCAATCTGCATCGCCCCTAGTCTTCATGCTTCCCTCTCTGGACTGGAGGTCACCCCACCAGTTAACCTGTAGTTGATGTCGGATCCATTCCAGGACACATAATCCTCTTCGGGTGACCGTTTGGGAGACGACTGGACCGTCCCGACAGGGCAATGATCCCACGGGAACAGTCTCGCTTCCGCAGATCACTGTCGCTGGCTCGCACAAGCCAATTTTTTAGCCATTTTTTTCGCACAAGCCATAGTTATGTCACAGCTCTGCAATGGCCTTTTCAGACCGAAAAAGATGGCTCCCAACAAAACAAACAATTTTCTCATTCAGTATTTTAGCTCATCAAGCACCACATGTTTTCAGAGTGTTTATTATGCGTTCCGTCCAAAAAAGCGCAGTTCAATTTTCTCCCATTGACTTGAGCGATCTCAAAATTGATCCGGCCTTTCTGTCAACAATGTCAAGCTTGCAAAGTAAACGTTTCAAATATATATACCTACTGAGTGCCCATCGAAATCGCTGAAAGCTCTAAAGCGATCGGTTAGTCGGTGTATTTGGATATGATGAGCACAGGAACTCTCTTTGAGGTAAGGTCACCTGACGTGACCTGTATGACCTTGAATTGAAAGACTTGGGCGGGAAAATGGGTCATTTTAAATCTTAAAATGCTAGATTTTAACAACAATTGCAAACACTATCTCGCCCAAAGAGCGAGTGAGAACTGAGAAGGGAGCGATTCCCTAACCCCATGTTTAGCTCCTATAATTGAGCTGGGTGCTAGAGCCTCGCGGAAAAAACGAGCGCTTGCGTCGTTACGTGACGCAGCGACCCATTTTAAAATATCAGTGACCTCTTAGGGCAAGTCAAGGGCCCCAAGGCATTGGATCGGTTTTTGGTAAATAACTTCGCAAAAATGGTCGCATTATCGTCATTTCGATACAATAGTGTTTTTGGTTCTCAGACGCGTCGATTTATATGCTTTTTTGTTTAGGTGAAGCAATTTATAATGTTTACCTCAGGTCAATGTCATGTTAGGGCATCACAGGTCAAGAAGCTGTTGAAAGGAGGACATGTTCCATAACATTTGATTCGGCAAGTCTTGCAAAGTCCATTGATGGCTGTCCAGACTGGCCAGCTCATTTTGATCGGTAGTTATTGACGAAGCACTCCTATGACCCTCATTTCCGCATTATGCTTATATGACACTAAGTGCATTGCGGATTTGCATCATTTTATAACCGACAACCGTGCAGAGGTTTACCCGTCGTAGTTAAACCTCATAGTTTTACCGTCATAGTTAACCCTCGCCCGCTGGGAGGGGCAATTTGGCCCCCGCCTGTGGTTTTTCCTGAATAGCAAGAAAACGGCGGCGCGCAGCGCCGTCAAATTTTTAGTACATTTTGGGCATCAATTTGACACCTTCACACAAAATTTCAAGTCTTAAGTCACCTTAGGTCAGGAGTTATTGAGGTCAAACTGAGGTCATGTTCGAGCAAAAATGAGCAAAAAACATGAAATCTTGAAACGCTCCCAAAAGCTACAGTTACCAAGCAATTTCAAAGTTCTTTATATGGTCATGTAGAAAAACAGCGGCACTACAAAACTGCTATCTCGGATTTTCAGAATTGTGGGATTGTGACCCCAAAAATGAAAAAAAGAAAAACGTAAAAAATACGAAAATTTTCCGAACTTCGAAAAACGGATTATATGTGATAGTCCCTGAGCCTTTCTATATACATACCAATTTTAAGATCGATACCTCCTTTTTTGGCCAAGTTATAGCGAAAAAAAAAACTGTTCAAAATTGATGACGTCAATTTTTTAACTCAATTGTTAGCAATTCTAGACTACGTAGCGCAAAACGAAGACCACCATTGAACTCCCCGTGACGAGCTGCATCGAATCGATACCCATTTTGTGCAAAAATATCAACTTTGAAATTTGACCCTATTTGACCTGACCTTAACCTGACCTTCACCAGAACATAATCTTAACTGACCCCAAAGGTTGCCTGACCCACATAATCGTATTTGGTAAATAAAATGGAGCATAAAACATTCAACACAGAATATTTTCATATTGTGACCCTCAGTGACCTGACCTCTGTGACCTGAACTGGTATCAGTGACCTCAAATAGCAAAATATGTGTTTGAGGAACATTTCCAAATCGATGATTTTCAATGAAATGCATTTTACTCAATTTTACAACGCATTTCTTGAAATGCCTGTAACTGGTGAAAATTCGACATTGGACCTGACCTTTGACGTCATCAGTTTGACCTAGGTCAATGAAATTGGGTCACAAGGTAGTTCCTTATTGGGGCTATCTAACACTGTTTGCCGCTTGTCACTATGTTGCGTGGTTCTCGAGATCTTGGGGGGGGCAAATTGCCCCCCCCAGAAGGGCGCGTTGCTCGGCAACCCCAACGGGGCGCGGGTTAAGTGACCTGACCTGAAAACGTGGTTGATTTCAAATGATCCGGCTTGAATCAAATGTAAGGTATATGAAATGTCAGCCTTCTCAGTGTGCTTTGAGCTACCTACCGCAAAAAATACATGGTGGCGGCATCCACCCCTCCTTCTCGGCCGGCGAGGGTTAAACACCGCTTCGAACTATTGCAGATAATGATGCGACCGAAAACAAAGCATTCATCTGCGTCTAGAACGCCCGCTGACTTGTTGGACAAGATCCCCAATCTTAATTCGCTAGATGTGAATAGAATACTCTGTATGTGATGCATATATACCCCTCGATTTGCCCTCGTGCTAAGTCTATTCTCATCATGACTGTCGCTTTTTTATCCGAGATGATGTCGCCGCTAAACGGTTTGCTTTGTTTGCTTGCTTGCGTTGAATGGTCATTACGGATTATTGAAGGATTATGATAAAATAGGAATGGGGCAAGGGAGGATATGCACTGCAGGTGTTTAATTTAGATCACAAAGGCATCATTTCCGGCATCGTGCCGAGTCCCTATCTTCCCCTCCTCTGCACTGCGGCATCTCTGCGCCCCACACACGGCGTCCTCGCTCCACGGCCGGCCGCCGCCAACTGACCCACTCGCCGGGCGCCGCGACCTGACCCGTGTCGCTGCCGCGGCCTGCGCAATAGAGTTGGGGCTGGAATCCGGGGGTTCGGCCGGCCGGCCGCCTCTGGAGCGGGGGACTTTTTTAGTAGACCTACTGTACATACGGCTTTCTTTCGTAATAAGCGTCTTTATAATGCAATGAATTATGAACTCGCATTTTTACTGCCAGAAACCCAGTAATTACTTCTACCGCATGACGCACTGAAGGTGACATTAAGCCTAGCTCGTCTCGCGCTTTAACGCTCCGCGGCACACATCTGGCTGGGCGGCGGCGCTCTCTGGGTCCTACGCAACACGCCTAGTGTCATCGGGAGACGAGGGCCGCCAGTCTCTCGCCCAGCCCCACCCTAACCAGTACCCTCACTGCAGAGCCGCTCATGGCCTTGTCCGCGGCGAGCAGCGAGCGGTCGTCGCGTGCTCAGGACCGATCAGAACGCGGCGAAAGTGACGCCCATCGCCGCGTCACGCTCGTCACGCTCGGTTCGCGGCGGCGGTGAGTGGCGCATGAGTTTGGCTGCATACCAGCCCCTGTCCCTGTGTATCCATCCAAACTTTTGGACGTCGGCTGTTTAGAAAAGCGGCCGGCGCGGTGGTCCGGCTATTACAGCTTCCACTGGGTGCCTCTCTCCCCGAACAAAGAAAAGGCGGCGACGCGCCCCTGCCGGCCGCGCTGAAGGAGAAATTCTCACACGGTCCTCCTGGGTGGAATAGCCACCGCCCGGGCCGGTGGGAACGCCGTGCCAGTTGCAGCAGACAAATTGGCCATGCCGCGTCCGATTCCAAATCGGGCGAGTCGCATCCATTGTTCACAGGGTTAGTGAAACTTTGATAGCTGCGGGCCATACATGTCACCATACGTCATCTCGACCGGATCAGCCGATCGTTCGGCCACGTCCGGCCGCGCGGGCGCGGAAGGTCTAGTTCCCAAACCTGTCGGTTTCTCCGTCTTTTTTTGACACTTTAATCAAGTGTTGAGTGTAGACAGCTGATCATCAAGAGTCAAAGTAAAACTAGACAGGACATCACATAATCAACCAAGCGCATCAATTCGACCATGTTTATTACTTTGACGCTCCCATGTGTTTGTACCGTGCTCAGTCCCCTTTTCATTTCCCTTCGATCTTCCCTCAGCCCCAGATCTTTATCAGACACACCCCTACCTCGACATCCAATACGGCGGCAGCGTGGTTAGCGACAGGCAAATATGACTCCCGGGAGGTGTCGAGACGGGGAACGCTACTCGAAATCACGTCGGAATCTAAAGAGTAGAGAAAACCACGCGACCAAGCAAGGGTTCCGTTCGAACATATCCTCAGAGAGTGAAGATCAGAGAACAGGTATCGCGATCGACACCAGACACTCGATCCCGACCCTGATAAAACGCATTGCCCCAATAAACCCGACCGGGTTATCCAGGCTCTATCGCCGCCAATCGGTGGCTATTTACACAAACACCTATCGCGGCAGACGAGCCACCATACCGTCCGATAACCTTGGCTCGGCGGGGTCGAATAGCGGCGATTTCGGCAGGTTTGAGGACGGAGGGAGTCGCCCCAGGAGGGCCCCCTCAGCCCCGGGAGTCCGGAGGGCGCGAGTCTGTTGTTGGTGTCAGCTGGCCGACCGGGGGAGGGGAGCGGCGCGCCAGACCCATCGATTTCGACGGCCGCCCCTGACGCCGTCGGCGGCGGTGGCGGCGCGATCAGCTGACTGGCATCGATCGACGACCACGTGACCGCGCCGGAGGCGACCACGTGACACCGCCGGTGTGCGGACACACCCACCACGTGACAAGCAGAGATGGCCAATAACACACAATGAATATTGAGCACCACGTAATGTGCGCGGCCCAATATGGATATTTTGTAAGTAACAAAGCAATTGACCCAGCTAGTTAGGATCAAAACATACCTAGGTACAATCTTATCAGAAGCCTACTAACAGCAAGCATTGTTGCATGATATCCCGCATCACATATATCATAGGGCTTCAAATAATCTCCCTCTGGCCCAAGAGCAGCTGACTACAGCAATTTTCTCCGCATCAGCAGTCTAGCGACAAAGCTCTAGTTCAGCTGACCACAGAGCTACATCAGCTGATCATATAGCTGCGTCAGCTCAGTGGCATCATCTCTCTGCAGTGCCCCGGCTAAATAAGTTCGCAGCTGATAGGCCCGGGCAGTAAGTTCGCAGCTGATACCAGCCGACTCTGAGTGTCAGCACCTCTGATCGGCCCCGCTGACAGACGTTAGCGGTATAGCGCTAACAGCCGGGCTCGGATCAGTGAACACAGTCAACATAAGCAAACACACATGGCGCGCGGAGATAAACTGTGAAAAGTGATAGCCCGTGCTGCGCAAATGAAGCATTGCTGCTGCTGCTTCAGTTGTTAATAAATTGAGACATTTAAATTTAGGTTCACGTTTGATCGCCATACTGGCAGGCGCATAAAATTCCTCCATCCGCAGCGAGAGCCGTTTGGTTCAATGCCCGGCGGTACAGTCTACCTTCAGGCGCTCACTACTAGTGACATCTAGCGGTAAGTATATCGACAGGCTATGCGGCACCGCCACCGACCAAACCAGCGCGGTGCGATAGCGGTCAATGTGCGGTCCCGTTACGCCATATATTGCAGTTGCTGATTAAAACCAAATGAAAAATTAAGATATGAATTTAATTCAGGCCACCAAATGACGACCATATCTCGTTCGCGTGAAGCAGCTGTGCGAACCTTGTTACGGGCCAGGAGGTCATGACCCGGGCGTAAAGCCCACCGCTACAACCACTTCCCCACAACCGACCGACAAACGCCGTTAGCTACCACTCTATTCCCGTGCCAGCGGAGCCGGACCGACCCTCGTTAGTCGTTCTACTCGGTCCGCGCTCGGAACCCGGGCCTAATCGGACCGTTCTGAACAGCTCCTTAGAACCACCGGTGCCGACCGGAACTCAGCGGTTGGAGGCTGATTTGCAGCTGACCTGACCCGACCTGCGGCCGGCTGCAGGACGGGCGCAGGCCGGTGATATGAGCCGTGACATGAACCACCCACCGCGCCGGAACCGACGACCTGGGACGGTGCCCGACCTGACCCCGGCGACAGCCGAGTGGCTGACCTGACCCCGGCGGCGCACTATGATTGGAAACGGCCTCACGGATGGCCATGGGCAATTTCGGAATATATGTATATTTGGGGTGTCATTCTGTTGGAAATTGATGAAATGTTTTGGAATGGGCAGAAAAAATATTTAATTGCGCATTTAGTCTTCATTATCGTATGTAGAATCGGGAGTTTCTGATAGTGGCTTTTTTGGTGCGCCGTCAAAGGTTTAAACAACCGCGCTGGTGATAGCATGTGGAGTACCTCAATGACGTTGTAAAACTGGATTATTATATATCAAAATAATCCTTGTTATGTTGGCTATCGAGTGAAGTGACTCTTTTTCCCATGCGTGTTCAAAATCAGAAACGGCATTGCATTCTGTTTGCAGTGTCACCATAGCAACATTTGCAAAATTACGTTTATGTTTCATTGGACATACAAAAAGTTCTCCATCGACCTCCATTGAGCTTTTTGGCAGAATAAATCTCTGTTCAATTCTGCGTGAGGGGAACCTAAAAGCAAACTGCGCACTTGTGCGCAAAATCGTCCATGAAGCTTCATCTCCCAAGGCGTACCTACCCGTCGCTTCGTTAGCAGCAGGTCGGCTCGTCAGTCGTGCAATGGCTTATCCTAATAAATGATGGTAAGAAGCAGGGTTGCGGAGTCGTGGTGGCGCCAAATCCGACTCCTACTCCGACTCCGACTCCTGACTCGTTGCCATGACTCCGGGCGACTCTGTCTCCGACTCCGGACCCCTGCCAGTGTTTCGGAGTCGTGATGGAGCTGTTCCGATTCCGACCGACTCCGACTTCTACTGCGGGCTCCTGACCGACTCCGACTCCGACTCCGACTCCTGGCTCGTTGCCACGACTCTGGGCGACTCTGTCTCCGACTCCGACTATGACTCTGACTCCGACTCTGACTTCAACTCCGCACCCCTCGTAAGAAGTAACTGCTCGCCCCTGCACCTGGAGTATGGATATCGTGCAAACGTGTATGGCTATCCTGGAGTATGGATATGGATATTAGAAGTGGCAAAATGTGGACCCGAGGACCCGGTCCAAAGAACCAGTATGGACCCATATGAGTCCAGACCGGTGCTTGGAAATTTTCTGACGGGTCCATCCGGGTCTTACCACAAACTGTACATCTTGCACACTACATATTATTGCAAAATATGAAGTGAATGAAGTGAATGTTTCTTTGCACGCAGTAGCTCATGAGTATTCCCAGTGGGGGATAGGCTGTTTTACCTAATGCACTTAATGATAGGTACCTACAAGCAGTTTGTATTAATTGACTTTTAGGGAACGGGTCCAACTGGTTCCGATTCCAACGAAGACCGGGTCCGACTGGTTCCAGAAATGTCCAGCCGGGTCTGGTTCGAGTCTGGTTCCCAAAATTTTCATCTTTTGCCACCTCTAATGGATATCCACTGACAGAACAGACATACAGACATGCTGTAAACGCCATTACACTGCCAATACCATGGCAAATCCAATGGCTATCCATGATTTTAGATCATCGTTCTATATTTTACAAAATCTTGAACTGAATGTTGGCAATTTCTCGTGACTACTTCACGACCATGATGCATGCATTTCTGAAATTGATCTTTTTTCAAATAAACACGTACTCGTATGATAAAATGAATGTCACCATCGTGTTCTACGCCCAAAAGTACCCATAAAACATGTGTCGTAAGCTGCGAATAGGTACCAGTTTTAATTTTCGGGGTTATGTGCTTACCTGATTAACCTGACTTTGACCCTGGCCTATGTTTGACTGACCCCTACATGGATCTGACACTCTTTTAGCACTTATATGAAGGGTTGTGCACAGTTGTGACAGAGTTTATGACGAGAGGCACCGATTGCGAGGTTCTAAAGTCCATGCTACTGAAAGCCTGATTTCAAGTGTTTGACCTGACCTTGATCCGACCGGTGACCTCGAAATTCAACTTTCAAGTATTCATCTGAATTATCTCGTCGCGTTCTTTCGATTGCCGCCTCGTTCGTTTCGCTGCGCCTATTGGTTCTCGAGTTATCGGCTGGGGGCGTTGAACGCCCCCCCCCCCCCCGGCAAACGGTTGGTGGGAAAATACCCCAGCAACTGCCGGGTTAATCAGACGCATTTTTTGTCATTTTGATCGTCATTTTATTTCTTACTTTTTTGCCCAATCTAAAAAAATCATTAATACTTTTTCTCCAAATTTTTGACCCTTTATGACAAATAGCAGGGCACTGTGCGTCACTTCGTTGATATTTCTCGCCCTAAAGCATAACAACGATATCCATTCAGCATAGCAGCATTCAAAACATGTTCAAAATGCCCCGCGATATCGATGACATTACGAAAGACCTAGGCGACTTATAACATGCTTGCAATAATGACGTCACACATGCGTGACGTGACGGGACCTTGTCGTTTCTGAGTTACTGTATGATGCACAAAAGACACTGGTATACCTATGCAAAGTTTCATCGCAATCGGTCCACGCATTAAAAAGTTATGGGCAAAACAATTTTTCGCGTTGACCCGCGGCCATCCGTAAGGACGTTTCCAACCATAGTGCGGCGGCGCGGCGGCCGGCCCGACCCGGCTCCGTTCCCAGTGGTCCAGGAAGACGGCCGCAGCACGGGGAAGGCGTCGGTCCGTTCCCGCCCGGTGACACGCCACGGAGCCGGCCGGCGCGGCAAGGCGCAGTTTCCGTGATGAACGTGGGACGGTGCCGGCCGGTTCGTGCAACACTGCTGCAATGTTACAGCCAGCCGGTGTTGTGGTAAACCGTAGCGGGGAGTTACTGAGACATGACGAGCTTAGCGGAATGCATAAAAATATGCAGGGAGTAACGGATCGAAAGTTTGCGCAAAGCTTGGAGCGCCGTCACCATAAGCTTGAAAAAGTAAAGAACTTTGTAACGAGCCCACACACACGTTCAGCAATTATTGCTAGCACCAACTCGCCGAAGAAGACCATGCACCTTTAAGACCGTCCAAATGTACCAGCCTCCGTCTCAGACAGAAGTCGGTGGCAAGTAGTCTGAATAAGCGATCTGTCCAGCGACTCTGAGGAAACTGCAGCTGCCAAGACGGAATCTGCCACCGCCAGCCGCGCCCACTTTCACTATCTGATCAGATACGGTCCGAGAACACAATGCAGGCTGACTTTACCGAACAAAGTCGCCACCAACTGACTCCTGCAGAACAGCAGCCGCCGGGAGAAAATGCCAGCAGCGTGCCAAGAGGCTTAGCAAACTTTCTCAATTACGGAGAACAACAATACCTACGGCAGTTTCGGATGGCTGAATAGCAAACGAAAGCGTGCTACATTAATTTAGAAGAAAGCTGTGTGATAGCGCAAAAACAATACAAAACAAAACAATAAGGGGCATTCCAGGACAAAACGACCAATTTTTTTTAAAAATGACACCCTTATATTTTTAAAAATTCTGAAACTTTGTGTATTGGGTAATCTGACACGCTGGAGACGGTTCTGCCAATATTAGACCTCTCCGACAAAAGGTCACAGAGTTATAGCCTCCGGCATTTTGGAGAGGTCACCCTAAAGACCAATCTTTGAGGGCATATATCTCAAAGAAAAAATATTTTATATATGAAAAATATATACCGATGGACTCAAAATTGATCAAAAAAGATTTTGGCTATCTCGATTTTTTTTTCAAAAAATTTTCAAATTTTTTGATTTTGTGACCAATTTTTCAAAGACCTGGCTCGACCTTTTCCTCATCGAAATTGTACTTTTCGTCTATAGACAAAATGTTTTTTGATCAGTTTTCTTTCGATAGAAAAAATAAAAAAATGGGTTCTGCCTTTAAAATATATTTTTCGCCACACATAGATGGCGCTGCTGATGCTGTTTTCCTATATTATTACGGAATTTAGATGATAAGATACAGTTCATGACAGATACGTGTTTTCTAACAACAAATAAGACACTGTGACCCTTTTGAGTGCCCCCCCCCCACCTTCGAGGCGGTGGGGGGGGGGCATTTTTGCCCCCTTTGGTTTTTTTCGATATATCTCGAGAACCGCTGCGCCGATCGTCACCAAACTTTCAGTACCCTCCCGGGAGTAGCTAGCGCACATGGTGACCAAACATTTTTTTCCAAAGGCTATGATAGGTTGGCCGCTAATGACGTCAGAGTGACGTCATTTCTGCCATTTTCGACCCAAAAAAAGGTTTCGCGGGAAGAGCTGTCAGGCCTACAGCTTTAGAGATACAGAAAAATGTTTAATAAATAAAAGGTGTGGAATCAAGAGGGCTACAAAACTGCTATTTCGGTTTTTCGATTTTTTTATTTTGACCCCCAAAAATCAAAAAATAGATTTTTTGAATACAATAGCCGAAAAATCCAAAATGTTTTTTGAATTTCGAAAAAAACGGAATATATGTGATAGTCCCTACCGCTTTCTATCTACATACCAAATTTGAGATCGATACCTCTTTTTTTGGCCAAGTTATAGCGAAAAAAACTTCAAAATTGATGACGTTAAATTTTCAAACTCAATTTTCAGCAATTCTAGACCTCGTAACGCAAAACAAAGACCACCATTAGACTCCCCGTGAAGAGCTGCATAGAATCAATACCCATTTTATGCAAAAATATCAACTTTGAAATTTGACCTTTTTTACCTGACCTTGACCTGACCGGCTGACCTCCACCAGAAAGTGACCTATTCCGTACCTGATAGTCTTATAACCAACACCATTGAGTTGGAAATGAAAAACTGGCCATAAAACATGCATCGCACAACCTTAGTAAACTTGGGTTCATGTGGTGACCTTTGGTGACCTGACCTGTGACCTGTGACCTGACCTGGTATGACCAGTGACTTCTAATAGCAACATATGTACTAGACAACTGACGCCTTATCGCTGATTTTCGACAAAATGCGTTTTACTCGGTGTTATAGCGCTTTCCCTAGAAGCCCCGTGAACGGTGAAACATTTTATTTTTGACCTGACCTGTGACGTCATCGGTGACCCCTAGGTCAACGAAATTTGGTTTCTTTCGACAAATTTGACAGGGCTATCGAACGCCGTTTGAGCTGTTGTTGGGAAACACACTTTGATCATCATCTGCATCTTATTATCTCAATTCAGTAATTATTCAGGAAAAACAGCGTCAGCAGCGCCATCTATGTGTGGCGAAAAATATATTTTAAAGGCAGAACCCATTTTTTTTTATTTTTTCTATCGAAAGAAAATTGATCAAAAAACATTTTGTCTATAGACGAAAAGTACAATTTCGATGAGGAAAAGGTCGAGTCAGGTCTTTGAAAAATTGGTCACAAAATCAAAAATTTTGAAAATTTTCAAAAAAAAAAATTCGAGATAGCCAAAATCTTTTTTGATCAATTTTGAGTCCATCGGTATATATTTTTCATATATAAAATATTTTTTCTTTGAGATATATGCCCTCAAAGATTGGTCTTTAGGGTGACCTCTCCAAAATGCCGGAGGCTATAACTCTGTGACCTTTAGTCAGAGAGGTCTAATATTGGCAGGGCCGTCTCCAGCGTGTCAGATTACCCTATACACAAAGTTTCAGAATTTTTAAAAATATGAGGGTGTTCGGCTGTGGTTGAGCTGTCCTGGAATGCCCCATAAAGAAAAAATTACAAACATTTCCTGCAGACCTGAAGCACAGCAGACTCTCATTTGCCGGTCGCGTTGGCCAGTTTTTGTTGTGTGCTCCACTCGGGCCAGATGACCGTTCCCACGCTGAGGAGGGGAGGGACGGTCTCAGCCGACAAAGTGGCCTCTCATCAGTCCATGTCCGCGGGGCGTGTCCACTCTGCCCGGAGGCTACATCCCCGCCACCGCCGCCGCCGAGTAGTGGTAAAAACCGGGCGGCAGTCTGGCCTTCCTGACGACGGCGGCGGGCGGGCCGAGGGTGGGGGTGGGCGCAGCGCGGCGCACGGGGTGATCACGCGCCGGCCACGGGTCACAGGTCGGCGGTCAGGGGTCGCCGGGTCATGACCGGCCCGCCGCAAGCCGGCCGGCTCACCGCGCCAATCGCCCTGTAATGGGGGCCGGCAGTCTGCCTCGGTGCGCGCTGAGGAGGGAGGCCGGCGCGGGCCGCCCGACCGCGGCACTTCAGTCGGGATAATGGACGAGACGCGAGGCGAACGAGCCGTGGCGACAGTGTGGCCAAATTGGTTTAGCGTTAGGGGGAGGATGTATAAAAAAGTCGTATGAGGATGTCACTATTTTCAAAAAACTCGTCTTCAGTGTCATTTTAGGTGCAGTTTTTATTAGTTATGTGGAAAAACTATACCTGACGTCAAGCTCCTGTGGAAAGTAAAAAAATCAAATATTGTCATCAAAGATGCAAAAAAAAACATTGCAAGCGCGACAGCACGAGTATGACGGTGCGAATCATACATTGGAACATTTTTAGTCTTAATTCCTACACTAGGTGTGCTTTCACAACAAAAACGTTGTGATGATGTAATTTGAAAATTTCTGAGGATGTCATTATACTTTTCATTGGGGGTGACTTTCCCCGCAACATCACCAATTTGGCCACACTGCGTGGCGAAACAGGCCTTCAGTCGGAGAGTGGCAGGCGTCGCCGCGGCACCTCAATACAACCGGTGAACGGGCCACAACGGCAGAAACGCAGACCGCATACAGTCACAGAATACCTACCAGTTCTTACCGCACCCAAACTTCTGCAACAGTGGGTAACGGAGCCACAACAGCCATTTAACTCAGCCGACACAGGACATCAAGGAAACACGGAAACAAACGGAGCGAAATGTACTGAAAAAGTTAAACGATGTTTTCGCTACGATGTTTTGCTCGCTAAGAGACAATGGAGTTTATCGAAATGAAACAGCCAGGCTAAATGGACTCGCTGCAAATATAATACACCCCATGAGATTTCCAACACGCTACAGATAGCAGAGAAAACAGCGAAGCGGGAACACTCAACGGAGCCTTTATCTGCGCCATTTGGCCACCAAAAGCTGCGATAATGGCCTCTGTCATGTCACGCCTTTCGTCCAACAGCCGCCCGGGTCCGTCGTCGGTGGCAGACGGTCCGACCAACCGTCACGGACAGTGACGGAGCGTGACGCGTCGTCTTTGCGTGTCACGGCGCGACGAAAAACCGCGCCCAGCCAACAAAGAGACGTGTTTGCTGGGCGCTCGGCGGGCGGCGGCACAAGGCGCCGAGTGCACCCCACGGGCCGGAGCGCGGCTCCCAGAGGGAGGGCCTGAGGCCGGTCATTTCCGGCCGGCCGCCGGCCCTGGAGCCGGACAATCGGTCTGATTGCTCCGGCGCCGTCACAGACAGACGGACAGCGAGGGTCGCGCGCCGCAGACTTCGTCCTCCAGTGACGGTCTCCGTTCGACGCTCACTCCCTCTCTTATTCCTCCCAGTCTCTCCCCGGCACATGCCTGTCCTTACTAACATGGGGAACAGAGCCAATACGGGCGTCACGTCTACGCTGACCACCGTGCCGTGTCATCGCGGCACGTGTCGGACGATCAGTGTCATCCGGTGACGGAGAACAAACGCCGTCATCCCCTGTCACCTGTCACCTGTCATCTCCGACACCGCTGACAGGACCGCTGACAGCGGCGATGATCGTGCTGACGGGGCTGATGACAGTGCGGTTACAAACACACATTGTCCGCCACGGACAATGTGCCCACTGCGGACAATCCCGAGCCGCCGAGTCGCCGACCAACGAACGTGGATCGGGGATCACCGGTGCTCAACTGCGCAGTTCGGGCCAGCTAGACGACCGGAAAAACGGCACTTCGTGTGCCCCGGCTCGTCGCTGACCCCTGCACCTTTACCGTACGCACACCGAATGTCGAGGAAAACTCTAGGGAGGATGTCTGTATGACTGGTGTCATAAATGAAGAACATTGAATTACGATTTTCCGATTGCGTGAGAGTCTCCGGAAACAACGGTGGTTTCCCGCTCCGGCACCATGTTAAAAATTATCCTTCCTCAAAACTTCCAAACATTTACCGATGAAACGTTTCCGTTATGGGTTACAAACAACGTTTCATCAATACTTTTGGCCGACGTAGTGAAACCGGTCAGTGAAAAATAAAAACATCCCCTGCAGATTCAACACAATCCTTATCATCATCAACTGTCACTGGAAAAGCTTTGCAACATCGACATGGTGGATGCAAACGTAACCACGGCCGGTGTGGCCACAGCTGGCGTCACGACCAGCAGATTCAGACGTTACGTGCACGCGAGCGGTGCACTGAGGCGTCTTTAGCGGCTGCACCGGACCAACTCGGAGTGAGGACGTAAAACGCACCGCCGCGCTGCACCCGTCCCCGAGCGTCCGAAACAGATCACTGCACCATGTGGTCCCATGCACAGTGCGCCCGGCAGTATTTTTGGCACAAAAGTTGGCAAACACGTACCACTGCTGTTGGCTTGTGACGGCGTTTCTCGCCGTATATCAAGCTGGCTTTCACTGTGATCAGTACAAATGATTGTCATGGGACCCGCCCGGAGCAGGAAAGGCCGTTTCACCCGGCGAGCGTGGGTCCGTATCACACAAGTCTCACATACACACCTGCATAACATAACACAAAGGCGTCACTGTCTTCCGAGTGGTCGAGTGATTAACGATGTCGACTTTCGCGTCTCATAATTGAGAATAAATGGCAACGTTTCGCACCTACCATTACCAGCTAACGAAGTTTTAACGCTCGCTAACGTCTTACGATGCACTTCTAACACACCATCAACGTTACATGAAGGCACCCATCACCAACTTGTCACGAAAAATGTCTACGCCTCCCCTCAGTTCCAGACCAACATCAGTTACGTCTCGCACCCTCCATCCGTCACGCGTCACCGTGACGGCGTCACGGACCGGCGCCCGTCAGTCAGACCGTGACGTCACCAAGGCCGTGATTGGTCCGGGTGGCCCAATTAACTGGCCCGTCGGCGTGCCGCTCAGTTCGTCACTGATTGCTGCTGACCGGGGTGTTTCGCCTGAACGGAGAGGCAGCAGTGCGCTCTGTTAGTGGCGAAGGTTGAACAGACCCCACTCTCAGAAACCGAGGTGAACGTGCGAAATGATAACAGCGGGAGGGGCAATCTCGCTTCCGCCTCTGAACGCCTGAATTGCCGCTAAGTGTCCGAACAAATGCCGCGTCATCGCATCCGTCCGTCATCATACTTGTGCAGACTGTCGCAAATGTCATTCACATTTCGTTGTGTAAGTCGACTCAGATTGGGACATGACTCTCTCAGCGCCACTACTGCTGTAGTTAGATGTGCCGACTTTATACAGCACACATCCTACACCATGCAATTGCATTGGAGCCTGACCATGACATCAGACTCCACTTTATTCCGGCGACCGTCCGCCCTATGCGGAGATTCTCCTCCAGGAACCCAGCCGCGCCTTTGGGCTCCGATAAGGCTCGGACAGCCGCAGATATCACGGCGCCGGAGCTATCAGTCAGAGCACACAGCCCCCTTCACGGACCCCGAACATACAATGAACACTGCACTGGTCACACCGGCCGGGGGCAGCGCGGACCGTGTGGGAAGCCGCGAAGGGGCCGGAAGGGCGATATCCGGCCGGCCGGAGGCGGAATTCAACCCTCATGGACACCGCACCACTCACCGCACCTTCATGGGCACTCACTGCGCGGAAACGGATAATTGGCACTCAAGGTTCGGTGCGCAGCGGCACTCAGGTTCGCCAGCACCGCCAAAGGTACGTACTCTAAACACCCGCTTCATCAAAGCTTTGTGTGGAACTGAATGCCACATTGGAGAAGAAAAACATACATCTCGAACTAAAGCCAGCTCTGCTCTGTCACCCTTGTCGAGCTAAGGTCAACGTCGGTCACTGTTCCCGCGCCCCCGACGTCACGAAGCTCGCTCCAAGGCGGAGGAGGTTCATTCAGCTTCATTCAAACCTGGAGCGGAAAGTCACGAGCGTCGCCCATCGCCAGTCGATGTCACCACCCTCCAGGTCGCGACCAAAAGACACCCACCCTGACCTGCCATGACCTCTGTAATCCACAGAGCCCTATCATGACCTCCGAAATTCACCATGCCTCGCTCTCTCAAAAGATCCCACAGTGACCCAATCCCATGTGTCACCAATTCACCGTGAGTTTCTATCGACGCGGCAGCCGGCACGGAGCTACAGCCGAGACAGCACGCAGCCTTATCAGCCCACATAAAAATCTATCAGCTCTTAGTTTGACAGACAGCTCGGCGCCGCTGGTCGCAGCCGCAGCCTCCCACATACCGGCCGAGGTCACGCCGAGCACACCGCTACACCGGCCAGTCGCGCGAACGCCGCGGTCGATCGTAAAACCATGTCCGCCATCCTATTTAGAACGTGAGAGTGGACACACATGGTTACATCGCGGAGAGCCCACTAGGTATGCGCCGTCAATCCAGTGGAATGCGCAAGCTGACAGTAAATGGTTTTAATGCATGCTTGCCAATGTCTCCACTACAACGGGAGCCCTTGAGAGCATAATCCGACTCTATCTTTGCTATGCGAGTAAGCTTACCGTAAAATTCCCCAACAGTGTCGCCGGCCAACACTTTTCATGAGAGGCTGCACCACTTATCTCGCGCGCAGGCCTCGGCGTAAGTACTTAATTTGGCGTGTAAGCCCCGTCCAATCCGTGCTGACACACGGGTTCCTGGTGACGAAAGTCGTGTCGCAGCTGCGGCCAAGTCGGTACTTACACGCGGCACGACTGCGCAGTGGCCACGGATAGGGAGCTGGAGCGCTGAGTGGGGCGCCGAGCGGTTGTGATAAGACCGCCGGGGACGGATGGCGGCAGGTGGCCGCGGTCGGCCGTGCTCGGCCGCACCCGTCCGCCCGGCGCGGCTCGTGCTGAGGGTGCTGCCGGTGTTGGGAGGGCACCCGCCGCTGACGGCAGGTGCTGTCATTTGCCACCGGTCGATTAGTGGACTGACATGGCCGCGGCGATGTACCGCGGCTGACACGCAGATAATCAGCGCAGATACACGGGCAGGCTCATCACCGCATTTCTACAAACTGGACGAAGTGGAGAGTTGGCATGACGAGCTGATGAACCAAGCTGATAACGGTCTTAAAGGGACCCTCCCACCTTCAAAAAAGTTAATGAATGGGTATGAAAGTGATGTCGCTCGGTTCAGAAAGAGCGAAAACGAATATCTACCAAATTTCACCGAGAAATATTCACCGGTTTTCAAGATATTAGACTTTTACTTTTGTTTACTTTTTTGGGATCTCCGCTGTTTCTAGCGACTTTATTTTAGAAGTGCGGCGTTTGCGGCAGATGTTGCGCGCAAATAGCATATACCTTGCGCGTGCTACAAAACGTTTTAGTTTAACATTTAAAATCGTTAGATATCTGCGCTGACGTCACACATTCAGAGGGGTATTCCTAAGCATTAGCCCCTCTGAATCAAAATGCTGTAATTTTGAAAATCAATATTTCCGATTTAAGGCATTTCTCGATGTTGTGAGTGCCGAAACCGGTAATTGTGAGCCAGGGACCCCATTTTGGCTATCTCAACTCAAATCTAATGTTAAGGTGGGAGGGTCCCTTTAATGGTGACAAAGAAAACAGCAGAAGTTATAAAAACTAACTCGTCTGCAGATAGGCCGCAGCATTTGCTTGGCAGCTTGGCCTCTGTATTCGCTTTGCCCTCATCCTCGCACCACCATGACCTTACAGCCCGTATCCCGGGAGGTTATCGGTCAATCGATGAGATCGGGGCCACGAAGGGTCAGCGCTGTCCATATACCGTGAAAGGATACGAAAGTATCCGTGTGAGGTCGTGGCCAGGGCAAGATTGGTCAATATGTTAAACCAAGCTAGAGGGGTCCGTATTTTAACAACCGGCAAGACAGCTCTACATTTTATCGTATAGGGGATCGGCTGATATTTTACGAGTGCAACGAGCCGACTTATGACATTCATTACGACGGGACCAAGCAGCCTCCCAGTGACAGCACAGACAAACGAAAACAACGCGAGATGGTCCGTGAACCGGATGCCAACAAGAATTAATTACGCTAAGTGCATGAGAGCTGAAAGGGCCGCCTTAGCCCCGTTCTGGCAGTGACCTCTCGTCTGTCAGACACGGTACTAAATGATGCTCAGATGCGGCCTGTGACCGCCAAATAAGGGTCACTCTGCCGCGCGCCAAGCGGAGTTTACGTCAACAAAAGACCCGCTATTAATTAGCACTTCCGAGCATATTATAGCGTCTGCCTACACTGCACCGTTAAAAGGTAAACTCCCATTCATACAGCAACGGGGTAAAATAATTTATAAATCCCGCTATCCCATGTCCAACGAGTTTAACACAATGTCGCCGACCACAGGTCCATTTACATGAGATCAGCTCATCGCCCTCTGTATCTCTTCACACCATCGTTGTGTCATCACGTCATCGGCGCCGTGTCATCGAGTCCCTGTAGAAGTGTCATCTGATCGGACCATGACCATGAAGAGAGATCCACGGTGCCATATTCTACACAGGCAGCTTCGAGAGAAAACGTAGAAGGCTATCTGGCCAAATCTCCGAGTCTCCGTACTATGTTTAGCTGCGCAGCAGGGGCGGACCGCCGCTGCACCGCCGCCGCTCAGTCCCGATCGTACGGGACGGGCTGCGGGAGCCGGCGGCAGCGGCGAGTAGCGAGGGTGACTCACAAGTCGCCAAGCCGGCTGAGCAAGGTCGCGGACCGCGCGGCGACCTCCCGCTGAAAGGAGCCGCTCGGGCCGGGCGCGGCGCCCGCTCCCCGGCCGCTCAGCGCAGCACGGCTCCTCCCCCGGCTGAGTAACAGGCGGAGCCCCGTGGGTGCCGTGCTATCTGGGCTTCGGCCGCCGCCCGTACCGCATTCCAGAGTAGCGCACCGTCACGGCGCCGGGGCGGCACGCGAGCCGCGCCGCCGGGATCGGCTCGGTCCCGACAGCACCACGGACGGGGCGGACAACACACTAACGAGTGGAGACTCCGCCGCGCCCGCTCCGTAAAGAGATGACGCTGGTGCTGATGACGCTGATGCTGATGAGGCAGACGATGTTGACGATGTTCGACCGGCCGGTGATGCTAACAAGCCTGATTTTGAGCTTCCTCAAGGGTTGAGAGAAGCTTAGAACTAGAGTAGAACAGAGAACAAAGGGCGGTAGTTCGGTACGGTGCAGTAGAAAAGACGCCGAGCCGTTTTCTCGTACGGCGCACTTCCGTCGACCACAAACTCTGTTACCAATCGTCTCTGAGCTGCATACCGATGGCGAAAGGCGCCCTCGGGAAATCCGCCGCCGGCCGTCAAAGACCATCTCCTCCGTGAGCTCTGCCCCAAGATCCATCATACACCGTGTAAAAACACCGGCGACCCCAGATTTCACCCACCGGTCAGTATTCAATCAAATCTGATATGGGCTAAACACACTATCATATCTAAACTCGGGAACGTAAACTCGCAATCAACGAGTGTTTATGACCGAGTGCGGCCGTCAGAGACGGACGATCTCAAGCCGGGGCCACCGCCAAACAACACTGACGGCAGCCTCGTTCTACACGGCATACATTTGTAACTGATTAGACAGCCTGAATCGTGTCATTAAGCCTGACCCACAAACGGAAAGCGGACTGTTGAATAGAAACCAGCCGCATCTATCACATTTAAACACGGGACGTGTCACGACTCCAATGTCATACATCACACAGAGACGGCAGGTAGCCAAAGCGTGTGCCCGTTCAATCAGTTCGACAACTCCCGTGGGCCGGAACGCGACATCTTCCGCTAAACTGACCTCCAAGCTTCGTGGAAGGCAGCAGCTACCATGGATGAAGTAATCAGTGCGCTAAACTAAGGACAAAGTCGAGCGCTGATGAGTTTACTCCCATTCCAACCCACTGATCGATGCAGGAGGCGGTCGCGTGACGATCTCTTCACATCCAAGATCTCCAAAACAGCGACACAGGCCCACTGAAGCGTGCAGCGCCTCTGCGCCTCTCGCAAAGCCTACATCTGGACCGAACGACGAACGGATCAGCACAAACACGACCCTCAACAAAGAAGCTGCCCGACACCCGTCGGTCGCTGGCCGCCGTCGACAGAAAAAGGGTGGCGGCTGTCACGCGCCGCACGCCACCTTCCTGAGCGAGTCACGGCGCGGTCGCGCCAGCCCGCCGCGTGGTTCCGTCCCCCTCTCTCCACACCACAGATCAATCACAGCCGCCCGCACTCCGACAGAAAGGTCTGCAGTTCGATCCGAGACTGCACCAAGGACATCTGGCCGCGGCTGGGGGAAGGCAAGAGAATCCGCCGCGTGGCCTGCCACTCCGGCGGCCATTTACAGAGGATCGAGTAAACAAACCCGAATGTGACTGTCCAGCCAGAGGACCAGGCACGACCCTGACCGGAGAGATTGTCGGTACACAGTCTCAGACAGACCAGAGAGCCGACTTCCGTCGTCAGTTCGCCGACGCGGCGGCCCGCGGTCGTCCTGACGCCCCCGGGGTGACGGTAGCACCGTCACGTCACGGTCGGCGAACCGTCACACGGCCGTCATGGCCGTTACGCAGACCGGAAGATTACACACATTCCAGCACGGAGGCTACCGTTTCAACTCGGGCGCCGTCGTGTCAGCCATACAGCCACCGCTCTACGTCGGTCAGCGGCTACCGAGCGGACACACACACCCGTTCAACACCGTGGCTACCATATCCGCCGCCACGAGGCTAACTACACCTTGGTTAGGGCTACGTCTACAATACAATACGAGGCCACATCTGCAATACAGATTAGCTCAGATCCGGCAAATTCTACTTACGTGGCTGCTATTTCGGTCATGTGTCTACAACTCTATTTCAGCAACGACCAGCTCACTGACCAACAGACTGGGAGCCGGATACACTGCGAGCTATGCCCTGAATACCGACTGTGGCCATGACCAAATGAACCATCATCGAAGGGTAGTTGCGGCCAGGGAACACCACAGATGACTGTCAGTCAGACAATCGGCCACCGCTGGGTCAGCAGTCAGCACCATATCCCATTATTTCCCGTGCAGTAAAACGGGGCTCTCCAAATAGTATGACTCAGACTTCACTGTTTGAAACCCTCGCGGTTTGCGTAACTCATGAGTGCATTGTACGCTGGGTGAATCAGTAAGTGTTGAGATAATGTACGGGAGAGACATACGTTGAATACTAACCAGTACGTGCTCATCCACTCTCCCCTTCGTCCACTCAGTACCGCAGTGGACGACTAGGAGTAAAGTAGAAGAGCCCGTCTCCAGACACCTCCGTGATTCTTGGAGGTCAGGGAGGACGGGCAGCTATATATCCAGCTGATGAGTTGTCCACTCCACCATCGTCTTTGTTGGGCGATGACAAGGCGTGACAGGCGACTTCACGATATTTACCTCGAGAAATTAACTCTCCAGAGAGGGTCCGGCCGTAGATGTTACATTGGGCACACGGGACGGTCTCTCCCCACGCCGGGATCTGGCACACATTTCAGACGGCACGCGATGAGTTCCGGTCGCATTGTGTCGCGATGGCACACAGTCAGCCGTGAGTATTTGATAAATGGACGGCGGAACTGCGCGTCACATGGACTGACAGCCCGCCGGGTCAGCCGGCGCCCCCGGCCACTTTTCCTTCACAAATAAGGCGAAATTCACAAGTGTCTAATTACCGCCAACCATCAGAGTGAAAAGTGATGAAACTTTATGTAATCATATAGCTCACGGAAGTGGATGCTGCCTTACAGTGACACATAAGTTAAACATTTTCATGATGAATAAACATTTGGTGGTTTACGTATGTCTCGCATGAACCAGACCATATCTCAGGGCTTGTTCCCGGGAGGGTAGCCTATAGACGATGATAGCAAAAAAGCACGGCGCAAAAAAAAAAACAGGAAGGAAGCGTCGGGCCGCAAAGTGCTGGGCAGAGGACCGCGCAGTGGCAGAGTGTCGGGCGGGAGCGGCAGGGGGCAGACGGACCCTGAATGAGCTGCATTAGCTGTATTCCGGCCCGGCTCCGTCCCCGGTCTCACGGCGTGGTGAGACCAGGCAGAGACGATTTATCCTCAGCTGCCGGAGGGCAGGTCTGAGAGAGGCCTGAAGTCAGTCGGGGTCAAACGCTGCGAGTAGGGAGATGCCGGTACCACAGAGGGAATGTGGGATGAGGGACGCACTCTCCGGCGGACCGAAATGACAAGTGCTGGTGGATGACGGAACGGCGCCAAGAAGCACTTACGGACGCCGGGAAATGCATAATGGTACTAATTATCACATTAGAGCGCTGAGGTAATTGGTTTTAAAATTTCCAATGTGCCACTGATGTGTTTCTTTTATTAGCTTCCCTTCACAGCCTGAAACTTAAGATTCCAAACAACCGCAGACATGTATCAAATCAAACTAACACCACATCGCCGGCCCCACCCCAATATCAGACCCCATTAAACCCACACATCATCCCGTCCGGGCACCGGCTCGCACCGCCGAGCCGACAGCCCATCTCTCCGATCGGACAGCGGCCGGCGCGAGCCGTCAGCGCCGCGCCGGAAACGACACGAGACGCTGGTCTGCGCCGGTCAGTCGCGCTCGAATGCTCCTCGCGGAAAGCCGCACGGTGGGTCTTTCTGTCTGTGCTGGGGCAGGTGCGAGGCTCGCATAGCCGTCAGATGAGGGCGGAAGGATCAGAGAAGACGACCTGATCTAGTTGCATGATATGAATGACACTATCGGGATCTTATTGCGGTTAATCACATCATGATGCGTCTCGTTATTTTTTATTACTTCGACTCTGAAAATCCTTGTCGGGCCGGAATACGTCAGAGACAGAGATTTAAATAGCTCATATTCATGACCAGTTAACGGTACGTGACAAATATCCTCAGTCAGGTCACCGCCTAACTGAACGCAGAGGACAGTTGGAAAAGCAGCTTTTAGTAGATGTCCGCCGTAAACCTCCGGCGGGATCGATAAGGCTGGCACAAACAGCTGCGGGACGCCCCTATTCCCATGAACGCAGACAGAAACCAAACAGACAGGCGGCCACAGCTGCGAGTGACCTGTCCGCTCATTGATCGCGTCCCTATTGACCGCAGAGGCAAATGCGGATGGCCAAGGAAGATTCCAAGCAGCTCGGCAAAATAATCCAACTATTGAGCCAGACGCAGGACTTCGCTGGCCCATAAACAACATAAGTCGGCAACACGAGAATGGATGCCAGTCACAACTTCCAAAACATGACCCATGGAAGCATCATTCCAGCCTAACATCTGCAACATGAGCCGAGCATCTCAGTTTTATGTCAGTCTGGTTTTGAATGTTTTATTGCCGACAGAGCCTTTGATCTGTAGGCCGCAAGGCGGGTCCAGCGCGGCGGTCCGTCGCGTCGGTCCTCATGTCTGTTGGTCGGTCCGACGACTGTAGCAGTCTAGCCGGTAGGGAAGGTCGACTGAACGAACGAACGAACGAACGAACGAACGAACGAACGAACGAACGAACGAACGAACGAACGAACGAACGAACGAACGAACGAACGAACGAACGAACGAACAAACGAACGAACGAACGAACGAGCAAACGGACGAACGAGTAAACGAACGAGCGAACGAACGAACGAACGAACGAACGAACGAACGAACGAACGAACAAACGAACGAACAAACGAACAAACGAACGAACGAACGAACGAACGAACGAACGAACGAACGAACGGAAGACCGACCGCGTGTCCGTCCGTCCGTCCGTCCCTCCGTCCGTCCGTTCCTGCCGAGCGCGGCAGTCCAGCCGGCCGGCCGCGGAGGCCGTTTGTTGGGTCAGTGGAGCAGCCGCCGCCGTGAGGTCGGGACGTACCGTGAGCCACCCGTGACCGACCCGTGACCGGGCCGAGGTCAGTGGGTCACGGCTGCACGGCTGGAACGCGGCCTGCAATATCGCCATACCA
This sequence comes from Amphibalanus amphitrite, assembly GCF_019059575.1. NCBI lineage: Eukaryota > Metazoa > Arthropoda > Thecostraca > Balanomorpha > Balanidae > Amphibalanus > Amphibalanus amphitrite. The sequence goes on along the minus strand of NW_024881508.1, from coordinate 405,102 downwards.
TCCGAGTGGTGAATAGTCGGCAGTCATAACTGACCACAACCCAGCCACAAACTGTGGTCGGTTTACCCGACTAGACGCCAGTTTAAAGACGGACAGCTATTCACTAACGAGCTCAGCTCAAAAATGTTCCGGCGTGTTTATTTGTCCCCGCATTCCAAAGTTGATTCACAGGCATTCATTCCCCATAAAATGGCGATCTCGTATTTCTCTGCGAGTCTGGAGAGGCGGGCCAGTTCCGGTACTGAGAGCGGATGAATGCTAGCCCTGTTCGGAATGCATGGGCCCATTCCACACAGAGTGCATGGTAAATGGAGCTGTCGGACGGCGTTTGACGGCTTCGACCGGAGCGTCGGGGGAATCCCACAAACGCCGATGAGTATTAATGACTAGGCATCCCCAGACGGTGGCATTCGACTGTGAGGGGGCGAATACAGTTCTGTGAGATACCACAGCCCGGGCCGAGCGTCCCACCCGATATCTGCCACCAATCCGCTCCGCGCCGGTTCAGCTCCGGTCCGCCCCGCCCATTCCCACGGGGACCGCCGCACCCATCCCCGTATCACCCACCCACCGCCGCGCCGGCCGGGGAGTCGCCGGTGGCCAGAGAAATCTGTTTTCACCGGCGACAAAGCGCGACAGCAAGCCTGCAATCTTCGTCACGTCCGTCACGCCGGCGGCGCGGCTCGTCGTGACGCCCGTGGGAGCGGCGCGTGACGGGCGCCTCCGGGCGCACGGCCGGTGTCAGCTGACCGCCGCCGCACAGTGGCCCTTTTTCGGAATTAGCACGCATAAATTCAAAATATTTTTTCTCTTCTTTTGAGTAAAAAGCAGTCTAATCGTGTGCAAAACATTCCAAACTATCCGATGGTGCCATTTTTACCTCCTAAAAAATAATTATCTTTGGTAAAACTGACCGCAAAATCAAAGTTTGTTGAGAGGCGCGCGGACACCACCGGCGGACCCTAAAAAGTGGAGTAGAATGAACATCAATTTGTAAGACTTTCTATGCGAAAATATAAAAATTAGTGGCATGGATGTGAGGCTGAGTTTACGTAGAAGCCCTAGAAACCACTATTTTCATTATATAAGCTTAAATAGACTACTTCTGCCGAATATTGTGGACACAATAAAAGGACAATTATTAACTGGAGATGGCGGCATACATATGAAGCTTTATGTTAAGTAGCACACTCCAGCACATGTCGTATTATACATCGTTCGAATCGCCGAGCTCTTCTGACCATGTCCACCAAAGGGCATCGCGCCATTTTGCGCCATTTTGCTTTTACGGTGGATAACGTGAGCCAGTTCAGTCCGCGAGCGGCTGTGGCTCCTGGGTCGATAAGACTAAGCTCATTGACCTGGCTCGAAGCTGGTGTCACCTGGTGTGCGCCTAAATGTGACTTGACTTTTGCCATAAGATGTGCTAATTGAAATTATGCTAACGGTGGCTGGCAACAGCTGTAGATGCGGTCACGTGACGCCCTGGGGCGTCCTGGCGGTCAGTGCAGCGCGGTCGGCTGGCGGGCTCGCCACACTTGCGCTCGGAGCGGCCTGGCCGGCGGGCGAGCCGTGCGAACGTGCGCCAAAGCTTGGGCCGAGCGGCCTGTCGCTGTTGGGCCGAATCTCCTTGGGCAGTTCGTTTCTTTTCTTCTCTTTGCATTGGCAGGGAATACGCCCTTGATCACGTGGTGATGTCTTGCACCACTTTCAGGTAATGTGGGAATTAATGCGTGCTAATTCTGAAAAAGGGCCACTGTGCGCCGGTCACACAGGCCCGGCCGCCGCCGGCGCGCCCGGCGAAAACAAATGACTACAAATTGGCCACACACGATCGGCGACAGCACGCCCTCAGGGAAAATACAGCCGAGTTTCGCCAGAGATATTGAGTGTAAACAGGCAAACTTCAAATAATTACATTTGAATTTACAATGGTTTGGTGTTTTACATCAGGGTATGGTCCATTGTCATATTAATTCAATAACGGTTTTTAATCAAAACTGAGCATATCGTCACGCTTTCTAAGCTTTAGCGACGCAACCATGTGAATTGATTCAAAGCATACATAATGAAAAAGTGGCTTTAATCGATATGCAATTCAATAAATGTATACGTAATACGAGCATCAGACAAAAAAAAACGTCTTAATAGGGTGCTTCACGAGACTGACATCAGCAAAGCTACAATGCAGTGAGACAAACTACTTCCTCTGACGTAAAAATAAAAAGCAGTGTCTTTTACACCATTTGCTAAGAGATCACTGACCGGTTTCTTGTCCATCGGATGTAGTCGATGCGTTTATTGCAGTAATCAGGAAGTGTTCATACTAAGCATCAATTATCGCACAAAGGGTCTGAAAGCCGTTTCAGCCAATGGACCACTTTCCGTACAAACAATTTGGCTCAATTTGGCTAGCAAACAGATACGAGTGATACGGAGGTGTAAAGTTGAAATAGGCGGGACAGTTGTAACGTTTAACGTTCTGGACCGGAGAACCAACACCTACCCTATGGCCCATGGCATATCGCAGGTAATGGTTCCGAATCAATCCCCATACCTTGACAACGTAATTTAGCAGCAGCTAAATCGACTCGTTCATCTTGGAAGTAATTAAATCCGCATAGAACGGTTCCCAGATGCATTGGTGTTTTGAGATGCATCGATCAGTTGGTAATTAACCCTATTCCTGGCGGGCTCCGCCGGGACAAGAAACTGGCGGGGGGGGCCGATTCGGCCCCCCCTTCAGATCTCAAAAACTACACATCGCAGCGACAAACGGTAAACGGCATCGGATACGCACGGTCAAGATCTACAATTTTTACTTAGGTCATTTTCAGGTCAGGTCAAAGATGACGTCACAGGGGTCGAAAAAGTCAAAATGGCGGCGCTAGATATGGAGAGAGTTTTTCTCGAATAACTTTCGAATTAGTCAAGATAGGAACAAACTAAGGGCATCATCGTGATCCTCTCGTCCATCCGCATCGAATGATATATATCTTGACCTCGAAAGGTCAAGGTCAAAGGTTGACCTCAGGTCACGTGACCTCGAGGTCATCATGTATATCATTCGATGCGTCTTGACGAGCTGAACACAATGAGACCATCCACGCGTCTGTATCTTGTTCCTGTACGGAGTTATTGGCCAAAAACCTTTGGTGACCTTTGATGACGTCACATGACCTCACAGCTGCCCAACAGCAAAACAGACCTCAAGGTAGTGAAGGTTGATCGTATATGAAGTCATGTATGGTATATGGGGCCATTCTGACCCGTTTTAGTGGTAAAAACAGGGAGTTGATTTTTCCCCCATTGACTTATAATGGGGAGGTCGCGAAACTGACCTGACCTTAGGTCACCGATATCAAAATTCCGAGATATACAAATTGCACATACTGGTACCCTAACTAAAGCCTGAAGAGAAGAAATTGATCGGTCAAAAACTCTAGCTCTGGTGTGATTGCAAACTTTTCTGAGGTAGGGTCACCAAACCGCCTCACAGTGGGCCAGGCGCATCAAAAAAGCGGAATTAAGTCGAAAATCAACTTCGGTGAAATTCCTGTAATTATGGGATAGAGTATTGTAAAAATGTCCAAAGTTTCCGAATAAGCAAGTTTCCTTTCCCCAATGTCAAGGCAGATAATGCTATAACGTCGCAAAGTAGGACTTACCGACTGGAGATGGAAATGACTGCTGTGTACCATATTCCGTTCCCCCGATTCAAAAGCTCTCAGCGTAAAACGAGAGGGTGGGCCTTGCACGTGCGAAATTGCGAGGGGTACCTCCAACTGACTTGTGCACGGCACCCTACTAACTGGTCTCTAGCGATGTGCCAAATTTGGGCACAATCGGCCCAGCCGTTCTCGAGATCTGGAAGCGGCACCCTGCACGTGCGCACGTGCAAAATGGGTCCCAACTGACTTGTGCACGGCACCCTACTAACCGGTCCCTAACCGTGTACCAAATTTGAGCGCAATCGGTCCAGCCGTTCCCGAGATCTGGAAACGACCCCTGCACGTGCGCACGTGCAGCAGCACCCCAGTTCTGGCACATGTATATGCAGTGCCTAGTGGGTGCCTACCTACATGCCAACTTTCAGCGCAATCGGCCCAGTAGTTACCGAGATATTGCAACAATTACAAAACTGACACCTCTTCGTTTTGCACGTGGCACGTGCATAAGGGGTCACCCACATGCATCGGGAATAGTCCAATACTTGGTAGAAGGAATGTAGCTACCCTACAAAAATTACCGCGTGTAAATCGGTCAAGTGGTTGCTAAGATATAAGCCTCGCAAAAGCGTGACCACGGCCGGCCGGCCGGCCGGCCGCTCATACTCAGAAATTTCCGTTAATCTAAGGAAAGACTACGCTCGCTTCGCTCGCTCCGTAATCATTAAAGTTATTCCGTACAAAATAGCTTTAAAAAAACAGCCGGTATTTCTGCGCATGTTTCTCGTACTCAAGTTCCCGGGAACTATTTCATGCTTACTAGTAGCGGTGGGGTTTACAGTGCCTGTTCGGAACCGTGGTAGTGCAACGACGCAATGAATTTATATAAGGATACAAAGAAAACGTCACCGAACAACACGAAGATATTTGCTGCCTGACTTTCCTCAAGGTGTATAGCTTGCTGCCCAATGCAAATATTTTGCGCATTTTTGCGCGAAATGGACAAATAAGGGTTTAACCCTCGCCGGCATAGGCCGTTTTGCATCCCTCGACGGCACAGGGGGATGCGACCCTCCTCGCGTTTGGCCCCTAATTGAGCTAGAGCCTCGCGGAAAAAAAACATCGTGTAGGTCGTCACGAGACGAAGCCAACGGTACCCGGTTTTAAGGTCATAGGTCAAATGGTGACCTCTGAGGTCAGGTCAATGGCCGAAAGTCGGGACCTGTTAGAACGTCGTATAGTGTGGCTGCTAAGGGGGTTTTCGGGATGCTGATCACGAATATCATGTTAGTTTTGATCACAGATGATGTCTTCATGCATTTAGGCCAGGTCGGGTCAGCTCAGGTCAGGTCAACCAGTATGGGTCCTGCCGGGTATTCGTAGTAGGTGTCAACCCGCCTCTGACAGCTCCGTAACATGTTACGAAGGCACCAAAACTACTTCGTAAATGTTCAAATGGTTCCTAAATTTGAATTCAGCTCCAAAAACTAGCCCAGAAATATGTAAAACTCGAAAAAGTGAACCGAGGTCATCGAAGGTCAATGACCTGACCTGACCTTCAGGTGACCTTTACACCCACCCTAATGCATGGGACCAACATCATATCACATGTTTGAACGCTTGAAACCACGAAAAGACTGCAAACGCGCGGCCAATGCGGCATAGTGCCCGCCTGTTCCAGGCATATGTGCAGCGCAGAAATTAAATAATGACGTCATAGGTCAGTGACCTTGCGTAACCAATCAAAATTGAAAATGGATATCGGATTCGGCTTTAGCATGATATTTTACCCTGTAACGAATCGTTTTTGGCACCGCAGCTGTGCTCAATGATTTAATTCCGCTTTTTTGAAGCGCCTGGCCCACTGTGCGCCTCTGGTGACCTGACCTGAGGTCAGATCAACTCAAAATTTTCAGACATGTTGCGTAGAAGCCTTTTAGGAAAAGTCAGAAAATTTGAGCTTCCTAGTTCAACGCGTTTGGGAGAAATAACCAAAAAACCTCAGGGGGGCTCCTGAGGCCCCCCCCCCCCCCCCCCCCCAGGAATAGGGTTAAGCCGCGCCGTGCAGTGTATTTCGCTAGGCTCCTTTGCACTTTTGAATATGCAAGGTAGGTATTAAAATAAGAGGTGAATTAAAGGCAAACATTACTGGGGCCAAATAACTTCCGAAAGATCTTTGTCATAAAATGACACGATAAGCATATTTTTAGCCAACTGCAAAAAAAAGTACGGATGAAGTGAATCATTACTCATGCACGTAATGCACAGGTGACATGCTATAGATGCATTTACAAGGAAATGCGAGCTGGTTTTTGCAGTGTCAGATCACTGGTATGGGCAACTGTATGAGCATATGGAGAATAGTGGCTAAGGAAAATAATATTCGCAAGGGCCACCCGATCCGTGCAGTCATGCTATCCTACAGCAATAAAGGCATAATGATAGTAATAACAGCATTTTCGAGGTGCGAGTCATCCGACACCCGGACCTTCCGCTCATAACTTCCCTCGCTCTGCGAAACAGTATGCCGGGCGGAGGCAAGCTGAGCGCCATATTGACGTCATCATATGTAATAATGATACAGAGACGATACTCTATCGGTTACTGACCCTCTCACATACACTTCGGCTTACGCGCAGGAGTATAGTTGTCAGTCACGCCTACAATTACACTAGCTATAACGAACAATCTCAGCGATCTCAGCCACAAAGGCTAAGAAGAACTCAAAAACTTTTGACATCAGTAATGCCTACGATTGACCGACTTGGCATCCCTATCCATTCTAAATCCTAACTTTAATCACACAGTTATTTGTATACCAGCCCCGGCTGTCGACCGGTTGACACCAAACCACGTGACTTCTGGCCTGTGAGTCTGATTACAGCCCATCAATCGCCTGTGATGACACGTGACCTCGCGGACGGTGTGAACCGCGGCCCGCAGTCGCGAGGTCATTATACCCGCACTCGGTCGCTGCGACGAGCGAGCGGGACTGAGACAAGTCCAACAGAATGTTTGCCCCACTATACAGGGTGTTGCAGATAAATCCGACACTTGAGAGGCAAAATACGAAATCGGCAATGAAAGCATGAATATTGCACACACAGGCCTGGCATTTTATTCAGCACCAGTTCAAGTCATATGCTGCACTTCTACTCGATGTAACCGCCGTCGGCGGCGACGACCATCTCAAGCCGAGGGCGAAATGATTCGCACGCCTTGGCGACCGTGTCCTTGTCTACGGCGGCGAACTATGCCACGATGGCGGCCTTGAGAGAGTCGACGGTATTGTGTGCGTGCTTGTTGGTCTTGGCCTCGATCACGCCCCAGAAGAAATAATCGAGGGGGTTGCAGTCAGGTGAGGAGGGCGGCCACAAGTCCGGCGACCAGTGGTGAGGGACGTTGTTGAGCAGCCACGCCTGCGTCGTCCTGGCCTTGTGCGCCGGGGCGGAGTCTTGCTGGAAGACGTGGGGGTGTCCGTTGGCGATCCTGTGTTTGTGTTTTGGGGCAGGCAAATGATCATAGAGATGGAACATACTGCCCAACTTTTCATCGTGAGCATAGCACTCGAATAAACACGTTTTTCCAAGTGTCGGATTTACCTGCAACGCCCTGTAGGACTTGTGGAAGATTAAATGTCTAATGATGGAGCCGAAGGCTGGATAGGCCAAACACTTCCGGCGACGGCTAGGACTCACTAGATCACTAGAGCCAAACGCTCTAGGATTCAGCAAGACCGGTAAGCGGTACGTATAATTCGAGCAGACCAACCTATTGCCCGAGTGACCGAGATGCCCAGTTCGTGCCGTCACTCCACGTGAAGCTCAAGCTTCACCTGTCGACGTTCAGTCTCCCATCGCGAGGCTGATGACATTTTAATACGGCGAGCGTCACACCGTTTTTCATTCATCACGGGGGTCCGATCGGGCGCGGCGCGAGTTTTCACGCCACTATCCGGGGTGGGATCGCGGTCAGTCACGATGACGGCCGTCTCACGATCGCGTCCGATACCCGTGACCACCGGCCTGATCAAGACACTATCACGGGAAGTGGGACGCACGCGTGTCAATCGGCCTCATCAGTGAGCGATTCTGTTGGATCGTCGGTCGCTGACCCAGCCAACTCTCGCCACCCAGGAGAGCGCCAGCGTTAGGCGTGCTTGTCGGCGGGTCGGGTCGCTTTAGGATGGTCCCTGGGGAGCACACGTGACGGCCGCACTCAGCGATCTGCAGAAGAGCGTTAGCGCTCCACGGGGAGCCTCCTCGTTCCAGACGGGAACAGTGCAATGATTCGGGCAGCACGAACTGTAATGATTTCCTGCAGCACGGATCGCAGCCCGTCAGCTCCAGTGCTACGACATGTGAGGCAGAAGACAGAGGCAGACTTATTTTAGCCTCGCCAAACGTCCCAACTCGACTAGACGGCGCCAGCAGACATGGGTCCAACATCGGCTTCCGATGTCTTTCCGCAAACTTGACAAGCACCCGCGGACAGTGACAGGCACTGTGTCGGCTTCCGATGTCAAGTTGGAAATGTGAGCCTTGGCCTGGGCTGACGGCGGACCCGTCGATGGAAGGATGTCAAACAGACGGTCGGACGATCAGAAAGACCGACAGACGGACAGATAGATGGACAGACGACGGACAGGCAGTCGGCGCATACGGTCCAGACTTGCGAAATCTAACCAGATTGCCCCGCCACCAGCCTAACATCCGTTCGTTACTCGTAGGCAAACTGTCTTCCATGCAACCCTAGCCCCAGCCGTCGGCCCTGCCATTTAAACAAGTTCACATTCTTTTTCTGTGTTCGACATACCACCTCGTCTGACCTCAGCAGTAGTTAGTACGTGCCACGGCCGGCGCCGCAAAGCCGTGACTCCCTCCCCAGCCGTTCAGACATTCGCCAGGCGCACGCAGCCCGTGTAGCTGTCTGCCGGTTCACCGTCAGCAGCGCTGGCGCATTCCGGCGCCTCTCATCACGCTGTAAAACCGTCGGCGGCTCTCGGTGCAGCGCTCCCCAGCGACGGACGCAGCTGCCGCCAGAAACCCGAGCCGCTGACGGCGCACAGAGGAAGCACGCTCCGCGGAGCCGAGCACCTCAGTTCCGCCGTCATCTGGCACACCTGGCGCGTCCCGGAGCCGTGAGGGGTGACACGGTGCGCGGCGAGGCTCGCGGCGCCAATCCCGCCGGCGGGGCTTCATTAGGAGGGATTAATTAGCGACGAAGCGAAGGTGGTCGCACTTAGTGTCAGCGGACCAAACAGCTGAGCTCGCTGTACTGTGTGGCACGCTGCAGCGGAAGGTAGCGGAGTGCGCGGAATCCGGACAACAGCCTCTTTCATATATTTAAAATTGTTGGATAATAATGTAGTATTTTCAAATGCTAAAAGCGCAGGATTTTGGGTAGTATGGGGAACAGGCAGAGACATGCAAACACCTGTAAAAGCTCGAGCTTTTACTTTGACGCTCATTTGGATCACCGGAATTATACGCATTTGACGAAAATATGCGCGTTTCCGTGGATAATGCTGATATTATCCGCGCCCTGCAGCCCCACCGTACCCCCGTTCTGCAATCCGCCGCAGCCACCCGTATCACTTCCATCCCACACCACGTGCACGATCTATCAACGCACCAGTCGGTCCAGTTAAAATTTAAAGGGTCCGACCATGTTGCAGCTGTGCAGTGAAGCGACCGAGCGTTACCGTTACCGCGGTCTCCCTCGGAGGGCTCTGATCCACCGAGGGCAAATCTGACGCCGAACTTTCATCATCTGTTCACGGTAAACATTGAGCGACGACGGGGCGGGAGGACGGGACAGGCTGGAGCTGACGGCACAGACAGAGACAGACGGGGCGGGGAGGGAGGCGGTGGCCGTCCGCCAGTAGGCCACGTGGTATCAGCGGGGTGCCGGCTCTCGGTGACGGTTCTGACGCGCCGCTAATGTGTGTGACAACCCCCGCTGGCAGCCGCCCCGGGCCGCTGCACTGATGTCGGGGCCAGATGACGCCATCAGCTCACACACAGACGCAGGCATGCTGACGGTACATACACCACACTGGTGCGGCCCGGAGCGTGTTTGGGAGGTCTGGTGTCCACCAGCAGTATGACTCACTCCCGGCGTCCCCTGCTCTGGTTTCAGCTGCCTGCACCGCACCACCACGTGCAGAGGGATGTCACCACGCCCTCGCCAGCACCCCGGATGAGCCCTGCACCAGCGCCGCAGCACGATTTAGCCTTCCACCCATCACTACCGCCCAGCCGCGCGGTCTGCCGGTCGGATCAGTCGCTTCCCGGCCCGGTGGGGGGTGGCCCTGGCCGGTGTGCCGGCTGCCATTGTGCCGTGATCAACCTGCAGAGAGGCTGACTCACCCAGCCAGCACACGGGCCGTGCGGCCTCGAGCCGCGCCCGTGCCCCGTTCGCTGCCGTTTGTTCAGACGTACGCCGTGCTGTAGCTACACCACACAGCCGCCACTCACGGATGGAGTTGCACCGTGCAATGTCGGGCACGACGGCGGCCCAGCGGTACGGTCGGCCCAGACACCGGCAGCTGACAGACTGACAGACAGACATACACCGGCGGCTGACGAAGGCGGAGCGGAGGAGCAGAGCCCGTCCCAGCGCGGCCCGCTCTCCCCTGCCCCCTGAGACGGCGCGTGTCGACAGAAATAACGCCGCCGGCGCACGTCATAAGGGGCGGCGCCGTCTGGGGAGACGGCGGAAGACGGTGGAAGACCGAAGACGTCGCCAGGTTCCCGACGTCGTATGTTGTGGGTCAGTGGTCCCTAGCGCCAACAATGCAGAACGATCGACCGGCCAGCGGTGCCGACAGCGGCAGCCATGGAGACAGACGGACGGCGGCACGCGCCAGTCTGGTGCTGGGCAAACATCCGTCGACGGCACCGCGGTGGCGGCGAAAGGCTCAATCCAATAACTGGTCAACATCGCCGGGCCCGACAGAATCCCGAACGTCAAAATTGGTGGTTAGGGGTTGGCTCGAACCCACATCGCGTCAAGAATACTGAACAGCTACTCGTTCAGTCTGGCCGAGTCGTTCGGCCCAGCATCTGTCTCACCACACCCATATCACTCTACTGCTGCAGGAGCGTGCACGTGCCGTCAATCGTCACCTCTCACCTCCCACGATCCAGCTCCGTATCACTAAACATCGTACCATCACCATACCGATGAAGGATGTCCTGCAGTGGGCAGCGTGCACGCCGTCAGGAACGCCAATCTTTCAGCGGCGCCCGATCACTCTACGACTCGCGTCGTGCACTAGCGGATTGCAAAAGGCGAAGCTGCGCCATGAGCTAGCTCGACTGTAACTATTTACATGCACTGTCGGATTGCAAGACACGAAGCCGCGCCATGAGCTAGCTCGACTGGACAACTGGCACGTGCCGAACGGCCCTGGCGGGGGCGGCGGCGGCGGCGGTGACAGAGAGGATGGCTGGGTGGAGCGGTTGTCGACACGTGTCCCCGTCCGCTGAACACACTCATCAGTCAGAGTCGGTGCCGGTCGATGGGAGTGGGGCGATGGAATGGAGACAAACTATCGGCCTCGATTGCGCTGGACCATGCCCGCCGGCCGGACGTGAGCCAGGCGTGTGGAGGGGAAGGAGACTAGAGGCATGAGGCAATCGTAGAGGGGACAGGAGAAGCATGAGGCACACGGGGCGATGGATGGAGGCATGAGGCAGTTGCGTTCGAGAGGCAGCAGAGAGGCACGAGCCAGACGATGGATAGATGGAGGTGCGAGACATACGGGCCGAGGGCGTGCGACGCAGACGGATGAGGTGCCGGACACGGTCAGAATAGATAATCCGGTCAGCTTAAAGGCGCAACCTGGCCAGTCGAGATGGATTAGACAGCTTTGAGATGGAGAAGGGCTGACGGAGGGGTTCCGTCCATCGCGGCTGATCGCGTTCATTAATGCAGGACGTGCGCGGCAGCCGAGGAGCCCGGTAAATGACGATAACACACCGAGCGTAGAGGTCGGCAGAGAGTGGCCCACCTCATCAGTAGCGCAGCACAATTCGCGGCACGGCCTGCAGCGTTCGTACGCATATGCAGTAAATCACCGCACTGCCGGAAGGCTGCGGCCGCCTGGGAACGCGACCTGCACTCCCACTGGGTCGGAGGCCGGTCGGAGCGCCCGGGTCATGTCACCGATGACTTGCAGCCGCGGCTCGCGCTCCGGTCGGAGGAAGTCCGGCTCGGTGGCGGCCGTGACGGGTGGCGTGCGTGCTGCTCCCACGGCGGCAGTTACCGTGACCGCCACCGGCACGGGCCGTGTCCACCCGTGACCGCCGGCCCGCTGACACCGATTTCGGGCCGGGGGCGGACCCGCGGCAGCGGCGCTGGAGCTCCCGGTCATGAGTCCACCGCCGCCTATCGTCCACTGCTCGCCGCTCGCCATCCAATGTTCGCCGTCTGCCACCGTTCACCGTCCGCCGCTCGCCGCCGGCGCTCTCGGCGTCATTCGGCGGCGCCAATCGGACGACAAATGGCTTCGATCCCCATTCCCAGCCCGACGTAGCTGGCCGCGATCGGCGGCGCCGGCGGGCGTAGCGCGGCCTCGAGGACACGACGCTCCCGCGGGAACGACCGACTCAGACGGCGAACGGCTGACAGGTCGACCCGCGCCGTGCCATGACGTACCAACCCGTGCCGTGACACGTGCCGTCCCACGGGACTCCATCGGGCGGCGATCGGCCCACCCGGGGGAGCGCGGACGGCCGCACCGACGGCCAATCTGGTGGGTGACCGATGGCTCCGTCAATCCATCACCTTCCCGGCGATGAATATGCTGATCAACATCACTCGCCGGTGCCGTGATTCGCTCGGTCGGCGTAGGGAGCGACGGGAATGTAGAACGACGGCATCGACGGGATAGGGAGACGGTGTCGACGGGATGAAGAGCGGCGGTATCGACGAGGATGTAGGGCACGCGATAAAGATGAGGTGAAAGATATCGGTATCAGCGGGATTACGAGCTATCGGGTCTCAAAGCATATGATATGAATTGGAGTCAATACTGGGAAGGAAGGGATTCCAGCCGGCCCAAAAGTACACCAAAGGCGTTGGACCTCACACGAACAGATTGGCAGGTCGGCAGGGTCGTGACTCGTGACTCTGCGTCTCGCCCCTGTGACGCGGTACGACACAATGTGACGGTTTCTGTGACGCAGCGCCGTACTGTGACGGTCCCTGTGACGCGGCGCGGTACTGTGACGGTATGGCACCGTGCAGTCGTCACGGCCGGCGCGAGCTCCCGGAACAGCCGCCGCGAGCCGCGAGTTTCGCGGACAGTGCACAGACAGCGGGGTTTCCCATTTACCGTTCACGGAGCGGTGAACGCCACCACTAAATGGAAGTACAGATTTAGCTGCCTACCTACCATTATTCAGTCCTACCGACAAGCACCCGTTGTTACCTCAGCAAATTTGTCACTCATGACATAATCAGACATGTAATCCAAATGGGTACAAATGTTTGTAACACTCATGGAACAGAAATCCAAAACAAGTAGGTAACCGAGCTTCGCCATACACGCCCTTAAATCACCGACTGAGTCATGTTCAGGTCTGAAACAATAGCCGATGTTTTTACGTCGCCGGCATAGCACGGCTGATCGCTGCTGAAACCGGTTCATACTCGGGCGATTGCACACAGAGAACCGAGCAGTGTGCTGGCAGTTGGCATGTTGCTAACCTCAGGGACAGTTCATAGTTTACTCGTAGTGAGGTATTTGATATCTATCTTTGGGGGCGGCGGTGATCAGTGATCAGTGCCCTTCATGATCAGTCTCTGGGGCGGAGAAGATCTGCGTAATCACTTATTAGTCTATGGAGGTTGTTAGTGTGTCTTGATCTATCTCTGGAGACTGCCTAGAGAGCCGAGCTCAGTCTCTGGAGGTTGTTGAGACCTCCGTAATCAGTCTCTGGCCCATTGAAATCTGCGGATCAGTCAGTGAACTTTAAGATCCCCAAGACATTAGATTTGTAGGCAGCCGAATGCCGAAATCCCTGATACACAGGGGCGCTTCTCCATCCCTCCAGGGAGCGTCGCCGCCGCGCAATATCTGTCTACAGATCGGTGGCGGTGCGTCATATCTGTCTACAGATCGACAGCGGCGCGTCATATCTGCCTCAGATCACCCGAGACGCGTCATATTTGCCCCGCAGTCAGCCGGCCGACCGCTCATCTCGGGCTCCGGCTGGTATGTGCGGAACGGTCTGCATACCGAGCACCGAGCCGATAGGCGAGTAGGGCCAGCACGTTGGGAGCATCCGACGGCATAGTCGACAATAAGGGCCACTGTGCTGCTCATTTGCTTTGATGGCCCGACGTCCCATAAACCGCAATTTACGGGGCCAAGTTGCGTGGAACTCCTTCTGCGGATTATGTCTGTCTGAGTGTTATTGCCGAGCAGGATCATCCATGGCGAACTGTTTTCCCATCCGGCCCCTGAGGCATTAGGGAAGGGGGTTGTTTCCGCGAATCTGCCTGAATGGGTCAGAGGAACTTTGTGTGAGCCAGTTCCGTGAAACGGGAGCTAACCTGCTTCGCAGCCGCCCTGATCTGAATCAGCTCACCGCCGCCCTGCTTTGTGGGGGATCTGCTGACGTGAGAAACCCGAGCACCTCTCACCACTGCTACCGGGCGGTGATTCCGGGTCCGAGCCCGTGCACCGGAGCTGCAGCGAGGGCGAGCAGCTCCGCCTGAGGCTCCAAAGACAACAGATCACCGCGTCACGGCAAGGCTACCCGTAACCGAGACGACATACCCACGTCAATCACCGTCCGATAACCCAGGGCGAAGCGATATGAAAGCACCACGACGGCACACTAGCACTCCAATTCACCAGTGTCATACATCGTCCCCTGATAAAATATCACAATAATCAGCGATATTGCTGACAACAAACCGTGGTCTCAGGAATCCCGATGGTCATACCCTTATGTAAAGCTTGAGACTAGAGATGCCACTTTTGAACCCGCGAACCCGCTTTCTGCGGGTTTTCAAAACCCGCAGGGTTTTTGGCGGGTTCGAGAAGCAAAATTTGTCGTGTGGCGGGTATTTGGCGGTCAGACTTAAGAACCTATAAATTTGTTTTTTTTTTTTAGATGCAAAACACAATGTCAAGTGCATTTGCTCAGGTTAACAATACAATATTCATCAAAACAACTTTTAAAACAGAACCAAATATAAAAATATATCAAGGTAGCACATTTCAAATGCAAAACTGAAAACAACCAGCAATAGCATCCACATTCCAGTCTAGCAATGACCAAACCAGGGTACAAGCAACAAACTACAAAACATAAGTAAATGCTGATGAAAGCATTCCATAAAACATAAAAGAACCTGAAAGCAAACTTATAGGAAGCTGAACTGAAGTCTATGTGCAGTGTGCACTAGATATACATTATGGAAGAACCCAGACTTAAATGAGATGTTGAAAATCAGAGCAAATGCCACATGTTACTTTATTTGCGTCTGGTCGGCATAAAAAGAGCTATCAGCTAAACAAAATTTGATGCAATGCAAATTCATTAAAGGGACCCTCCCACCTTCAAAAAAGTTAATGAATTGGCATGAAAGTGATGTCGCTCGGTTCAGAAAGAGCAAAAACGAATATCTACCAAATTTCATCGAAAAATATTCACCGGTTTTCAAGATATTAGACTTTTACTTTTGTTTACTTTTTGGGATCTCCGCTGTTCCTAGCGACTTTATTTGAGAGTGCGGTATTTGTTGCGCGCAAAGCAGCATATATACCACCGCGTGCTACAAAACGTTTTAGTCAAACATTTAACGGACGTTCAAAAGCCTGATGACGTCATCAGATTCCCGTAATGGTTAAGAGATAGGGACCACGCTGGTCCCACCCTGCAAGTAAAGGGAAGAAATTTCTTGAACACCATAAAGCTGCGAGGGTTGCGACCAGGATAAATGGTGGTTTCTGAGCCTGGCCGCAAACTTGGCTATCTCAACTCAAAACTAATGTTAAGGTGGGAGGGTCCCTTTAATTACCTATCCTACTCTATGTTCTGTCCCACCCTATATTACGAAAATAACACCAATTACCCTTACAAAAAATCAAAATATTGACTGGCATGCGGCCCAAACATAACGCAATACAAAACTGGCGCACTTCCGACATTCTGACAAGGATTGGCATTTGACTGCGTCAATTTTGATCTCTGAGGCGAAGGAAAGCTGACATTGATGACGCAATAATAATTTTACAATCAATTTTTCTGTTTTGGTTTTTGAATTCCTCAAAATAGCAGTTATACATGTTACAAAACCACGTAGCTGGTCGCATTTATTTCTTTTGTCTTTTTACTTGTCATTTGTATGCCGAGAGATGACCAGCCGGAGAGCATTACCAAGACCATCTTTAAAATTATTACATTTTATTTAGTATTTACTGTCTCTTTATTTTTAACAAGTAATTAACTCTGAATTGTAAAACTCTAGCTGTTGTGTAAAATAACTCAGAATGGCACATGAATATGCATTATACAACGGTGTTTTCGCAACAAGTTCGCACTAACTACGGCTGCAATAATTTAGTCGCTGTAACATTCCTTGCAATCAGCTGTTGGTGACGCTTCTGACGCATGTTTCCAGAAACGCGTGGTTCATGGGTGGTTAGTTGGTTTTTGCTGGGATTTTGCATGATTTGTTTTATGTGTAGAATGTAGGTAGATCGACTGGATACTCATTAATCAACGTGTCACTATTTATTTTTAACTGTAAATCGCATATCTTTTTATATCAACATTCATTTTGATAACAATATCATTCTAGAAGCCTAATATTGAGAGGGAGCTAAAGTGAAATTTTGATCCTCAGCCAATGCTGAAGGGTAAGGTGAGAGAAAGATTTTACTGAACTCTTTTCAGAAAGGAATTTCAAATGTATTGATGCATTATTCATTTTCCACTATCCAGTGTGCAATTCCTGAGGACTTAGCATAGAAATTTCCAGTCCTTACTATTTGTTTGGCTGCCTTTTTCTGCACAGCAATGAAGCAAGTAAGGTTTATATAGCTCTAGCATTGACCCAGCTGTATTTTTTTCTTGCAAAAGCAGGTTTTCAAAATTGCGGTTTTTTTGCGGGTTCGGCTCAGCCAAAATCAGCTTGCGGGTAGTTGTGGTTGGGCAAGGGGTAGCTGCGGGGCGGGGCGGGTAATGAAATTGCAAATTTGTGGCATCTCTACTTGAGACCCATGGCAGTGCCGTGACCCCGATAACGGCAGGTCATGTGAGCGCCGATAAATTTTCTTTGAATCAAACGACAAACAAGATTGTAAGTTTAAGCCCTATCTTGATACCTTAGACAGATGCATGCGAGCACCACTGATACAATGCATGCCGAGCTACGCGTCACTAGCATTACGGTTTCAGCCTCACCGCCCATCACCGGTTCTCGTGAGAGCAGAAATATCCCGGGACTTTTCGTGACACCGTGTCCGTGGCGGACCGAAAAACTTCATGACGAATACTCAGTGACGCGCAATGATGCACTAATAACCCCAGTAGTAAAGTACTCACGGCGGGGGTGTCCGCAAAGAAGAACCAACCCCACATTTCCGTTCACAATCATCCGTATCTACTCACCCCACACCGCAGATACCGAGTGGTCAGAGGAAGCCGGGGGAGAGGGCAGGGGGTGCAACTCCAACCAAACGCCGACCACTCCGCCACGCTATCAGTCCAAATATACAGAGCCCAACGGTCGGTCGGCGTCGTCCGGCGGGCCGGGGTCAGTCGGGAGGGGGAGGGGGCTGGTCGGAGGCCGTCATGGCGCCGTCAAAACACCGCCGCGAGGCCACACCTCCCGAGGACGCTGACCAGTCGCCAGTCCGACCGACGCTCACGTAGATGAACGCGTGATGATCGCTACTGTCGTAATCGACGCTAAGGAGGGTTCACGCTTTTATGAGCTGGGAGATAAGCAGACGCGCAAGATTTTATCTCGAACGCACTAACTTGAAGCAATGATTAAGGTTTTACTTTATCACGGCGATGCCTACAAGTAAAACTCCATGAGCGATAAACTAAGCGTTGCAATGTGGCGAGCGCCGTGATTTTCGAGCGGCACGCCTCCCTCCACGACCCTCTCTCTCTCCTCCCCTTCCCCTCCATGGCCAGACGGTAGTTCCGGGACCTGCTACCACCGGCGGAGTACGCGACCCGGCATCTGGTGGCACCATGAGTCAGCCGAGCTTCATGCTGCAACACCGTAACCCCTCCCCAACCCTCCCCCGACGCCCAACCCCTCCCCAGTTCCCAGCAGTGCAGCGGAGCCGTGGTTACGGCAACGGCAGTGCGGTGCTTTGAGTCCGCAATACTGGCGGGTGACACACGACCACGAGCTCAAGCTGCACCTGCCTGCCGCATACCGAGCGGGCATGAACGGTGACGATGGTGGCGATGGTGACGGTGGCGGTGACGGTGGTTGTGGAGGTGGCTGTGGCGGTGGCGGTGGATGAGGGTGATGGTGGCGATGGTGATGGTGGTGGTGGATGATGTTGATGTAACTAACGATGGCGGTGGCGGTAACGGCGATACAATGCCGTCGTCATCTCCGTCATCAGGGCCACGCGCCGCCTGGGGCGCCAGAGAACTAGCGCGGTGACCATGTCATTACGTACAGGAAGTGCGTTCCTGACCGGTCCCGCAGGCCGCAGCCCTACCCAGACGTGTTATTACCCGTCAGAGTTTCACAAGCTCACTTCAAACTCAGCTGAGTTGATCATTAATCACAGTCATACATTCGCCACCGAAACGCACTTCTGGCACGCACAAATCAAACCAAGCTAAACTACTGTTCCGGTAGCGAAACAGACCGCGATCTATCCTGGAGCCTTTCACACGGGTGTCCGTCGCCGAAGGTCGCAGTCGGACCGAGCGCCACCCGGTCTCGCAGGTCACGGCTCCTGTTTGTAGTTACCTCTGTGTAGGGGAGGTCGGAGTCATTATATGAATTGATGGTGGCCCAGCCGTCAGTGACATGTGGCATTCGGAGGAGGGCGGCAGTTGGCACTCGGCCACCCGTCGCTGTAAATTTGACCCGGCTCCGCGCGTGGCACGTGGCGACACGTGGCCTAGTCACCACGAATTCCGACTGCCGGGGAAGGGACCCAAAGGCCTACCACGTGACCGCACCGACCGTCGCCTACAGCAAAACATGACAGATCCTTCTACCCGCCGCCAAACTCCTTACACAACACATAAACCGCTACTGATGGCTGTTTGCGGCCAACGGGAGCCGATCGCTACCTGCTTACATCCTGCGTGGGCGCACGGGTCGATGGCAGGATATTGCCACGGCCCGACACTCGACAGCCCACGGGCGGCACGTATCGGCACGTGGCGGCGACTCAAAGTGTGCCGCCGGGTGGCAGTTGGCTGCAGAAGGTCGGCCCCTCCCCGGTCCCCGCCGGTCTCAATCACAACTATCAGCCTCATATCCCGGCGGCTGCCGGCTGGCCGCGGCGCTGCAGCAAGAGCGACTAATTGGCTCAGCGTGGCAGGCGGCAGATAGGCTGCGAACTGCAGCTGTCCGTCCAGCCGGCCCCGGTGTGGGATGGAGAGAGAGAGTCAAAGAGAGATGTGACGGATGGGTGGTGAGAGAGTTGAGCCAATTGGAGTCGGCTGAGGAACACCGCGGTCCAGCCGTGAGCTAGTACCGGAAGAGGTGCAAGCCGCGGACGGCGGCGCAAATTGACTCAGCAAAGAGCCGGCAGAGCGCGGGCGCCGGGTGGCAACTGGGCCATCATGGAGGCCGTCCGGACTGTCACTCGCCCGGCACTGCCTGACATCCAGTCTGACAGCGCGGCAGGCAGACGGCGGGGAAAAACACACCCGCATGAACTAGGACGACGTGACGGCGCGGCGGGCTGCTCCCCCGGCGGACGTCAGGTCAAACGGTTTACCAGACAGCGGCACGGAGAAAATAGCCAGTTCAGGCCACCAACCACTAGTCTAGGACAGAGGTTTGGTCACGGGTCAGGTCACCCGTGTCAAGGGTCACCGGTGTCACCGGTGACCGCTACTGACCCGGTGCTTTGACACCACTGCAGCGGGTCTCCATTGCTGCAGGTCACAGGTCACTGTCGTACTACGCAGCGGTCACTTGTCATGGGAGCGGTGCTGAACTCTATGTATGACCGTTCGCTCCGGCCGCTAGGCAGAAGGCAGTTTAAATGGACATTTAAATGCCCGTTTCCGCATGTTGGCCTGGGAGAACGAGACTCTAGAGGCCAATTTTGTGAGAATGGCTGCACATTCCGGAACGTTACATTTAACTGGAGTGGTAGGAGGGATGCGGTCGACGACAAGCTTAGTCCGTTTGAGAAGCTTCAGCTAGGCTGGACAAACGAGGACTTGTATACTTAATTCTACGACCTGCAGCCTTGGTTTGATTATTCATAGTTCGCTCAGCAGCAAACTTGGGGAGAAGGAACACGGAAATGTCCGGGCTGCGAGCTTTATCAGGAAGGATACGATTGACGCGAATCAGCAGGATCTAGTTGAAATTCGCTCCCAGGTGGATCCCATACATTCCCTATCGATGTGGAACATGCGGGACGAGATCCGAGTGTACGTGAAGTCTACCTTTATCACTGTCGAATCACTATGTCACTAGGGGGAAAATGTCCAAGCTAGCAATGAATGGGTGTTGAGCCAACACCAAGGCTCTTTGTAAACAGCACCACATATCCGTAGATTGCGGATGTCGCGGAATTCAGTGAATTCTTTATGCGACATCCATAAACAGTTTCCTTAAAATGCATGGTACAGCCTTCATTACGTTTCCGAAAAATGTAGCTTTGTCTTCCCACGCATGCCACGAGATCGTTATGGGTGTTGGGCCCCGTAAATCGGAAATGCACAAGTGGCCCACCAACCAATAGCATCCAAACACCGCTGAACTTCCAGAAATAAAACAGGAAAGTTGTGAAAGCAGTCTCAAGCCTGCCCATCTGATGGCCACGCAGCTATTTCATTTATTCATTAAAATACTTAACTGAAAGCAAAATATGCCGAAAGAAACTATCGACACAGCTGACGCCTTTTTAATAAATCTGATCAGCGATTCAACACCGCACGATAACTGAAATATTTACCAGCGGTGCTAACGGTCGGCTCGACGATACATCAGAGAGCGACTGATTAATGTGGTGGCTGATGGGTTGCGGCGTCTCTCTTCGCCCAGAGGGCGGCCCCGTGACCCGACATCAGCCCCCATTTATCCGCTGTCAGTTATGACTGACTCTGGCCCGGGACTAGCCACGGCACTGGTCCAGGCACTGGCACAGGGACTGGCACTAGCGTCTAGCACTAGCACCATCACCAGCACCAACCCCAGCCCGGCACCACACCGGCGCGGCGGTCTGATCCAATCCGATCTGATCCCGTCCGATAGGTCACGCAGTCGCCTCCCGCTCCCAGGCTCAGCACGGCGCGGACTGCGGGGGGACGGGCTGGGGAGGGGTGAGCGAGTACACAAGTCACAGCGAGGCTGTGGGAATGGCAGCGGATTCAGAGGATTGAGGCGAAGGACCGGTCCGTTTCTCAGGTGGGGTGGTCCCACTGATCCCAGCTAGCTTACACGGTCGGCGGTCAACGGAGAGCAGTCAGGTTTGTTCAGGTCAGCGATCGGTAGCTACACTGGTCAGAACACCGGTAATAGACTGGTAATTGGCAGCTATGATGAGCTCGGGTCGTGGGAAGTGCGCCTCTGTGAGGCCTCCGTGTCAAACGCCGGCGCCCGTCTCCGCAGAAGGTGACAGGACCTTGGCCGGCGTCCTCTGAGGGCCTCTATTATGGCCGCAATCAGGTGCGGCCGCGGGCGGCGTGACTGGCTCGGCCGCCCTACGGCAGCCACTCCGTGTGAATCAGCGGCTCGGCACACACCGCCCGCCCGGCCGGCCGGTCCGCCAGCCGCCCGGCCGCCCAGGGCCGTCGCGCTTCCGGCCGCGGCCGCGGCGGCCGCCGCTGCCTGGGGGCTGCCAGAGGCGCCAGTTTTTGTCACCGTCCAGCCAGCCGGGACAGAGCGGCGGCTGGCCGCGCTGCAAGGCCTGAGAGAGGGCGTGGTCGTTGTCCTCTTGTGGCGCTCATCTCCTCTCTCGTTATCTAGTCCCATGGTTTTCTGGCTGGTCTCTTCAGTCCTCTATGAAGAATCCTATGCCGCTTGTCTCGTAAGGATTGTAGTCCCGCAAGGGATTATTCAGCGTAGAGTTTTGAGGTGGACAAATCGTCCGAAGGTTTACTTGTTTGTGCTTTGTCACCTG
Organism: Amphibalanus amphitrite; assembly: GCF_019059575.1. Classification (NCBI taxonomy): domain Eukaryota; kingdom Metazoa; phylum Arthropoda; class Thecostraca; order Balanomorpha; family Balanidae; genus Amphibalanus; species Amphibalanus amphitrite. The sequence continues at coordinate 383,115 of NW_024881508.1, read as the reverse complement.
TATAGCATAACGAAAAAAAGCATCGCCGTAGCTCAGTCTTGGTTCCACATCCCCTGAATCTGCCCCTGCGTCCTCTCCTGAGCCACCACTAGCCCTGGGAGCGGTCAGCGGGTCGATGAAGTATCCCCGCCGGGCTGAGAGGCGGCGATCGGCTCCTCTGATCAGCTCCACCTCACCGGAGGCTGCCTATCCGGCGCCGGAGGGCGGCGACCGGTACACGGCGGCGGATCAGAGACGGAGAGATTACCGGCGCAGCACATCAGTGAACTCAGAACAGTGACCGGCGGCACACTATGGCGGATCAGAGGCAGAGAGATTAGTGGTGCCATAGGCACTGGAGAGAGGAGTGGACCGCTGACCGGCGGTACATACAGCGCGCTGGATCAGAGGCAGATTGCCGGCCCCGTGAGCCAGAGAAGGGAGAACGATAGACCACTGGCCGGCGATAAACCGCGCCAGACGAGGAGAGGACGGTCGGTGGGAAGAGCGATCCCTCCCATGGGAGAGGGTCGGATTCCACGCACCGGGGAGCGTCAGCAATGGAAGGAGGGAAGGGAGAGAGGGACTACTTTCACCGGGAGAGGGGATGCGATACGGAGGGCCCGTATGAAAGGAGACGACTGACGAGAGAATCTCAGCCCACGATATTAGGGAGGGAGACAGTGGCCCGCTCAATATCACCACCACTGTGGTCTTTGTGCCTCCAAATCCTCTGTTACGCCATACGAAAACCTTATTACAGGCGCCGCAAAGCCATCGGAATGCTGGGCTGGACCACACGCTGTACGAAATATCCGATGCAGCTTTCCCTGTGCTGATCGTCAAATGTCAGCAGGAAAAGACGAGATTCCCGTCGAGGAACAGGGCGTGCCCGAGGAATGACAAGGCCGACAGGCTGCCAACAAAGACCACAAACCAACACCAGCTCCAGTTGGAAGTCGGGGACGTTGGAATGGCGTTAGAATGACGATGGAATGTCGCCAGGCGATCGGCCGCTCCCGGCGCCGGATACGCATCGGCGAGGCCGCCGACGCGACGGTCGGCACTGGAACGGCCTCTCTCCGGCCGAGCTACGCACAGCGCAGAGATCGGCGGGCGGACGTCGGACGATACGGTGCGGTAGGGCCAGTAACCGTGGCACTCGCCGACCCGAGCTCAGCCGCCGGCGGCGCTCACCGTCCGGCTATCCGTCTCGGGGCGCGACCGGCGCTCGTTTGTTCGGCGCCATGTCCGGCGGCGACAGTGGCCACCCGCTGACCTGCTCGTTAGACGCGTGCAGGGCGGCGGCACGGGAGGCAGGGAGACGGCACGGGCCAACGCCGGAACCAGGCAGACGTGCTCTACATCTGAGCAGCCTCAGCTAACCTAGAAACACCGGTACAGCACGGCGTAGCGCAGCAGTCGGAGTAACGTGAGTTGCTGGCTACCTGCAGTTTATACACTCTACAAATCAGACGGATTTAAAGGGGCGGTTGCGGACCACGACCTGACTTCGAAGTAGGACTTCTGTTGTTCTCTCCGAAGGCCCAGAGCCGAGGTCTCACGGCATACGACCACACGCCGCGTTGCGAAACTATGAGAGAACATCCGCAAGCCAGTGCACGTCAACGAGAGCTCTCCGGCTCGGCGTAAAAACTCCTTAAGCCGGCGGTGAGCACTCTCACGATGTTTGTCTCTGCTCCCGAGCGCCGCCGCCGCTGCCGCCCTGTAAACAGCTGAGCGTTCCGCCGTCGCCCGCCGCGGTGAGAGGGTGCGACGGCTCGGGACAAGGTGGGGAGTGGGGACCGCCAACCGTGCGACTATTTCCATTTGTTTTGGCGCGCGGGAAGGGCGGGAACGGCGCGCGGCAGGCAGGCCGATGAGTGAGTGCGGCGGGAGCGTTCCCCACCTCCCCGCCGGCGCCGGATGCCGCGGAGGACCGTCACGCAGTCAATACACACCTCCGACCAGCCGGCGGCGCGTCAGCTGTCTGGAGAAGACGTATTCATCGACTGGTCCCACTCGGCGCTGACTGTCCCCCAAGGGCTGAGAAGACATCGTCGCTGCTCGGGTGATAAGCGAAAAACAAGTGACGGGCGAGAGAACGACTCCAGAATATGAATAGATAGAATGGCAGGTGCTAGAGTTTGCGATGGGCTCTGGCGACCGTAGAGGGAATAGAGAGACAATGGAAACAGGCAGCGAATGCCTCTGTCCCATCTCTCAGTGTAAGCAACTCTGCCCAGGATTACACTTGCATCAAGCACTGAAACCCAGCACCCAGCCGTGCCGTGGGTCCAGGGGTGGCCAGTGACCGCAGGCCGGCTCCATCTGACCACATCTGATCGCATCTGACCACAGGTGACCGGTGTGGCCATGGACCTAGGGAGAGGGCCGCCAGTGGCTGTGAGCTGGCCGGCCCTGCGGGTCTACGGCTGACCGCGAGGAGACCGGCCACGGCAATAGCGACCGGCGGACTGAAACTGACGAGAGGGCGAACCAGAACGAACTGATCACATCACAGCACTGACCGGTGAACTCCGCGGAGAGGAATGAGCAAATGGGACTGGCCAGGGGGACTTAGCAGTGGGGACGGAGCCTGTGGACGACCACGGATTTCCCAGCTCATATTCGTCTCAGCTTGAGCTGTTCGGATTGCTGTCAGATTACCGCAGATAATCCAAATCCAAACTGGAGGGCAGTAGGTGACCACTGACCAGTCCAGCTGTGTGTAACACTAGCCATTTTTACAATCCATCCGACAGCGCGGCACACATGCGGGCAGCTATACTGATACGCGGACAGCGGAGGACGGAGGGACAGGCAGATTAGGAGCGCTCCCGAGCCCCTCCACCACGTGCTGCCATGGCGCCCTCCGTCCCCCATCCCCATTCCCCTCGCCTCTCGACCCAAACACAAAGCGGCACATCGGCGTCCCCGGCACTACGCAGTACTGGTACGCACTATCACGCTCCCACTATATGTATAGCTTCATCAGTCAAAACCAGTAACACTGCTCCATGTCTGTTCTCGCTCACCCAGCCCGCAGCGGTCTGCACGCGTGCAGAGCCCGCCGGTAGCGGATATGGCGTTCCGTTTCAATTTGAACGCGGCGCGGGGCGTAACGGCGGTTTCCGTTTTGTTTCTCCCTGTACCGCCGTTCCTGGGCGCCGCAGGGACCTACCTGTGACTGCTCCGTGTCTGCGAGTCCTCCTCTGGCCCGGGGCGTTCCTCAGCTGTGCTCCAGGCTCGGCTCCCAGGCTTTCTAGTCACTGGCGGCGTGGTCCACTCTCCACACTGTCCCCGCGGCGCTGCACGCCAGCACACTGCCGGCCCGCCGGCCGCCGCCGCCGCGGCCGTCAACAGGCACTCGCTGACGTCGTTCTGACGTCACACCACCGGCCGGCGGCTCCTGATTGGTCGGCTGGAGGAGGCCGGGCGGTGACGTCCACTCCCCCTGGGGAAGGAGAGGAGCGGAGAGCTGTGATTGGACACTGGACAGGTAGGGCAGGTGCTGACCGACGAGTGTGAACAATAAGGAGTAAGGACTGTTTATGGCACATTTCAAGGGTCACTTCGAATTACGAGCTATACTGTGAGGATTTATCAGAACGAGTGGGAGAGGGCGAAGAAGAAAAAGATTGATCTACAGCTCACAACATACATGAACCACGTCGGGTCAGAACTTAAAAATTGTCACACAATACCTTCCCACCCCACACATTATTTATTTTGTCCATTGCACCTCAAGCCGGGAGTGTCGGATCGAATGTCGATGACCTGGGCATAACTAATGAAGACGGGCTATCAAATATCAACCGAGTCTGAACGGAGATCAGTGATCACACCGGACGGCGAATCAATGCAGTTATTTGCAGTACCTATTGGTAAGAAGACTTTGGCCTCGGTGTAGTGTCGTAGTTCTTTACTTCGTAGTTCGTAAGGCTTCTTAGCACATCGCGTTTCATTAGAAAAGAAACAAGGACACTTTCTTGCATCGCAGCGAAAGTCTCTCCTTTCCCGTTATATTGATTCATTTCTTACGTGCGCTATGCAGCCAACTTCAGCTAGATCAACAAGCTACCTACGGAGAGGTGGGAGGAGTAATACGCTACCACCTTCGTCGTGCCGAAGTCAATGAAGGCAATTTTAGATTCATTTGCAGAAATTGTACCGCGAGGGAGAAACTCGAGTCTAACGGGTAACAGGATGCAACTGTTGACCACCCAGCCAGGGGCTCCGCCACGGTTTTGGGATTGGGGGGGGGGGGGTCCGACCGAAAACACAAAACCTCGCTGGCGGATCCAGGGTGGGCATTTTGGGCGAATTCATCCTCCCCCTGCAGCTCCCGAAGATGATGAAAAATTGCCGCTTTTTCTAGAGCTCAAAGAAAACTTAATAATTTTATCGGGATAATTTTGCTTGGAGCCGAAAAACCAAAGCTCAATTTGCACAAGAAATCGAAAACCGAGAAGCGGAGCCCATTGACACCGACATGGCGGCCTCTCAAATCAACGTTTTTGAGCAATGGAGGCCGCTGTTGCGCGCTCCAAGGGCGGTGTTAGCCATCAGACAGCGCATTAGGCTCTCAGTGACTGGCATGCGCATCAGCTTGCCACTCAGGGACCTTCATAGGCGCTCAGATATCTATGTAGGCTCTTAGCTGCCAGTGCCGGGTCCTCCAGGGCTTTAGGAGTCGTTGAAGTGATTTGAAAGCCCTGCCCTCATACATATAGCAGTATGGAGTCCTTTATGACATCCAGTCTCTGTGATCAGAGAGTGACCTACCTCGACCTGAAAATGGATATCAAGAATCAAAGGTCAGGTTATGCAGGGAATCCTGTAAGAGTTGTGATTTGTAGACGGCATTCAGAGTCCTGTGCAGATTATTGCAGATTACCTCAGAATGGTGTGAGGCTGCTTAGACTAGTACGGTGCTTGAAAGACCGGCTTAACCCCCTTCCCCCAACACTATCGGTTGACCTCACATGGAAAAAGGATTCTCAGATCGCTTTGAAGCTCTTTAGGGGCGGGTATTGTGTCTAGGTGTCCTGCGAACTGGACCTCTCTCACGAAATTATAGCCGAATTCTAGCATGCTGAGCTAATCCTATAGCAATCTTAAACGCATTCATTTTACTAACAAAATGGCAGAATAATGACACTCCCGTACCTACTAGGTCGGCGAGAGTTGAGCGCTTCGTGTGTCACATTTTTAGGGATCTGTACATTTCTAGATCTTAAATTCCTTAGCTTTGCGACTGTCAACACTGCACATTCTAAATTATTCAACACATTCTGTGAACGATTTAGTCATTCTTACGCGAAAACAAGCTTATAGGTATTCGGAATATTGGGGGGTACTGTACCCCCCAGGTAAATTATTGAGGGGGTCCGGACCCCCGTGTACCCCCCTGTGGCGGAGCCCCTGCACCCAGCCCAATCTCCCTCCCTCCTTCTCAGACCCAGAGTAGGCATAACTCCGCGGGATGACCACGCTCGTACGGCGGTAAGAAGCGGCTCACCCGCGCAGTTCGGAGAAAAACCGGCTGGCTCGGCCATCAGCTGCCTGCGCAGGGATTTCTACTTTTTGTGAATCAATTCAACCGTCTCCAGCTGAGATGTCGGACCACGCATCCTCTCAATGCAAATCACGTCATCGGGTAATGACGATGGCGTGATGAGAATAAAATTCACCTTCAAAATATTACGATCGCCAGCATGAAAGCGAATTCATCAGTCATCACAAGTGCGTAGCGTAAGAACGTCGAGCAAAACTGAGCGGGCTAGGCTAGTGCCGGGTAATCTCCGATGTTCCTCTAAAGGCACCGCCACTCCTGCAATGGATATGAGGCGATGGACCCCGTAACAACCCAGCATAACTTTAGGACGTGGTCACGCTTAGATCAAGACATACACGCTTCATGATGCACGACTGATATAGCTATGAGAATGTACGAGCACATACAAGTACCGCATGAATAAAATGCCGACTCTTGAGAGAATGCCTCGTGAAATAAACAATTACTCACGGCGAGTGCCGAGGGACAATACGGTCCAATTTTACACGGCTCTTCAGACGTCATGATTACGAGCGAGCGAGCGCAGCGAGCGAAGTGAGTCTTTTCAATATAACGGAAAAATCTCAGTATGAGCGGCCCGGCCCGGCCCGGCCCGGCCCGGCCCGGCCTGTAACGCTTTTGAGAGGCTTATATCTCAGCAACCGCTGGACCGATTGGCCTGCGGTCTTTTTTGTTGGGTAGCCCCATCCCTTCTACCCCGTAATTGACTACTTTTGATACATCTCAGTGACCGTGGTGGCACGTGCCACGTGAAAAGTCAAGGGTGTTCAAGCTGTTTTGCAAAAGTAGTGATTTTGAGAGGCTCATATCTCAGCAGCCGCTTGGGCGATTGACTTGCGGTAATTTTTGTAGGGTAGCAGCATCCCTTCTACCCAAAATAGGATACTCTCGATGTATGTGGGTCACCCCCAGTGCACGTGCAAAATACAACAATAAGAGGTGCCAAATTTGTTCCCATTTCAGTAACTCGGTAATTACTGGGGCGATTTCCCTGAAACTTGGCATACAGGTAGGCACCCACTAGGCAATGCATTCCCATGTGTTGCGGTTAGGGTGCTACTGCACGTGCGCACGTGCAGGGGGCGTTTCCAGATCTCGAGAACGGCTGGGCCGATTGCGCTCAAATTTGGTACACGGTTGGGGACCAGTTAGTAGGGTGCCGTGCAAAAGTCATTTTGGACCCCGTTTGCACGTGCGCACGTGCAGAATGCCGCTTCCAGATCTCAGGAACGGCTGGGCCGATTGCGTTCAAATTTGGCACACCGCTAGCGACCGGTTAGAAGGGTGCTTTGCACAAGCCCGTTGGAAGCACCCTCTCGCCCTTCCGCACGTGCAGGGCTCACTATCTCGCTCGCTCGTTCCTCGCCCAAAAGGCGTTTTACTGGTAATGAGTAACAAAACTAGGCTAACTATGACTCCTCCATGACATGCAACACAGAGGAGTGCCGGTCGCGGGTCAGGGCTCGCTGAAACTGGCCGGGCAGTTGGGATCTGACACCGTGCTTTCTGATGGTCAGGTTAAGGTAAGATGAAACCTTTGATATGGCGGTATCACAGAGTTCGGATATGACCGGTGGTATTGAAAATAGTGGCGGGTTTTTCATAGAGTGGGCATCGAGCATCTATATCAAAGCGCCCTTCACATAGCTGTTTAGTTTCACATGTTAGTTTTACTTGTGTGCTAAGGCAGATATGTAACGTTTACACCACGTTAGTTTATTTTAAAGGGACTATCCCACCTTTAACATGGGATTTGAGTTGAGATAGCCAAGTTTGCGGCGAGGTTCAGAAACCACTATCTATCTAGGTTGCAACCCCCGCGGCCTCTTGGTGTTGAAGAAATTCGTTCCCTTCATTTGAAAATGGGCCTTGTACAAGGCCCTATCTTCAACATGGAGCGACCGTTAGTGTGACGTCACCTCGTTTAGTCATTCTGATTTAAATGGGTTTGTTCGTTGAAAAATCGCTTAAAACTTGGTCTGAACTTTGTTGTGGTGCCTACAGAGTAAAAAGAATCAGCTTTATGACAGTAATGTGGCCTGGGGAAGGAGGTAATTTTGGGCTGTGACGTCACATATTTGAAAGTTTGTGTTTGGAATATGGGAAGCCTAAGATGTTTAATGAAAAATAAATGCCAGAACCGTGTTCCTGGTCATTCAATCTATAAAGTCGGGCACAATTTAACTGGTTTTAACAACATTTTAGAAGGTGGGATAGTCCCTTTAAGCATATGCCAGACATCTAATATACACAAATATACAAAAATTAATTTACCTACAAATATTTGACATGCAAACCTTGTTTTCCAATTGTCTGTGTGGACAGAACTGAAGCGATTCACGATGGACACCCCACGGGCTGAAGCAGTGACTGGTTTGTCCGTTTTATCAGGCGCTCCATCTCACGTCAGCGCGCCTATATCGCGTCGCCTCCATTCGTGTCACCCGTCAGGTGAGATTGCACGCGAATCAGCCTGCACGGTTCACAATGACGTGCTGCATCAGGGAAGACGTCTGTACCCGGGCAGCCAGCGCTAACGAGGTGGTAACGAGGTAGTAACTGGAACACGATTAGCGCGAGTAATTTCGACAGGCGTTCTGTGGTGTTCGACACGCAACGAGTTGCAGAAGTGAACAGATAAGTCGTAAGAACATCATCAGCCCATCCGCAGAGATTACAACAGACGGAACATGACTGCCGAGAACTGGTCAACGAGACAAGATGATTGCGTTAGGCGATGTGACAACGAGTGTGAGAATAGGAACAGACAAGTGAATTTCGCACCCCATCATCATTAATCATCAACAATAATAGCTCCAGTAGCCGGCGGTCTGCATCATGAAGGCGACAGGCGTGATAAATGAATCGTGGTGGAAGTAGGTACACTTAAAATATTCTTGATAAAACGTTTCAACGTTTCCAGACCATAGTATACAAATAACTGAGTCCTACTCGGAAAACAGCTCACTGAGTTAAGATTCATCTTTAACATTCACTCACTGACCCCCTATCAACTTCAATACCACATCACTTATTCTTTTACGCGCTTTCGGAAATTTACTAACAAAGTGTTAAGCCTGTTATAACTGTGTCTCATAATGCTATGAGCACATGATGTTCAACTCCTCCGACATAGGCGGCGGAACGGGGAGGGTACCGGGGCACCGTGCCCCCCTTTGATTTTGGCATCTTAACATTAGCCCTATGGGCGTTGCATGGAAAGAATGGGACCAAAAGTCGGCAGTGCCCCCCCCCCCCCTTTATTTGAAGGTGTTCCGCCGCTACTGTCCTCCGACCGACCAGTCCAAAACTCGCTCGGCAGACTGGAGGACTGCTTCCGGCTCCTACCTGAAACACGGACCCACTCTCCAGTCTCCACCCTAGTCCCTAACACGGACTAAGATTGTCAGAGCAGACAATCAATGGACGAAGGATGAAGAAAGACGAAGCCTTAGACCTCCATCACCAAATTTTCCCCGAGAAGGCTCGTTTAATACCTCCCGGGTTTTTTATCCCGGGTTTTATCGCACTCGTCCAAAGAGAACGGAGCTGGACCTCTCGAGGACCACCTCACCCCCCCAAGATTTTGGATTACTTTAATGTTCCAAATCAGCGGCTACTCTTTTCGCGTGAGGGTGTCGCCTTCAGGCTACTGTGAAGCCCCAGCCGCTATTTTTTTTTTCTGCTGGGAAAACTGGCCTCTGCTGAGTCCGATACCAGGCTCCATATTTATTGCCACCTCGCTCCAAATTGTACCTCCCTCCTCCCCACCCCCTTTCAATCCGAGCTGCCACCTCCTCTCCTGATATCCCAGATTCGTCCGCAACGGAGCCCAAATGAGGGAATGGGGGAGCGACATTTTCCTTTTTTCGCCATATTTGGGGATGGGGGGGCAAGGGAGGACCCAGAGGGATGGGCACAAAAAATGTGACACGTCGGTTTCCACCAGCCGCCTAGCTCAGGGCAACGGGCTCGAGTTCGAGCTTCGGAATCGGACCCTGGGCTTCAGCTTCGGACTGAGGACATGGGACGGCTCTGCCGAGCAGTTGCGCCCGCGCCCAACTCAGGAATAGCTCCACAAAAAAGTTCATTGAGCAAAGCAAAAAGTAATGATTGGGTATTATCTTACCAAGGATATCGCTTATTGCTATCGGATCGGACGGTAGCAGTAGAGTTGGAGCACAGTTGGAGTCACTTGACTGAACTCTGTAATGGTTGGAGACTGGACGGGAGTAGATGCCGTATTCATATTCTCGCCAAGCACACTAACACACAAAGATGAAAATCTGAAGTGCCAAACAAAAGTATTGATTTTAGATTGAGTTATGTCTTTGAAAGAATAATTATAAAATTGATATTACGCCCGTGCCCATTTCACTTTTTCGAATTTGCCGCGTTTACGCGCATGCCGCGCGCATATATTTCGTCACATTCGCGTCATAAGCGAAACTCCTATGTCTCTGTTCAAAAGGATTCCGGTCGCTGTTAATAGTAAGAAAATGCAAATAAATTTTGCTTACTTAGTATAGAAAACTACAAAGTAGAAGCATTATTGGTAATTTTCTCATATCTAAAAATGATGAAAAGTTATCATTTTTATTTATACATTATCTGAAAATGATCTGAAAGGTCATATAAATTGAAAATGGATGTTTTCTATGCTATTGAACAGGCTTGTAGCTCGCGAACGGATGTGCCGTGCGGTGCGTGCGGTCGTTTTGGAATATTTTATTTTCCACGGTATATTGAGAACTTTATTTGTTGTTATTTTCATTTGATATTCGTGGTGAATGTGTACGTGCTGTGGCTGTATGCGTGTCATAATTCGATTGTTAACCAGCAACTTCTCAGTTTACTGTACCAATTTCTAATTAGTAGCATGATGGAATTTTAGAAAAGTGGGAAACTGAAACTCCAGAACATGGATTACCCAAAAGCAAAATCGCGTATCAGCGATACAAGACGAGACACCGAGTGAGAGAAGAAAGAAGATGGACGCTTGAGCCCTGGCAGCTACGCGCCCTAATTGTAATCCAACAAGAACAAGAACAGAACATGGATTAGGAATGCTTCATATATTTCCAGAGTGTGATTACCGCGACAAATTTCCTTGTAAAGGAGAACCCTAACAACTGTCACACTGTGTGCCATTAATTGCCACCGTTGCAATAGGTACAAGCCAAGTAAGGCAGACATAAGTATCACAAGCTGTCATATGCACTGGAATATGCCTTTCTAGCCAAGCCAAAACAGAACAAACCAAACCAAACATTACCTAACCTTGACCTGACCTGCAGTCTGCAGCCTACTTTCTACAACCTATGGTATCACATATGACACTTGACAGCTCGTGCTGCTGCCTGCCACTGCCTTACCAATACCTCAATTTTGTGGACGATTGGTGCATTCTGCTTATTCTCTTTCTAACCATCTTTCATCACTCGCCCTGAGTTAAGATGTTCTTTCCATTTAATGTTTTATTTTGTGAATTCCTGTACTCTGTATGGTGGAATAAAAGCCAAAACCAGAGTATAGATGTATATATAAGTTTCAAATTCACTCATTTTTGGTACCTATCAAACTATGAAGTTTCGCCATATTTTGCATTTTAAACATCAACATATGTAGCACTGAGCTCATTTATTGGTTAGGGTTTATAAAGCCTTGTGTAGGCACTTAGGTGGGCAGTAGGCACATTAGATGCTAAAATGTCACTGAAGTTTCTAATGTTTCACAGGATTACAATTCCCTGCTTCATTCATTGCATGTTGAGAATCCACTCACTTCAGGCACATTCATTGTTATTATAATGGATTGATCATCAAATTGATCACACAGATCAGTTGGCATTATGCTCTGATGTCTGCATCATCCAGTAACCATCCTTATTGCTACCACTTACCTACCTATACCTTCCTATTCATTGGTCTGTGGATTTACATGTAAACTATGTAGGTAGGGTGCTGATTGGAATATGTCAATGCAGAGAACATATTGCAGGGACATGCAATCAATGCATTCATTAAAAAAGTAGTTCAATGATAATTCTGTTGTATTGCAATATGTTTGGGACATTTTATTAGAGGTATTTTATTGCTTGAGATAACACCTTCACTCTCTTAGGAAGAAAAATTGTCTCAAAATGCATAGCAAAGGATAAGGATGACTTGCTTACACAGCTAGTCTGTCGCCATAATTGAGTATTTAATCAATGCAAAGCTTTCTGTGAGGTTAGTTTTATAAACAGAAAAGTTGCCAGCTGATGGTATCTTATATCTTTACATCAAGTTAAACTAACAATGTGAAAATGAGTGCTGTTGTAAAAGCATAAGCTAGACTGGTTCTGTCAGTAGAATTAATTGCCTATGATGTGGTTTATGGAGCTATCTGGAGCATTTCTGTCCATGATGTTCTTGACACATACCTGCTTGTACGTTCACAGAGGCTCAACTTCATGACAAACCCCCAATTGGAGACGTTTTACTGTCTGTATATTCACGATCTACTGAACTCCAAGTACGACCCAGAGACGCGCGTGTCGACCTGGGGGCAGCTGCGGATCCGACGAGTTGACATTCTTGGCACAGTGGTGTCAACCAGAACATACGAGAAACGATCAGAGTACCAAAGTAAGCAGTATAAACTATTGTGTAAATGTTCATATTGTCTTTCTCCCTTTCCATTGCTTCCCAAGTGGTAGCTGAATATTTACTGAGCTGTTATTTTATGTGTTTTGTTGTTTCCAGTAATTTGATTGAGGTTTTATCGTAATTTTAATTGTAATTCCCAGTAAAGAAGGTCACCGGCCTTTCATGATACAAGACGCACAACGTTCCAAATATGTGGTCATATATTATGTGACATGGAACCTTCTTAACTCACTCCCTCTTTCCTGTTCCTCCTGCAGTTGACGACGGCACCGGAGTAATTCACTGCTGCTATTTCCATCGTGACCCAACCCCGACTCCCGGCACATCATCAGCGGCTACTCCAGCCCCGGACGACCCTCTGACGCGTCTCGCTCTGGGCACCCGTGTGCACGTGCGTGGAGGGCTGCAGGAGTATCGCGATTGTAAACAAGTAGTGGCCTACTCAGTGCGTATCGTCACCGATCCCAACGAGGAGTCAGCGCGGGTGTTCCGATTGGACGCTCTCTACAGGGCTGTATACGATCGTCAGGCGCCGCCACGGTGACCTTTGACGACCTTCAGTGACCTTGGGTGACCTTTGGCGACCCCGCAGACCACAGGCATCTCTCAGGTGACCTCTGGTGACCCTGGGTGACCTCTACATTACCAAGCTACCCCGGACGTCCCCCTCCGCTGCTTTTCTGCCATGGTGGAGCCGGCCGAACCGCGACTGGGCACTCACTCGTTCAACTGCCGCCACCAGTCATCTATCGTGCACTGCCAGGTACTGCGACTGGCTGACAGCTTCTTCCTCTGGTTGGCCGACAGTCCCAGTTTCCAGCAGCTGGCTGTGGGCATGCCCCGCGGTCCGGAGGCCGTGTCCTCACTCCTACTGAACCAAGGCGTTCGGGGGCAGAGCGACCAGCTGGCCTCGCGGCTGGCACGCCGCACAGGCAAACAGGTGTTTGTCAGCTGTAACGTGAACTTGGAGGACGCTGCGCTGCGACAGGCACTGGAAGCCAGGGTTGTGGAGGAGCTCAAGGAGTGCCCGGATAAGTTCTGAACGGGATACGGTGTCGAACGAACGGGGAAAGGTGCGATAAGGACAGAAAGGCGGCGGGGTTTGAGTGGCTGAAGAGTGAGACAAGAAAGACTACATCAGCAACTGAGTGGTACCAGTTAAGTGAGGAAGGCCAAGTAACTAGAACGACAGTGAGACATAAGTGGTGCGTGGCACTGTGCTCGGTGCTTAACAATGGCTACACATGCAAGTGTATCATCTTCCATTGAAGCCGACTCGGCCCCGACTGACGACACAGTCCGCCACCATCGTCGGGAGGAGGAGCAGTACAGGCGGCGACACCGTCGCGCTCTGGTGCGGGACCTCGACCGGCCCGGCATCGAACAAGTAGCTCAGCAGTGTCAGGTGAGTTGCTAAACGATTTATTTTCCTTTATTAGCTAGGTATTATTAACATGTTCAAGCTGCCTTGATTTAGAGGCATTAATCGTTTCAAACGGTGATGGAATTATATTTGTCACAGGACGGGCAACATATTCGATGGTGCAACGCTTTTCTCCCATTTATTTCTCCAACATGCCACCTACCTAACTAGCGACTCTCACTCTCCGTTCTCTCTCCTCGACAGGAGCCGTCTGTGCCGGAGCTGCTGCGTCTGTGTGAGGGGGACGGTCCCCTCTCCGCAGACGACCTGAGAAGGATCGGACGTGGCCTGGCCAATAGCGCCGCCGCCCGCGCTGCCTGCACGCAGACGGGCGACTGGCGGCGCCGGCTGCAGGCTATAGTTGACAGACTCACCGGTAGGTGGAGGACCGGGCGGGATATTATGCCTGGTTACATAGCATTTTGACGAGGCTTCAGCCCATTCACCTTGCGATAATTTCGATGCAGTGCTCTTGGTTAGATTTAGAAAGCATTATTGTGTAAATTGTAAAGCACCATTGGCGTCTATTGCAACATCGCAGGCGGAGCTATAAGCTTGCAACAATCCCTATGTTGCAACATCGCAGGCGGAGCTATAAGCTTACAACAATCCCTATGTAAACGCGGCTATTGTGCGATGTTCGCACTGTGCGATCATTTAAATTGAGGATCGCTGTGAGCGAGTAACTGGAAGCGTCCCTTGATATTCCCGGTAATTTTCGGCTAAGCGACGGTATTTGCTAAAGTGCGAGGTCATGCGTTTAGTACCTGTTGGACATGTATTATTTATATTCACAGGCTGCGGCGTAGTAGTGCATGTTGTTCTGTTTTGAAGACTTGTAACGTTTTCTTTTTCGTTTATAGGTGACGATCCGGAGTGTCAGCTGGAGGCCGCGGTTTGCATCACTAACCTGGCCGCTGGCCCGGTGACCACTGAGCTGACTGGCGTGGTGGGAGGGTACCTGGTGACGCTGTGCGGCAGCTCCAGCCACCGCCTCCAGGTCAGTCCCCCAGTCGCCTCTCTATGTCCTTATTAGTCCTACACCCTACACCTCTCCCATAGGCGTAGGAACAGGGGGGGCTAGGTGGGCAAGTGCCCACCCACTTTTCGAGGTGGGGGGGCCAACCATGTGTTTTGGCCCACCCACTTTTTACTCGAGGCCCCTCGCACAGTGATGCAAATGGGGTTCACGAGTGGCCATAAATACCCAAAAGTCAAGTTTACCAAATCGAGTTAATTGCGATATGGCCGAGTAGACAAATGTTTGGGGCATCTGAAATCACATGGTTTTCATGTTTTTGTCAAAACCGGCCTCGTGTATCATCGTCAGAAGTCGTGACATTTTCTAGGTCGTAAAATGACGGTCAGACACTCGCAAGTTCAAACGCCGCTGGTTTGCGTTCATTTCGTACAAATTGAAAAAATTATGCATGAGAATGATCCCCAAAGCCTTCTGCTTCTAATGCCGGGTCACAAAAAGCCGTATCTCATTCGCTTTGGCGGTAATCTGACTATTTATCATCGTGTTGCAATCGCAGTTTTTTACTAAGAAAAAAATGCTTTCGTTTCACCTACAGCACTTAACACAGTGCGTGCCCGTTAGTCCACCATACCATAGCCTTCCCTAATCATTTCTGAATCGCATCGTGAAAGAATTAAGGCGCTATCACAGGGCTGACCGGCGCTACAGAGGTTTTTGTCCGGGCGGTCGGGTGCCGCAGTGGGCGCGCAGTGGGCGGGTGAGTGCCGCCGCGCGGCGTCCGGGCGGCGCGGCGGCGCGGCCGCCCGGGCCGCCCGCTGCGCCGCGGCACCCGACCGTGCCGGACGAAAACTTCTGTAGCGCCGGTCAGCCCTGTGCTAGCGCCTTAATTCTTTCACGATGCGACTCAAAAATGATTAGGGAATGCTATGATATGGTGCACTAACGGGCACACACTGTGTGAAGTGCTGTAGGTGAATTGAAAGCAATTATTTTTGGTAAAAAACTGCGGTTGCAACATGATAACAAATAGTTAGCTCACCGCCAAACCAAAATAGATACGGCTTTTCATGACGTAGCATTAGAAGCAGCAGGTTTCGGGGATCATTTTCATGTATAATTTTTGCAGCTTGTATGACATGAACGCACGCTAGCGGCGTTTGAAGTTGCGAGTATCTGACAGTCATTTTACGACATCGAAAATGTCTCGACTTCTGACAATCCTACACGAGGCCGGTTTTGACAAAAACATTAAAATCATACTTTTTCAGACACTCCAAACATTTGCCTGACTGACCATGTTACGATTTATTCGATTAAGTGAACTTGAATTTTGGGCCTTTTTCGTATTTATGGCCACTCGTGAACCCCATTTGCATCACTGTGCCTCGCCTCGATTTGAGAGGACGTCGTCACCTTCCAGAATAAACAAACTCGGTAAAAATAAGTTCCACGAATCCCCACGCACGGACTCCAAGGGGCCGTGATGGATCCAAGGAGGCCCTCTGTTCATACTTGTCAGTCGAAGCCCATGAGACTGATGGCCTGAGAGGCCCTAGTGGATCTGAGGAGGCCCCAATATCCACACTGGTCTGGGGAGGCCCCTGACACTGGCGGTCTGGGAGGCCCCTCTATCCACACTAGTCAGAATAGGCCCCTGACACTTGCGGTCTAGCCGAGGCCCCCTACCCTCACTAGTCAGAGGAGGCCCCTCTATCCTCAATAGTCAGAAGAGGCCCCTTAGACTGATAGTCTGGGAGGCCTATCCATCTACACCGTATGTAGTCAGAGGAGGCCCCTGAGACTGATGACCTGAGAGGCCCTTATAATCACAATTCACACCAGGCAGAAGAGGCCCATGAGACTGATGGACTGAGAGGCCCTTCTATTCATACTGGCCACAGGAGACCCCCAAAACTTTCGGTCTGGGAGGTCCCTCAATCCGGCACCAGTCAGAAGAGTCTCCTGAGACTGATGGCATGGGAAGCCCTTATATTCACACTAGGCAGAGGAGGCCCCTGAGACTGATGGTATGAGAGGCCCTCATATTCACACCAGTCAGAAGAGGCCCCCGAGGCTGATGGCTGTGAGGCCCTTCTGTTCATATAAGTGGCCACTGGAGGCCCCTGAAACCGGTGGTCTGGGAGGGCCCTCTATCCACACTAGTCAGAAGAGGCCCCTGAGACCGATGGTCTGAGAGGCTCTTACATTCATACTGGCCACAAGAGGCCCCTGAGACTGATAGTCAGAGAGGTCCACTCCTAATGAATCTGAGGGGGCCCTCTATCCACATTTACACTTTTCTAGGGAGGCCCCCGAGACTGATGGTCTGAGAGGGCCTTTTATTTATACTGTCCACTATGACAGGCTCGTGGTGCCCCTGATAGACCAGTGGTGCCCTTGCTAGGCCTGTAGTGCCCCTGGCAGGCCTCTGGTGCCCCTGCTACCTCTGCGCCCGGAGAGGACTATGGTGCCCCTGAAAAGCCTGAAGTGCCTCTCGACAAGCCCGTGGTGCCCCTGGGTCCTGACAGGCCCATGTTACCCCTGCGAGGTCGGTGGTGCTCCTGGCAGGCCTCTGGTGCCCCTGGCAGGTCTGTGGTGCCCCTGGCAGGCCTGTGTTGACTGTTGCCCCTGCTAGGCCGCTGGTGCCACGCACAGGCCTGCGGTGCCCCTGGAAGGACTGTGGTGCCCCTGCCCCTAGGGGTGCTCATGGGCCCAACAGGCCCGTTGTGCCCCTGACAGGCCTGTCGTGTATACTTGCTAGACCTGTGGTGCCCCTGCTTCCTGGCAGGCCTGTGGTGCCCCTGGCGGGCCTGTGGCGCCCCTACAAGGCCGTAGGTGCCCCTGACAGGTTTGTGGTGTCCCTGGAAGGACTTTGGTGCCCCTGACAAGCCTGAAGTGTCAAGGACAGACCCTTTAGACGCCAGGGTCAAGTTCGTCGGACTGACAACGATTTGCTTACCTGATAACGTTCCTGGTAAGTACTCACTACTCAGCGTCCACAACATATATACACATAGCACATTCATATATACTTGCTTACAATTGGTAAATGTGGTTGTGGCTAAGAGCTAAGATACTGACTAAAAATTTAAAAAAAAACTGAAAATGGGGGCACCACCAAAATGACGTGGACGAAATCCGTTGAGTTTTTAATTTTGGGTATAGGTAGGGGCACCACTTCGATTCATGACCCTCCCCTTGGAGTTTTCCTGGATCCGCCCCTGAACAGGGGCGCCGGCATGGCAAAGAGAGGCGCCTTCAAGTGTCCATAAAAGAGAGACGCCTATGATAAGTGCACATTGTACATATGCGACTGTGGGACATATAGGGATGTTTCTGATGATATACATAGGGCGCTTATATGCCAAAGAGGGCGCCTATGAAGCTAATGGGGGCACCTGGAAAACGAGGAAGACATTTGTGGAAGGGTTTTCAGGGGTCATGCGCCGTTTGCGACAGATTCCAAAAAAAAAATCGGAGGGGGAATAAGTTTTAAAAATGGTGCGAACTTTCCGCATTGTTCGCTTAAGCGGTTACGCCCCTGGGTACATCTGCCCGATCTCAGAAGTTAGATTTGGAGGTCATACTTGAAAGCAGCCAGCAGGACGAGGCAAAAGTTGGAGGCCCCTGAAAATAGGAGGCCCCCTGGAAAAGGAGGCCCCTTGACAGGGTGGCCCACCCACTTTTCATGACGTTCCTACGCCCGTGACCTCTCCCATCATGTGTGCCAATCCGTTTTCGATGCGCCAACACCTCCCCTTCAGGTCAGTATGTCTCTTCAGCACTTCTCTACTGGCGAGTCCGATGCTCCAGCCTCCCGATCCTATAGATCCGGTCGATACTCTCCTCCATTCTTGCCCGGCAGCTCCCGGTCAACACCACTCCAGGGGACCGACTTCCATTGAGGAAACTTGGCGGCTGGCAGAGCAATGCCTACTGCTTAGGTGCACAGCCACCGATAATTTTCAAAAGGTCACTGTTTAGTATGCAGGTTAGGAACACTCACGTTTAGAGTCTGGATATTTGTGTTCCCAGCATGTAGTGATATATGATGCCAGATATCAATGCAATGAATTCTTGTTGCATTCCACAATGATTGAAGTTTAGACATTTTATGACGATGGTTGTCCCACCAAAGTGTCGGATAGCTCAACAACTAAAGTCGAAACAATCTTATCGCTACTTAGTTTAGCTTCTTTTCTTACAACGTAAAAACAATGTATTGAGTCTTAAATGAACCAGCTAACGGCTTAGTTTAATTAACATACTTGCGTCATACTTTTTGCAATGCTCATGGAAAGCCACTTTGTTCCATATTCAAGGCCAAAACTAGGCACAGTTAATGCCTTAACTGGTCGGAGCAGACGGCTACTTGCATGTTATCACCGTTAAATCTATGTTATTCATACTCGTTTATCAGGATGGACCGGGTATGTAACAAATTACTTTCCGCTGCCGCAGCGTGTGGGCAGTTCGGTCGTCTGACAGATCTATCCATCAAACATTCCTGCAGCGATATCACGTTCGTACCCCAGCCGCTGTGACCCGTCTGTCCCCCCGTATAGGAGCAGTGTGTCTGGGCGCTGGGGAACCTGGCTGCCTCCGGAGCTCCCGTGTGCGCCCTGCTGGCCGCCCAGGGTCTGCCGGCCGCCGCCGTCTCCTGTCTGAAGTCTGTCCAGGGAGCTGTGAGGGAGGCGGCCGCCGCTGCTCTGGCCGTCTTCCTGACGCATGCCGGCGCTGGAGACACGGGGTAGGTGGCTTAAACGGCGTGGAAGGTGATGGAAATGACATCTTGAAATGCAGGAGACTTATTATAATTTTGTGTGCTGATCGCCGATTCAACTTTGAATTTACGAACGTTTGGATGTTGCTTGGCGTGATAAATTTAGAAAAGTGTGCATGTTATCGCTTATTCGATTGAAGCAGGTGTTCTGTGTCAGTCTTTATTCACGACGTCGTCAATTATTTTATAAAAGTGATCCTGTGGCATGTTTTTTGTGTTACTCCCATGGCCTCGACACATCACAACTCGTCTGCTCTCTTCCAGCGCTCTGCCCGCCGAGCTGCTGCCTCTGTTGTCGCCACTGCTCAGTCTGGACTCCCCGGGCGCCTGTTTCTGCCTGTCTGCCGCTGCTGCCAGCCCTGCCGCCGACTCCCTGCTGGCTGCAGCGCCCACCGAGCTCCTGTCCAGTGTCTCAGATCTGCTGCTGCGTGCCGCCGTCACCGCCGACCCCTCTCAGACCGAACTGCGCTGTCTGACGCACCTTCTCCGCGCGCTGACGCACCTAGTGCTGACGCCTGGCGCCGCGGCGGTGGCGCTGCGCCAGCCGTGTGCGGTGCGTCTGCTGTCGGCGCTGCTGCGTCATCGGCGGCGTCATGTGCGACGTGAGACGCTGATCTTGGTGGCCAACCTACTGTCAGAGGAGCGAGGGGAGGAGGCGAAGATGGCGGCAGAGGAGGCGGGGCTACCGGCGAGGCTGGCGCCGCTGCTAGAGGAGGCGTACCGAATGATATGATGGCCGGGAGACGGGATGGACTGAGAGGATATCCAGGAAGTTTTCAAGAGGAGCTGATGATGAGATGTATGTAGAGTCTGTTGGTGGGCAGAGGACTGATTATTGACAACCATCAGTTCCAGCTGTGATGTGATCGTATCAGTGATGGTAGGGTGATAACCAAGAAGGCCAGGCCAGGGTGTTCATGATGCGTGCATGATCTGTTGTCTGTTCGCCGAATGTGGACTGAGGAAGCCGGTTGGCTCACTGGCTAGGCCGGGCTTTAGGGCCAGCTCGTGCTGCCTAAGTATCGGCAGTTACTTTATGGCGGCGTTTTGTCGAGACAGTGCAGTGTTCAGTTGATTCTCATCGGATTCCGTGTAATGTAACTACGTAGGTTTTCATAATAAAGCATCTTTTGATATTTTCACGGCTTGTAATCGGTTAACAATGAACATACGGACTCCTTTTCGCTAGTATCGGTCGATAATTTCCGTTTCGACATCAGTTTTATCTCTACAGCAGTTACATATTTCCTGTCCGGGAGCTCCCACATCCTTTCTACTCCGTTCTCCTCCCCGTCCCTGATTAAGGCTGTCAGGTGCGGTGTGCCGTATTGTACTCTTCGTGCAGGATAATGTTTTCTTCAGGGCAGCACTGCAGGGTCACCTGGTGTGACACATATTACGTTTCTCTGCATGGTGATTGTTCATTGACACTGGTCGGAGCTGGGCCAAAGTATCGGCGTTACACAGGAGTCAGAGCGCCGGACGGCTGTGAGGGGAGCTGGACGCGTGACCCGCCATTTATAATATGCATGCACTGGGGCACCTGCACAGTGCACAGGTGTGCATTACACAGTGCGCCAGGTGCATGGTAGATTTAGAACATGGTAAGGCTGGTTCAGCTTTGAAGCTGGGTGAAGTTAGAGGAAATCAGGAGAGTAGGAGCAGGTGTTTGGTAGTTGGGAGCTGGCAAACTGCGTGGCGTAGAGCTCTAATCATCAGCGCAATAATCAGGGCCGCACCGTATTTGAGCCCATGTTACGTGAGTCTTGATCACCATCGCTTGCGATCAAAGGACCCTCCCGCTCATTCATTCCCAGTTTTATTTCTCGGTCACGAGCAGATATTTTCCCTTATCGGTCAGGAAAAAAGAGAGAATATAAACAATGGATCCCGCGGCGCACGTCATGCCATACCTAGTACCCACTCAGTCGTGCCTGGGCCGTAAGAGGACCGGCAGTGTCAGTCTTGGTATGTCTCGTTAGTTTCAACTTTTTAGAGAAATGTAAGGGTCGTCAACATTTCAGGTTTATCTTGATCTACCTATAACGATGTATCATTGAACGACTGTTGCGTTACTACCCGACTCTTTGAACCTCTAATTCAAATCGAGCGCCGATTGGGTACGAAATATGTATTTCAGCTCGCTTGTAGTGCCATCTGTCTGCCGGCTTGTCTGTTTTCTGACTGCATATCCGTCCGTCCGTCTGTCCGTCAGTCCGTCTGTCTTGTCTGTCTGTATGTATATCTGTCTGTCTCTATTTATGTATGTGTGTATGCTTACTATGTATTAGTGACTTTGTGTGTGTGTGTGTATGCATGTATGTCTGCCTGTCTCGGTCTGTCCATCTGTCTGTGTATGTATGTCGGACCTGTTTACGGGCCGACCACGCGCCGCCCGCAGCCGCGCGAGCCGCGACACCCCATCAGCATCACAAAGCTTCTCCCACGCGACACGGTCACATATATCGCCGCGGCGGCGGGTGCTCAGTGCTCACCTCTCCGCCGCTCTGCTCTGACCCGCGCCCTCCTCTGGGGATCCTCCTAGTCGGCGCGGGCGACACACCGACCGGCCGACCGTCGGCGCAGGTAGCCCGCCGCCACGAGGTCAAGGTTGGCTGTACTTTCTCCGTGGCAGGAGCGCGCGCGCGGCTGCCCGACTCGCCAGCGCGCCGCGACGGCCGGCACGCGCGCGCGCGCGCAGCAATGCGCGCCTTTTTGCACCGTCCGGGAATGGGTCCGTCGGTGGCGGGACGTTTTTACGTGCCGGGAGATGGGCTTAACTGGCTGTTGACCCAGCTCGGGGGACCCGGGGCGGCGCGCGGGCTAACCCACTGAGATGCGCGCTGATAGTGGACTGACGCCGACTGGACATTGTGTGATAGGTGCCGGCGATGGCGCCGTTAAGTGGCCGCCGGTGGCATGTGCCGCTGTTTGCTGTCACGCAGTGAAGAGTTTGCTGCTTTTGTTCTCCACCGGCTAGCCTTCGGCAGCGTGCAGCGCCTCGGCGGGCTGGAAACCGACGATGACTCGCGCTCGTTCTGGTCCATTGGTATTCCTCGCGTCCGCTGCGTCTTCAGAATCGGCTGAATTGAGCGATGCCGCGGCCGTGTTTAGCCTGATGTTGGCCGGTAAACGATGGATATCCCGCTGACCACTTATCAACGTCGCAGGACTGCCATCAGTTACCTGCCCGCTCGGCCCCGACCGCTGCGCCACGCTAAGTACCGCCTGCTCATACAGAACAGCCGTCATCGAGTGACTCACCCATCACCCGTCAGGTGACTTGTGTGATGTCACACTCACTGACCAGCAGTTCTAACGAGGATACGATAAAAATAACCTGCCTGCAGACGACATTTTTAACCGCCGTTTTCTGTCAGGCCTGGCGAGACAGGCGAAGCCCATATAAGGCATTGCCGTTGAGCCTGTTCGATAAAGGGTTCTCCATCGCGGCCCGGCGGGTGACCATGGACTCGTGGTCGCGTGGCTGCGGGCCTTGCCTTGCTGCGCTGTTCCGTGAGGTGAAGGCTGTACCGTGCAGTCTGGAGGGAGCCGCAGGGGATGATGCGGCCGATCGTGACTGGGACGGGGCGTGCTCTCCCCCCCCCCCCCCCCCCCCGGCCGGCGGTCCTGTTTGCTCAGGGACTGGTCCGGAAAGGGAGTGCCGCTACTAGTCCCCGCCTCACTTCTACAGGCTTTGCGACCCTGCCATCAGGCTCTTCAGAGGCTGTTTGCTCAGGGGCTGGTCCGGAAGGGGAGGGAGTGCCTCTGCTGGTCCCTGACTCACCTCTCCAGACATTGCGAACCCGCCAACAGGCTCTTCTGCGTCTCCTCTTCAATAAGTATTCACGTGTGCTCAAAATATACGGACACCACACGTAACCGCCAGTCGTGAGCGGCATAACTCGTGCGCCCGGCTGTCGATCAGCCGGCGACGTTTCCGTCTCTGGCCGCAGTGCACGCCGCTCAGAGACGCTCGACATCGGTAACCGTGACCGGTGACGCAACCCTCTCCCGCTGCGCTCTGAGCGATGTAGATGTATCGGGTTTGAATGTCGCTCCTGTCAGGCTTGACCGATGATGTTGAGAGCGCTGCGGACTACCGAAATTTGCCACGAGCATACCGTGTCCGACTGGTGGCTCCGTTGACGTGGGACGTGTGCCGACGGTTTCCGTCAAGGTCTCGTTAGACTCTGTGGCAGCAGACCTCGCCGTAGGCTTTGCTGCACAACCGGCAGCTCAAACCATGACTATGATAACGGTGCATCGGCAGGAGCGTGCCGGGGCGCACGGCAGCCGCCGGGAGGTGCTCGTTACCTGGTTAGCGAGGTGGTCCGGTAGCCGTCAGCGCTGACCTACCCGGGTCGGGGTCAGTACGGATCTGTCTGAGGTCAGGCCTGACCTATACCCCGGTCCCGGGGAGGCGGTGACCTATCAAGGAACTCGCTGACCTAGCCGAGACCGTGCTGACCTATCGGGACCGCGCTGGTCTGAACTCTATGCAGCGTAGACTTATTTACCTTCTCCCTCAGTGATCTTCGCTAGATCGTGCTGACCTACCCGAGACCGTCCAGAGTGACCTACCCGAGACGGTCCTGACCTACCCGGACCGTGCTAACCACTGACCTTCCTGGGACCGTGCTAACTGCTAACATACATGGGACCTTGCTAACTGCTAACCTTCCTTGGATAATGTTAACTGCTAACCTACATGGGACAGTGTTAACCGCTAACCTACCCGGGGCCGCAATGACCTACCCGCCGGGCGGCAGGTCGTTAGCGCTCGCTGACATCACCTGCTTGTTTCAAAGACACGTCGGACCTGCCGCCGGCCACATCACGTACTTACACCAGGTGCCCGCCAGTGGAGCTCAGTCGAATCAGCATGACGCTGTGTCCCTGGTTATAGGGTTTACAAATACATAAAGTGGGCCGTTGTGGGCGAAGTCGTTTATGTCACCGGCTCCTTTTGTAGAGTTTTTATGCATGCTCCAGAGGCCACCAAAATATTTACCAATACCAAGTTGTTTTTAATGCTCAGTCGAACTGAGAGCATTGCAGCTTGAGCTACATGACTAAGTTGGCAGCTTTTATCACAGAATATTTAATCATTAATGCGTTTGGATTGAAATCAAACTCGCCATTTTATTGGTCACTCTATAGTCAGACGTGATTGCCTTTATATTGACTCTGTGGTTCGATTTTAAAATGCCAAAGACGTCCTCTTAGGGCAGTAAATTAGTTACCGAACCGCAGTTACTCAACCCATTGTGGCCTTTTTTGCTCCCTTTTTAACCCTTTCGCCTGTGTTTATCACTGATCTTTTGAGCCCGTCTGCGGCGGCGGCCGGTGAGGGGAGCTGTCGGCCTGTGCCACTCTCCAACAATGGTGACTCGGCCCGGAGACCTATCGGGGTTAGACGTGGCCGGGCCGTGCATACTAAACGGGCGGCCGGCCGACGCGTGACCTTGCTTCCTCCAAGCGCCGACGGGCCCCCTCGGCCCTCGCGGCCTCCCCCCCCCCCCCTCCCCGGCCCGGCGGGGACAATACTGCAGTCAGATGGAGGGGGAAGGGGTCAGAGCAGGTCCAGTGACACAGTGACCAGACTGCAGGTCTCACAGTTACGCCCTCTCATAGACGAACGCATTTATATCGGTTGCAGGATGTCAATGTTAATGCTCCTGCCATGTTTTGATCCTCTTTCGTATATACCTAATGGGATGAATGCTTGAAGCATAAAAATCTGCATTTTACTTTTGAACGGCACCTCAGGTCTCCCTGGTTTTACTTGAGAAAACATCTTATGCGCGTTAGAACTGTCACCGCTGAAAAAGCCGAGCTTCTCATATATTGTCTGCGCGTTCGTATATTTTTCGATTTTCTCATCTAACTTGAGCTCATGTCTCTCATGACAGCATAGGCCATTCAAATGGATTGAGTCTGATTGTGTCAAATGGCCCTGTAACATCGTCGACTAGCCAGCCATTCTGTCCAAGTACCTCAACTAGCCGACTTGAACCGTCTCGAGGGTTCGCCTAACATGAGACCTCCTGCACAGGTCCCATTGGTCACAAAACCTACACCGTCAGCCTACTGGACAAGGTTGCGCCACTGTTCTTGCTTACCGACCTCGATGCGCGTGGGTCCCCAATGGTTTGTTAATGTCTTGTGCCGGTGTTTGCTTGGCAGCCTTATATGCCGGTGAAATAGTGCAGTCATGTACCAGCCGCTGGATAACCGGGCTACAAGTCTACTGAGGTGACTAAAACGCCCTCCATCTCATCTCCGTGGTGAGAAACTGCGCCCGCGCTCCTTTCAGCCGGGCAGCTGACCCACTTCTGGCGCGTTTTGACTGGTGTTGTGTCGTAGCCGCGAGGTCTCCGTGCCCGCGTGCAACTCAGCGCTCCCTGGAGATTGAAGCAGGTCCGGTATAAGGGCAGCTCACGGTGCGCACAAGGTTCTTTCAATGTCCTCGGATGCATTCTTCTCGCACAATCCGACATTGGCATGTGTCCAGACGGCTACGCGGTGACAAGACAATACCCCGCCGTCGCAGCTCATGACACCCCATACTCGTCCGACGTCCAGTTCAGTTCTTTGACTGGAACGCCTGTCCGAAACATATATCACCAGCCCTCCTGACACGGACGTTGCTCCCAGTTTGGCGCTCGACCGTCCAGAGTCGACCTTTTTGCGCTGGTCTGGTGGTTCCATCGGCACGGTTACCAATGTAAGCATGTCTCTGTTGGCTATCGAACGCGAGGATCGCTCGCTTCCATCCCGGCAGGCTGTGGTGGTTGTTACTTGCTGGTCTTTCCGTCCATCGCCGCGACGCATACAAGAAGGTGGATAGTCATGTGTTTTTAGTCGGTTTGGTGATGTTATTGGTGGACGTAGGTGTTGGCGTCTGTCGTGAACGTTTTAGGAATGTTTGATGGTATCGTATTTGATTGAAGGTATCGATAGCCCCATTATAGCACCTGTGGAGGAAGTCAAAAATATTTCTTCCGTGGCAACTTTCCCTATGGCTACTGGCTGTGTGCTTTATGGAGCTGCCATGTTTCGGGTTATAATTCGACAATTGGTAGGCAACTTTCACAAGTATTCCACAAGAGGGATATTAACTTTGTCTTCCACAAGTATCATTTTAACTGTTATGTGCACTCGCTCAAAGGAAATCACAATTTCTGCTTTAATGGAACGAACCACTTTCGTGTCAGTCATAAGGTGGGTTTTAAACGTTCAAGCGCGATGCGTGATTAATCGATAATACTTTTTCTGTAGATATAAGATGTTTTTATGGCAATCATTCAGCTTTTTAAAATAGGCAGTCATACAATGAATTTAATAAAACATTACATGATTAGATTGTATATAGAACGTTGTTACGCTTGCTTGAATCACAACGAGAACCGCTCCCTCAAGGCGGGCATTGCGGGTTGCCTACCTTCAGGCGCCTATGATGGTAGACTGCGCCGCGATATCTCCCGTCCATCGGCGCTTTTCGCATGACGACGGCAAAGGCTAACGCGCCTTCCCGTTTGGTTACGTAAAAGGCAATCGGTGGTTGAGTTCGTATCATCGATATACATACATCTCAACTGCAAGTAACTTGTATTTCGTATTCCCGTCTGCATGTTTGGGAGGTTTGTCGTTCCAGCAATTGTCAGATATGAATAAATCAGGGAGTGTAGGTCATAAATGGACCATTAAAACTGTCATCGTATGATCGTGGTGATTCCAGACTCGAAAGGATGCGAATTTCTCTTGAAGTGAGGTATAAGTTAATCATTCCGCCTTGTTTCCTCCGACAGGCGTATGCAATGCGGTATGTATTTCCAAAACTATTCTCCAAAAGTTGATAAATAATCTCGCATGACCTTTTATACCTGCATACCGGCTCCTCTCATTCATTATTTGCCGATTTCGTATCCTGTTTGGCCCACAGCTGACAGCTCCGAGTATAGCTGCGGACGTAGCCATTGTCCACCAGCGATATCTTGCCCGGGGTGCATTGCATCCAATCCAATCACCACAGGCGCCGCAAAGTCAGTAACCATTTCGCAAGTCCGAAGACGGACTTTGATAACCATGTTTTCCTCGCTCTTTCCACGCGCGATTCAGTCCTGTACAACCACGCTGCCAAATTTGACCACGGCAGCGGCTCTGACCCGGTCTTTACGGTCCATACATGGTCCAGTGGAGGACTTGGACACTGCTCTGTCCGTCGTGGTGCGGCGCCAGCCCCGGTCGACGCATTATCGAGACTCCGCGCGGCTATCAGATCGGTCACCTGCAGTCTCGGACACCGCGTCGGCCGCGCCGCGCCGCCGGCACATGTATCAGCCAGCGCGTATCTCCCGGCGCGACACCGCTCATCGGCGCTCATAAATATTTTCCTGTCGTGCGCTCCTCCTGAGCTTCGTTCGGGCGAGGAGGGGCGGAGAGACGAGCGTGGCGCACTGGCGACGGTCAGTGGTGTGTCCACTGCTGACTCATGGACAGAAGTCACTGAAACCAGCTGAGCTGGCGGTGACGCCAGAGCTATCGGGACCAGGTTTGTGTCGGTCGCGGGGGGGGGGGGGGGGGAGGCTGATGTGTCGTCACCCAAACGGCAAACCAGCGCTCTATTAGCTGGTCGAGTCGTCACACCAGTGATGAACTGACGACGATGCTTTGATGTGATGGGATATGATGCAATGTCCTACGTTGTATGTCTATTATCGGTATTTATATGGACTATGGAGCACATGATGCGTCGTGTATTTATTTGAATTGTTATAGATGTATAAAAATGAACGTTGTGGAAGAAAATAACAGCTGTCACGTCTAATTAGAAACGGTCCGCCTCAATCGTTCTTCATTTTAAACCCTCCATACCCCAATGCTTCACCTAAACACTGAGAGTCGTTTAGCTTGCCGAAAGTACGAGAAGATAATGTGGTAACTTGTTTATTTCCAGCATTGTTCGTTGCAAAATAGCTAGCAGAAATGCGTTTATCTCCAATGCCCTTGTCTTAAACGAAAGCTCTTGAAAGCAGTTTTACATTTTATATTACATAATTTAGTTTTGCACTTTCCGATTTATGCCCATATATAAACGCCTTTTCAGTACTACAGAAAGGTCTAATTTGGCCATGCCAAGTAAGCCTTCGGTAATGATGTTTCGGTGATGGAAACCACACAGAAGAGGAAAGAGTGAGAGGGTGAGTTGGGCGGGGATGGTTTGTGTGGGTGAAAAGGGGTGGGGATGGAGGTAGGGTGAGGGTAGGCAGGAGCAAAGGGAGGGTGAAAGGGGCGGAGTGGTCGGGTTGCAAGAGGGGCTGGGAATAGTTGGCTTTGCGAGAGGAGAAGGGGATGGAGGGAGGATGAGAGGGGGTGGTTCAGTACCGGCAAAAGGGAGTGGAGATGGTTCGGCTCCGTGAGAGGGGGTGGGGAGGGTCTCGGTACCGGTGAGAGGGGGTGGGGATGGTCACGGTCCGGTGAGAGGGGGGCGGGGAATGGTCTCGGTACCGGTGAGAGGGGGGCGGGGGATGGTCGGCGAGGTGAGAGGGGGAGGCGGCCGTCGCCGGCAGAGGTGCGCGCCGCGCCGCGCCGGCTGTTGGCCGCTGGTCCGGCGGCGCTGTGTGACGTCAGCCGGCACCCGCCGCCCGATCACCTTATACGGCGCGCCGGGGCGGGGTCGGCCGGTACCCAGAGGTCAGGGCCTCGGGCGGTGGCGGCGCGCCGGCCGGCCCACCGCCGCCGCCGCCGGTCGGCCAGTCGGTCGCCGCTTGAGCGCTGCGCCGCACGTCTCAGAGAGTGAGTGAGCAGTCTCGGACCGATCAGCGCCCCGGGGAGCGGAGTGACTGGACGGGCCCGCGGGCCATGATCTGACAGCGACCGCAGGTCAGTTCCGCCGCCCCCGCGGCCGGGCTGGCTACATCGGGTCGGGTCGGGCGGCTGTTATGACGGGTCCGGTCGGCTGTTTTGATGTGATCGTGTGCAGTCGGAGCAACAGTTGTCGCTGGCCGTCTGTGGCACCCTGGTGTTAGGTCCGCTGTGGGTTTGTCGTCTGTCGCTCGGCACGATCACGTTTATTTATCCACCGACTCGATGAAGACCGACGGCGGCACTGGACGGGAGTTGTCATCGCGCAGAGTTGCTGAAACCATTTGCTGTCGTGTCGACGCTGACTAGTGCCAGGTTTTGTCGGGGACGGTCAACTGGCTTGTGATGTGCCCAAAAATCCTCGTGACTTGCGAGGGAAATTCATCCCATAATGGTCCACTACTTATAATCCACAAATGTTTTGAGCCTGGGAGCACTGGGTTATGACCGCAATGGGTCGTTATCACTAGATTACGAGTATCTAAATCTGTGAATAGTCTTGGCCGGGAATATGTCTCATCGGAACCATCATCATATAAACCGGCCGGTGATAACGTTCGGCGGTGTTGGTCACTGTTTTGTTATGATGCTCCACCATAGGCGTCGCCAGAGATTTTCGGTTGGGGGGGCAAAATCAACTTTTGTGTTAAATCTTGCCTTCCTCCAGTCGTTACTCATTCATTTTACGCATCATTAAACGCGCAATGGTGCGAGGAATACGATGGTGACAAGGTTTTCCTTGTAGCTATGACTTGCCATTTTTTACAGAAAATTCAAATTTTTAAATTTTTGAACAAAAAAAAAACACGATCGGTAGAATCACAATGGCTGCGCTTACCGACGCACTCTAGAGAGCCCCTGTGCAGACGCTCGTCGCTCATGATCATCACCCAGGAAAAGAGGTTAAAAACGCTCAGTTTAATCGAATCACCTTGCTGAAACCTTCATTCACGCATGCATGCAGAGGTTATACGTGAAATGCATAGGGCTTATCCCAGCCGCCGATTGAAGCTAAGTTGGGCTTTCGGCGGAGAGTGAATGTCGGAAGTGTGAATCGGAAGTAATTCATCTTTGCTCCAGTGAGAGGAGGTGTTTTGTTCACACGAGAGTGTGAACAAAATGTTTCTCGTTTTTCGTGTGCAAGGAAGCGCTGCAAACGCGAAGAAAAGATGTTTAACGGAACCAAAATTTCGCACCGCACAGCGGCAAGGGATCCTTTAGCGATAGGCTTGGGACTTCCAGGCCATTTTAGGCCACTCAGGGTCAGTGTGGGCTCTCAGAAGCCTGCTTAGGATCCTGAAGATCGGCGTTGGTCACCCCAAATAGTTACGTGTATGTGGTGCTTTAGGGCTTTCCGAGCCCAATGTGGGACCCTCAGAAGCCAGTTTGGGCGGCGGGCGCTAAGAGACCAGGCCCAGGGTGAGCAGGGAGCCCTCAAATAGCAGTGTGAACCCTGGAGGTCTGTGTCGAATCCCTAAGGACCCAACATAGGGACATAAGAAACATGTGCTGGGACCCTCAGAGGCACACCTGAGTCGTGACCCCTAAACTGCCGGCTTGGGCTCAGCAAAATCTCTCGCCTCAAAAGCTCGGCTGAGCTATCAGAGGCCTAAGGTTCTCAGAAATTTTTGAAAGTACCTATCCTCAAAGATCCGTGTGGCCCTTCAGAGGTCTACGCATGTGTAAGGTCCTCAAAGATCCCTGTATGGGCTCTCAGAGAATATGAACACTAGTGGGACTCTCAGAGGCCGGTTTGGGCCCTCTGAAGGCTTCTTAGAGCTCAGTGGAGCTCCTTCGGAGCCTGTGTGAAATGCAAGCAGTCATGAGCCCTGTGGCACTTGAACGGTACTTGAGTCTGTCGCAGACATTTGACGAGAGTTGAAAAAGGCCCGAAGATTTAGTGTCACGCTTTGAACGCAAATTTTGTATCAGCACTTCAAAACTTATGAAAATCAGCTATAAAATGTAATAAAGAACCAACTAGGAACATGAAATGAATCACAGTATTGACATTTCCGAGTCTGGAGTCGGCGTCTTGACGATGTTGGCGACTGCGAGTCCGACTCTGGCTTGAACGAGTCTGACCTCACAGGCATTCTCAGAAAGGTACCCCCATTTTTTCCCGACTCCAAAATCTCATCGGATCTGTATCGATCTCAGGGGGTGCCCGGTCCGAGGTTGGGGGGGCAAGCTGCCCCGCTTGCCCCCCGTGGCGACGCTAATGTGCTCCACTCACGTCTGCGAGGCCGTCCATAACTGACCGGTCACCTCGATCAGCATTGGCCACCTCTGGCGCTGATTCACCCCGCTGAGTTCGACATTCCTCTGTCCCGCTCGACTGGGCACGGCAGCGGTGACTCTGGGTCCCGTGCATTCGCTAGGATTGTTGATGTGTTTGCATTTTGTTCGCGGTATATGGCGCGGTAATCTTACATAATCTTGACTTGCATAATTAGGTTACTATATGGAGGTAACTTATAGAGTTGCATTTTGGATTGGGAGTCTGGCTCGTTGATGGAATAAAAAATAAGACGTTAAAAACCCTACGGACAAATATGACCAGAAAAAAATTACCTTCTTTCGCCCTTCTTTTGTTTTTGCTAGTTTATTTTTGGTACGTTTTTTCAGAAATTAAATTTGATAAATGATTTTAAATCTTTATCTATTATGACTGTTTTTTTACACCAAATTGGTGCGGTAACATTGGTTGAACGAGTTTAACTTTTCAAACGCTCGCTAATCAAATCAAATTGTGTTATTATGACACGAGTAACATAATTCTTAAATAGATAATAATTGGATAATTATTGATACAAATGAGCAAAACGACTAATAATTATCTATGAATTTCTCCCTTGCCCGCCGCCTTGTGTATACCGCAGCTGAGTCGGTCGCAGACTCCATCCCCACCTCGGCAGTGGCCGGTTAGCACCGCGCCGGTGTCCAGCCGTCACCACCTGGTGATTCGGCCCGGGTCCGTCAGTGTATACGGTGACGGCAATACGGCCCGGGTCCGTCAGTGTATGTGACGGGAATACGGCCCGGGTCCGCCTATACGGTGACGGGAATACGGCCCGGGTTCGTCAGTGTATACGGTGACGGGGGCGCGGCCGCTGACGGCTCCGATGGACTCGCGGACGGGGAAAGGGCTGGGTGAGCTGGGTTCAGTGGTGGGCCGACGAACTGAGTCCAGTGACGACTTTCTGAACCGAGTCCAGTGCGCATCTGAACCAGGGTCAGTGACGAGCTGGCGAGCTTGCCGTCTCTGAACGAATATGTCTGCAAAAATTAGTGCCAACTTGCTGAATTGGGCTCGGTGACAACTGCCAAAGCTGAGACCATTTTTCCGGCTGTCAGGAACTGGGAATCTGTCGAGGATCGATGAAACAACTCGCTTTCTATAACCATTGATGAAAACATAAGCAAAATAGGTTTATCACTCCCAAACTAGCTAGCCATTCCTTATCTGGGACCCTTACCCCCTGCCGTTAAACTACTACAGCCTGGTCATACGATTCTCGGCTAACCGTCTGTGTACATACAGTCACACCCCATGGACCGTAACACCTTCACGGACCGGACGTTCGATGAACCGATCAGCGTATACGACTGTATACAGACAGAGGCGCACACCCCGTGACTCTGCGCTAATCACCGTCGGTCAGTCCCCGTGGGCGCGCTCACTAGCCATTCTGCACACTCGGCAATCCAATTCATAACTGTCACGACTGGAGATAGTCGGTCGACGAATGTGGTTGGCTGTGGGAGAGAGAGAGAGAGAGAGAGAGGGAGAGAGAGAGAGAGAGGGAGAGAGAGGGAGAGAGAGACAGAGAGAGACAGAGGAGAGAGAGAGAGAGAGAGAGAGAGAGAGAGAGAGAGAGAGAGAGTCTCGAACGGCGCCGCTCTCGTCTTATCGGACACCCGGTGCACGATGCCGAACCACATTAGACCGCCGTCCGCTAGCCATTCAGACCACCGTCGAACCGACAGAGAATTATTGGGCCTCCCATCTGACCCGAGGTAGCTATCAGTGGCTTGTCGCTTGTATCCGGACGATTCATTTAACTTTCTAAGCGTCCGTCTGACGGGGGAGATGCCGCGGGCTGCCGGCGGGACTCCATTTGGTGTGATCCGGTGGCCCCTAGATCCGAAGGTTCGTACGTGACCTGAAAATGCGGCCGCACGGTTCTTTACGTAACAAATGAGACGGCCAAATAAAAAGACGATAGACCAAAAGTGGAGGGCAGGTGTGTTGATTAGGGCTGATCGGTTGTGGATAACTCAGGTAGATGAAACCGAACCCACATGGCAACTGCGATAGAGGGCACTTGTCCTTCATCGCTTGAGGCTGGCCTAAGCAGACTTTTCGATGTTCTTGGTTAGATCTTACTCGGAGCTCCTACCATTCGAACCTGATAATCTTCTCAGCTTTGTACTATTTATAACTAAGAGAAGCTCTGCCTTGACCTGACCTGGCAGCGTTCTCCATCACTGTGTCACGTTCAAAGTGTGAGAAAGCTTTGTTTGGCGCGGTGCGAGCGGCCGAGCCATAAGCTGTGTGGCCGTCGCGGCTGATTATAGGGCGGAGAGCCCCCGCCCACTGGTCTCCATGCCCCTAGCCATTACCGATGACGTAATGACCACACGGAGACCGACAGAGTCGAGAAGCCGAGCTGAGAGGCTGAGCCGAGGGGCCGGGTCTAAAGATGGTCTGAGTCTGGTCTGCAGATAAACACTGAGCTGATAGACGGTGAAGTTGAACTGATAGGCCGTGAGTCTGAGACTAGAGACAAAGCGAAAGATCAAGTGTAGAGGCGAGCGGAGAAGCAGAGCCAGTGGCCCGGATATGCAGTAACTGCTAGTCTGCTAAGAGCTGCGTGAAGTGCCGCCGCCGGCGGATATCCCCTGTTGAGACCGAATAGAGCGAAATAAGCGATGAAGTGGGGTCGCTTTGTGAGACAAGAGTTGAGCTGAGCCGAGACTGTGAGGTGAGCTGAGGCAAGAGCTAATGTACTTTGCATAAATACCTTCGAGTATGACCCAAACAACTTAACATTCGAGCCATGCAGGATATTTACGGAAATTATTGAACGAGTGTAGCCATTCACTAACCTTCATTTGTGCGGTGAGGTTCAGTGTTGCGCAAGACGACGCCGTTTTAAACCCCCGGAACCATCACACTGCTACGCACCGTGCGTTCCCGGAGAAGTCTGCCTTGTTTACCTTCCTGCGTCGAGGTGACTGTGAGGTCTATCCGACTCCGAGACGTGATGAGAGCACTGTTGTCATGAGTCGGGTATGTTTGTTTTACTGTCGACCACACGTGGCGAATGAAAATATACTCTCTGCGCTCCCCGCTCTGCATAAGCTTACCGACAGAGTTGAGCTACTTCTCTAGCCCAGCTCTGGTCGGCTCAGTCTGAGGCCAGACGCAGCTCAGCTCAGCTCAGCTGGGCTCAGGGGCGTGCTCCGTCGCTGGGCGTCCTCGGCGTCCGAGCTGGCGGATCCATCACGTCTCGAGTGACGCTCATACATCACTGTGCACCGCCCCCGCTCGTCGGTTCGGCCGCCTCCGCCGCGCCGACAGCTTCGGAGGCCGACAGCACCGCACAGAGAGGTGCGAAGGTTCGCCACCGGCGCCCTAAGAGCCATTCCAACCACACAGAGGTGCTGAGGTCCGCCGCCGGCGCCCTGAGCTGAGAGCATTGAGGCAAACAGCACCGCCCATAGAGGTGCGAAGGTCTACCAGGGGACTCCTGAGAACTTCTGAGAGCATTGAGGCAAACAGCAGCGCCCATAGAGGTGCGAAGGTTCACCGGTGGCATCCTGAGAGCTTCTGAGAGCATTGGAGGTCACCAGCACCCAGAGAGGTGCGCGGATCCGCCGCCGGCGCCCTGAGCCCTGAGAGCACCCACGACGCCTATCACCACCCAGAGAGGCGCGAAGGCTAGTCCCTGCGGTCCTTCACAAACAGCAGAGGTGATATGATTTCAGCGGCGACACCGACCGACACTAGACCCGATGACTGAGAGGTGTCTGCTTTGTGGGAGGACGCCGGCGGCCGAGCGGTGAATGTGTCATGACTGCGCGGTGAAGCGCTGTCCTGCGGCGATTGCGGCGGCGACGCGGCTTGGTGACTCAGAGCCGCGTCTCCAGCCGCGAGTGGAGCTCCGAGAACAGGACGATGAGTTGGTGACAGATAGCACGGCTGGTGACGGCGGCAGCGGTCAGGGTGTTTAGCCGAACACCATCCGCACACCGAATGTCACTCATCGTGCCATCGATCATCACACTGCACTCAGACACCCAGCGATCGTCTCCGATGAGACATCGCCGATCGAGGCACTCCAGCCGCTCCCGAGGACACCGGATGGAAGCTCCCGGCAGCGGCGGCATCTCCTGGAAAGAGGAGCCGACCGGAGAGGGCAGCTGCAGCCGGAGCTCCGTAAACCCGTCCGTCGCGGTCATCCGCAGAGAGATTTACGGCTCACGGCCCGCCCGTCAGACGGCGAATGCCAAAACAGCGCGCTCTGCCGCGACGGCCGTGGGTATCGCCGAGTTACAGGCCATTGTTTGCGCAGGTCGGAGTCTGCGGAATGTGCGCTTCACACGAGCGGTTTGAGGTTGGTGGTATTACATCTGGTAAGGCATGCAGTATGCACCGTGAATGTATAGCTTCAAATGACTAACAGCTAATTTCATTACATAAAATATTTCTAAGTTAGAATGTAAATGTGAGAATTAATGATACCGAATATTCTTGATTCTTCGCGATTGCGCTCACTTTAAGTCGGGTAGGAACTTGCATTCTACCTTTTTTGGCCGGCTATAGGTATCTTTGCTGCTTCCCAGTATAATATAACTATCCCCTGGTATCGTGATTTCTTCATGTGCATATGCCAAACACGGTGGAATCATTGGTCGGTCGCCGGTGATGTTCAAATGCTGGTTTTGCCTGGGACGTGCTCCTTTGAGTGCGGCACCGACATATGGACACACGCCAGTCGACCTGTGTCACGGTGACTAAGTCGCATGTATGGTGCTACGAGAGAGTGCACTGATACGACGCACCACTAGGCACCACGCCGGGTGGCATCGTGTCACGATATATCGCGAGATGTCGCGGTGTATCGTACAGTGTCGCGGTGCATGTTAGAAGCATCTGAAGGCGCCCGGCTGCTCCGCTTGGCATGAGTACCGTTCAGAGAGATGCCATCTCCAATGGCGTTCTGGTGTCGTCAGAAGTTATGGAGCGATGAACTGCAGTGAAGGTTCTCTCTGGTGAACTGGTGTTGGTGTGACAGACTAGTGCCGTTTGTGGTGGACCGGTGCCGCGGTTCAGCCCGTCGCCAGTCGCCGAGTCTCCCCCAGTGCACGCTCCGCTGAGCGCCGAAGAGTGAACTCTCTGAGCGCGTCCTCTGACGTCTCCCCAGGAGACTAGCTCGCGGTGGGCGGAGGGCTCTGCGGGCGGCTGGCGGCGCTCTGTCTAGCCGCACCTCTGGCCCTCTCCCTCCTCCTCCCTCCGCTCTCGCCTGTGACAGCCGGCCCATATCGGGAGGAGAGAGGCCGCCCGGCGCGGCCGCCGGTCCTCTGGGAGCGGCCCGCGGTCCGGAGCTGCCGCTGCCGTCCTGACGGGGTCACAAGTAGAGCCTGCGCGGCCCATTGTGTCGGACACAATCGACTTCAGATGGAGCTGTCAGCCCACAGCGAGCCAAAGGTGTGCCGGCCCGAGAGCAGCGCGGAATGCCTGATGATGCTGGCGTCATCTTGGTCATTGGCATAGATCCTGAATTGGAAAGGTTTGATGATCCTGAGGAGCTTGAGCAGCTTCAGGACTGTGCTGTGCTGCTTTCCTTGTCGAGAAGGATACGACTGGTACGTTATTGTTTTAGCGACATTGTTCTGGCTGCAGCAAAAATTTGTATTGTTGCTAATCATAATCGTTTATATCTCCGCAGTAACCAATGACATCTCATCGACGAAATGTGCGGCATCCGAAATGTTGTTGAGAGGTATTTACGAGACATCTGACCGCGGAGTTCCCGAGACCCAATGAGATCATCGTCTACCCATTCGGCTGGTTAAGTCCATAAACGTTAGTACTGTCGCCGACTGCGGCTGTTTTTATGACAGCTCGTCGGTCACTGGTGGCGTAACGGGGGGGGGGGGGGGGGAGTGCCGCCGGAGTTACATTCACAAACTCCGGAGTGCCCCCGGAGTTACACCGCCGCTCGGCCGTGACTGCTAATGGCGGACCGATCGCGGGATGGAGCTAATTGATACCCAGCGCAGACGGTTGTTACTAATTAACGACGACCTCACGCGGGTCACGTGAGCTCGAGTCAAAGGTCATGTTTAAAACTGGGACCCAGGTCATGACTCGAGGGTTATTCTCGGCTTCAGGGTGCAATACCGGTCTTTATTTTCCCTTTCCGTGGATGGATATGTCTTCTAGTCAGTGGATGATTTGCATTCACTTTCACCTGCGCTTGGGGCGATGGTGGTTGCAAAGAGGTGCTTTTCTTCATCGCTCGTCTCGGCACGTCGCGCTTCCACTCCTTTCTTTTTGTCTCACTCCATTCTCTTGCGTATCTACCCTTCCCTTCTATTTCGCTACCTTTTGTTCATGTTTTTGCTATGTTTCTATGCTAGTGACTCAATTGTGCATTTGGGTTTTCTTCTTCCATGTGTTACTTAGGTATGCAATCTCCATTTTTGCAAATTGAACGTTAGTTTCCTGCACCTCATCCTCTCCCCACTACTGTTATCGCGGTTGTTGCACCCCATAACCACCCCCCGCAGCTCAGCAATGTCCGGTGCCGTTCCAGCTCCGGGCGCCGCCCCAGCTCAGTCTTCCCGCTCCGTCTGTTCAGTCCGCCGTTCAGGGCCCGTGCCATCCCCTGCACACGATGACTGTTTCGCCTTTAGTGCCGGCTGTTTTGTCTGGCCGCGCCTGGACCGGCCGAGGGGTGGCCTGACCTACATCCTCCCTACAGCCCGAGGCGGCCTCCTGAGCGGAGCTGGGCAGGGGCGGGCGGAGGCTTCTCCGCCGCTGATGTAACGCGTCACGGTGGTGTTACGCCGTCACGGCGGCTACGTCACGCTGCTTTGTTTACGTGCAGTCCCACCCAGCGTTCTTGTTATACGGTTCGCCATGGTATAATGCTCGTTGGCTTCTGTGTGGGCATGGGTGCAAGCTGCTGTCGACTGAGCTTCAAAAGGATACAAGCTTCTTACATTGAATAAGGTTGCTCATGCAACATTTATTTTATGCGCAATCGCCTCTGATACAATCGTTCGCTCAGTATTTATTATTATCAATGGAACCTAAGCCTAAGAACCTAGGCGCACTTAACCCCCAAATCATTATCATAACATTAATTGAATTTAAATAGCATTTACATACCGTGCTGTTTTTAAAAAGCAAATACATACAGCTTGTTGTTAAAAAGCATTTACATACAGCTTTGTACTTACTGGCAAAGCTGAGGGCTGGGCTAAAGCCCAGCCTAGCCTCGGCTTAGACTCCAGTTGGTATACCAATATCTTACGTCTCATGCACCAGCGCCAGTCACGTTCTGGCCCGCTAATGGGTTATCGGATCTCTCCTTAAACGGCTTCACCATCTGTTCTCTGAGACGTAACGGGTGACTGGCCAGCGCGACAACACGGGGAGACAAATGAACTCGGCCCGCCGACCACTACCGATGAGCTGATCCGTCCGCCGGCCGGGGGTGGACAGATGCCTTTTACGGGGCTTCTGGCTATCTAATGATCCCTGTCGTGACGATGATAGCGTTCGGCCATCTGTCTGCTTGTCTGTTTGTCAGTCCGTCGGTCCGTCGGCCCGTCCCCTAGTTCGTTCGTTTGTTCGTCAACCCCGGCCGCCTGCTATTTGTTTGTCGGTCGGCCTATACGTCCGTCTGTTTATCCCTCCCTCCGTTCATTCATTAACCACTCCTTCGTCCGCCGTCCACCGTTTACCGTCCATCGGCCAACGTCCACAGTCCACCGTCCACCGTCCACCGGCCAACGTCCACAGTCCGTCCTTATGGGTTGGTCAGCTGGTCGCCTGCCGAACTGACTTCTCTCCAGTCGCAAGTGTCACGTCCGTTTGGAGGCGACGAGAGCTGAGCGGGGCGGTGCAGGACACAGCCGCTGTGAAGGGGCGCTGCTGTCCCGTGGGCGCCGTGTCGGCGGCGGCGGGTGTGTATCTCACACCGCGTCAATGCGATGCAGATGAGATGCGCCGCCTCGGCCGCCAGTGTCGGCCGGCCTGCCGAAAATGAGCGCTAAACAGGCGGCAGACAGCGGGCGGGCCGCCTCTGGTGGGGCACGCGCCACCGACACCTCTCACAAACACGCCGCTCACGAGCAGACAGTCGGCGCCGACACACAGACGGGTGGGCGGACAGCTGCCCTGGCCGCGGTCTCACCGCGACGAACACCGCTCGCAGTGATGGGTGCCGACTGATGAGGCTTCAGCTCATCACCTCGGAGACGCGCTGGTGTGTTATGCAGTAACGCGCTGAATTTGGGAACGCGCGCGCCGCGCGCCGGGGGTCGAGGTGTCTCGGCGCGCAGGGAAGTGGGTGGTTTGAGGTGGCTGTTCTCACGACGCGTACATTGTTTGTACTGGATTGTAGGGACAAACAAACCTGCGTGGATAGTTTAGTCCTGAGTCAGAGATCAATTTGCCTACTCGGTATAACGTGACACCGTGAGAGTCATGGCAGTTTGCCGAGTAAACTGACTTATTTTGGCTTTGTTTGTGAAAATTAGCTGTGCGTATGCTGCGTGCGGTTTAGGTGCTTGTGTGCGGGCGTGTGTATGAATGAATGTTTGTAATGGATGCGATATAATTTGAATGGTCCCAATGATACTCCCAATAAAATCCAAATTATGTGTTGTAAGGGGTGTGGTTATTTTAGCTGTATGTATGGGTAACGCCAAGCCATGCATATCTAAGATTGA
Source organism: Amphibalanus amphitrite (assembly GCF_019059575.1). NCBI lineage: Eukaryota > Metazoa > Arthropoda > Thecostraca > Balanomorpha > Balanidae > Amphibalanus > Amphibalanus amphitrite. The sequence goes on along the minus strand of NW_024881508.1, from coordinate 342,873 downwards.
TGACTGGTTGGCCAAAGTGGCTGTTCAAATTGGCCTTTCATTGGATACAAAGGATGTTGAATGGATCACGACCCTGACCCCCGCAAAAAGAACCGCCGTCTTTTTGCACTCGGGGCAGGATCACTGGGTCTCAGCTGTATAAACATGGACGGCGCATCGCCACAGTGCCATTTCAGTGAGGCAACTGTCAGAAAAAGGGGGGTAGATCATACCTAATTTAGCCATTCGGTGATCCTCTAGCATGGCTGAACCTCCTTCGCGACCCAAATATCGGTTGGGCAATGACGTTTTTGCCGCTTTAAAGCTTGTTATGAAGGTTTCGAGTGCCCTTTCATATGGATAGCGCATCACCGTATCTATTTTTCCTCAGGGTCGCTCCGTAAATCTGTCATCTGTCGCTCCTCGTCTGTTTCCGCTGTGTTGTTCTATCTTACTTATGATCCATAAGTTCCACATTTGTTCGCCGGCCCTCGGCTCCCCGCGGTTCCTCCTTTTCGCTCGGTCGCCTCCGTTCCCGACTATCTGTCGTTCCATCGTTCTGTGGCTGCGAGGGGTCGTGTTCACCTATTGATGGCCACAGGTCAGGGGTGGAGTGTATGTGTGTTGTTCGAAGTCGGACCGGTCATATATGGAGTCAGCCCGCCAGCTCCGTCCGCTCTGCCGCTGCTCACAGACTGGTGAGACACCGCTGTGGAGACGCGCCTCATTACTCAGGCTGTCACCCGGCCGGGAGGGACGGCGCACGGCGGAACACGCCGACCGGTGACCTCCCGCCGGTCAGGTCAGCCCCCTCCCCCGCCTCCCCACGCGGCCGGCAGATGTTAGAGGTCACCCGGCCCACCCAGGGACGGCCGAGCCGGCCGATCTGGGTCGGTGCTCATTTCGCCACGATCCCTGCAGAGCAGCCGCCAGCGAGCGCCTCCGATCCATCTCGTGTATTAGCATGCGGAGTCCACGATAGCCTTCAGTCGGCACTGGAGTGAAATGCTCGCCTCGCATACCCACCGGTGCGAGCGTGGTCAAACGAATACAGATGTGATGAGGTCCATACTGGGAGAGTTATCTGTCATTCTCCGTCTGTTGCAATTCGGATCGCTCACAATTCCCTGAAATCATCGGCTTTGATCTCTGGTCTACATTTAATGTGGGATTTAACCGGGCTTATATCATTCTGGGTACGTTTGGAGGGGTCATTCATTTCGCTCGGACGGTGATTGGTCGTCAGCTGGTGCGATCGTGGCGTTTTGTTGCCTCACCGCCGCCTTTGAGGTGGTGCTCTTGGTGGCCGCCGACCGGTGACCCAACCATGTTCTTGCCCTCCTTCGGTCAGATAATACGGAATGTTACGGCACAGGCCGGAGTGTCTTGTTTAATTAGTGTTTCGGACGTCTCGGACTAATCAGTATATCTTATATACGTACTAATTGGCTTCTCAGGTTGGCGTTTATGCACCAGTAATTCAGTTGTTTATCGCAAGTAAATAGTCTGTGTTAAAAATACTGTATTTCGTTACACATTTGTCCCACTGCAATACTTACTCACAAATTATTCGACAGTCCTTCGTAACTTTCTTGAAATATTGGACAAATATGAATGTCCCTCAAATTTATCAAATGATATCCTGCGCCGTCCTAAATAATGATGTCTAATAGTCAATTCCTTTCACTACCTACATGTCTACTATAGGTATTCGCTTATACAATGGTTTTAACCAGAGATGCTTTCCTAAATTATTTTGGCAAATGTTAACAAATCTCAGTAAAATCGATGAGGATAGCTAACACCGTTCGTAAAACACGGGTGTTAAACCCACGTGAAACACGCATAGCCATAACGACTCCGTCTAGTAAAATAGATTCTACTCCCTGACTATAAAACAGGGCTGGTGCGCACTAAAAAGGTTGATTAAAATCACCGGTGTCTTCTTATGGCCTAGGCTAGGAACACCTGTTACAAAAATCGTTCTCTATCTCTACTGTATTCAACATTTGGTTATCGATAAAGTGTAAACTCAGAACTCATATATATGTCATCGAGCATTGGTTATACAGAGCAGGTTTTACCTGTTACCACCTTGCCTATTCGTACAAAGCTGACTCTCAGCAGTCCAAGCGTGGTTTTATTTATTACCAGCCGTTGTCCACTGAAGTAACGAGCTCTCCTGCGCCGCTCTGTCAGGAGTGATTGTGATTGGGTGAGCCGTAACCGAAGGGGGTCGCACCAGTGCAATATGCAGTATTGGTCCATCACTTCGGTCTATGGCTCATTGGTGGGGTGGTCTGAACGTGTTATGTGGCCGCCCTACGAAGGTGACTGGAGTCTGACCGACCGGCCCACGGCTTCATTAAACGAGATGACGGGGCGGGTGGCGGGGCTCGGGGGCATTCTCACGGTGCTGGGTCTGTCACCTTAGTGTGACGAAACGGACCGGAGTTTGTCTCACTGGGGCTGCAGGGGCGGCGCTGTGGTGACCAAGGCGCGAAGCTCGAGTAAACAAACGTGATAACTCACGACAGATGCTGTGCGGAATGTGTACGGTGCACCGAGTGCCTGGAAATAGCGGAACAGCTGCACAGCTCTGCAGAGCTCAATCTGTCAAATGGGCGTGCATAGCGCTGCGGATTGCCAATAACATAGCGATTTAAAAACAAATTGGTACATCAAGCTATCCGTGTAGGCATGCCTCTGAGTACATGTATGCGTCTTTAAATTGCTTACTCTGCCAAATTTGTGGTACGTAAATTGTACATAATGATTAGAGGTGGCAAAATGTGGACCCGGGGACCCGGTCTATGGAACCGGTCTGGACCCGGATGGGTCCAGACCGGGTCCCCCAAAATATTTGGCCGGGTCCAACCGGGTCCTACCATTTCCCTGTGCTTTATGGTAAATATTAATATCTTTTATGCTTTAACAAACATAGTCATAGTTGATGCAGTTTCCAGTTCATAAGTCCCAATTCCACTTTTGAATTTAAATATTCCTGCAGATTGGGCTACCTATTCTATAGCATACTGGTCAGTCTTGCTTCAATTTCTTATCTTGTCACCTACAACAGAATAAACAAGTTCTAAGTGCTAGCAATCCAGAAAACATTTCACCAAATGTTTGTACGGATCACTTCCATTCAGTTTGCTGTACAAGACCTAGCAATATTTTGAGCTGTAGAAATCAAATACCGTAAGGTGGGGCTATTTGAGACAGTGGGGCTATTTGAGACAGTATTTAAAATTGCTATAAAATAAAAACCACTTAAAATTTATGCTTGATTTTTTGCTCAGGCGATTTACTACTCGATTCCATACCTCCCTGAGCAAAAATATCACACAAAAATCAAACGATCTTCATTTTATAGCGATTTTAAATACCGTCTCAAATAGCTCCACTGTCTCAAATAGCCCCACTTTACGGTACCAATAACATATGTAGGTAAGTAGGTATGACTGAAATCCATTTATAAATGGACACAAATCCAATTGAAGCAAGGCTGATCGTGGCATTCTCACCTGCCTTTTCAAAGACATTGACATACCAAAGTCACTATGCCCACCGGAAATCAGAATTCATGTTTGCTATTCAAATGCATTTCATAACTCAAACAGCTTTGAAATTATTTCTATCACGGCCAGAAGACAACTCATAAAACCAACATGCCCTTGCATAAATCCATAAAGCTAAAAATGAATCCAAGGCATTCTCCAGAAACCGTAGTATTGACCAGATTTCTAGCCAACTGGCGCCGCATGGTGGCGCTAGCGGAGCGTATTATTATATTATATAGCGCTCTACTAGCGCCATCATACGGCAGGGCAAAAACTGAGTCAATACAAATGCCCTTCTCCAAGGCCAATGATTCCGTGTTGATGTGAAAATGGCGCATTTGAGCGCCATATATGTATGGTATGCCTTACGCACGCTAATCTGCTGCATAGAGGTTACAATTCTGGAACACGTTCGGGAAGAAATCAGGTAAGTCTCAGAATCCTTGGTATTTATTCTATATCTAGGTACTAACAACAAAATGAAGTTTGTTTTCTACGTTAATAAATTGGCACTTAAGTCATTATCGCAACCTTGCAGTTTAAAAGTTTATTGCCATTACGATTTTGCAGTACTTTAACCTCAACAAAATTTTGCAGTGATTTAACGCCTGTTTTGTCCTTGCATTGCTATCGTGTCGACATTTCTGGCGGACCTCACAAAGTTTTGATGTTTCTATTTTGATTTTGAATGTTTTCTCGTTTGGAACCTCAGATAGTTCATATTTTTTGTAAGGAATAATGAATTTAATTCTAAAAACGAATATCTTTTACCAAGAATGTTAGAAAAGGTATGTATCAGTATTCAGTATTCAGTATGGTTATCTTGTTCCATGTTGATGTTAGGTTCTGACTCTGGTGAAGGCACTACTCCATGGATCCCCAGTTCACATCATTTTTTAGCAGCTGTAGTAAAAGTGGCTTAGGTTAGCATGAAATTCATTGGTCTACTTACTTCTTATATTCTTAAATATGACCTGAATCTGGTTCTAGAATACAAACTGTGAAGCGAAGTGAAATGACCATGGCACGAGTTTTTTACTTTGCAACACAAGTATGCCCAATTGGAAAGAAACTATTTTCTTCTTGCTATACCTACAACTGTACACAATTTAATTTTCATAATGAATTTCGGGAACGGGTCCATCTGGTTCCAACGCTGACTTAGACCGGGTCTGACCGGTTCCGGAAATGTGCCAGTCAGACCGGGTCCGGGTCCGGGTCCCAAAATTTTCCAGTTTTGCCACCTCTAATAATGATTCTAATTCATTTTACATGAAAGGGTAAAGACTAATTCGATCCTCAATTATGCACAGTGTATATAAATACAGTGGCGGCAAATGCGCTTTGTCACGTGACCAAATCTGCACGTGCGGTTGTGGCGAGGGCACTTCCCGAAACTCTGGTGCCAACGGCCTCGCGGCGCCCATAGAGAATACATGGGGCCTTTTCTTTTCAGACCTATCGTGTCTAAACCAAGCCATTTAGTGCAAGGATACGACTGGTTTGAGATTCAGTCGTCTTTTGGCTATAAGTCGGCATAAGAAACGTATTTTTATCGGCAAAATTCGCTAAGTACCAGGTGGTTTTCCGATACGCTGCACGCCTCCTAACCCCCGGCGGCCGACCGGAGGAGTCAGTAGCGCTCCACTTACGACTTTTGGCGATAGCTCAAAACACCTTACAGCTCGAGGGCTGCTATTTGGCACACCTTATCTTTGCTTCCATACGCATCTTTGGAAACCAATTGCATTTCCGTCTCAGGTCAGATTACTGACTTATGACGTCACACGTGAACCTCTGCAATAGTCCCAAAATACCGAAACTTCGCAATGCCCTCGGTGCCAGAGGAGCTGTCACAGCGAGATGATACTTACAGGACCTAGTATCCTCTAGAAGTCTCAAAACTTGTATATCTCGGATTTCTCCTAGAGGTCACATGAGGTCAGGCCGATCGCGTGACGTCACCATTACAAGTCAATGGGGAAAATATGGAAACTGTAATTTTGACGCCGAGAATGATCTAAACCTAGCTCAATCACATGGAATCGCAATGTCATGCACTTCTTGCAATGCCCAATGCTTCACTTTTGCATCTTTAACCTAGCGTGACGTCATAGGTCACAAGTTTTTTCGTCAATAACTCCTGATAAATTTGAACTGGTAAGTCGGAAAAGTCGCCAATGGACTCGGGAAGCCTATCGAATCGAATGATATACGATATAACCTCCTCCGACCAACTTCGTGACCTGAGTGCCTCTGACCTGACTTTGACCCGATGTGAACACCTTATGTTGACCCCACCCAAACAAAAGTGTACCATTTGACGCACCGGAGCATGACAAACATGATGGTACTAAAATCGCGACTCTGCGCCGTTTTTGGCAAAGTTATTTCTAAAAACCCGAAATCGTATTTTGGCCCTCGGGGCACTTGACCTGACCCTCAGAGGCCACCAGTTGACCTGAGACTTTTAAACCGTGCATCAATCGCTGCGTCCCCGGTCCCGTAACGGCACACATGCTTGTTTTTCCCGCGAGGCTAGCTCAATTAGGGCGAGGGAGTCGTACCCGCCCACTCTCGCGGCCGGGGCGTAGGCATGTAAAAAAATTAATAAGTCTGGGGATGATTGATGCAAAATTCTTACAGATAATGGTTGATGAAGGTAGGGTATAAGTTATTAGAGATAAGTGAAACAAATTTGCAGCCCTCAGTAGCCTTGATTTATGCATTAAGAGTTATAGAAATTAGAACATCTGTAAGCTGCAGTCTCAGCTCTTCAGTTTCTACCTATACCTGCAAACACAATAAACTCAATGGAAGAGTAATAATAGTTAAATTTATTTTATTGATGCTATTCGAGTTTCAATGGTAACTATGTCACCGATGATTCAATATTATTTGCACAGTATCATTTGCTACCACACGTCTAAATATTTAGTATCTAAAATATTGCAGTAAAATAAGCTGCGCCACATCTGTCGACAAAATCTGGTGCCAACTCAAGGTCAAACGGAAAATGTGGTCACGTGACCAATGTCCGGCAGCTGCAATTATGTTGCGCACACCAGCCATTGAATACAGATATTCAAGCTGAATATAAATGCAACGATCATCTTCTTCAGTTTTTTTAAGCTGTACCACCGTTAAACTTCCTTAGCTTTTTTCCGAATGGCCTCCAGACCAGCCGTGTCCACTCCAGTTCTCAATTACATTTCCCTAATTAATTCGACTTCTCTGCTCCATAAGCAATGCATCCTGTAGTTTCAGCCCTTTCGGTCCATGCCTGTCTCAAGGTCTCGAACATCTCATATTCCACCCGATGGCGGTGCCAAACCTCCGCCCGGCCTCCCCACGCGCCGCCCCGCCTCAGGCAGTACGATCTGTCACGTGTTTCATAAGCTACATGACGTTTGTGAGGCTCTCACGTGCCCGCTTCTGGCGGCTCCCGGGGCCGGCTAATTACATTAATGAGCCCGCGAGGGACGCGAGATGGCAAACCCACGGGGTGGTCTTTGATTGGGGATGCTAAAATATGAAATTTCAGCGTCGTTGTGACAATTTTAAGTTGCATTCGCAGCATTGTAGAAGCACCACGAACATTTAGGTCATAAGGTCGGTCCACCGGTTAATAGCGGAGGCGGTAACTAATTATGGAACGTGTGCAGCCGGTTCTTGCAATAAGCGTGACGAACACGCAGACCCACGATATAACACCGCAGAGATTGGTTTCTGCAGCGTCGTGTTAAGAGACGAATGGTACGAACTGTCAGGGGAGTCAGATGTCAACATGTGAAGTTGATGTGAAGCCTCTGCAGGGAATCTAATGCGAAAACAGTCAGGTGCCAGCAATAAACTTCTTGGAGGAGGCACGTGGCCCTGTTCAATGTCCATGCTCCAAAATAACTTTCTACGAAATTGCAGCAGTCGGTCAATTCGTTAAATGGTACTGCCACGGGTGCTCATTTGTGCGACATAGCACCACTTGATTTCACTTGTAGGGTAGGTACTGTGCGTTTCGTGTCGACCCTCAGACGAAACCTCGCGGCTGACATCCAGCTGACAGCACGCGTTGCCTGTTGTTCGCCGGTCTGTGTTCGCTAGTGGGTGGAAGGATATCGTCCGACACGCTGCGATGTTGTGTTCGACCGCGGCGGCGAGGTCGTGTTTTGGTGACACAGCCGGTCCCGCCCCGCCCCCGCCCCCACCTCACCCCTGCCCCTGCCCTGCCGACGAGACCGCCGTCAGTTTTTTGTCGTTGAAAATTGTTCCACCATGTCTTGTGTGGTATCAAGGAGCCTTCCACTAAATAAATAAAAATATTTTTGCGCCTCTTATTCCCGATTTTAACTTTGCAGACTTTGCATTTGCTTTGGGTGATTTAGTAAATTTTACATCTGCGTTTGCAGTTATGTGTGTGTACTATGCTAAGTGTATACTTGTAGGCGCGTATGCGTGCTATACAGGGTGTCTCATAAGTTCGTTCTCACATTATATTTGCATGTGAAACAGAGTACATTGCGTCTTGATATATTTGTGACCCCTCAATGTGCTCCCCATTTAATAGGCAAACACATGAACACATGCTGCGGCATGCCAACCGGCATGTTTGGCTGCATAGCAGGCTTAAAGTTAATCCAGACTGACTTGACATGCGTCGTGAGCTCCTCGAGGCTGGAACAGCGCTACGCTTCGACGAGCCTAATTTTCAGCATAACCAACAAATTTTTATGAAATTTTGATCCGATGAGGTGCCTGGCATGTGGTCTTGCCACAAACGCCTGTCACAGTCTCCTTGCACCGCTTTTAAGCTTTGCTTGACCTGTGTACTGATGCACTGTCTTGCCTGAAGATGGGCCTACGACCTCTCGGATGCCATTTTCTCCTCTATAAATGTGTTCATACTCGCGGTTCGAGTTAAGCTTGAGGGTTGAAACTCCTCCTAGATGTTCTTGGAAAAGCATTATGCTTCCCAAAGCTGTTTCTGGGACACCATTCGCAACCTGGTCAGCGTCTGGACGCCTATAACCCCACAATACCGTGACCTTGGCCTTTCGCATAGGAACATAATGGGACGAACCGGAGGCCTCCTCCTTCGCCCTTATGGGGTTGTTTTCGGGTTTGGACGGGTGTTTCATCTCGAACGTGGACTAATTAGTCCAGATGACCTGGTTGATGTCCTCAGCCCTCTAGTTTTTTTAGCCTCAGGCATAACGAAACTCATGTTTGGCCATTTTAAGACGTTTTTGACTGTTTTGAGCCCTCCGGTAAGCAAAGCTTAAGTCACCTTGAGTTATGTACCCCGAAAGAACACTCTTAGACAGCTGGTAATCCATCCTGAAAAGTCTGTTTACCAACTTTCTAACCCTTTGACCTTTTTGATGGCCACTTTGGCGCCACAGTTTTGGCCACATGGCTCACTCCTGAGAGCTGACAAAAAAGAGGATAAACTTGCAATGATTGACTCCCGACAAATCATCGGTGTCACTTGCTGACTGTGCGTCCAGTTAGCGATGGACATTGTCTACAGACTGGTAGGCCTCAATCACCCTCAATCGTCGCGAATGGTCACGTGCTGACTAAATACCGAGACGTACCCGTATTGGAGACCTCTATGTTGCGGCGTTAGCCGTCTGTGTAGGAAACGGGCTCTCTAGCAAAAACTATTTTGTCTACAGAAATTAGTTACTGTGGAGCATATTTCTACCAGCCATGGCAACCACGTAAGCCCAGTAACGAACCAATTTCAGCGTGCCTTTAAGCAAGAAAGCCTAAAAACGTAAAATTTAGGTGAGAACGAACTTATGGGACACCCTGTAGGTACGCTGAACGTGTGTGCGTGTGCGTGCCCGCTGTGCGGACCGCCAAGGTCAGCTCCGCACGCTGCTCAGTATGGGTCTCTCGTCAGAGGCAGAGGGCCGGTGGGGACAAACAGGCTGCGCTCCGTCTCCCGGCGCCACTATCGAGTCTCGATCGGTGACCGCTCGGAAAGCGTGCCCGATTCGTCCGCCGGCCGACACGACATAACCATACAATGTCGGCCCGCCGTCTCAGAAAGAGTGAATCATCTAGTCCGGATTGGAAATCAGCACTGATAGGTCTCGGTATAGCTCGGCGGTGAGCTTTTTGAGCGCTGTTTTGGGCTAGAAACGACGCTTTTGTTTTGAGAAAACAGCATACGCTTAAGGTCATCTGTTCTGTTCAGCAGAGAAGTGCAACCCTCGTTGCTATAGGACAAGTGTCTGTCGATTAAATGGCTTTTCTTTTATATTCCGGTCACGTTTTCAGTGTCCGAATCGATGTTTTTGCTCTGTTTTGAGTCCCAAACCGTTTCATATCATTTCCAATCATCCCCTTGCCTGAGCAGGTCTATTACTGACTGAAAAATTTAAGAACCCCAACAACAACAAGGCATTTGTCACTTTTGACATATGCTCCAACAGGCGCGGATCCAGGGGGGAGGGCGGCGGGGGCGGCCGCCCCCCCCCCCCCCCCGACATCCGAAAAAGGCGCCCATAGCCCGCGGCAGAGAGGGCGCCCCGAGCAAAACAGAGGCGACACAGCAAAGGTTGAGCAGAAATAGGGCGCCTCCAGCAGAAGTTGGGCTCACCAAGCAGGAGAGCGACGCCCAATTGCCCATTCCCAGCAGATCAGAGTCGCCCCAGAAGCAGATGGGCGCCCCCAGCAGAAGAGGGGCGTCTTATTACAAGAATAAAAAGATGCCTTCTGTTCAAGAGGGGCACTCCTGGCAGGAGAGGTGTCCCCCTGAAGAGGAGCGACGCCCCAGCAAAAGTAGAGAGGCGCCCCCATTCCAAGAAGAAGAGGGGCGCCCTAACACCAGATAGGCGCCCCAACAAAAAAAAGAGAAGCCCCATAATAAAAAATGGGTGCCACTGGCAGAAAAGGGGCGCCCCCGGCAGCGGAGGGGGCCCAGCAGGAGAAAGGAGCCTCCAGCAGGAGACGGGGGCCCCAGCGAAGGGGGCGCCCCAGCAGAAGAGAGGAGCCCCCTGCAGGAGAGGGGCGCCCCCAGCAGAAGAGGGGCGCCCCAGCAGAAGAGAGGCGCCACAGAAAAAGTTGATCAGAGATGGGGAGCCTTCAGCAGAGGTTGGGCTCGCCAAGCAGGATAGGGGCGCACCATTGACAATATCCGGCAGACGAGAGACGCCCCAGCAGCAGATGGGCGCCCCAGCAGCTGTTGGGCGCCCCCGGTAGAAGAGGGGCGCCTCATTACAAGAAGAAAAGGAGTATATTCTGCACAAGAGGGGCGTCCCTGAGGCAGCGGAAGGGCAACCCCAGCAGAGGGGCTGTGCCCCAGTAAAAGGAGAGTGGTGCCCCGCTCCGAGCAGAAGAGGGGCGCCCAAGCAAAAAGAGGAGCCCCATAAGAAGAAAAAGGGTGCCTCTGGCAGGAGAGAGACGTCCCCCGCAGTGGAAGGGCGCCCCCAGAAGAGGCGTCTCTAGCAAAAGATAAGTGCCCCTGCAGGAGAGGGGCACCCCAGCAAAAGTTGGGCAGAAATGGGGCACCCCCAGCAGAATTTGGGGTCGCCGAACAGGAAAGGGCCGCCCCATTCACAGTAGAAAAAGGGACTCCCCAGCAGCAAAGGCGTGCCCTAACAGAAAAGGTGCACTCCCAGTAGAAGCGGGACGCATCAAGAAGAAGAGGGGCACTTCTAGCAAAAAATGGGCGTCCCAGATAAGTGGGCCGCCTACAGCAAATTGGTCGTTCTTAGAAGAAATGAGGTGACTTCAGCAAAGTGAGCCTCCCCATGACGGATTGGGCGATCCAAGCAGAGGTTGGGCGCCCCCGGGAGAAGTGAGGCATACCTACCAGCATAGGTGAGACGCTTCCAGAAAAGAGGGACATCACCGGGAGAAGAAGGACGCACCAGCAAATGGAGGCCACCTTTTTGCTTATCTCTTTTGCTAACGAAGCGGCGCCAATCTACGACATTTAACCCGCGCCGTGCTAGTGGTCTAAGTTTTCCGTGCCGTGCTGGGGGGGGGGGGGGGGCACGCCCCCTCGTCTAACTCGGCTCTTGGGCCGCGTAGCGACACGCGGTAAGCGGCATTCGAAAGATCGTCCAAAAACAGGACGAAAACAACTCTGTCATTTTTTAGGTCAGGTGAAAGGTCAGGTCACCATAGGTCATCAAAAGTAAAATGTTGCCTATTTCAACATTTTTTTTCTCGAAACAACGGCACATACCTAGCTCGGAAACCAATACAGCTATAGTGCAGCGGAAAAGCGCATTCGGTAGCCCTTTCAAAGGTGTTTCCGTAACCTGTCCTCAGATCTGTCATTTTTTTTGAAAAACGTTTTTCGTACAGCTACCACTGTCTGGCACTAGTTAACCCTATTAGTGGCAGGGGGGGGGGGTTGTTTTCATCCACCCCTCAGGTTTTTCGGGAATATCTCCGAAACCGCTGAAGCTACGATGCTGAAATTTTCTGACTTTTCCTAAAACTAAATTGGGCACATTCCCTGAAAATTTCAAGTTCATAACTTTACCAGGGGCGGCTCCAGAGCACTGGGAATTGGGGGGTCCTATTCGTGAAGCGAGTCATTTGGGCGAAGATCACGATGCTGCACCAGTTTTACGAACAGTGAATGAAAGGTATCATGTGATAACATAAACAGTTATTGTGCATCCTCTTTTGACATGTTTTTGCTATAATAGGCGGATCCAGGCGTCCAAAAAGGGGGGTTATGTTTTACCTCCCAACATAGGTGCCCTGACACCGCCTATGCATGACCAATACAGTTTTAGTTGTTCTCTCATAAGAAAATTGTAACATAACAAGACCATTACCACCCTTTTTAGAAACAGTACCAACAAAAACCTTATTTACTATACTTTTTGTGTACCCCCAAGCTCAATGATCTGTATCCGCCTATGATTTTTGAAAATGCATATTTTTAGGATCCATGTGAATTCCTGGTTCATTCTCTATCGATCGGCAAAAGTTGCGTTAAGATTGGTTCAGAAACCTGGCCGTGATAAACAGTCTAAAATGTATCTGCAATTTGCCCGTTTTTACCCCCCTCTACCCCCCCTATTGACATTTTTTAATTTTCATTTTTTTAGAAATGTAGATCACGTTGAGCGAAATCGAATGCCGTTTGAATTTTGAAAATCGGCCCGTTAGATCTCGAGATATCAAGGGGGTCGTAAACAGCCCCCCCCCCCCTGCCACTAATAGGGGTAGCCAGGAGCCTGCCACTAATAGGGTTAACAAGATGCTTAACACTGCTGAGCCGCAGCAACTTGCTGATAGTCTTGTGACACGAGCGAGTCTTCACGGCAGAGACACTCGTGGTGGAGAACAGCTAGCTACCCCTGCCATATGTACGGAATCGGGACGCCGCCGCTTTTTGTACTCCGCAGTGACGGAGTACAACGGGCTTCCTCCAGCTCTGCGCAACGTAGGTCAGGCTGCTTTCAAGGCCAGACTGAGAAAGCACCTTCATGAGCGCGAGCAATTGACGTAAACGGCGGTAAATGTATGCTGAATGTGTTGTCAATTTGTCTGACCCGACTGTGTGAACTGTGATGCCGCGTGTTTGTTTCATCATCATTGCCCCCCCCCCCATTCTGTATCTGACTCGAGCATGTAATAGCCGTATTTTTCCACGGATTTGCCTCACGATGTGAAATAAATAAATAAATAAATAGATATGACGCAAGGTTAACCCGCGCCGAGCCGGGGGGGTGTTTGAACACCCCCCCCCCTGCGGTTTTTCGCAGATATCTCAAAAGCGCCGCGCCGCCGTTTTTGGCACACCTGTTCGTGCATCTTTTCTGCACATGTTGTGAAAATTTCAGACCCAGGTCACTTTAGGTCAGGTCACCAGGTCACGCCAAGTGACCTCACCTCAGAAAAAATAAGAATGCTCGTCATAGCTACACCGATTGATCGATTGCCTTGAAACTTTCAGCGATTGATAAGAGCAACATTATCTATAAAATGTATATCTCGGAATTTTGATATCGGTGACCTAAGGTCAGGTCAATTTTGCGACCTCTCCATTATAAGTCAATGATGGGAGAAAATTGAAAAGCGTCTGTTTTGCACGAACGCTATTCTAGACACTCTCAAACATCGAGATGTAGATAAAATGAACACACTGAACCGGAAAATGGCAACTGTGACCCCTCGTTATGTTCCCGAGGTCATCTCAGGTCACGAACAGAATCTAACAGTTTTTCGCTAATAACTTCTGATAGAGACGTGCTAGAAAGCTGAAAACGCCTTAGATGTGTTCGGCTCGACGTTGCGGATCGACTGATATGCAACATGACCTTTTCCGGTCAGGTCATGACCTTGACCTGAGGTCAAATTTTCAAGTTGACCTTTCAAGGTCAAATCATAGTTCATTCGACGCGTCTCGACGAGAGGAACACGATGGTGGCAAAAGTAATGTTGTGGCTCTTTTGAGTCAAAAGTAATTGCCGAAAAAAAGTTTTTCGTAAAAACGGCTATTTTTGGAGTTTTTGCCCTCTGGAGGCTAAACCGTTGACCTGAGGTCAAATCTGAGAACATTGCTCAGAAAGGTCTGTAAAAGGGCTATCGAATGCGCTTTTCCGCGGCGCTGTAGCTCTATCGGTTCCCGAGATAGCCGTTGGCAGTTTCCAAAATGTTGAAATAGTGGACATTTGACCTTTGGTGACCTCTGGTGACCTGACCTTTGACCTGACCCAAAAAATGACCGAAGTGTTTTCGTCCTTATTTTGGACGTTCTTTCGATTGCCGCTTACTGCGTGTCGCTACGTGGCCCAGGAGCCGAGTTAGAAGGGGGGGGGGGGTGTTCAGACACACACACCCCCCCGGCCCGGCGCGGAATCTCAAAGCACCGGCCCGGCGCGGGTTAACGGTTTAGTCTTCGGAGGGAAAAACTCTAAAAATAGCCGTTTTACGAATTAACAATGTCTTCCTGTAATAACTTTTGACTCAAGAGAGTCTCGACGTTACCTTTGCCAGCATCACGTTTCTGTTCGAGACGCGTCGAATGAACAATATGATGACTTTTAAAGGCAATTTTGAGAATTTGACCTCATGTCAAAGTCATGACCTGACCGGGAAAGATCATATTGCATATCAGTCGATCCGTATCGTCGAGCTGAACACAACTGAGTTTTTTTCGCTCTAGCATGTATCTATCAAAAGTTATTTACAAAAAAAAAACAGCTGTGAACCTTTCATGACCTGGGATAACCTCTGGAACATAACTAATGAGTGGTCACAGGTGCAATGTTCTTATTAAGTGTGTTAATTTTATCTGTATCCCAATGCTTGAGATTGTCTAGAATGGCGCTCGTCCAAAAGAGATGCCTTTCAATTTTCTCCTTTAGGCTTACCTATACATAATAGAGAGGTCGCAAAGCTGACCTGACCTTAGGTCACATATCAAAATTCCGAGATATACATTTCATGAATATTGTTGCTTGCATCAACTGCTGAAAGTTTCAAAGCGATCGTTCAGTCGGTATAGCAATGGTGAGCATTTGAACTTTTTCTAAGGTTAGGTCACGTGGAATAACCTGGTGACCTAACCCTGCATCACCCGGGTCTCACATTTTTACAACATGTGCTGAAAAGATACCTATATGATAACTGATAATTTATACTGAAAACGGCGGCGCTGCGCGCAGTCGTTTTAAAGATATTTGCGAAAAACCTAGGGGGACGTGACAACGCCCCCCCCCCCCTCACGGCGTGGGTTTTAAACTCTCGATTTTGACGACGGTTTGGCGCCCCCGGATTGCCAGGTCGCCCCTATTTCAACTTGCCGCCCCCCCCCCTCCCGAAAATTCCTGGATCCGCCCCTGTGCTCCAAACACAGATGGGTGCCGTGCGGCTAAACAAAAGCTTTGAAGCGATCAGCAAAATTGAGTGTAAACAGCCTTTCGTATATAAAGTGTTGCACAATTTACTAGACTTATGAAAGCTACGGGACTCTACCTCGTGATCCACTTGTTGCCACATTCCGTAAATCACGTCTGGACCTATCAATGCATCCATCAGGACCTCCTATTTAGGCATTATACTCGGTATACTTCCCTCTTCCTAGCACTTAGGTACTATGCTCCACAATAACACGTGCGGTTTCGTATCAGTCGGACCAACGCGACGCCTCATCAGTGGTATCTCACAGCTCGTAAATTTGCCGGCCCAAATTTGGACACAGATGGGCCGTCGATGTAGCGATGCCAATCAGTGAAGCAGTGGTGGACTAGGGAGCGAACCGTGCATCGCGCGGGCGAGGTCATACCTCAATACAGACTTTGGAGAGCCGGTGGACACTGGGTAGGACAAGGCCCTAAAACATAAGGTTGGACGAAGTTTTCTACCAAAAATGTTCTAGAATAGCGTACGAGTCAAAGCTATTTCCGTTGTTTCTTTACAAGTGGGTAGGAGTGGGTGGCTGATATTTAGTGGAAGTGACCGACGATTATCGGATGTGCTCGGCTCCTCACCTGTTATCTCTGGGATGCATGCTATGCCAAAATTACAAACAACCCGCTGAAGAGTACTTGTGGAGATGGTATGACAAAGGCTCGAATGAACATCAGGGTCGTTTAGGCACTTCACATACTAACATTTTTGCTTGTTTATTTGCGGAGTGCCATTAGCGTAGGGAACGTTAGCTTTCTACTCGTGCGTGATAGTTGAAGTCGCCGGCGACTGCGCTGCAACACAAGAAGATAACAGATACTAAGGCATCGATACTATGTAGTTTTGCTAATGAAACTCTCTTTCCACTCTGATATTTCCTGCAATCATTCACTGCTCTTCGATTCTTTGTCGATGGTATTTACTTTATTACATTGCTGCTGAATTTTTCCGACACAGGCACCGCCGTTACTCTTGCCGTCATTTATGAGGCAATACAATGCTGCGCCAAACGACAAACATACCGGCTGGCGGTGTTCACAAATGCAGTACGGCGTTCATTCTACCCACGATGTGTGTGGTGCGGCGGCCATTCCAGGAGATGCGGATCTCCACGGTGATGGTCATTTATCTGCAGACTCCGATATGCCGCCGGTATCTGTATAACATTATGCCAAAACTGATTGATATGTTTTGTTTTCCAAGAGCTGCTGCGCATGCCGGCTGAATTGTGAATGAATTTCTCAAATCTCTTCGCTGTAAAAGTAAATAACATAAAAAGAACAACGCCGAAGGAATTTGAATCGAGCACCGAGCCCACAGCTCACCTCTCACCTGTGGTTTGTGATTGGCATACGTTACACGCACTTAACTCACTAGCTCGACGATCCGAGACCCTTATCACAACCTTCGCTAACTGATGATGGCCTGTTCTCAATAGTTCATACACGAGGCCGGGCGCTGTTCCACTGCCCGAGGCGCTCTGTCTGACCACAAATCACGCGGGCGCCCCAGGCACCTCATGGACCCGGAGTCGGCCGGCCAGCGAGGCCGTCCCGGTTGACCTTCAAACGCCAGACAGCAAATCAATTATTTGATCTGTATGGTAAACATGGTCCGCTATTTCCCGCCAAACAGCCGACGGCGCTGAAGGTTTTAAGCTCTTCTCTGTTCGATTGCAAAACTCGGGACATCGGCCTATGGGTATGCATCGAATATCGATGTATAGTATGCTTAAGGTGTTGTTTGTTTATAGATGTTTAGGGAGCGTGCATTTACAACCCAGTTGTTCATAAAATCTGTATTGCATGATATCTGCATGCATCGCGTTTGTGAATCGTCTTATTAGCAGAACATATAAGCTCAAAAAGTTTTTGACTTGGTTTATTTTCTCCCACATCTATCTCTATTTTTCTCCTGTGTTTTTATGAGCTTCCTATGGACATGGGGCTCTGGGGCCTGCCGAATCAGCGGGTCCGTGAAAAGGTCTGAGAGACACTAGATGAGAGAATCGTCTATGAGCTGTGATGAGATCGACTCTCGCAAAACTGAGACGCAGTATAGGTCCGACCACACCCTGTTCTCTGCCGACAGGTGCCTATTTTCCTGACTGTGCGCCTCTAATGGCCGCGCGGTCCTCAGCTGTCCTCACCTGTGAGCCATCAGAGGCCGTTCTCCAGCGATCTCTATCTCTCTCGGTAGTGATCTGTATCCGTCGGACAGTCGGAAGTCTCGCCGTCAGTGGTCAATGGCCAGCCATTAGCGGCTGACGACAGGAAGGTTGTGTGGGTGGCGGTATACAGATGGTGTTTGCCAGACCGGGCCGATGCGGGGGAGGTGCTCATCTCTGCCGGCAAGGTGCACCTCCCCCGGACCAACAACACTATACCTGATATCGCCCGGTGTCGGTCCCGGTCTGAGGCTGTACCGGATGGGAGCGGCTGGTGTATGACCGCCCGATGAGGTCATGGGCTCGGTAGATGGAGCCGATCTAATGTGGTCTGGTTCGGGTTAGTGCTCCACCCGAGCCAGGTGTGATGCAGCTCAGAGCTCAGAGTCGCTCGGTGTTGCCGCTCCAGCACGGGCTGAGAGCTCAGCCCAGCTGTGTAAGTTGTGAGAAACCCTTGTACCCTTATCTGCCGCCAACCAGGTGGAAGTGTCCCGAGAGTTTATTTCCAGCTGAGATTTGATATGGCAGTCTGGTTCACACCTGTTTCATAATTCCGAATTCCGAATTAAAACCGTCGGGAGAATCAGTGGGTTGATATGATTGGATACCAAATTGTTCCTGACTGATATGGTTCCAGCTTTTATAAAATCAGGAAATGTAATTAAATGTCGACGGGTGCGGCACGCTGTGATGGGGTGGAACTGACCTGATGGAACAATTTTCGAATGCATATGAGATAATCTTCCAATTCAATTGCTTAGAAATGTTCCGAGATCATACAATGACAAAACACCACGTCAAAGTTGCGCTCAATTACGTGAATGTTTTGGCAGGCAGTTATGCCACTGACCAAACTACTAATGACTTCCTTAATAACGACTCTGTTAATTAATGATGATACAGCTGGCTGGTATAACATGTCCGAGGTCTGTTTACGACAGTTTATCCATGATTCATGACTAGCGGTCAGAATAAATGCAGCGGCGTATTTATTAAGCCGAAATTTGTGACCGTCGTATGATTGATGTGAGCTGGCGTATCACGGGCGGTGGCCGCACGGCCTATGGCCTGTATAGGGCCAGGTCCCCCCCCCTCTCTCTCTCTCTCTCTTTTTCTCTCTCTCTCTCGGAAGGCTATCCCAGGCTGTCCTGGTGACCTTGTCACAAGCCTGGGAGTCGACTGCGGTCTGTTTCTAGGTCAATTGGCGGCTGATAGGAGGGCGTTGCCTTTTCCGCGCGGAATATAGTTGTGTTCAGCCCTCCACTTGTGGGTCCGCCCTCCCCAGACATCGCCCTTTTACGAATACGAGTTCGATCTCAATTTTGACCAATAGGAGGATCCGCATATCTGTGGAGCGATACTTATTATTACAGGGCGCCATATAAGCTTCGAAGAATGAGAAGTGGTCGGAGTCGAAAGATGATCTGCGATAATTAGTGATAGTAAGCTGATCATCAGCCAGGTTTGCAACAAACGGTAGTTTGTTTTACAGTCACTGACCGTTGGTAGCTGTCGTTGATGTCTGGCGCAGCTGTAGGATAATCTACGGAAGCTTTAGACGGCATTCCATGATCGTTTCAGACAGTAAGTGTTTTAGCAGTGGGCGGCATTCGGCAGGGTCGGTTGAAAGTTGCGGGAGTTGTTGCCAGTGGTGACAGCGGACGGTATGATGTCAGTGGTCCCAATCCTATCAATGCCGGCGATCGGCTGTCGGAATAACGGTGTTTGTAGTTCACCACGCCGCCCGATCGGCCTGTATTGCTAGTGTGTGCAGATCGACAGATAGCCATACTGCAGTGCGCGAGGGCGGCGCATTATGAATAGGGTCTACTTTCTTTGAACCTTTCTTTGATCCATAATTTTCGATGGATCCAGTGTATGAAACGACATGGGCTAAGACAACCCGCTAGCTCAGGTATCTTCATACCTAAGCATTTTAGCGGTCCCAAAGGTCAAACGTCTGGAACAATCGCTTTTTGCCTTCATGCCGTAGTGATAAATTATCCTGACCAAACCGGACAGCCGAACTGAAGCTCTCACAATTAACAACACACCGCCAGCCGCCGGCCGTGACCCCAGAGAGCGGAATGTCAGCCAATCAAAGGGCCTGAAATAAGTGTGCACAACAAATAACCGACCGACTCGTCGGGTATGACCCCGGCCGGCGGTGACCCGGCGGCGCCGCGCGGTCGGCGGACTCGCGCCGCACCTCTGAACAATAACCCTGTCGGGCGCGGATGACAGAGGTCCCTCCCCGCTCGTTTGGAGTGGAACGGTGACTGTATATCAGCGGGGCCCTGCAGAGGAGGGAGTGCCACACCAGCTCAGGGCAGAGCGGTACGGCCACCTCAGGTGCAAAGACGAGTCATGAGTCATCACAGACTCGGATGTAGCGTCCGTCTCATCTCGGTATTTGTGACTCGTAGTAGCGGCCGCTATCCTTATTTGCCGGTGAGTCGCGACTGGCCGTCTGTTCAGACGTCGGACGCAGCCAGGAGATGGACATTGAACAAGCACTCGACGCGGGTAAATCCGGATGGCCGCCGCATGGGAGGTGTTCGGCGGGCTTTGAACAGAGCCGTCGCTACCGCGGCGGCTCACCACCGCCGTATTAATGAGGCGGAGTGTTGACCGTTGTCCTCGACACGTCAGCGGGCTGAGCCGGCAGTGTTTGGTGCAGAACACGGCAGCGCTATATGCACTGAGTGGTGTGTGCAGCCTACTAACTCCATGTGTGGAGACGTAAGTCTGTACACGGGATCTGAATACAGACTGTAAATATTGAAAATATGAATATCTCTTATCGCTCCGTTTCGAGAGGCTTCGGACGACAACATGTTTCAAAGTTATTCACGATAGTTGTGAAGAGTGACGTATAAGATATGGGCTGTATGAAAGAGGTGTAATTTCCATCCAGACGCTTAAAAAGTCACATACGAAAGCATGGCTTGTTCCACGAAGGTGACGATGATACTTGGCCTTAGTCAGCTGGTGTTTACTAAACACCAGCACTGGCAATGAGCTGACGAATATGGCCGGCTGAAAGGTTTGCTACTGTTTGGAGCTATTGACAGCCAGCTGTCGTTGACTGAGCTGGCAGGAAGCAGTGACCTATAGCCCCGCTCAGGTGACCTGCCCCGTCAGGATGGGAACAATGCCCGGTCTCGCCCTCACTGCCCCGCCCGGCCCCGTCCTGGGAGACCGCTGTAAGCACGGAGCATAACACAATGCTGAGCAGTGACTGAAATACGGCTGAGGCAGCGTAGCGCGCTAATGGACCACTCGGCTGTCATCTAGCTGAGGGGTCAAATAAATATGACTCGCCTGTTCAATAGCGCTCCCTGAAAGAGCGCTTTCTTGAGTAAGAAATGCTTATTGGTTTTCTCTACACGATATGTATTACCTACATGGCGCGCGCGACTTTTTATTATGCACCTGACTGCTTCATAATCTAATTTACGACCTTAGCATATAAGGTCGTAAATTAGCATACACACATTAAAGCATAGTAGGTATAATCGTAGGTTTATTTGTGGTTAGATCGCAGGTTTAATTTAGCCTTTACATGCCCTTGGCTGCCCTCGACTTCACAGCCATTTAATGAAAACCGAAGCAGACGAGCGACTTCGCCAGTCCCGAATGGGAAAGTCGGCGGCGAATTTCATCACGACTTCCTGTCCATGAGTCTGTCCGACGTGCCCGCGCCGCGCCGCGTCGTGCCCTTGACACGTCCTGCTGCGGCGGGCTCCGTGGCACATTTCTGTGGCGTAACAGCCGGCGCCACGTGCCCCGTCGCGTCACGATTCTCCCATGATGAGGTCGTCTAAGGGACCTGTCGGCCGCGTGATACACTAAGAGTGTTCTGTTGTGGCTGTACATACAGCTGATGGTGATCGATAAGATGCGGGCAAGGCTAGCCATTGGGCTGTTGATGGGAATATTATGATGTTGGCAGTGATGGCAGTGAAAATTACAGCAGTTGCTCTAACTACGGTGACCTAGTGGCCGTTTTGGTGATTGGTAGAGAATTGTGGGGACGTTTACTGAGCAAATTGTACCGCTGATTATAGTGCTGAAGGGCTCCCGATGAAGCTGTGATTATGGGTCTGAATAATTGTTCTCGCTGCAAAGTGTTTCCACCGCTAACAAAT
Source organism: Amphibalanus amphitrite (assembly GCF_019059575.1). Taxonomy (NCBI): domain Eukaryota; kingdom Metazoa; phylum Arthropoda; class Thecostraca; order Balanomorpha; family Balanidae; genus Amphibalanus; species Amphibalanus amphitrite. Next base: position 321,124 of record NW_024881508.1, on the reverse strand, counting down.
GTGCTAATTTCCTTCGTGAAAATGAAAGCAGATGATGCTCTATGAATTTGCTTGAGATTCTTTCATCGTTCATTTGGAAAGAGACCTGTGAGAATGGTCAAGTGGCCACTTTGCTTCTTGGCTAAGGTGGTCTATGAATTTTCTGACTGAGTGCGGTAGGAACGTCAGGGGCCATAAGAACAGAAATCGTTCGCATATGCCGTCCCTTATAACTCATGTCACCACCCTCAGCCTATTTACCTGCCTCGCCTCTGATGGTTCTCCTTTGGCGCCCGGCTGGATAGGCGTTGATCAGTTTAACGCCGACCCCGTTCCACCGTCTCGTCACCTCAGTCGGTGCTCTCTGAGCCTTGCGTGCGTCGATACAGGCCGTGGAATATTCAACACGGCCTCCTGGACAAGAGTCGCGTGCTCCCAGGGTCAGGGGACAACGGGCGCAGGCGGCTGGGTGAAAGTCACCGCTCAACTTATGGCCTCTAAAGCAAACAGCCCCGCCCCCGAAAAAGGCCGAGTCGCCGTGGTGACGGGATTGGTATTCGGGCCGCGTGCTCTGAGTGCCGACTTAAAACGTGGTTTGTGTTAGTTTTTACGGGAGCTGGTGGCTGGTTAGGTTGTTCTGACCCGTTGTTACAGGTGTTCGTCCGTTTTATGTAACCATCACTCAGGGGCACGGACAATGACATATAAAGCAAAATATGACCCCCTGCGTTGGAGTCAAAGAGACCCTAGGATTCCCGTTTAACACTAACTATTGCTCGTTTGAAGACGACAAATGCAAACTTATTACTGGGGAGTTGCGTGACGTTTGGTTGTCTCTCTAATTAGAAACGAATACGTGCCGTACCTGGGTGTCGTACCCATTTGTAACGACTGCACGTCGTACCTCTCTGTGACCTGTGTGTGTCGCGCTCCTCTGTGAGAGCTGCCGTGACCGGTGACCTCTGGGTGGCGCAGCGGCGCCGCTCGGGTCCGGGGTCAGGTCTGCCAGCCCGGCCCCTGACCATAGATCACTGCTCGATGTGGCAACCACCGGCGGGTAATTATAACGTGCTCCATCGGCGGCGGTCGGAGCCCGATAGATGGGAGGGAGAGAGAATGAGAGAGAGAGAGAGAGAGAGAGAGAGAGAGAGAGAGAGAGAGAGAGAGAGAGAGAGAGAGAGAGAGAGAGAGAGAGAGAGATCCGGGACCCTGGAAAGCCACAGCCTGAGTCATCATGATCAAAGCCCTACAGTCAACTTAAAGAATGGGTTCGTTTCGCAAGGTGTTACTGATCGGGACCGCTGTGGTCATGAACGGAATCTAGGTGCCCCGTAGATTTTATCTACCATCTCCATCAATTCTTCCTATATCCATCACGTCTAGCCGTTCAGTCTACCCGTTTCATCAATCCGTCTCGTCTATTCGTTCCGTCAACCCATTGTGTCTATTCGTTCCGTCTGCTGAAGAACATTTCTTGGCCAGCGCTACCCATCCCCTACTTCTGTTGTCCCGATCCTCCCATGACGTTCTTTTCTTATCAGCTCGTTACACCCGTTTCCTCTATCCGTCTGCTGTTCGGTCAATCCGCTGCCATGGCTCCTGACCGGCCGTTTCGTTCGAATTGCCCACTAACCGATGACTCCGTTCAAACCTCGGCGCCGCCCACCGCCTCTGAGGCACGTGTGAGCCAGGAATGCCGACGTGGCGTGCCCGTTTTTTATGCCGAGTCGGCAGACGGTGGCCGGTTTCGTGAGAGCGCCGCCCTATTGACGAGATTCCACCGCAGATGCCGCCCCGCACGCCAGACACGTCTGAGGTGGGTGCCGAGACCTGGCCGGTACCCAGGCCAGTTAGGAACAGGGCGACCACAGGCGCGCGGGGTGAGAACTCCCGGTGACTGGGCGGGTAATATTGTGGTGGTGATAGCAGAGGCACGGCAGCCAGCTGAAGTTCCATTCCGATGACTGTGGTTGCTTGTGGTTAGATAGTGGTATAGACGTTTTCGATTGCAGTCGTTACAAATGTTGCCAAAGGAGTACGAACGAATCGCGGCGTTGCATAAACAAAAGAATCACAAAAAGAAAACTAAACGCACCCGAATGTAAGCTGTCTCTTATTTTCATAAGCGCGCCGTTGAGAGGAGAGAGCTGATGGCTTGGGCGATTGTCTAGATAGTGTGTCATCTGAGAGCAGTCCGCCGTCCAGCTGTCGGTGCCCTCGTCACCTCTGACCTCGCTCATCCAGCGACCCACGGTGGGCCGTTTTCAGTCTGTGTGTCACCTCTGGGATTTCCCGGCCCGCCCAGCAGAGGAGCAGCTGAGACGGAGACCGTCACGCCGCTCCAAAGAGCTCGCTCCCGCGCCGGCCGACTCGTGGCAAACCGGCGGGTTTCTAATCGGCAGTGGCGGCAACAGACCCGCCGGCGACGGCCGAAAGTGATGCTGCGGTTTCTAGTTTCGTCACCTGCAGCACGGGAAGGAATACCAAGTGGCAGCGTGCAGACGGCAAATGCATGGAAATCGGCCGGCAAGTAGGCGCTAATGAGGAGCGCCAGGTGCGAGGTCTTCGCTTCTGTTCGCTTGAGTGGCTCAGACAGTTTGTCAGCAGTTTAATGACATCGTTTGTTAGTGAATTTATTGTTGCTATTTTTCATACACTTCCTCAAGATTCCAATAAGGGAGGATGCGAGCTGTATTGAACGCAAATTTTTTCGCCACGAATGTTGAAGGCTGGCATGAATCAAGCTCAAAGCCAGCACTATCCGTTCTAACGGTGGTGGCCGTCGGGCTCTGTACCATTTGTTGTGATACGGTGTCAGGTGGGCGGGGGCAGAACACCTGGTCGTAACCCATCCTAGGTGAGCCGCCAGTCACCGGCCAGCCGCCATTCCATTTAGGCTGAGCTCAGCTCGGCTGACAGAGGTTTCGCTGGCCGGATGTGCTCTGAATGTGCCGCCAACGCCGGCTAACGGGTGACAACCGACGCCAGTCTACGAGCATTAGCCACTCGGCGTTCTTTCGTGATGCGGTGGCGCTCTGTGCCGCTTCAACTCACGGGGAGATCCGGTTCGGATCAGATGCTAAAAGCCGGGTGTCTTCTTATGTTACTTGGTAGCATTACCTGTTTTCGTGGGATATAGCTCTGACCCTGTATCAACGACTTGTTTGGCTGTGGGTACCGATAAAAGTATGCCTATTATCTAGGTGGCACAGTCCCCAGAAACGGAGGGCTAATCCACAGGTACCGTCGGTTCAAGCATTATTGATAGCAGCCTTGACTTTTACAACTTCGTCACTTGCTAAAAGCACCGGCCAATTACCAGTTGTGGGTCGGGTCGCAGATACTAGCCGACAAATCGGTGATCTTGCTATCCACTTCACTTTTTGTCGAGGGCCTTGGGTATCGGCTGGATATACGAAAAGCCGAAGAAAACGATTCCAAATATCATCAAAAATAATTCACCAAAGCCTTCAGATGTATGTTAGGAGTTTCTCAGTTCAGTGCATACTGAATGCCAAGTGACACGTTGTCTAATTGGCAATTGTACTTGAATACCAATATCAAACTTTTCCCGTCTCGAAAGATCTATTCTTCTGATCTGCTCTGCCCCATACAGCACCATTTGCTATCATCCATCACACGAATCACCTTGATCAATCACGTCTTGATCAGCGCCCGGGGCGGCCGCTGCAGTGACCTGAAACACGTCCACTGCCGCGCCCGTCAGCGGGTAGTTCGGCCCCGATCGAACCTATACCCGGACCCTCGGGCATCTCTCTGATGGCATCAGATCACGGATGGTGTCTGGGCACCGCCCATGTCTGCGCTGTCGGGCATCTCAACTAGCATGGCTTTGTGATTGTGACTCGTGGAACCCGAAGGCTATCTCGTGATGAGAGCTGCGTCTGGTACGGGATAGCACCAGAGCTGTGCGACTGTCATCCATGTTGTTTCGCCCGTCGCTCAATGCAGAGTTAGCCGTCATCGTTAGGCGTGGGATGGTCTGATGGGGATTGGTATGCCAATGCTAGTACCTAGCTGGGGAGCGAAGAGGAGAGATGCAAAATAGGCGACAGGCGTGCCGGTCTGGAGGGTCAGTCCGAGGCAAGACGTTTGCTGTGGAATGAGGATATTGGCGGTGACGCAACGCTGACAGGCGATGGCAGGGGGCCGGAGAGCTACCAAACAGGAGACAGTCGGGTGGCATGTCTGTCTCTGAACCGAGATGTGTCCGACAGGGCCTTGGTGAGCTGTCCGACAGGCCCGGCTGGGCTGTCGAACAGGGGGCGGGGCGACAAGCGAGGCTACCCTCCCCTCTGCTCCGCCCGTGCCGCCGCGGGCCGACGGACCTGTCACCGTTCAGGGGTGTGGACGTGAGGGAGAGGCCGCCGCCGCCCCGCTGCCGGTAGCTCTGATTACGACCGACGTCTGGCCGGACCGCCGACCGGACAAGACCAGATCGCACCGGACCGCAATAGTTGTCAGTGGTCGATGATGTGCCGCCATGGTGATAAGACACGTCGAGCCGGTTGAAGGGTGCTCTGTGACGTGATATTTAAGATGGACAAATCACTTTCTTTTTAAATCTCTTCTCTCGCTCTTCCGTTTTCCTATTTCCGTGCTCTACCAATGATACGCTATTATTCTCTTCAACCACCGTTGTTTTTTGGAGCACACATCTCTTCTCTTTTTTTTTTTTTTTTTTTTTTTTTTTTTTTTTAAATATTTTTGGTGCCCGACCTGGGCTTTTTTTTTGTCGTTAGTAGCACACATTCATACTGGGTTAGTACACTATATACACGGCAGTGATACGATCGTTTTCGGCACCCGCTACGCGGGACAGCCTTGACCGCACGCTTCCTGTCACATACCCCAGGTGGCACCGCACTGGTGCGCACGCTGGGGCTATCCCGATTTCTCGGGCCCGGCAGGTCAGAGGGCTGCTCCGGGACATGAAGCGAGGCCGTGCCCTCGGGACATGTCACCGGACCGAAGGATCTGTTTAAAGGCGGATCAGGCCCGTGTACCTGCGGCCGGGGGCGCTGGCTGGCACAGCGGTAATCCCCACGACCGAGCGAACACTCCCCAGTTACTGCCATCTCCTGGGTAGGAGCCGGCCGAGGAAAACGCTGCCATAGGTCAGCTTTGATCCAAGGGCCTCCCACACCAAACGTGAACGCATTTGCCAACTGCGCCACAAGGGTGGTACACATCTCTTCTCTGCCCAATCTGCCCAGGCTGTCTGTTTTAATGTCACTTTCCGATTGTTGTTTCTCTCAGCTCGTTTCCACCCGATAACAACATGAGCATCAAAGGTGTCTCTAAAGACCACTGGCACGTTGCCGTCACTGTGTGTAGTGTAGCGCATTGGGATCCGTTCACACGTCCCAACTGACCTTCACGCCAGTCTCTGTTAGACTGCTGCCCACAAGGGCGCTGCCGAACATGAGTATTCATTGCCGTAATCATGTGAAGGCATGAGTCACTGTGAACTATTAGTTAATCACATTTCATTCGAGAAGTTTTCTGATTGAGCTCCATCAGCTGGCTTCTCAAGCTCTGCACTTGCAGCTTGGAAGCAGCGCTTGATGGTATCGTCGCTTAAGCCACAGCTCCTCAGACAGCATCATTTTTACACCTTCTGCAGTAAATGTCACCGAATGACGTCATAATCCCGAGTGATGTGCTGTTTGATACTGGCATTACCTGTCACTGAGTGGCATGCAAAGTAAATGGTCTGACTAGGCTGCACCATGTGCGGCAGATAAAATATCGCCTCTTACAGGAAGCCGACATTTGTCACTTTATCCACCCGCATACCTCTAAGAGTGTTTAGTTAATGCAAGCAGACAATTTTTAGCAGGGTATTTAATTTGCTGTTGATCATTCTTTTGAATGTCCTATGCATTCTAACTTTGGGTTGTTTTCATACGTCTTGCGTAAGTTTTTAACTGGAGTCGTTCCTACCATTCGTGCTATGCGGTACAGCATACCTTCAGGCGCTCACTCCAACGCCATCTAGCGGATTCCTTGCAAACGGACGTTTGTGATTGTCCGTAATAATTTATAACGACACCCTTTCAGTGGCTCAGTTCCATGGAATGGCTACCGTTGTACCTACTAGCTTTAAGTCATGGTTATATAAGGTGAGGAATATTTTTTTTATAAAAGCAGGCATGGAGTTCGGCAAGAGTGCAGGTACAGGTAGGGGAAAGTGGGGTATGACGGGCATGTTAGTTTTGCGGGTCTGTACCTCTGAAGTCTTTTCTTCGATTGCTTCACCAATTTAGCACAACCATCTTCAGGCATTTTTCTTTCAGTGCCCCTTTGACACCTAAGGTCTAAATCCAATACTTTTCAATTGAGAGTGTTTTTAGCAAGACCCTGCAAAAACCCGTCTTACCCCACCGGGGAGGGTAAGACGGGCACTGATGTTGGGGCAAGACGGGCACAACGTTAGTTTGAACTTCTTTACATATTTACTGCCGAATAATTATGCTAATACATCTTACACATCTGGCTTTTGATCTTACAGTCAATATTGTAAGGTTCGTAGCATCGCACGGCTACTTATAGGCGTAATGGTATTGATCGATGTAATGAAAAAATTAAACAAATTCAAAGCTGTCTATTTAAATAATTTCGATGGAAATGCGTTGCAAATGATGTAGAACAGCGTAAGTTAGCTTAAAATAACAATATCAGATGGTTTGCATTCCTTTCATCATTGTTGCCCGTCTTACCCCATTCGGCTGCCAATAAGGATATCACACCGCCTCCGGGCACCAAATTAAAGGATTCATTCGCCAGCATACACATTTGGATGACACCCTAAGACGAAACTCTCATCAAATTTCCAAAACAAAATATGAAACAGCGAGGTCAGAAAACACTACGAAACACGATAGTTCTGCTTAGAGTGCAAGGCACGTTTTTAGCTTTTCCACAATTTTTCAAAAACTATTTAAGATGCGTACCTCTGCCTTCACCTCACAGCAAAGAACCACACGGCCGATTACCAACCACAACAAGAGGTTGCTAGCGCCAACGGTTTGGGCTAGAGGGCCGGTGCCCGTCTTTCCTACCCCGCCCGTCTTACCCCACTTTCCCCTACCTACAAGTAGGTATGCATCTCAGGAAACTGGAAACACAAATGGTTGCTAAAGGTCTTGATAGCAAGATTTAAATGTCGCTCCCTACCCATTTCATCCTCCTACGTCCAACGATTTTCTTTCCGGTTGGGAAGGTTTCGATAGCGTTTGGTTTGGTTCTGGCCGTATTTTACTTTTACGACGGTTTAACAACACCAAGACCATAAATGTAATCTGACCTATCAATTTATAGGCCGCTCAGCTTCCCAATCATAAAAAGCGTATAGATCGGTTTTGATATGCTCCTGAGTGTCTTCGCGAGAGGGCGAGTAATTTTACAAATATATGAATGGACTACTGTCACGAAAAATCCATATAATGCAGGGCTACGTATAATGCATATAATATCCTTCAAAGGCTGCACGTGGCTGGACTGTGAAGTGTGAACCTTGATCCAAATCAAATAGCAACATCGGCAGTTGTGTCGTATAACTAGTTTATGACTCTCCTTTATAGTCACGGCCTAATACATTCTCGCCTTGGACATGCACTGGACTTGACCGAGATACTTGCCGTTATGTTCTCCCCAAGATGCCGTTTAGTTTGTATACTGAGTGTTATGCGCTGCTCTAAATCAGCAATTTTCTCTGAGAGATACATCCGATATGTGAGTGTTACAGAGCGGGTCGATTACAGAATGTCCATTCGACCATTCATGTCCTTCAGATGTCCAGTCCTGAAGACGAATCAGCAGTGAACAGCTCAACAGTCTCATGATTATCGGTAAGCCTCTCGGCAGTGATGATCGTCGATAAGCGACTTGGCTGTCCTCGATCAACATGCAGAAAGAGGCTCGGCTGAGCCGCGCCTCACGCTGATCTACTGGTGTCCTGACCACCGGCCTGTGGTCAGCGCGCTCCGTACATGGCGCACCTGAGGCGTGTGGTGGCGCGGCACAGCCGTATATGGCCGTGTCGGGTCGCGGCCGGCCGGCCGCGGACCATTTTCAGAAGTGGCGGGCAGACCGTGCGTCGAGTACTTGCTTTCTGGCGTAGCGGTACTGGGGTTCACTAGCATTGTTTAAAATATTTTCATTTGCCATGAACTTGAAATTATACACTGTAATTAACGATCATTTGTCAATTATTACAAGTTCTTCAAATTTCTTCTTTGAAAGCAAATGATTTCATTTCACTCAAGAATTGTCTTGTCCACCACTACAACCGCCACCCAGCCGCCATCCATTGGAAGAGATAGGCTCTGCGGCACAAAGTGTCGTTTTAAACTGGACTGGGAACCAACGTGTGATGACATTTCGAGCTAAATTTATGCTCATTGTGTACCTAGAAGCATTGGGAACAACGCTCTGACTGTACATTTTTAGATTTTTGCCTCTAAATGAAAATATTTACAATCAAGTACTTTGCGAGCGCAGTTTAGAAGCTCCCGTAATGTTAAAGTCCTATCTCATACAAGTATGTAAATACTGCTCTAGGGAACCAACAGTTCGCATCGTACTAGCTTTAAATTATATCCATATTGTTCCCAGTACTTTGCTTAACACTGTGGCGAGTGTACATTTTTCGTTTTTTGCTTTACAAGCGTAAAATTCGTATGGTTTTACACCACTTCATTCGCCTCCATAGCCCGGTAACGGCGCCGCACGGCCCGGCCGGCCACCGCCCGCTGTAGTTCCAAACACTGCCCGACAGATGGCAGGCGCAGAAGTGGTCCCAGCCGTCCCGGTACGGCGCGGTGGCGACGATGGCCCCGGCTGACCTCACCCAGCTGTTCGCGGCGGTAGGGAGAGCGTCTCTCTTCGAATTTGACTATGTGCCGCGACCTCTAACACTTGGGTGGCGATGGTGCACACTGAGACTGCTGTCTTTATATTTCATTTTTTATTATTCTCCCTTCACTATGCATGCGACACCGCTGCATACGGTTCTTACTTACGGCTCCCATTTGGATCTTCAAGATCGAAGCCGCCCAAAAATTGCGTCCGAGTGCTTATCTGCAGCCTTTTGCCATTTCGATAGGTATCTGATAGCTATATCAAGCCATATTTTATCTCAACCTCCTGATTTGTCCCCGTCCTCAAATTACTTCATTATGGTCTCGTATTTCGCCAGAACAGTGATACGCCCAAAGTCGGTCTAGTCCGACCGAGAAGGGGCGTACCAGGGCGGGAGTGTTCGTCTTGATTTCCCGATAATTAATGGCTGTGACTGATGAGCGTCAAAACGGCGACCAGTCGAGCCCCAGCTACCGACACCTCGACTTTCACTTCTTGTATAGGTGTGCGACACAACTTCGCTTTGTTAACCCAGTCGCCATGGCAGCTGGTTGGATGGTTGAGACATGGATGACACTGTAAATTGGCTGCAATATAGGAGAACAACGAAACAGCGCCAGGGCGCCAGAATGTTGAGATGACACGGTAGTGTTCGAAGGCCGAGGTCGAAGGATGACGATGCGCTGTGATGACTGGGTGCCTCATGAGGGCCGAGGGATGACGGCCGTTCCAGTGTTGTTGGTGACATGCGCCCTTCACCCTCATCGCTGCATTGTGGAGTGTCCAACAGTCACTCCAAAGCCTGCAGCCGAGCAGAGGGTCAGCTTCACAGCTCCTGCACAACAGGCTCTACTCAGCGAGCAAACGGTGCCGGGTACCGGAGGCAATGGTGACCTAGCCACTATAAAGACAATGAGGGGCGGTGGGCCACATGAACATTGTGCCGCGCTCACGCCAGAGCCAAACACGGCTGTCACATGACAGCTCAGTGCGCTCGGACTGAAGGTGTGACGGCGTAAGCTGTCACCTCCGAGCCTAAGCAGACTCGGCTGGAAGGGCGTTACCTCCGGACCGACGGGATCTTGCCTGAGACGGCGACAGCCGGCACCCTCGGCTCGAGACCGACGGGTTACTGGCCTTTGAAAAGTCACCCGCTATGACGACGAATACTGAGCTGGGAAGTCACCTCTAAACGGAATGTGGACTCTGCTGTGATAGCGACATTGCTGGAATGGCAGGGTTCGCCTGCAGCGGTTGACCATGCCGCTGTTTGCTTCTGTTGCCGCTATCCGACGGCTCGTCCAGTGTACTTACTGCCGGACCGGCCTCGGGTACGGCGCCGGTGGAACAGTGCCGGCCACGCTGATACGATCTGCGGCGACCTTCAGTGGCCGGCGTCTGGTGCCCATCAGTTAGCGCACGCCAGGTCACGGCTGACCGTCTGATGGGGCGCCGCTCGTCAGGAGAGATCGTGAGCCCGGCGGGAGGTCGTCACGAACTGGATGTATCTGGAGGAACGGGATGGGATATCGGCTGCGGCTGAGAAGTCTGTGCCGATGATGATTAGTGATTACGAAGGTTAAAAAGACAGTGGCCCACAAGTGCTAGGGTCTGTTCCAGTCGCACTTCCTAACACCTCTAAACTCCTCCAAGATCGCTTCCCTGTTCCAGTGGCAGCTCTAGTCCCTACAAAGCCAAGGAGGGCCCTGCTCCAACCTCCTCTATCTTGCTCTTGGAGGAGTTTAGAGGTGTTAGGAAGTGCGACTGGAACAGGCCCCTAGATAACTTTACCTGTGCGCTATAACCAGTAAACACTCTACCCACTTACGGTGCTCTACCATGCTCTATTCTACCTAAGGCTACGGTTCTCTCAAACTCTACCTTCCCGCGATTGGTAAAGATGAGCAGCGGTCAGAAAGGCGCTTTTATTAAATCCATTGCATAGTTATTCCTCCAGTGCAATTCAATCCAGACTGCACCAGCCTTCCACTCGGCTGGTGACGTTCTATCGCTGCTGCGATAGGAAGTGTATGTAACTACCGAGTATCTACCTAAGCGCATTCAGTGCGCTGCTCTTGCCTTGTTTAGGCACGGTTGCCTGCCTACCGTCCGATACCGTGCCCCCGCCTCCCGTTATGGTGCCGATCGGGATTGATCCTCGGACGGTTGTGTTTCTATGAATCGCAGAGTACCTTTTGCCCTGTCTTCGCTGTGCAATCCAGCGTCGGATTTCACGAGCCACCTGCACCTGCGTCCGTGACGACAGCGCGTCGTCCGGATTCCGCCTGCAGTGCCTATCTGAATGTGCATCTGTGCACCCGGCTCTCCTTCCTTATCGACCGGTAGATCGCTGGCATTGCTTTGTATGTGATGGAAAACTTCCTACGGTCACCCGTTGTCTCCGCGGAGTCGCATAGCTACTACCATACACGGCCATGGGGCACGGAATGGCCTATCACGGACCACGGACTGGCTCTACATATTTATCCACAGCCGGATACGGTCTAGTCGGGCCTTTTACACCAACTGGTGTTCTAACGGACGGAACAGGACCTCGTCTTCCTGTCACAGGACACAGGCCGGCGCCGCACCAGTGCATAGTAATTGGATTAGCATTAAATCCAGCTACCGTATAGTGGTACCCGTTTGAATAGGTTTATCGTTACGGACTATCATGGCATGGGCGGCATAACTTAACGTCCGGAACGGAAGGATTGTATAAGACGTTCAGCTGTCAGCAGTTCGTGGTTTCATTTGTTTTATTCAAGATTTTAGACAAAACAAGCGCCGAGTTCGTGTTTGATTTAAGAAACTGCTGACTGCTCATACCCAGAGCTGTTGATCCGTCTTCAAACACAGCTGAACACAGCCCATCCACCTCGAATGTGACTTCAGGGAGTTCTCATTCAGTCTATTCTGAAGCCGCTTTGGCTGCTTCTTCGCCTGTTCTGCAGCTAAAACTTCTGTGTGAATGATATGTCTGTTCTGGCGAAGCTATTGCTGAGCTTGCATGTGGGACATTTCCCGTCTTCTGCCAGAGCCACGCTGTGTAGGCCTCTCCGCTGGCTCCTACAGAATTTGGCCTTAGCTGCCGTGTGGGCCATTTCCCCTATTTTTCCAAAGCTGTTGTGCTGTCTTCTCCGCCTGTTCTTGCGGAGTTTTGGCTTCAGCTGTTGTGTGGTAGCCTCTCTCTATCCTGGCTGAAGCTTATGTATGGGCTTATCCCTCTGTCCTGGCTTCAGCTGCTGTGTTTTCTTTTCCCTCGGTCCTGATTTTGGCCGCCGTGTGGTCTTATCCCTCTGTCCTGGCTTCAGCTGCTGTGTGGCCCTTTATCTGTCCTGGCTTCTGCTGTGTTTTCTTCTCCCTCGGTCCTGGCTTTGGCTGCCGTGTGGTCTTCTCTCTCTGTCCTGGCTTCAGCTGCCGTGTGGTCTTATCCCCCTGTCCTGGCTTTAGCTGCTGTGTGGCCCTTTATCTGTCCTGGCTTCAGCTGCTCTGTTTTCTCTTCCCTCGGTCCTGGCTTTAGCCGCCGTGTGGTCTTATCCCTCTGTTCTGGCTTTACCTGCCGTGTGGTCTTCTCCCCCTGTCCTGGCTTGGCCACCGTGTGGCCTTATCCCCCTGTCCTGGCTTTGACTGCCGTGTGGGCGCTGGGCGAGGCGGCGCGGTTGGCAGCGGTCGCTGATGGATGAGCGGACGGTGACAGAGTGGTGCGGCCCGTCCCCACGGAACAGCCTTCCGCCGTCTTCTGCTAGCTGAGCGTCCCGCGTCTTCTGCTAGCTGACCTGCGCCAGTGGGCAGAGCAGCCGGCGCGCTTGATGTGTGCTTGTGTGTGGGCAGACAAGATGGCTTTTGCAGAAGAGCTGCATCGGATGCACTCTGCCTATTAATAGCAGAGAGGATCGAACAGCGTTTATTCCTAAAGCTGAAAGAAAGGAGTGTAATTCAATGTCCGACATCGAAAGCTGTATATCAAGCTAGCCAACGCAACGCTCCTTTTACGACGGCAATGAAGACAGCCAAAAGACATGCTCCCCAAATACACATAAAATACAATGGCTCGCCATGGCCTTTGCTGAGCTGGATGCAATCAGTATTGCACCTGTTATGGAAATGGACTATGTGTGCCGGTATAGAACAGCTGCCTTGGCTTCCAATACTTTCGCGTATTTCAATACGCTTTCTTGCCATCATAACCTTATCTGTTTCTTATCTGATATTTTTTGAAGTGTCTGTATCTGTCTGCTTGCCCTTATAAGCGTGTCGATATTCGTTGTAGTGCATGTACAGGTCGACAGCGTTACCCCTGCCTTATATGGCAGTCCTCGGACACCACCGTGTCATCGGCCGACATGGGACCGGATGCACGTCCGTTCCCGTGTATCGCCTGTCGCTCCGCGCTGAGATGTGTCCCGGATGCGTTTGGACAACAGTCGCATACATTGAGCACCTGGTACTGTCCCCTCTCCACCGTAGCCTGCGGCCTCCAACCATTAGCTACAAGGTGCTGATGCAACGGAGGGCGCCCGTGCCACACCTCGTGAAGCGTGGTCCAGATCATTCGGCGCTGTACCGCCTGGGGACTCGCCCTGACCTGGTGATGGTAGTAACCCACTGATACCCAGGGACCGTGCCGGGGGTCGTCTCGTACATCACTAGTCTTTGCGCACGCACAGCAACCTGCACCGGACTCATGGCTGCTGCGAGGTGTGGTCCGTGAATAATTCATAATTCACGGGCGTCTCAGTCGACAGATGAAATGCTAATGGTTGCAGATCTAGCGCAGTGTGTGCCATGTTTGCACTACAGTTGGAACTGATAACGTCTCAATGCTGGCGACTGGAGCGATTTGTGTGATTGGCTTGAGTGATAACGCCCACGTGCCATCCTGCGCCCATAGTGTTGAACAGGGAGCCTGTACCCCGCAAAGGCCGTTCGGCTTTACGCAGCTCATAACCTATAACTCATGATTGTCGAGTCCGTAAAACTGGTCAGCGATAGCTCCAACTCTCGCCGCCCGATTGGCTCGATGGTCCCGGACCAACGACTTCACCGGCGACCACGTCATCTGAGCGGGAGACGGCGGGCGTTAGCTCATTATTAGCTCATCATTCACTACCCCAAACGTGGTCGGGCCCGTCCCATGCCGTTTCATTGCTGAGCTGACTGTGATAACGGACTGCTGACTGGCCTCGGAGCGGCCCCGGAATGGGACGGACGCCGGAGCACCGCCTGTTCTCTGTCCGAGCCCATTGTCCGTTCATGAAGTGCGAGGTGGCGGCGTGACCAGACAGTTTTGCATGCCGCCCCGACGTTAGTCAGATGTCCCTGCTGTTTTTGCGCGCTCAATGCTTTCGCAATGCATTGTTTTTGCTGACGAGCCTTTTGTGAGCCCCTGTTCCCCCATGATCTCGTTAATCTTGTGCATTCTGCTACAGAGTACCTATTGACTTATGCAATAATTGTTTTTAGTTACTGTTACCCAAAACCGTGGATATGTAATTTTCATTCTCTTGAGCCCTATATCATTAAGCCCCTCGTCATTCTTAGACCCACCATTTACAATACTCACGTACCATCCTCCCTATACCCATTATCACCAATACCATCACCTCCCACCCACCCACCACCCCCCCCCCCCCCATCACCGCCATCAGAGGACGCCTCGAGGGGCGCGTCTGCCGCCCGGGGTCCCCCGCCTCCATCGGCGTCCCACAGCTCCTTAAACGGCATCTCGGACCGTGCCCACACATAATGAGCCCTTGGCCGGCCTACCTGTGCCCTCTGGGAGACGGAACGTCCCCGAACAACTGGATTCCACCAGAGTCGACCCGAGGAGAGACGTTTATGGCGTGTCCTCGACGAGCAGTTTTAGGATGTTCGTCAAAACAGACTTTGGGGTGTGTACGCAAATCGGGGAACGAGCGTACGCTTATGTAGTTATGATAAGCATGGTGTGATTACGTGATTGGTTCACGGTTGGCTCCACCTAATGGGTTTTGAAGTAGAATGTTGTTTATGCATTATGCATTGCACAGCCGCTTCACCATTAATCGAATCTGTAGGTAGGTAGTTAGTAACAAAATACTTAAAAAGCACGATTCATATTAGCCGTTTTCACGACGGGCTATCCGGCGAATGCACCTGATTTGACCAAAATCTGCACCTAATTTCTTTTACAGCAAATATCTTCATTTTATGAATTTATTTCAGTGTTTTAATCGATGATGCTCTCTGATAATATGACAAAGCAGGCATATAAGTAATCAGTGCAGCCCTAGCTGATAGCTGCTAAGAGACACACTGAACCTGATTTGACCAAATCTGCACCTAATCTGTACCAGATGTGCACCAAATGTGTACCAGATGGCCGTCTGAAAACGGCTATTATCAGCCGATGTATGTAGACATCCGTTTTCCAAAGAGTGAGGATATATCGTATTGCACGCTTGTGTTGTGTCTCAACGTCAGTTACGGTACGCTAATGCTACGTTCTCACATACTTTACCTTGAAGTCGCCGATGTCGGTCGTGATCGGCTTTGGCCGGCTCGTCACCCGGTTCACGTCCTCGTGAAGTCCCTCCACCAGATATCTGAGGAATTCCTGCGCGTCCTGCTGCTGGGAGCCCATGAAGCGCGGCGCGAGCCGTTGGATCATCGACTTGAGTGGTGCGGTGGTGAGCACCCGCTCCGTTTCGTCCGAGGATGTCCACATGTCGCGCATCAGAGCGCAGAATGTGTTCATGAGGGACCCCTTCGTAGCGGCGGCAGGCATGCTGGCATCTGAGGAGCGTCCATCGCGTCCTTGAAGTTACGTTTCAGCCAGATTCTGTATTTCTTTGTTCGAACAAGTATGACATGGATGAATTATTTCACATTTCACCATTTACAGTTACACAGTATTCAAGTACAGTTCATCGCAAACTCGCTTGGTATTCAAGATCAAAGTTATTTCATTCATTTCTAGTTCAAGTTCATTCAAATCTCTCCCTCCTCATTTTCCCAAATATCTAGGTCAGCATACCGAAATATTATCGCGCGCGCGTGAACTATGCAGTTACACTCTTCATCTAAAGGCAATCCGTGACACCCTCCCCACACGTGACCGGTGGCGCTTAGCTCCGATGACCCTCCAACAGATAGAGCCTTTGAACCGGCCGCCGCCGGTCACCATCAGCTGTGCGCAGGGTCGCCGCCCGTGCGCGCCCGTCCCGGCCGGGGTGTAGCTGCTGGATGACGCCAGTCTTCCAAGTCAGTCGGTTACGCTGGTCGCCCTCGATGAGCACGAGGTCCCCCACACTGGCCTCGTTGGCATGTGAGGCATGCTGGAAGTCCCGCAGGTTTCTCAGGTACTCCCTTTGCCATCGTCTCCAGAGGTGAGACGCGACGGTGTGCTGGTACCGCCGTCGGCTCCTCAGGTCTTCCTCACTTTCGTCTGACGTGTCCCCCAGAGGGCATTGTAAGAAGTCGACTGGACGAAGTGGACGCCGGTCATCGGGATCATCGTTGACCGCCGTGAGAGGGCGGGCGTTAATGGCGCCCTCGATGCCGCACAGCACGGTCTCAAGTTCCTCTCTGCCGAGCAGCGCCCTGCCCAGTGTCCTGCGAAGTGCGAGCTTGGTCAAGCCGACCATTCGCTCCCAGAATCCGCCCCACCAGGGGGCTCGTTCAACGATGAAGTGCCAGGCTACTCCCTCGGCAGCTAATATCGTAGCCGCTCCCTTGAAGTTTTTTGCATTGTCGCTTAGCAGGTTCCGAGGCTCCCCTCTGCGCGCGCTGAATCTGCGATAGGCCTTGATGAAATCCTCAGTTTTCTGGGAGGAGACCAGCTCCAAATGTAGTGCTCGTGTGACGGCGCAAGTGAATACGGCGAAATACAGCTTGTCCACTTGGTGACGTGCCGTCCTTCGGACGAGCAGAGGGCCTCCGAGGTCGACTCCGGTGTAGCTGAACGGCCGTGAGGGGCGTGTCCGGCTGCTCGGCAGCGGAGCCGACACCTGACCGAGATGCTGAGCGCGGAAGATCGCACAATTTGGGCAGCGACGCAAAGCTGCACGGACGACCTGGCGGCCGCGCAGTATCCAATACTGGTCCCTCAGCGCGGCTAGCACCTGCTGAGCGCCGGCGTGGCACAGTCGCCGGTGCATGTCTTCGGCCAGGAGCTGCACGAGTCGGTGGTTCGAAGGCAGAATGACCGGATACTTCTCCTCTTCACTCAGAAGGGACTCTTGAAGGCGCCCTACCTTCTTCAGTATCCCACTCTCTAGCGCAGGAATCAGACATCGTAGACGCGAGTTCGAGGGCAACGCCCGCGCTTCTTGTAGTGCCGTTATTTCCTCATGGAACGTAGTCTTAGCAGACTTAATCCAGTGTTTCATCGCTTCACTGATTTCTTCTGCGGTGAGCGGCCCACATCTCTTGTTTTGATTTCGGCAGTTGTGAGCCCAACGCAATATCCAGGCAGTTACTCTCAGCAGGCGGCTCAGCGTGCTGTGTCTGACTGGGTCAAAGAGCTGATGATCCGTTCCCTCAGCGCTGCTGATGGTCGGCAGTGCCCGTTTTTTCTCCTCTTGTCTGCACTCATCTGGCTCTGGGTCGCTGCTCCGGTCCTGAGGCCAGCTCGATGGATCTTGTGTAAGCCACTTAGGCCCGTGCCGCCAGAGGTCGCTGTTGAGGCGGTTTGCTGGTATGCCCCGAGAGGGCAGGTCGGCGGGGTTCTCGCACCCGGGGCAGTGTCCCCAGTTCTCAGTAGCACTCACACCCTGAATCTCTCGGATGCGATTCCTCACATACACTCCCCACCTGTCGGCGTCACTGCGGATCCAACTGAGAACCACCATAGAGTCGGTCCATAAAAAGCTGTTCTGTGGCGGCACTGTTAACTGCTGCTTCACGTAAGTCAGGAGTCGTGCACCGATAAGAGCGGCGGTCAGCTCGAGTCTGGGTATGCTCATTTCCTGGCTGGGTGAGAGGCGCGACTTGCTGATAACTAGGGCCGTACTTGCAAGTTGTCCCTGATTCCCCGTCCGGATATAGGCCACAGCTGCATAGGCTTCCTTGCTTGCGTCACAAAATATATGGATCTGGTACGGGCTCTCTGCGGTGAGCCCATAAGATCTCGGCACACTGAAGCTGCCCAGCTCTCGTAGCTCGCACAGCCACCTTCTCCACTGCCCTTGTACTTCTTCCGTGACGGCTTGGTCCCATCCTCTTCCACTTTTCCACAGGCTCTTCAACATCATCTTGGCTCGTACCAATAACGGAGCTAGGAGGCCCAGGGGATCATAGAATTTTGCCGTTATCTTGAGGATCGTTCTCTTCGTCTCCGGGAGAGAGCTTCCCAGCTGAGCGAGCTGATCAGTCATGATGACTAGCTCGTCCGTGGCTGGGGCCCAGCTCACCCCCAGCACCTTCTTTCCTTGGTAGGGGCAGTCTCCTAGCTGCTGTGGATCGACCGGCGACTGGAGGCTCGTTGTCCACTTAGTCATGTTCATCTGGGCTTCACTAAAGATCTCCACTGTCCTGTCCCTCACTCGGTGAGCCTCTTCTTCTGAACTGACGCTGGTGATCAAGTCGTCGCAGTAGATATCTCTGAGCAGGCGGTCGACCAGTTCGCAGTCTGACGACTTGAACAGGTCAAGATGCTGTCGTATGGTCGCCTGTAACAGGAACGGCGAAGCATTCACCCCAAATACGACCCTGGTCATTCGGTAGGTCGTTGGCTCAGGGTCCGACGCGCAGCTCCTCCAAAGGAACCGCGTGACGTCACGATCGGCCGGATGGAGTGACAGCTGCAAAAACGCCTTTTCTAGATCCGCTGTCAGACCGATCCTGTTGAAGCGAAACCGTAGGAGGATACCGGTCAGATCTGCGATGAGGTTTGGACCAGTCAGAATGAAGTCATTGAGACCCCTTGGATGACCGGCAGCCGCGTCAAATACCACTCGGACCTTCTCCTTCTTGAAGACGCCGTGGTGTGGCAGCACGTGCACAGGACCGTCTGGCTGGACCGGCGCCTTCTCTGCGTGCTCCATCTCCAAGTAGGCTTGAATGGCGTCATCGTATTCTGTCAAACGTCCGTTCTTTCGAAGAGAAGCCTCGCACGCTTTCAGTCTGGCTAGCGCGTGCTGATCGTTGGTTGGTAAGCTCTGGGCGGCCCCGTCTTTCCAGGGCCAGCGGTTTTCATAGCGCCCGTCAGGGAGACGACGGCATGTTTCCCGGAAATGACGAAAAGCTTCTTCGTCATCTTCTTCTTTCTTGCTCACTCCACTCACTCCAGTTGAACTGATGCCGATGCCTTCCAGGTTCCAAAGATTTTCGAGCTCGTCCCTGTGATCAGCACGAATGAAGTTGGCCATCACTGGGGTGGCACTCTCACTCTCTGACTGCACCCGCCCGGCGAGGATCCAGCCAAAGTGAGAACCCATGGCCACTGGCCCAGTTGCACACATTTTTATTCTTCCATCGATATCGATCACTTCCCGGTAGTTGTCGAGTCCGATGAGAATGTCAATCTCCTGACTCATAGAACTTCCATCCGACCGCTCTGCTAGCTGGAGCCCGTTGAGATGGGGGTACTTCTGAAGCTCGGTGACCAAGGCTGTTGGAGGCGCGGTGCATATTTCTGGCACCTCGTAAGCCGCTATAGTTATGTCACGATTGTTGTTCGCCTTCAGGGACAGTTGCACCTTTCGTGTCAGACGTGACTCCGTCTGGCCTCCGCCAAAGGTTTCCACTTTCAATGGCTCGCTGCTCAGAGCGTGGCAGCCGAGCTCGCGGGCCACCGCCGTTCTCACGAAAGTTTGATTGCTTCCCGAGTCGATCATAATCCGCACCATCCTTGAGCTGCTGTCTCCATTTGCTTTCACTCGCGCCGTCTGCATTAAAATCTTATCTTGTTTGGTATTACTTGCTGCTGTCACGGTGGCACTTGCTTCTTGATCCGATTGGAAGGTTGTTGTCAGAGCGGTGGCATCGTCCATGGCTGACGAGGTCCCCACGGCGGCGGCGGCGGCGTTGACGGCAGCGCTGGTCGAGCCGCTGCAGAGGAGCGCGTGGTGCCTTCCACCGCAGCCGGTGCAGCGTGACTTGCCAGCCGCGCAGTCCGCCGCGCGGTGGCCGGTCTGAAGGCACCAGTAGCAGGCGCCAGTACGCCTCAGTCGGTCACGCTTCTCGGTCACCGTCCAGCTTCTGACTCTTCTGCATTCTTCCGCCGGATGCGGGAACTCGCAGAAGGCGCAGCGAGGCGACTGCTCCTGACGAGCGGCTCGCAGCGCCGTTGCTGAGCCGTGAGGGCTCACTCGTCGTTCGGGTCGAGTTCTTTCCACAGGAGCGCCCGACGCTCTGCATAGGCTGTAGAATGAGCGGCCGTGTGCATCCGTGTAGGTTGCTGCATAGGATGCTATTTCTTCCAGGTCGTCCGCCCCTTTCTCCTTGATGTAGACTTGCAGTGCTCGCGGACAACACTCCAGGAACTGTTCTTGAATCACTAGGTCGCGCATTGCCTTGAATGAGTGTTCAGTGTTTGTCAGGTCGACCCATCGAGTTGCGTAGTTGGTCAGTCGAGTGATGAACTGTCCGGCCGTTTCATTTGTTTCGGGTCGTGATTCGCGCAATTTCTTACGATACCCCTCGCCGGTCAGGCCGTATCTCATCAGAAGGGCCATTTTCAGAAGATCGTAGTCTTCAGACTCTTGCCTGCTTAGTCGCGAATACGCATCTAGAGCCCGGCCGGTGAGCAGTGCGCTCAAGTTAGCCGCCCACTCTCCGCGTGGCCACTGGTTCACCTCCGCGATTCTCTCGAATCGGTTAAGGTAATTGTCCATGTCATCTTTTCCGTCATCAAAGGTCGGTATCTTTGGTCTTTTTGCCGTTGATCTGACCTCCGTGTTCCTGCTGTCTTGACTCTCTCTGTTGCTTTCAAGTCTCATTTGTTCAATTTGTAGTTCGTGCTTTCTTTGCTTTTCATTTTCCTCACGCTGCCTTTGCTGCTCCTCTCGCTGTTTCTCCTGTGCTTCTCGCTGCTTTTCTTGTAATTCTCTCTCCTTCTCGCGCTCATCATCTCGTTGCAGTCTTCTTTCCTCTCGCTCCATGTCTTTATCCATACGTTCCGTTGCGAACTTGAGCGCCTCTTCGCCTTGTAACCCATAGCGGGTCGCTAATTCTAAATACTTCTCCATGTCGTGTCCTGCCAGGGTCGCCAGTAATGTTGTGTCTCAACGTCAGTTACGGTACGCTAATGCTACGTTCTCACATACTTTACCTTGAAGTTACGTTTCAGCCAGATTCTGTATTTCTTTGTTCGAACAAGTATGACATGGATGAATTATTTCACATTTCACCATTTACAGTTACACAGTATTCAAGTACAGTTCATCGCAAACTCGCTTGGTATTCAAGATCAAAGTTATTTCATTCATTTCTAGTTCAAGTTCATTCAAATCTCTCCCTCCTCATTTTCCCAGTCAGCATACCGAAATATTATCGCGCGCGCGTGAACTATGCAGTTACACTCTTCATCTAAAGGCAATCCGTGACACTTGTATGCATTTTATCGTTTCGACTGTGCATTGTGTAGTTAAGCATAATTCTTCGCCAACTGGAAACATTGGAATGTAACGAAAATTATTCTGCAATGTGCACCTCTGGATGCTGTTGCGATATTGTTAATGGTCACGGTGAGCCGTTCGATGGTCACGGTGTCAGTTCCGGCGCCCGTTCGGCGAACTTTTCGTTTTCACCCGACCCGGTCTGACGAAACCCGGCCGGTCGGTGATGTGCGGTCTGACCGATCGGTCTGTCCAGGTGTGTTTCGATCGGTCACGGAGCCCCTTCTCGATCTGTCACGGAGCCGCCTTATGGGGTCACGGAGCGCATCATGTCCCAGATCTGCTACAGTCGTCTGTCAGGTCACTCGTGCAGCCGACCTGTCCTCGGACGAATGTTTCCGATAAGCTGATGACAAGCTGTCAGATTCTATATCCCGCGCCCGGCTGGGGGTCCTGGATTTCCACGCCCTGCTGGGGGGGGGGTGTTTGAGCACCCCCCTTCTAACTCGGCTCCTGGGCCACGTAGCGATACGCGGAAGGCGGCGTTCGAAAGAGCGCCAAAAATAATGGCGAAATTACTTCAGTCACTTTTTCGGTCAGGTCAAAGGTCAGGTCACCAGAGGTCATTGAAGGCAAAATTTCGCCGATTTTCAGGTCGAATGTCGACAATTTCCAGGAAGCCAACGCATAACTCGGGAACCAATAGAGCTAAAGCGCCGCGGAAAAGCGCATTCGATAGCCCTATTAACGCCCTTTCTGAGTAATTCTCTCAGATTTGACCTAACGTCAACGGTTTTGCCTGCAGGGGCAAAAACTGCAAAAATAGCAGATTTTTTTTTCGGAAACAGTTTTTCTGCAATAATTTTTGACCCAAGCCTTGTACGAGCTTACTTTTACCGGCATCCTGTTCCTCTCGTCAAGACGCATCGAATGAACTATAACTTACCTTGAAAGGTCAACTTGAAAATTTGACCTCAGGTCAAGGTCATGACCTGACCGGAAAAGGTCATGTTGCATATCAGTCGATCCGTATCGTCGAGCTGAACACATCTAAGGCGTTTTCACCGCTCTAGCATGCCTCTATCAAAAGTTATTTGCGAAAAACTGTTAGACACCATTCGTGACCTGAAATGACCTCAGGGGCATAAATAGGGGTCATGGACACCATTTTCATGTTCAGTGTGTTTAAACCACTTGTAATTCAGTGTTTGTAAGTGTTTATAATGTCTTTCGTCCAAAAGAGGCGCATTTCAATTTTCTCCCATTGACTTATAATGGGGAGGTCGCAAAATCGACCTGACCTTAGGTCACCGATATCAAGATTCTGAGATATACATTTTATAGATACTGTTACCCTTATCAATCGCTGAAAGTTTCAAAGCGATCGATCACTCGGTGTAGCAATGACAGACATTGAAACTTTTTATGAGGTGAGGTCACTTCAAGTGACCTGGTGACCTGACCTTGAATGAACTTGGTCTGAAATTTTCACAACATGTGTAGAATTGATGTATGATAAGGTGTACCAAAAACGGCGGCGCTCCGCGCCGCCGTTTTTGAGATATTCGCGAAAAACCACAAGGGGGGTGTTCAAACACCCCCCAGCAGGGCGCGGGATATGGTGCATCCGTTGACCCAACTCCTGCCCTGTGCTCTTCTGAGAATGTTGGACACAGGATGTGATGTCGAGTTTCTGACACGGCATATTGAAGGCGCTATCGTGTTCCAGGTGTTCGACTCCGTGCTGAGACGCGTATGCATTAATGGATCAAACAAAGATGGCGCCAGTCGCTGCATTAAATCGGAAGTTGCAGCTACTGGCCAGGCTAAGCTCATTAAAATGCCGGGGCATGAGAGTTTCATGACTCCAGAACGCACTCAGCTAATGAGGATTTTGGTTTGTTTCAGATAACATAACCGTTGAAGATGCCGACGGTAGACTTGGACACCATCGAAGATGAGGTTCTTCTCCGTAAAATGGTAAGTCTGGCTCAATGACTCCTGGCAGCTCCTTATAGTAATCCTGTGAGGCAATTGGAAACTAATTTCCTGTCATGGAAACGGATTTAAGGATTAATGGCGAAAACAAAAGGCTAGATCTGCGATATGCAAAGCCCAGATTCGTCCAACATAAGATGTGTGTTAGTTTAATATTAATTTTAAAATATCGACAAAATTTATCGTTAAACTTCTCCGTAAGAGACCATGACGGTGTTATGCGGTCGGCGTTACCAAACCGTCCATCACTGTAGCGGTCTCGTGACGAGCCGCAGTTCTCTGATAATGTGACGGCCGACGTGACAGGTCACGAGAGGGGCGCAAGGGGTCACCGGGTCGCGGGAGAGGTCGACTCCGTCCCATCCCACGCAGGGGCGACTTTCACTCTCGGTCGCAACATGAAGCCTTCCCATTTCAGCTGATGAGCGGTGAAAAGCTCCGTGGCTATAACCAGCGCCGTGATAAAACTGATCGATAACCGATAGGTACTCGGACAGTATTTGTGTCACGGCAGCAGCTAAGTCTGGCCGTGGCCTTGCGCCGTGAGCAGTCGTGCGTTGCCCGATGCCGTCCGCGGCGGCCGGTACCTCGCCTGCCGCCCTGCCAGCCGGTCGGACCGGCTCGTCCGTGGCTAAACCGACCGCCGGCAGACCTTGGCCGAAATCTGACACCCCCCACGCTGCCCTCTGGCTCCCCCTCCCCTCCCTTCCCCTCCGGTAGTAACACGTGAACCGAACACCGGGATTAGACCGAGCTTTAAGTATTGTTACCGGGCGGAGCGCGATTCCGTCTTCCTGAGCGGATTTAGGGCATTGAGCGTTGAAGTAAATCACTCATTTCGTGTGAACATAAATATGTGCTCTAATGCAGTCGTTTGGTGATTGATAACTTGAATCTAATGATTTACCGGTGCTGGGGCAAAGAAATCAAACCAATTACGAATAGGAATGAAAGGCATTCAATTAGTATTTAAGCTATCTCGATCTTTGTCGATGATAAATCGTTATTCAAGCGGCATTCGAGATTTAAATCAAACGCTTGACACGAATGGGTCATTAATCATACCTCACGTCCAAACTGGACAATATGTACTAACATGCGGTAGTGATTCGTTGGAGTGAGCTCACGAAATTCACTGTTTCGGAGACAAGTCATGGACAGTCGTGGTACTAAGCAATGCCATCTTTCCCTTGTTATTTGTAGAGCGTGCCGGCTCGCCCCTTAGTTCGTGAGGTGCGGTATGCGAACTGCTCGCAACTCGATATTCAGTTTAGGGCGCCGTGCTGAGTTATTGACGAATTCAGGTCACCGATGAACGACTGAAAAAGATCAGTAAGATCAGCTCGGGGACTCGTGGACTGATCGATCCGGGGGAGGTGACCGCGCCAGACCCCAGCGGCGACTCTGAATCACACGAGAGAGACGACCGATGTCACTATCTAGTATCTACCTCATCCTGGCCCATGCCGAGTACCATACCAGCCTTGTCACCCGGCGCCGCTGCTCGGCCCCAGGAGCAAACGCTAGATTATGTTTGATGTCGACCGACGACCAGACCTACACTCATCTCCTCCTTCCGGCTCTAGCTACTCAACTTGATTGATTAACTTCATGGGTGTGGGCCGCTACCTTATTTGATTATTTTAATGATTGACTGTATGTGTGTTTCGAACGCCGATGCAATTGCAGGTGGCTAAGGATTAAGACCATTATAGGATATGTCCAAAGCCGATTGTGAGGAAAAACATTGCCTTTTCAATGGGATTATATTATATTGTTTTGGTGATAGTAATGATCATGACGACTCAATCATGCTTAGCTATTATTATTGTTTTTCTTCATAAAAGACGGCAACCTTTAACTGTCTCAATAAGGTAGCATAGTCTTCAAATCAATGGATGTGATCAAACTACTTGGTAAAGCTAAAAGCACAACGTCAGATTAACATATTTGGACATCTTTAATTAACAAAACATAATTGACGGCCATCAGACGACATTTGTAAAGGGCACAAATGCCGTCTTCAAATGTCGTCTCTTCAACGAACGCTGTGTCCATAAATACGGGAGATCAGTAAACATTTCTTTGAGATTGCATCGCATTCATTTCCGCGAATCCTCTTGAGTCCCTTCGCGTGGGTGGTCAGGCATTTGTGTGACCGAATGCGAATTCAAGCTGATGCTCCCTCGCATGTAAATAATAGTCTGCCTGCATAGTTCATGCTAGATTAGTTGCACATGAACGGAACGGATTGTGTCGTTCCGGCATCGGGTATGCTTGAAATACCTACCTACCGCAGCCACCACAAATAATGGTTGTTGACAGAGATTTATTACACCGTGGTAATAGCATTGTGTCAGCAGAAGCTCCGATGCCTGATGTAAGCGCGACATTCATACATTTCTTAATAAACAAGAAAGTAGCAATAAAAGCGCTACCCCAAACCGGTAAAACGAAATACAGCGATCTGGCGCCCCGTAGCAGTTAGAGGTGGGCCCATGAACATGCAGTTATGCCGGCGTCTAACCATGCTTCTGGTCTAGCGTTCACTCCCGTGCTTACCTCCCAGCGGTGTTCTCCTTTTGGCCATTAAAGGCCTGCCCTCAGCGCTGCCTGCCCCGGTGTCGGGCGCCGGCTCCTGTCCTTTCGTTCCAAGACACTCTCCTGGACAGGCAGAGCCGAGGGCAGACGGGACGGGGCAAGGAAAGGACAACGATGGGAAGTGAGAGGGGGCATGACGGGGGTGGGGTGGGTCGCCTCCCCACCGCACACAACTCCCTCTCGCCCGTGCGCGGCGACTGACTGGGCCGCGCGCTCAACCCTTCTCCCCTGTTTGCCGCGCTCTAATGGTGTCACCCGGCCGGCGGCCGGCCCGCGTGTACTTTGACCTCTCGTCTCCCGTCCCGTCCCCCCCCCTTCCAGCCTCACCCCTAACCCTCCTCTGTCGGCGGTGGTCGCTGTGCCGGTCTCCCGTCCGATTCGCGCTGCCCAGAACCTCAGTTATCGCCGAGCGATAACTAACCGTTCTGGTCTAGCGTTCACTCCCGTGCTTACCTCCCAGCGGTGTTCTCCTTTTGGCCATTAAAGGCCTGCCCTCAGCGCTGCCTGCCCCGGTGTCGGGCGCCGGCTCCTGTCCTTGTGAGCAGCTGGCGAGCCCGGAGGCGTGCGCGTACAGCTTGCGGTCCGTGGGACCGGAGTGAGCAGCTGGCGAGCCCGGAGGCGTGCGCGTACAGCTTGCGGCCGTGGGACCGGAGTGAGCAGCTGGCGAGCCCGGAGGCGTGCGCGTACAGCTTGCGGTCCGTGAGACCGGAGTGAACAGCTGGCGAGCCCGGAGGCGTGCGCGTACAGCTTGCGGCCGTGGGACCGGAGTGAGCAGCTGGCGAGCCCGTGCTTACAGTCGGCGGCCCGTGGGACCGGTACCTAGTTACAGGCGACTGGCTATCCCGGGAGGGGGGGGGGGCTGCGAGGCGGTCCATCTAACCGGCGTGAGCGGCGGCTGGCGGGCCGGAAGGGCCGAACGTGTACAGTTAGTATTAACACTTCACACCCATCAGCAATATTTTTTTCCCGGGGACGACTGACCCCGCCTCGGACGGCTTCCGGTCCGCTAGTACGACAGTGGTGGCGCGGTATGGCAGCCACTGAGTGGGGCGTATAGGCCTTCTGGCGTGTGGCTGGTAGCGGTGACCTAGCGGACCGGGCGTGCCGTGGGGTGTCCTCATGACCCGGGACTTACTTGGAAAATGCTCCATATCCAGGAAGTGCACGCTGGGATTCTCGTCGCTCGTCTCACCGCACAGTATCGGCCGTCAGAGCCTCCCCACCGCACACAACTCCCTCTCGCCCGTGCGCGGCGACTGACTGGGCCGCGCGCTCAACCCTTCTCCCCTGTTTGCCGCGCTCTAATGGTGTCACCCGGCCGGCGGCCGGCCCGCGTGTACTTTGACCTCTCGTCTCCCGTCCCGTCCCCCCCCCCCTTCCAGCCTCACCCCTAACCCTCCTCTGTCGGCGGTGGTCGCTGTGCCGGTCTCCCGTCCGATTCGCGCTGCCCAGAACCTCAGTTATCGCCGAGCGATAACTAACCGATGACGGCTCGTTGTCATCCAAGATAGGGCACATTATTTGCTGCTTGAGACGTTCTGCTCGGCAAGCGATAGGCTGTCAGGTCCGCTGACTATAAATAAGAATGTTGTGATGCTAGTATGAGCTATGCGAACACCCGGCCGATTAGTGACCCGCTTCTTATTTATATCAATGGGGACACATTTATATTGGTGTTACTTCTATGGGACTGTCAGCCACGCTGCTTTGCCATTTTACTAAGGAACGCTATTTAGAGGGAGCTTGCGTAACTACTGATATGGGCCATAGGCGGTGGAACGGGGAGGGCACCGGGCCCCCCTTTGATTTTGGTATTTTAACATTAGCCCTATGGGCGTTGCATGGAAAGAATGGGACCAAAACTCGGCAGTGCCCCCCCCCCCCTTAATTGAGGGTGTTCCGCCGCTACTGGATACGGCTATCATTGTCTAAAAGTATTCTTTGTTTCTCCGCAGTGGAAGGAGGAGGAGGACGTCACCGAGAAGCGCAACATTCGCGCTCGCATGTTCCAGCTGCGCGAGCGTCGCCTCAAGGACCTGCACGGATCGGACGACGGGGAGCGCAGCTTGGAGCGTGACTCCCGCTACCGTCGCCTGGCGGGGGAGGCGGCTGATTCCTCGGAACGAGCCTCCTCTCCGTCGAGAAAGGAGGCGTCGCCGCCGAGGAAGGAGGCGTCACCAGTAAGGAAAGAGGCATCGCCAGTGAGGAAAGAGATGTCTCCGGGCAGAAAGGAGATGTCGCCAGAGACTGAGAAGACGCGGGCCCGGCGCAGTCCGGCCAGTGAGAGCCGCGGCAGTTCGCCGAGGAAGACGTACTCCTCGCGCGCCGCCACCACGGAGGTGCCCGCCCGGAAGTCCGCCACACCAGAGAGGAGTGGGCCGACGGACCGGCGCGCTCGTCGGGCGATCTCCACCGTGGAGCCGCCGGCTGGCCGGCCCGCCAGAGCGTCACCCACCCGCAAGCAGCGCATCGACATCGTCAACAAGCCGGAGAACGCCCGTGTGGAGATCGGCGACGGCCAGATCGTCATTGACTTCAGTCCGGACAAGTTCAGCAAGGCGCGACGCCAGGTGGTGCTTGAGTATGAGGGAGATCGTCCCGACGTGAAGCAGATCCAGAGCAAGCTGCAGGAACTGGGTCTCGACCAGATGGAGAACATCGACTTCATGCTCACCGGACTGGGCGGAGAGAAGCGGGTGGGCACGCAGAAGGTGCGCACTGCCGTCCGAGAGTTCGACCGCGAGCCGGGTGCCGGCGAGGTGGTCGAGGTGATCCCGCCGGAGATCATCAGTGACGCTGACGTAGAGGTCGCAGACGGCGAGATCCTTATTACGGTGGAGCCGGACGACCCGCAGAAGCGGCGTCAGCTCATGTGGAGCTTCAGCGGCACGGATCGGCCGAGCTGTGCAGCACTGCGAGAGAAGCTGGAGAACTTCACTTTCAGCGATATCGAGCGGCTGGACGACATCCTGGCCGACTTCGGTGGCCTCGTACTGCAGGACGAGCACGAGACACACGAGGACGCGCAGGGTCGCAGCGTGACGCGCCGCCGGAAAGTGATCCAGTGCGGCACAGAGGAGCGGCTGCAGGCGCCGTCGCCGACGCAGCGGCCGCGCCGACCTTGCGCGCAAGAGGTGGCCGTGCGTGGCAGCGAACTGCAGGTCTGGGTGCCGGCAACCGTTGGTGCCCCGGCCCGTCAATTCCTGCTGCGTTACCCCAGCGGTGCGCCCGACCTGGAGCAAGTGATGTGTACTCTGGAGAACAGCGGTCCGGATGGTCTGGACGAGCTGCTGGAGGAGCTCGGCTGTCAGCCCGCTGAATCCCATGAGCCAGCCGTCGATGGCGAACCAGTGCGCACCACGCGCGCCGAGGTGGCCACTGAGGGGCCGGCCGCGCCGCAGCACAGCCCAGAGCTTCGGCTGCGTGACGGACAGATCCAGTTGAACCTGGCCGCTGCGCAGGAACGTCCCCGCGAGGTAGTCATCCACTACGACGGCACACGGCCTGACGTGCAGGCGCTGGTGGAACGTGTGCTTCAGCTGGACCCGTCCGACCAGGAGCAGCTGGACGCGCTGCTCAACCAGGTGACCGGTGAGGTACTCCAGGACGAGACCATTGAGGAGGTGGATGAGGCAGGACGTCGTGTCATCCGCAGAAGAAAGGTGGTGAGGACAGAGGAGACACTGCGTCCACCGTCCTCTTCCTCTTCCCGTCGCCCGGTTAGCCCGGCCAAACCACCACCGAGCAGCGTCAGCACCGGACCCGACGACGTCAACATCGAAATCAAGGGGAAGCAGGTGATCCTAACGCTGAATGCCGGTAACCAGCAGCAGGAGGTGACGGTGACACTCGAGGGCGACCACCCCGACCTCGAGGAGCTGACCGGACAGCTGGAGAGGATTGGCTTCTTCTCCACCGAACAGGTCACTCACATCATGAAGGTCATCACCAAGCATGTCGAGAGCAAGGCGAAAAAGCCAGCCACTCGACAGACGTCCAACTTCCAGCGCTCTGGCTCTACCCGCGGATCTACCCGAGGCTCGACCAGAGACGCGCCCTTCACCCGCGGTGGATCCACACGCGGCTCGGCCCGTGACACCACCCGTGACTCCACTCGCGGCGCTCCTTCTCGCAACAAGGTGTCCGAGATCAGCAAACGGTTTACCACCACGGCAACACACCAGGTGCAGAAGCCGGAGCGTGCTGCGCCGTCTCCCTCCCGGCCAGGTCTGCCGGGCTCCAGCAGTGACGGAGCTGCGAGACGTTCCTTCAGACGGACTGAGACGACCACGACGCGGCGCACGGTACCCAGCAGGGACGCCTCGCCGACCAAGCGTCCTGCTGCCCGAACGACAACCAAGCCGGCCGAGCGGGCGCGTGATGCCTCGCCGACCAAGACGGAGCGGCGTCGGCCCGCTCCGAGCCGCGAGAACGGCTCTTCGGAGCGTCAGCTGGTGGTCGAGTACGATGGTGCTCGGCCCGACCTCAAGGCGATTCAGCAGCAGCTGCAGGACGCTGGTCTCGACGATCTGCAGCAGATCGAACGTATTCTGGCCAGCGTCGAAGGCGAGGTGATGGAGGACTCACGCACCGAACAAACCGAAGAAGACGGCTCCCATACCGTCACGCGCACCAAAGTCATCAAGACCAGAGGTGCACCGGCGGAGCCCACACTGCGTCAGCGCGGTACCGACAGAAAGACAGCGCTGACGCGGACTCCCTCGGGTCGGTCTTCGTCGCGCCCAACCGGTCGTGCGGGGGCCACGGTGACCAGCCGTCAGCCGTCAAAAAACGGAGTTAGCAGCCCTCGGCGGTCGGAGGGTGAGCGTCAACCGGAGCATGAGGCCGCGGATAAGCAGCAGCGCGATGTCGGCGACGTTTCTGACGCCGGCGACGTGTGGGACGTGCCCGAGAACGTGACAGTATCGGTGGACGGCTCCGGTGTGCTGCTGGAGCTGCGTCCTACTGAGCTCCATTCCGAGCGCCACCAACTGCTGGTGACGTATGAAGGTGCGGCGCCGGACGTGCCCCAGGTTCACCGGCTCCTGGAAAAGGTCCGTCGCGGAGGCGCCGATGACCTGGACACTGTGATGGCCGGTATTGGCGGTGAGCTACTTGAAGAGTCCGATGAAGAAGTGGAGAATGAGGACGGAACAGTGATGGTGCGCAGACGCCGAGTAGTACGAGCACCGGCTGACGAGCGGACTCCGTCTTCGCCAAGGGAGGAAGAGGACGACGAAGAAGACGAGGAGGAGAGGAAGGTGTACCAGACTAAGAAGACTCTGGAGATAAATGGCAGAACGGCGCCGCGAGCTCCTGTAGAGTTCGCCATCAAGGTGGATAATGCTGAGGTCGAGGCGGTCGTGCAAAATAAAATTAAACTGAAGCCGACTGGCCGAAGTGCGACGCGGGAGCCCAGAACGTCTGTAAGAGAGCCGAGGACCACTCGTGGCTCTGATACAACGGTTCGGGCTTCCCGGACAACTTCGTCTGGGACAAGTCAGCCTCGACGCGGTACCTCACGTCCTCAGGAGCGTCCTCAGGAAGACAAGAGGAAGCCTGCTGCCTCTGAGGAGCGCCGGAGGCCGTCTGCCGACCCGGCCAAAACTCCGGTGAAACGGACCATCAGCCAGCCGCGGGGCAGAGCTGTCAGCCCGTCCAAGCCAGCCTCATCGACTGGCAGCCAGCCGAGGATGCGGGAATCGAGCCCCGTCAAACCAGCCACATGCTCAGACACCAACCCGTGCGGTCGCATTCATCAGCATACGCCGGGCGCCCCATGCACACGCAAGGCACCTCTGGATACCGGACTGGCCGAGCTACGCCGCCGGAGGTCATCTCAGGGAAAACGAGAATCTGCTACACCAGAACGGAAGAAGTCCGAACAGCGGCGTGGCTCGGACGTGCCTTCCCAACCCGCGCAGAAATCTCCGACGAAGGCCACTACTCGTCGCCGTCCGGAACCTGAAAAGAAGCAGAAGCGCGCTCCGAGTAAGGACAGCAGCAGCAGCAGCAGTAGCGAGAGTGACACCGAGTCAGTTACGGAGTCAGAGTTTGTGTACTACAGCAACAAGGAGGACTCACCAGACCGACCGCTGCCCGATGGCAGGAGGCCGTCAGAGCCAGACAGCGTCCCAGATCTGCCGCCTGACGAGAGAGCTGATTCCCCTGAGTCCCTACGCTCACCAAAACCGCGTGATAGGTCGCCCAGTGAGGAGAGGCAAAACCGGGAGCGGTCGCCGAGCCCAGACAGATCAAGGAAGCAGAGCCCTCCCAGCGAGAAGCTCAGACGTCAGGAATCGCCGAGCCAGGAGAGGCCACGCCACGACAGGTCTCCCAGTGAAGAGCGTTTGCGGCGCAGCAGACGTCTGAGCCCTGAGAATAAGCAGAGTTCCAGCCCGACTCCAGAAAGAGAAATGTCTCCCGAAGTACAGAGGACACATGAGCTGAGTCCCAAGGAGACGAATCGACAGCATCCTACAGCGTCAGAAGAGCCGGAGAGCCCATCTAGGAAGGCTCCGCCAGTGGCATCCAAACCACGAACGGTCCCGACCCCTGCCCCTGAGCCGGAACATGATGGCTCCGATGACGAGCCAGCGGTGAAATCCGTCAGGAACAAGATGTCTCTCTTCGAGCATAAGATGCAGGCAGTCACTAAGACGAACACCACGGTGCCAAAATCGCCTCGGATGCCGCGCAAGGCGACTATCTGGGACAAGGCTCCGGCGGTTGAAGAGACCCGCTCTCCTACTGCCGCTCCGGTCCCGCGCGCATCCGACTTTTCCCGCAGAAGAGAGCTGTTCAACTCACCGGGAAGGAAGCCGGAGCCTGCGGAGGAGCCGGCACGTAATGATGGCTCTCTACCACGCCGAGAGAGGACCCCAAAGCGGGAGGAAGAACAGACACTGAACGACGATGATCAGCCAAACATAGTCAGGGAGGTGCCTGACAGAGCTGAGTCCCCGACATCTCATTCCAAAGAAGAGCCAATTCCCGTAAAAGAGCCTGAACGTGATGAGCGCGAAGAGCCTTATGGTTTGGACCGTCCTGAATCACAGGAAACTAAGGTAGAACGTTCAGATGGTGTTACAAAGGATGATTTACAAGTGGAGGAACGGGATCGTCATTCAGCTGAGCAGGACAATAAGCCGGCCGATGAGTCACCTGCCGTCAGCGACCAACACGATCGGTCCCCATCTCCGACTAGCGAGGCTAAGCTGAACCGTGAAACCAGTCCAGTGCAATCAAAACGGGGTTCTCCAAAATCCAAGGCAGACGATAGTTATGTCCAGAAGAAAGATGAGCCTCGTGATGCAAGGAAAGAGTCTCGTAGAAGTCCTGGTAAATCACCGCTCAAGTCACGTGACTCTGACCTGTCTCGTCGCAGGCCCTCGGCTGAACCAGAGGCAAAGAAGCCCGCCACTAGGCGGGGATCAGACATTTCCAAAAAGGACAAGCCTGCGACCGAGCCGATGTCCAGTCGTCGAAACAGCCGCAAGAATAGTCAGGAGGCACCAGTCCGCACAGAACGGCTGTGCAGTAGACAGAAGTCTGAGGAGAAGGAAAATTATCGTATAAGGGATTCTGTTGGCGTCCTCAGAAAGAGGTCATCAGATGCAAGCATTAGATCCGAGCGCAAGACCTCGCTGGAATCACGTCGCTCTCCAGTAAAAGCTAAGTCAAAGTCACCTCCGGTAGAGACAGCTTCACCACGAGCAAAGAAGAGCTCTCCGCTCCGTAAACGTTCACCGTCTCCGCCTCCAGCTAGGGAGAACCCCACTCCAGAGCCACAGGTGACCGAGGACAAGAAATCCCCCGTCCCTCAGGCCAGAGACGCTAGTCCTGCCGAGCCTCGGCCAGTGCGAGATGAGCGATCTCCCAGTCCTCGGCCTGCTCAAGCGGAAGAATCTCCTGAGGCGCCAAAACCTGATGAGTTCCAGAACACTGTGCACGTGGAGATCGTGGACGGCCGAGAGGTCACCAGCGGCGAGGACACTGAGCCGGAGCGTCCGCCAAGCCCTGCGCCGCAGCAGCGCTCCGAGAGCGGCGAGCTGCGCAGGAAGGCGGCCGGCTCCGGCCTCCTGGACAAGCTGACCTTCCTCAAGTCCGCTGATGACACCAAGGAGGCAAAGAGCGACGGCGTACCTTCACCGGACGTGCACGTCAACGAGGACGACCGGCCGTTCGAAGACAACAACCGTCGCCGCTCCCGGACGAGCCAGGACAGCCCGGCTCGTGAGCAGAGCCCGCCCGTCTTCCGCCGTCAGCCTAGCTTCAAGTCGAGCCGGCTAGCCAAGGCATTTGAGAAGTTCGAGTCTCGCTCACAAGAGTCAACCACCTCACGCCGATCGTCTATCTCGAAAAACAAAATGCGTCTCGACAGGAGCGACTCGGTGCATCGTGCCCGAGAGAAGTTCGAGCACCTGGCTCACGACGAGCCGGCGCCGGCGCACGACAGCCGCCCCATCGACACGCGCGCCTCCCCAGAAAAGTCTGTCCTCGTGATGCGAGCCCACATCGAGATGGATCGCACTCCGGCTGAGCTGGCGCAAACCTGGCCTGCCAGGAAGCACTCCATGTCGCCGCAGCGGGAGCCTCGCGCTCCCCAACGCGACTCAGTCTCCCCACAAAAGGAGACAACTCGAAGGGACAGCGAGGAGAAGGACCGACCGGGGTCACCTCATGCCACTGATGAGCCGGAGTACCAGGAGGACTCTTACACAGATGTAAAGCAGGCTCTACAGCAGGGCAAGTTCCCCTACAAACGCATGGTAAGCAGCTCGTCCATCGCCTCAGAGGGCAGCATCTCGGTGGAAGAGGCACGCAAGCTGAACCGGGCCGACTCGCTGAGGAGTCTGGAGCATGTGTCGCGCGAGCCCTCACCGATGAAGCAGGTGCCGCCGCAGGAGCCGGAGCTGCCGGAGCCGGCGGCCGCGGAGCCCGAGTCGGCACGGCTCGTCGGAGAGCTCGCCCGTGACACGCACTCGGGCTCAAACAGGGCCTCGTTCCGGAACGTGACTCGACTCTCCAACCTGCGCTACAACCCAGACAGCGAGTTCATGGACGAGCTGTTCCCCAAGGGAGGCGACGACCGCAAGTCCGCCCCAGAGAAAACTGAAACAATGCCGGAAAAGACGGCGACTCCGAAGCGTGACGAAACGTCTGAGAAACCGCCGACGCGACGGGCGACGAGGACAGACGACACGCCGAAGAGTCAGCCGAAGGAAGAGGCACAGCAGCGTATCCCCAGCCCAGTGGAAAAGAGTCGTACTGAGGAGCCGTCCGGCCAGCCGGAGGAGCCGCTTGAAGAGGACCAGAAGCCACAGGAGGAAGATGAGAAACCCCGGGCTGTCAACCAGGCCGACTGGCCGCTGGAGGAGATCGATGACCTGGCACTTCTAGAGTCAATGGTAGGTTACTAATAATAACATCTTTTAGATTATTTTCGATCATTGCATGTTCTAGCTGATTCACCTCCAGTAAGGCATTTAACTTCTTGATATGCTCGTACAGTTTAATACAACTTGCCTTTCAGCTTTGATCACCTTTGGTGCGTTGAATGCTACGAGCAATGGCA
Source organism: Amphibalanus amphitrite (assembly GCF_019059575.1). Classification (NCBI taxonomy): domain Eukaryota; kingdom Metazoa; phylum Arthropoda; class Thecostraca; order Balanomorpha; family Balanidae; genus Amphibalanus; species Amphibalanus amphitrite. The sequence goes on along the minus strand of NW_024881508.1, from coordinate 285,541 downwards.
ATTTTTCTTATTTGACGTTTATTCGTCTTTTCGTTTCACAGCTCGAGAAGGCCAGCAATTACGACGAACGATTCAAAGTACGGACACGGATCAGGATGGTCAAGAAAATGTCTACCACAACAACCAGCTCTTCACTGTTTTCGAAAGTGACGACACAATCCAAGATCTCAGATACAACTGTAAAATCACCCAAAAGTCAGACAGAAGACAAGTTTTCAAAGTTTAAGAAGTCCCAGGAGAAGTTCGAGCAGAAGACTGTGACGAGTCGAGATGTCCCGAAGGAAACGAAACCTGAAAAGGTTACCGTTAATGTAACGGCACCGGAGGACGACTCGACTCCGAGCACCCCAAGAGACCGTGCTGGACGGGACAAGAAACCTGAGAAGCCTACCGATGACTCGGAGCCCGAGCGCGTCCCGTCCTCTCGGAGCTCTCCTCCTACCGAGTCGTCCCCTGTCTCCCAGCCAGCCCGTGACGGCACCGCCCGGCGCTCCTCGCGGACCTCCGAGCCGGCGGAGGACGAGCTGCGGCAGCGGCGCGGCTCGCGCAGCTCGCGCCGCGGCAGCCGCAGCGAGCCGCCGGCGCCGCCGCCCATCGTCCAGGAGCCGGACGAGGTGGACCGAGCTGGCGCCGAGATGAGCCGGCTGAAGATGGAGTACTCCTCGCGCCTGTTCCACTCGTCCGACCCGCTCGACCGGCCCAAGATTGAGGAGCTGCCGCCTGGTGCCGGAGACCAGGACGAGGACTCTGAGGAGGAGTCTGAGTATGAGGAGGATCTGGTGAAGGAGGACGGTATCCCGCCACGGGAGCCGAGTCCAGAGGTGCCGCGGACCGAGCAGAGACAGGAGCCTCCAACAGAGCTTCCCGAGCAGCAAGTTGACTCGGAAAATGAACTGCCCGAGCCAGACGCCGCACTGGAAGAGGAACTCCAGAAACAGGCTTTGACCCCAGAGGAGCGTCTTCCCAAGGAGGATATTCCGACTCGTGGAAAGCCTCTGGAGAAAGAAAAATCTCCTGAGAAAGAGAAACCCGCGAAGAAGGACACTCCACCCCGAGACGTGCCACAGCGAAGTCCTTCCCCGGAGAAGACCAAGCGGGCCGAAGCCGAGAGGACCGCGAAGCAGGAGACACAGATCCCGAGGCCGTCCCAGTACCGGGTGGATCGGGACCGCGACTTCAAGCCCAAGGCTAGTGCTGAGCCGCTCAAGTCCAAGGTCGACAAGTTTGAGAGTAAGTATGAATAAGTGCCTACTGGAATGAGAGATTTGCTGTCTGCTTTTGGTGCTCAAGCTCATTATTTAGTATTTGCTGCTATGATTATGATTAGCATTATCTAGCATCTACAATTGAGTTTTCGATGAAGACTTACCTGTTCTTGAGGTCAGTTGAAGCAGCACGTCAAAGGTTTCATTCTGAGAACTTAAACTGAAGGAGCTATGGAACTTATGCACTATTGCTTGCCAAGCTTGATGAAAACTTTGGTCTGATTATTTTACCATCATCGGTCACAACTCACAAATCACTTTTTATTTGTAATAGCAATCACCACGTGGGTGGGTCTCGCACCACGCGTCTCGCACTCTAGTTCAAGCTGCATGTTTTGATTTGCATCACTCGCACTGGGTATTTAGTACAGGCTTGTGGGATATTTTGCCGCTAAGTGTGTTCATTTTATAAAGCATTTGAAGCGGACTGATGAAATATCACGGACGTTGATTATTGAGCATGGGGCGTCGTATTGGTATTATGAAGCCGCACGTTTTGATTTGCTGGATATTTGATAGATTTACATAGCATGCGATCCAGCCGCACTTTGGGGCAGTTAGCACGATAGGTGCGTCATCTTGGCTGGGATTTGTCTCGTGCATGACATGGCATGTTTTGTTATAGGCAAGAAACCAGAGGACAGAGCAACCACCGAAGGTAAGTTCTTTACTGATGATGCTGTCATTAAAGTAACATTACACAATTGTTACAATAATAGTTGAAATTGCCACTTTGCCACTTATTGATAAGTGGTAAATAAAAACTATCTATAGGTACCTACCTACAACCGAAAAGCAATCAACGTTCCCATCTTACTCATGCATTGTGAAGTAAATCAGTTCCATGAAATGTTTGGAAATTTAATGACATTGACACTTCCCTCTTTGCCACTTTGTCTCGCGAGTGGCAACACCATACATTGTTTTGTTTTCCTCGTTTTGTATAAGCCCTGCCGGCGTTGTGATAACGCTCTGAGCCTTGACTCTGTGCTCCACCGTACCCCAGAGCTATGCCGTGTGGAGGAGCCCGCCTGGCTGAAGCGCTCCTCGGCGCCCCGCGGCAAGGTGCCCACCTCGGGCTCCGGGCAGATCACGTCCAGTTACGGCGTTGGACCGACAGACGACAGCGGCATCCCGCTGTTCGGACTGAGGGCCCTCAGAAAACAGAAGGCGGAACAGCCGCCTGGTAAGCACGTCAGATAGCCTCGAGTACGGCTCAGTTTCTCTTCATGATTCCCATGTCCAGTGCTGAAGAATTATTTTTACGTTACTTATCCTTTAATATATTTTTTATAATACATTCTATTCTGATACCTAACGCTGTACTAGAAAATCGGTACTGGTTTTGAATTAATTCGGACAAACACTGGTTCTGGAAATTGCTTGACGACTATTTTCGTCTGATCTTGCTCGAGGTCCATAGCTAGAGCTGCTTATGATGTCTGTTTCAAAACGTTTTCTGCTTTATTCCAGCACCAGCTGAAGAGGAGCCAAAGCCGGCTCCTGAGCCTGCCCCTGAGCCGGCCCCCGCCAGGTCCTCGCGGACCCCTGCCGCCGACCGGGCCTCGGCGGCGGCCCCTGTCATCACAGAGGATAAGGACGAGGACGAGCCCCGACTGCCACTGTTTGGAGGTCTGCGGGCACTGAAGGCTCGCAACAAGGCAGGTTCGTACCTTCTCCAAAGCTATAGGGCTGTTTATAAAGACAAGTGCAGACATTCGGTGTGTCTGGAGCCGCAGGGGCCCTTTATTGGCTCTCTATACGCGCTGTGTCTGAGCATTGCACGTGCAGGTTTTAATGCAAAGTGCTGTGCCATCTTCCGTTGCCCCTTGTTACGAATCGCTTAAATCTATTTTAGATTAACTAGATCACTAAATGGATTTGTTTGTTTGTTTTGTTTGTTTTGTTGGGTTAGGCCCTTTCGGTCCAATTAGACCATTTCAGAGCCGGGAGGATAATAGGATATAGGGGGAGACATTGGTCTGGGCAGGCACCCTAGTGAGTCGCCGGGGCTGAGCCTGTCCAGAGGACAGGCCACCCAGCCCCAAGGCACTCACTGCACCCGGCTACGGGGTGCGCTCCCTCGGGAGCAGCGGTGCCGCTCCAAGGGAGCAGCCCGCATGAGATAAAGTTGCCTGTCCAGCCCGGAGGGGGTTGCGGCGTGGAGGAGAAGGATTTCAGTTTCCTGAGGATAGAAGCATGGAACGGTGCTAAATGGATTGAAAACAAAACCTGCTCATGATATTGAACCGGTCGGCTTGTCTCAGTACATACATAAAATGCCCCGACAGACATTTTTTTGACACGAATGTTGACAATATGTCGACCCTTCCATTAGGTGGCAGCACTGAGCTGTCGGTACCGGACGATGACGACCGGGCTGGCAGCGATGTGGAGGAGATCGAGGCCAAGGCTCGCGAGCAGGAGCGCCTCCTGTCGGCAACGGACGACGACAGTCCGATCGGCGACGTCAGAACAACCGGTAGGTGGCGCGCGGGTCGCTGACTGTCCGCTCGGCTGGGGCAGTGTCGAGCGCTGGCACTTCCTGTCGACAGAGGCACCTTTGTGGAGCGGTTAACCGTGACCTCTCTGACCCCTCCCCAGAGTGCTATTGTTGCCGCGGGAATAGAATTGGCACAGAGGAAGTGCGTATGTGCGAGCTCACACACCGTTCAGTCCCGTCACTTTATGCGGATCCATCTACCGTGCCTATGACCTGCCCATAGCGTATCTGCTTCATTCACTGAGCGGCTTACACTGAAGTCATAGACCTTAATGGTTCTATACCGTAACTGATATTAGGTAAGTCACCGTTCCGTGCTTCTATCCTCAGGATACTGAAATCCTTCTCCTCCACGCCGCAACCCCCCTCCGGGCTGGACAGGCAACTTTATCTCATGCGGGCTGCTCCCTTGGAGCGGCACCGCTGCTCCCGAGGGAGCGCACCCCGTAGCCGGGTGCAGTGAGTGCCTTGGGGCTGGGTGGCCTGTCCTCTGGACGGGCTCAGCCCCGGCGACCCACTAGGGTGCCTGCCCTGACCAATGTCTCCCCCTATATCCTATCATCCTCCCGGCTCTGAAATGGTCTCATTGGACCGAAAGGGCCTAACCCAACAAAACAAACAAACAATTAGGTAAGTCTGGTTCATTAAAATTGATTAAGGCCATTTATAACCTACACTGTTGTCAATTTTACTGAGTATGGGAAAGGACAGGTCTTCGCTCTGGGTGAAAAACACGGGGCCACGGACCATGTTTGTGGGTAAATAGAAAGCGTCACCACTGCAGCTCACGGCTCACAGCTCCGAGCTCACGGTCTGTGATCACGGTCTGTGCTCACGAGTTTCTCTCACGAATTGTGACGGGAAGGGCAGCGTCGGGCTGTTCCGACCCTTAGTTTGATGACAGCCTGCTGGGTCGTGGCCAGTGACTTGTCTCCGGTGTGGGGTGGAAAACACGTCACACTCGGTCTCCAATGTGAGGTCTAGAATGCCACATACATATGGCCCGTGACTCCGGCCCTGCCGGGAAACACGGCGGACGCTGCGGCGTTAGTCACATCTGGTGATCCGCGGTAGCGAAACGGCGTGTGATGATGAATTAATGATCGATTAACCACCTACAGCCGCGAAAAACCAGACACGTCACTGATCGAACGACGTGTATCGATCCCACGACTGTGACTTTTACACTTACGTAGTTCATTAAGGGAACTAATGGCAAAAACACCCAGCTCTGTGGTAGACAAAATCAAATCAAGTTTCATTGCTTTTTACCGATGACATAAAGCTTGCAGTGACCACTGTATCACTCCCTCGCTTATTAACACACGATATTGTCAAAGGACTTTAAAGTAAATAAGAGTTTCACAAGCCTATCACCATTCCAAAAAAAGATCTCAACCTCCATCAAACAATGTTCTCAGTAACTTGTTATTTTATTTTCTAACAGACGTCCCATTTCGTCCTCAGCCGAGCCGGAGGCCCGTTCGACCCGGACGCGTGCCTCGATGATCCCGCGCCTCTCGGACGACCGCTCGCCTTCGAGCACCCTGCGTCGGACTCCCCTCTCGCCCGCCTCCACCCTGGAGAGGCCTTCCTCCAGGGGTCGCTCGCCTGCCTCCACTCTCGAGCGACCCAACTCTGCGGCACGCTCGTCCTCCACTCTGGAGCGACCCTCGTCTGTGGGTCGCTCTCCGGCTTCAACCCTGGAGCGACCTTCCAAAGCAGGATCAGCCAACTCCACTTTGGAGCGAACCTCCAGAGAGGGCTCGGCTAACTCCACTCTCGAGCGCCCCTCGTCCGGTCGCTGCTCGCCTCCGGCAGAGACCGAGGACCGCAAGCTGACCAGCATCCTGAAGAAGCCGCGCCCGGCGGACGTCACCTCCACCAGTACGGTGACGTCGCTTCTGGATGACGTCACGGATGACGTGCTGCAGGACGTCAGTGGCGCCAGTGAGGACGAGGAGGATCAGGAGATGGAGACCGAGGAGCCGGAGCTTGGAGAGAGTGAGGAGGAAGAGCAGGAGGAGGAGCAGGAGCGGGATCTCACAGGTAGGTCAATGGCTCTGATGGAGGCCCGGTTCAGGTGGGTCGTTCCAGCGGGGATTGAGCTGAGAGAGGACAGCGGCTTTGGCAGCAGATGGTTGAGATGGATGTCAGAGGGCGTACGTCGTTAGAAGCAGGTGTCGTACCAGGGTCAGTAGTTGGACGATAAGGAAGAGACTGTGTGTGAGGTAGGTCAGGGAAGAGAAAAGGTTTCGGGTAGATCGCATACTTGACTAGTGACCACTAACTATTTAATGGCTCGTTTCTACGTAGAAGACGGCCACAGCAGGCAAGCTTCCAGAACGGTCAAACTTCACGCAGTGGGAATGCTGTTTTTAACTCAACAACATGTTTTCGACTCCGCTTTAGTGTTTGTCGGACACGGCCATTCCACCTGTCAATTGATGCTTACATCCGGGAACCGTTATTAAACGATAAGCGGCGATGGGTGTTATCTACCGTGGATATTTCGAACCGCCCAGCCGACCAGCTACCAGGCGCTGCTCCGACCGATGAGCGCGCCGAAATATCGCGCACGCCTGCTATCATTCAAACGCTAACGGTCTGTGCCTTCACGGTGGTCGGCGGCGCTGCAGCGTGGGGTTTAAATCCCGCGTCGGATAGACGGCTTTTTGCGGCGTGTTTGTTCGACGCTGGGTACGTGAGACCACGGCGAGGGATCCCAGGGGGGGGGGCTGTGGTCCGTGACGGGTCACGAAAGGGTTGGTGAGAGCTGGTTTGTTACACAGCCCGTTACGAGAGACGAGAGAACACGAAGCGTTACAAGGCAACGAAGTGGCTGCGCAAATAGAGAAAAAGAAACGGTTCATGGTGCTGCTCATCCAAATAATCTCTCTTTTCACTAAAATAGGAAAGCGAAACGACATTGCAGTTATGCCTAACAAGTAACAGAATAGCATAATTTAGCAATATCAGGGGGATGTTACGGAAAAGTGTTGTGCCAATAATTATGAACGCAGAACGCTCTAGCATGCTCTGTATCCTACTGTCGCCCAATAGAACATGGCCTGGCTTATATCAACAATCCATGCTAATGCCGTACTCTGATGTTGGGTCAATTAATTAGCCCGCTCCTCTCTGCGATATGACGTGCGGACGGCGGCGTCCTACCTCCAGCTCTATCAGATCAGTCACCTGGCTCACGCACCACCGAGCAGGGAGCCGGCTCTACTCCAGTAAAAACATCACCGCTTCTTCGGCACCATAAAGCCATCGTGTTTTTACGGTCCCGGTTTACGGCCGGCGGTGTCGCGGGGTCGTGGTTGTTCGACTCACTCGGTGGGTCGTACCAATAAAGCAGTCCATCCGGACGAGTCGCCGATCTACTTCTGTGGGGCTGGGTCACTCCGGTCCACTACTCGGGAAGGTGGTCAGAGGCTCATCAAGTGGTACTTGAGATAGACTATCAGAACCAATAAAGCAGCTCTCACTGGGGCTCGATTGTGAATGGCTATACCATTGACCGGTGACTTCATTTGGAGCTGTAAAAAGTAGCGTTATTGTTTTCAGAGTAATATTTTGTGCAAACGCCGAACGTTTTCCGCAAATGAATTTATGGAAAGTTGCCCTCATGGTATGATTGTTAACTTCCTCCTCTGGCTTTCCTATTACCCGGCGTACTGTAATCCGTAGATATGACACAAACAAGACTGTCGCCCCTTACTCTGATCAAAGTATTGGCGTTATCTACGTCACTACACCGTCCTGACTGTCGAGCGGTGGTTCGCCATTTTCCGAACTCCAACCCGGCACTGAGTCCCGCAGCTCTCCCGCCGGGTCGGTCGGACCAATCCAGCTATGAATCACGGCGGACTGAATTAATATTTAATGGCTGTTGTGATGTCGGCGCCACACTCACGCAAGGTGTGATTGGGTTTTGATTCTCTCCTACACACGTCCGACTGGATTAGGGGCCCGACCTGTTTGTGTTTTTGACTCGCCGGCGAGGAGGAGCGGCCGGTGTTGTGATGGAATTTCCCGCAGTTTTCTGTTGGTATGTCCGATTAACAGCTGGGTGCCAATGCGGGAACAACAGTCGCATAGGCGTAGGAACAGGGGGGGGGGGGGGGGGCGGGGGGGCCATGGCCCCCCCACTTTTTAGCCATTTTTTAAAGTAAAATCTTTATTTTTTATTTAAATACAAAACTAAGAGCAGGAAATGATTCAGCAAGGTGAGATGAGCACAAAACTGCAAAGAATTTCTTCATAGGGGTATTGGGGCTCCCACAAAGTGACATTGAAGTTTCGCTGGGCCCCCCCCCCCCCCACTTTTCGTGAGGTTCCTACGCCCATGAACAGTCGCTAAAAGCGGCTTTCTCCGGACATATCTGAGGGATGTTTCCCCGCGGTCGTCTGTGCATACAGACAACAGCGATGACACGAATGTCTATCGAGTCTCTCGAGCTCTCCCATCCGCTGTTTGCTTACCTCAGGCACGCAGTGTTACGTACGGCTGTGCCATTTCCCTATTTTAGTCGTATGGGAATTTAGACCGAAAACTGTTGAAGATCTCGATACGCGACTTGTCTCGTGAGATGCGTTGCATTATGTTTCTGTCTTCTAATGCTAAGAAGCGTGCATAGCGTTTCTCGTCATATAATGAGTATTTGCCGCCCTGACCACTCTGACCGGTCTTCGCTTATCCTTTCATCCTACCGAGACGGTGCGAGAGTCAATTTGCTGATTTATACGTGCCCATCTGCACGGCGTCGGTGGTACGTCAGACTAAAAACTCCCCGCCTGAAAACCAGACTGTGACAAAAACGCCCGGCTTTAATTAAACCTCGCTGGGAGCCGTCCACTCGCACCACGCAATCAGCGTGCCGATTCGAAAGGTAAATAGCAGCGCCGTTGTATGAAAAATCGCCAGGTGCGTTGATAACGTGATATGGATGGTCAACCAGACCAGCTGTTTGTCATTGAGAGATTCACATCCTAACCTGTGGTAGCGCTGACGTCAAGGCGCTTTTCGGCTCTGGGGCCGATTATTTATCCGGGTAAACAACGCGGATGTACTCGTAAATATGTCACGATACTGGCCCGTCGCAGCGCAACTGCGTCTCCTTCAAACTTCTCGCAGATATAGCATGTGAGTGCGCTGGTCCACGACCTGCTTTTCGAGTTTGGTAAACACACGGAGTGCCTGTCGCGTTTCACCTGCGGGAGTGGCACTGTGTTTGCTCCGTCCGTCGAACTGGCCGGCGCATGGGCGTAGGAACCTCACGAAAAGTGGGGGGGCCAGCGAAACTTCAATGTCACTTTGTGGGAGCCCCAATACCCCTATGAAGAAATTCTTTGCAGTTTTGTGCTCATCTCACCTTGCTGAATCATTTCCTGCTCTTAGTTTTGTATTTAAATAAAAAATAAAGATTTTACTTTAAAAAATGGCTAAAAAGTGGGGGGGCCATGGCCCCCCCGGCCCCCCCTGTTCCTACGCCTATGGGCCGGCGGCTGGGCCGACCGGAACGGCGCAGGACACCGCTGTGTGTACGGGCGCGGCGCCTGAATTAGCCGCGGCTCACCGTGTCACCGCCGGCGCAAAGGTCAGTAACGGTCCGCACACGACTCTGCCGATCAGCCGTGACGAGTGCGCCGATAGGTAATCCCGCTGCGGGCTGCGTCCCGTCCTGGCTTTGCCCGTCCTCTTGCCTCTGCCTACCTGGCCCGACCGCTCGGCTCGGCTGCAGTATCAGCCATACAATCCTCTGGTGATGTATCGGCGTCGTACGGGCGCCGCCCCGCCCCGTGCCCGGCGGCGCCTTTCGCGCGGTGTCTGTCCTCTCTCCAGCTGGGTTCGGTCGGCGCTGCGGGGCGCAGAGAGACGACCTCCCGCCGGCAGCGCTGCCGACCCGCGGCCTATTTTGGTCGCTGAATTATGACCGGGTGTGTGCGGCCCGAGCGCACAGGTGCTGATGGGCCGCGTGGCTCCGGGCGGCGGAGGAGCGGCCACGGCTCCCGGTAGTGAGCTGCTGAACCTACTGAGTGGAGGATACGGGGGTTTTTATTGATGCGTATTGTGGGTGATCAGCGAAACTTTAGATACAAATAGACGATCAGATGATGAATTTGATGGTCAGAAATGGTGATGGAAAGCCTGAAGAGGCAAAACGCATGCTTGCAGCTAAGTGAGCTAGCGTATAGCTCGCGCGGTCTGACCTTCCAGACTCCACATATTTTGTTCTGACCCTGCCACTCTGTCAGCACAGTCGGTCTTTCGGCTCTTATCATCTCCATGTCCAGAGACGAGATCCCGACATTCCAGGACCGTGTCCCGTCCCGTCCCTTACCGGTTTAGCTACGGTACCATCCGCCTTTTCCCTGTCGTCAGCCGCTGGCAGCAGAAGAACCATCCCACCTCGCCTCACCTATAACTCCACCCCTTTCCATCCTCGCCCCTACTCCATTCTCACTTACCCCACCCTCGACAGCCGCCGCTCCCGTCCCTGACTGTCCCTGCGGGTGGGCGGGCGCGGCTCCTCTGTGACCTGACCCATCACACGCCGGCCGCCGTCTGACACGCAGATCGGCCGCCGATAGCGACCGAAACAAGTGGGACGGCGGGTCATCAGACGCCACTGCCGCGGCGGCGGTACGCAGCTTCTCAGCCCGAGCCGACCTGACCCGTCGGGTATGGTAGTGGGAAGAGGCTCTAGGGAGGAGACAGGACCAAGCACAGGACGCTGCGCCAACTACTCAGCGTTTCCAGGACC